>NC_047021.1:24458194-25658194 GCF_902652985.1 Pecten maximus | reverse complement strand
TGTTGAAATCGAACATATTGTTTGGATGATTGAGGATATTTAGGACAGTTATTGAATAAGAATTGTTTATAATTTTTTTCTGACATATGTCATGATATTTTGTTCATGGGAAATCTATACTTAAATGCGAGTTTGTATTTACAAAACGCATTATCAGAAGAAATGTTTTCATGCAGCGTCTTATTCATAGTAAACCAGGCTTTGGGAGCCCCCAAATTAATAGTCTTATTAAAACTCCTCCACTGAGCCTCAGCGTGATCATTATAACCAAACGGCAACCCAAAGTACAATCGTAAATCACAATGTTGCATGCCAGTTGGTATCGTCTTACATGAATATCATAATTCTAGCTGTTAATGCATTTCACATTCACATCATTTTTATATATGCCAGTGTGCTTTTTAGGAACAAAAACACTTTTAAGAATATAAAAAATGTATGGATGCATAAATTCTCATATTTTATAAAAAAAAAATTAAAAAAAAAAATTAAAAAAAAATTATTTTGACCAGTGACATATTAACAAGCTCTCTGTTACCCAAAGAAATTAACAAAAGAAGATAGTGCTTTTGAAAACAAAACCTAAAAAAATCGGTCCCTTTTTCTGACAAGCTCTACTCTTTTATAATCGACATTTTGTTGGAAGAATTTATCCACTTTGAGTATTCGTTACCACTGGCATTAGCTTAGTCTGTGTGTCGATTTTGTTAAGATCTATTCCAAGTAACAATGCAATATAATGTCCCGCCCTTCCTGATAGCTTTTATATGATATCTCAAGTAATAAGTAATTTCTTTTTTATCATTCAAGATTTCTTTTTGTGTGCTTGTTTTTATGTCATATGTTTAAAATTACTATTTCTTTTCCAATAATATATGTATTCATGAAATATATACCTTCATACAATACAATGATTGAATATCACTTCCGCCATTGCAAAATTACACGTACCTTAATCTATGTACTTAGACAAAAAAATCGCTCATTATTTTGAATGATGTTTAAAGCTTTAAAACAACGGTAGGAACTTTAGTGTAATTTTGATTGTTCAATCGGAGTTAGTTTTATGACGATGTAGGGGAGATAAGTAAGATTTTATCGTGTCAATGTACATGTAACTACTTGATTTAATCTTCCTATAGAAATAACAGCACTAAAACATGTTTAATGAAAATATTGATCTGTACAAAACTAACTGATGACGCGTGACAGATGACCTCATAATATTAACATACCTAATATAGATAGCATTCATGTTAATATAAATGCAATAACGGCCTATTTCATAAGTGTAGGTGTCACCGTAGTATAGTTCTGTGAAGAAGCCTATCAAATATGGGGGCCGCGGTTGCCGAGTGGTTAAGGTGTCCCGACACTTTAACACTAGCCCTCCACCTCTGGGTTGCGAGTTCGAAACCTACGTCGGGCAGTTGCCAGGTACTGACCTGTAGGCCGGTGGTTTTTCTCCGGGTACTCACGCTTTCCTCCACCTCCAAAACCTGGCACGTCCTTAAATGACCCTGGCTGTTAATAGGACGTTAAACAAAAAATAAACCAAACCAAACCTCTCAAATATGATGTTTTGGACGTTGGTACGTATATGTATGTTATACTTTACATTACAGTTAAGATAGTTATTCCTTTGTGTCCTCGATTTGGTTGTTGGTGTTAACATCCTATCGACAGATCTGGCTATCTAAGGGCAGTCTACCCTGTATGAGGGATGTATGCGTGACTCCTAGACGCCAAAGAATGTTTGCAAGTATTCAATGTAATATAGAAGGCAGGCCATTTTGTTTCCAATAACAATACTGCCTATGTCATAAAAAGAAGTTTAAAACATATTAAAAAAAACGCAACCAAAAAAATCACAACGTTACAAATATAAATGCTTTTTTTTTAAATGACCATTTGCCCATAAGTACAACATCTAAATGCAAAACATTAAATCAATAACACAAAAAGTTTATGTAAATAGAACAGAAAGTCAAATATCAGTAAGTTTTTTCGATCCCAATGAAATACTTATCTGTTGCGAGAGTAATGCCGCTATTATAAAAACATCATCAGTTAGCTATCAATCATCAGGGTTTTTTTTATTATCGTGTTTCTTATACAAAAATACATTGTCGGCGAGATGGATTTTTTCTTACCCTTGATGTCGATGATTTTTACGAGATTTTCTAATGGGGATTTTCCTACAGAGATAAATTCAACACATTACTCATCGTAACAATCCGTTTATTGCGGTGTTGCACAAAATGATCCACGCTATATTGCTTGTTTTAAGCGAGAGCTTGTTAATTTTCTTTAACATGCATTACCAACTTTATTGAGAAATATATGCTTGTTAGGTCAATCAGACCTACTGTTTGGACAATACAACCAAACCAGTATGTCTGTGCTCCGACTGTTAGGATAACTTCTTTTGTATTTATATATAAAATACAAAATATTACAACAGATTAAGACAGAAATGTCGTTTACAGAGCTTATTATACGACCAGTTTAGTTTAAACATATTATATTACCATAGATAGCAAAAGGATTGGGCACACATTTCACAAACATTATCAACGCCTTCTCCTTTAGATACAATTACATATATATACATCATAAGATGGCATTAACAGTAATCTATATAATATGATATTATGTAAACATAACCGTGCTTCAAATAGATAATCGACAGTCTACAGATTTACGAGATCACGAGAAGAGGACCATGGGTTCAGGAAGAGTTAGCGTCTGATTTGTCTTCGATGATGTTCTCCAAGTAAAGTAGCATTTGTCTTTGCCTTAATGAAACTTTTATATATGTATTTATATTTTTTTCTTAATTTCGAAATTAAAATTCGATGAATGCATCCTTGTGTGTTTAATCATTTCTACATGTAAACAACTGTAATATCAAATTCTTGATTACTATTTTTGTAATATCCATTAAACATTTTTTTTTAAATACTGATAACATTGGTTTCCAAACTTTAATTAGAAATACAAATTTGTATCCGAGACATTGCCAAGAAGTATAAAACCCACAAAGATCCATCGATTTGTGACAGTCAGAACATACAGGCCTATTTACATGTACATATGTCAACAACGGGATGATTTTAACGATGATTGCTGTAACCTCCTATAACGTCTAATAACCACGCCTATACATGCCCTAATTTACCTGGGCTGTAATAAATGTTCGGGTCCCTGTGCTAACGTTAACCTAGATTCGAGAGTATTTTGGAAGCCTGACTATAATGTACTTTGTCTTTTCGACATAGGCTTGTTGAATTACCTACTGGGTATTAGTTTCGATGTCACCCCCTAAGCTCTCATTTTGAAAATGTGGCTTAAAATATAATTGACTTAGAACTGTTTAACGACGGCGATGAAACAAAGGCACTTACCCTTTCGTAAAATTCACGATCTTATTACCCTGTACTTTTAAATGTTTGTTTTCCTCCCTCTTCACTTACCGGATAATTTCTTTGTGAATATATTGCCATAAATCTGTACTATCACTTTCAAAATTGCCAGTGTCGAATTTTACATCAGTGTGTTTTAATTATTATTTGATTATCATTTATTTATGGAAATATTTAAGGAAAGACGGCGCAGTTGTTTGATATCATTAAAGTAGGATAGCTCATTGTATTGTTCTTATTGTTGTCACATATTGACATGCCATTGTTACCATTCGTGAAATGTCCCCACGAATTTTCTGGCTAATATAAGATTACTAGTCACTCGCGTATATTTTGTACAATTCTGGAGCAAGTGATTTTTACTCAATCCTCTTCCTGTTCTATTATAAAAATGAATACAGCGACACATTATATGTCCTTGAATGCCGAAAAGCACAGTTCGACTCGGTCAACCTACGACTGGTGATTTTTTTATGATTCTGTCCTAATCAAATGAAACCGCTAGTTTTAATTCCACTCTCTCCCGAGAAATATCAAGGTGCAGAAAAGACATCGAGGAAACATACGCCTTGGTATTCATAGATAACTTATATGTTAGAGATGCTAGCGCTAAACTATATGCCACTTTTCAGTAGCAATTTTTTTTTTAATCAGCAAATTTCTTACATCGTACAAACAAATGATTTCAGTTATGTATTTTATTCATTTATTTGAAGCGAAATCACATATACAACTGTATACAAGCATAATCAATCTGGTATCAAAAAGGTAATAAAGCAGAATTAATATTACTTCAGAACTTCAGAACCATTCGTACAGTCTCGTACGTGAACATTATCAGTTTTATTTCATTAGATTTGGTTTATTTTGTTTGAAGTTCTATTAACAGCCAGGGTCATTAAAAGGACGTGCCTGGTTTTGAAGGGGGAGGAAAGCCGGAGTACCCGGAGAAAAAAAACATCGGCCTACGGTCAGTACCTGGCAACTGCCCCACGTGGGTTTCGGACTAGCGACCCAGAGGTTGAGGGGTAGTGATAAAGTGTCGGGACACCTTAATCACTCGCCATCGCGGCCCTTTTTCTCATTTGAAATCGTGTTATGTCATTTATGGGAAGTGCGGGAAGAATATCGTAATAGCAATGTATAGAAATTATATGGCAATTAATTTTTATTTTTATGAAATAGAAACCAATATATCTGCCCTCGGGGTAAGATTCTTAAGCTGCCAAGAACTCGGTAAGCCTCGTGTTTTGCAAATTGAAAATCTTCCTTGTCGAGTTGAGATCCACCTGTCTCACCCAAAGGTAGTGAATTATTCTATTAGTTCTCATAGATATAACACATACGAATGATACATGAAAATCCAAAATATATTCGTAGGCAAAATAATTCCCTTCACATATACCCATTCATATACATTATTTTGTGTGTGAAAGAAAATGTGGGCGTGTCTGGAGTGTGGATCTTTATGTAATAAAAACTTTGGGAAAAGAAAAAAAAGAAAAGAAAAAGAAAAAAAAATCCCTTCAATAACCTGTTTTTAAGCTATCTTAAGTTACTTAGCTAAACACTAAACATTTCTTTAAGAATCGCCGGTTTGCAAACTCATAATTTGGTTATATGAATCAGACTTTTGAAAAATGGAGGTTGTGTAACACAGCATTAACGATGAAATTTTACGGACGATCCATACGAAGCTCCATTTCCCTTATATAAAGTACAATATAATTACATCAAACACCTGGGACAATTTACTTTACCTTTGAGTGGACAAAATATAGTTCAAATGTTCGCGATAAAAAAATGCAAGAAGCGACAATGACTAAATTATCTACGAAAAGAAAGCTAAATGTTCATGAACTTGTACAAGTCTATCTGAGGGATTTCTGGTACCAGTGAAGTAACGTCCTGGTCAATTTCCCAAGACTGTCCATGTCTCCACTTCCGTCTTTAATGTCTTCTTCAATAATGGTCGAGTGAATCCTACTGAAGGCCCTCGCACGCGTCTACATAGAAATGGAAAACCATATATTTAGTTGCAAAGTATGTTTTAGGTAAATGTCAACTCCAGTAAAAAGTATGCTTGTTTTTATATATACACGTGTATAAAATTTAATACATGAACCTTCGACAGGCGTTGTTTAATTTGTAAGGCAGGGGTAACCAAGATCCAATGGCGACGATGTTTAAACATTCGTTTACGTATATACATGTAGGTATATGGAATATAACTATCAACAATTTTAATGATTTTTTTTTCAAAATATACCAAAACGACGATATCATTATAATGTAAACCTTAAAAAAATCATTTTAACATACTAACTCGATCCATGTTAACGATAACCGTGTCCTCGGTCAATCGGCAATGGACAAGATTCCGCTTATGCAGAAATCTTATATGTATCGTGACGTCAGTTATAATCTCGTACATGCGTCCGATAGAGGGCGTCGTTGTTCGCATGTAGTCCCGCAGTGTCGGGAGACAAGGGATACTAGTACCAATAACAAAGTGACCACTATCACAGATGTCGATCCACTTGGCATATTGTGTAGTAACAGCTATAAGAACAGTAAAATGCATTTAGCTGATTAATTAAACACATAACATACCGGCCTTACTAGATGTGAATGTTTTGATTAAAAGAATTTAATCTGATTTCCCTGTTGTTAAACCGTTAACGTGATATTGAAATGCCGAATACGGCATACAGCTTCAATTCTATAATGAAAGGATAACATTTAAGTCGAGATTACCGAGCAATATTCATGGCTCTTACTATGCCCTTGTATCAAATACCAAATATTACTCTTTTTATCTTGATGTGTGACAACAGTTTCAAGATAACATAACACTACACAGTCCTATTTTAAATTTGAATAAGTGAAAAAACGGACAGTAAGGGTTATTTTGTGGGATATAATCATTATTCAATTGAAGGTCTTCTAATAAGAGATATGCCAAAATTATAATCTCAATATAACTGTTGACAGAAATGAAAGAAAGTATCAAATTGTGCAATGATAGTTTTAGACAACATATCGCCTTCCTTAATTATTGATACATACATGTTAACTATTGATTTATAAATATAATGCATATACGCTTCGTCTATATATAGCGATAGGGATCATAGGGCCCACGTGATCTTAGCTTGTGCATAATTCAAGCATATTTACTTACACGGTGAACTGCGGTTGAAAAGATTCTTGGAACTCATTTGTCTGTTTCTCTGAAAATATAATCGAATTAAAACTTCAGATAGCTTATTACATTCCTCATCTTATTACTTTGCATTTTGAATTGCTACGGATAATTTAGTTATAGGATCAGATTAAAGCAATGGGGCATTTATTCGTTGAAAGGTCAGGTTTCCAGCAAGGTTAATTTCCCATAGGATTTGGCCTAAAGATTGTGTTTTACCCCCAGAGACCACTCAGAGATGCATTGCTTTGTGCCAGCAAAGGTGGTTTCCTTGGCTATACATTTAACTCAAATTAATCAATGATGCATTTGCCTAATTGAATTATTACGTAACTGAATTACTAATCTAAGTAAACATAAAAAATTGTCATTAATTTCAACGAAATATGAAAGTTTGAACAATAGATTAAATACCAAACTACTAAAACAGTAAGCATACCACCAATAATATTTATTTTTGAGCATTTTGCGAAAAAAAAATGTTAATTTGCTTGTGAACAAATGACATTTTGAAAGTCTCCATATTCAATCCATTCAAAATAATTTAGTGTATAAAGAGCTTTATCACTTACCCAAACCCTGCCCAAAGATTAAAACTTGACTACTATTTAAGTGTTGATTTTTGGCTTTGATTTGTCACCCCCCAAAAAAAGACTTGAACGATAGTGGACATAAGAGACCACCCTGTTGCACTCCAAACTTTAATTGCACATTGCATTTTCCTAATATATAACCTGTAGTACGCATACCATCTCATAGTTCTTTTGGCATAACTTTTCACATTTGTTTTCAAGTAAATAGCTTTTATGTCCATTATTTAAATATTATAATAAAGAGCTCTATCCTATTTGTTAATTCTCGTGTAACGGAGACTTTAAATACCTAATAGAGTACCGCTCTCGAAATGTGAGATAGGTGTTTAGGTACGGGTCGTAAAGTTGTCTTTAGGACAGGCATAAAAGCTAAGAAAATCTTCTAGAAACAGAAGACTTCCTCAACACAATAGGTTGCTGGAAGTTTTTAAATCCGTTGATATTAACTTTAAGATATTGGCATGTGTATTAAGCGTTTAAACAATTATCAGAAACAAAAGCCACAACTTGAAGATCAAAACGTTCGTGTTGATGATGATACGTGGCGAAACATCCCATTATTATCCGTAGAGGCTCTGTTTTATGGCCAGTGCCCCAACGTCAATTGCACACTATGTATAAAGAGTTCCACTGAAGACTCTACCATTAAGCCCGGGTGCACAAATCATCGTGCAATTCATAGGGAAAGATATTAACATTAAAGTTGAAACTTGTACTGATGAAAGGGAAATTTTAACTTCACAGCTACTTTCCAGATCAAAGGAAATCATCAATGATCTTTTGGACATATCACAGATGCTGTCAAAGCAGCAGTCTTCCTTAACTCTGCGTTTCTCCTCTCTCGGTGATGTAAATTGTAAAGCCGGATAAGAACACAGTTTCTAGAAATTCATTCACTTGCTTGTCCTCTATTGACACTGATATTTACAACCCAAGAAGATGCATTACTGCTGTTCTGGGTAACAGACGGACATATCGTGGAAACAGCGTTCAACTCTTTTCATCATGTCAGTTTCCAGTATATAGAAAACATCTCATTGCGTAGTAAAAGCATTTGACATAACTACTGTTCAAATTTTCCTTGGACGTGAAAACCTTACAATAGAATGCATTCTGAAGCACATTAGTGTTCTCCGAAGCATATTTTTTTCAAGCGGGCGACTGCCATTCTTGACGGACCTATATCTTCATTCCTAAGAGTTCTGATCACAAGCTCCAGATAATATCCTTCTGTGCCCAGAAGAAGCGGAACTATTTGAGCAAAGCCCTGTCTGATGGTTACATTCTGGACACAGTAGGACCTTTTCCTAGAAGCGATAATGATGCGAAGATTACACAAGCAATCATGGATAGTTTCTCCTGGCTGGAGAAAGATGAAAATGCCGTTGTTAATTGAGGGTTTAGAGATGTTTTGCCAGACTTGGAATCACGTAGTTGGACAACAAAGATGCCGTCATATCTAAATCCTACAAACTAACCGTGATATATCTAACTAAAGCTAAATGGATGGTGGAGTCATATCACGGGCGATTCAAGCATGCAACTATTTCATTGATGTCATCGAGGCACTCGTTAGAATAGTAATAGCCTATATCAATGGTATCCTAGGACCCATACAAATTAGAAAACCAGAGCGAGACGCAAAGGATAGGTCGCTGGCTAACAAAGTGAAAGCGCGCCTTAGTGCTCCCAACACATTCGTTCGCCGTATGAAAAATTAGCCAGATATTACCAGAAGGGTCAAGACACTATTTGTCAATTTAGATTCGATTGCGGATAATTTTGATTTTCCAAAATTAGACCTTCGGGCAATGCATGATCGTAAGAGGCGACTAAATTTTTGACCTTATCTTTTCTCTTCTTTCTGAACAACTTTCTTCTTCCTAATGTCTCCCTTGACATTGCCTCACTTTTGGTATTTAGTTGAGCGTTCACCCTGTGAGGAAGGTTCTGGGTTATGTACCCTTGCCAAGACATACCAGAGTCTTTAAAAATGATAGTTGCTACTCCTGCTTAGCGCTGAGCATATTTGGAATATAACGACTGGCTCGCCCGTTGTCAGTATAATGTGACCGGGTGGGGTGTCCAACTGGGTGTCTTCGGCAGTATGCATCAGTGAGGTAGCACTATAAATCGACAATAAGATCCGGCCTATCACAACGAGACTTAACACACACATACGCCGCCTACCAAAACACACATACGCACTCACCACAAACATGCATATCGCACGCACGGGAGACCGTCCTTAAATGACCATAACTGTTGATAGGACGTTAAACAAATAAAACCAAACCAACCTTCAGACAATATCATGTGGCACATACCAAATGTCACTGGCAGCTGGTTACATCAGTGAGCAACTCAGTGACGATGTTGACTACGAGATCTGCATCTATCCACACTCACGGGGCATTGTACAATGTAAGATCCACTTGCAGCATAAGAGCAGTGTAAAGTTGATCCAGTATGACATATTTGAAATCATTAACTCCATAGTAGAGATTAGTAGAGAACCATTGGGGTATGTCCCTACGTAGACAGTACCCTAGTATCAATGTAGATTTCCATATAGATCGTCATCTTCCAGGTATTAGATATGTTCAACTTGAACATCCTACGTAGCGTTTTTGTCAGAAAATTGATTCAGCAGAACATTTTATATTAATGGTTATCAGGAACATGACGGCCATTTTGAAAGTGGAAATTTCACTTTAGTAGGTTATTAGTGTAGTTGTTAGTCCCTGTGTACAATGTACTAGTCAAATTAACTATAACGATTTTATTTCAGTACACATGACATATTTCAATGCAAAACAATTTTCCCCTATGGTCGGTTTTCTTTTAAAAAATTACATATCAATATTGTCAATCAATTTTAATTTCTTGCCCAAAACTCCTAATTACAATTTTTGGGAAATTTCATACTTTTTATGGATGTGTTTAATACATAATTAAGACTGGACTGCACGAAGTTGTTATTTAGACCTTCAGACAAATTCGCTTAATGTAAAAATAGCATGTTCTTACTTAAAATTTATCACATTTTTTTTTATCTCTTTTTAATATTCTATATATATTCAAAATTGTAACTGATTCCTTTGTATATATGATATCTAGCATGTTATTATCAATATGTTCATACCTAATTTCCTCAAAATATTAAGAATTGATATTGTAGCATTTTCCCCAAACAAATATTTATTTCATTTATTTTTGGCTCAAATATATATTCTTGATATGTACATTTTCGGACTTCAATGCATATTGGTAACAAGGTAGGACTACAGAGGCTACCAATAACACAAACAGTCTATCGCATTTGCTTCTTAGGCCATTTTGAAACCCGGCCTTTTTCCAAGGGATGAAATGCTGAGTCAGCAATAAATCAGCTAGTCCCTAAACGAGTTCATCACAATAGAACAAACCCCGAGGTCAGTACAGGTAGACAATAACCAACGAAGGATTAACGAAAACTAATAAACTTTTCTTAAGAATATGTTTAATTACACACATGATAGCTATTATACCTATTTCTTACCGTCTGACGGCCGATACCAGAATAGGTATAGAGGACGGGATTGAGAGCAGAGTTGATTGGTAATATGAACACAGCCGTCCAGGCGTATACCTCAGACGAAATCCGATATCCAGAAAAAGCCAAAAGACCTGTAAGTATATTCGGATGATTCATTTTAGCATGTGTTCTACAATGATAATATTGTGTCAATGGACATCTACCAGATATCACGAGAAAATGCCAACAGTCCCTTTAACAGATTCACATTACGTTATTGACTATCGTAACATACTGTGACAATAAATATCTACCAAATATTTACAAATTCTATAATTCATAAAACAGATCAACTAACTGTGATAAAGGCAAGAACTCGTTTAAATGGTTTAGTGATAGCAACAAGTATCGGTGTTAATTGCACATTAAGAAGATATTTAAATCGTTCTATTTAGTAACTCTGCAGGAGAAACGTAAAAACATCAGTTGAGATATTGGAGAGATAATTAAAGATAATAGGATTCATATTCTTAATGTGCGATGTGACATAATACCACATGAATACAACGAAGATTCAGCAAAACTATTCCCATGAATTTAAAGCAAAACCAATGTAACGGATCAATAAATTTTCATTATCTGCTAGTTAAATATCTTAATTTCAGTGTGCAAAAATCTCGTGTTCGATAAATCTGAATGGATATGGGTGATGGCGGAAATGCAATAAAATAGAATATTATATTGATTATTAACACAGAAAATCTTAAAAAGAAGGATATCGCTGGGTAATCATATCAAACTTCAATAAACATTAACCATATTAACAAACGACTGAGTAGCTCTAGTCAACAATCAAAGCGATTAAAACATCAAACAAACCAACATGGACCAACAGGATTACGCTACACAATGTGTACAATTACACGTCTGCAAACGAAGAGATAGGAAGCTATACTGTATATCGCTGATTATAGATTTGTTTATAAGAGAATAAGTATAACGGATAGAACATAAGCTGTAATTATGTTTTGGTTACCCTAGAGCTAACTCTTTACAAACCGATGATAAAACGTGTTTTTACTGTCAACGTTTCCGTGAGAGTTATCTCTCTTCGTATAATTAACCGCGAACAGATGGGCAACATTAATAAATCAATGCACTAACGGTCACTTCCACAAGAAGACATTTCTCGTCAGAATATATCATTTCTGTATGATAATCGCAACGTACAATAATTATATAGCAAAGAGAGTAAAACTCAAGTTAACATCAATCTGACGTCAAGAAATAGATGAAATACAGAAGTTTCTTCATCAAGTGGTTTAAAGCATTGCACACGAATACCGATTGTTTATGACAAGAGAGTCCCGGAATCCTTAAAGTCGTATTCTAAAGACGTTACCTTCGACATCACTGTGGCGTCTACAATAGGCCCTGTGCAAACATAATGTTTTATCGTTAAATTGCCGTATTATTTCAATCTAAGTAACTATTTATTCTAAAAATGCTTTGGTTTTATTTGCATCTTAGCAATACATGATGGATTTCGTTGCCGTGGAGAATTTTTATGTATCATCATGAGTATATGTATATATAAAAAGTTATGTATTATTTTTTTTATACTTTACCCATAACTCCGAGAGGAAACCAGCACAGGAAGTCCGAGAAAACAACTAGAAACAGACTTCTAGCAATAGCGGCGTCCTGCACTCGTCTCTGAGACTTCAGTAGCATGTCAGAGGTAGATACTTCATTATATATCATGATCTGGCCAGCAGCGATACTGATGAAAATTATGAAATTCAGGATGATAAAAACTGCCGTACCGTATTCCCAGCCCGCTGGTTTGTCGCGTGTCAGAGGAAGGGCCAGGCACACCGCGGACCGCGAGTAAAACTGACCAGAGAAGTAAGGGATGGGCAATAATGGAACTATGGCGAGGGCAAAGCACAGTATCCAAACTGCCAGACTGGCCAATATAATCTTCCTCTTGCTGAAACGGTGTTGTCTGAACAGAAATTTCATAGAAACGAATCTATCGATTGTTATCAAGAGAAGAAACATAACAGAAGCTTCGCTAGATATTGTTGCAAGAACTCCGGCTAGTTTACATTGGGCACTATTTCTCCAATAAATGTCATTCCATATGTACTGTCCTCTGTAGACAGAATCAGCAATAGCTATAATTAGCATGTATATTCCCATGAGAAAATCTGCTACGGCCAGATTAAGTATCAATATACCATGACCCCTTACTAAACTACGCCGGTCAAAGACTAGTTTGTATATGACAACACCAGCATTACCAATCAGTGCACACACCCCAATGATCCAAATGAATGCTCTCAAATGATCTTCACGCATAAGGTCTAAGCACGAGGAAAATTCGTCTTGGTAGGGTAAGCAATTTGCATCGGTCACAGTTTCTGGTTTTAAGCAACAGAACATGTAAGCGTCTGTATAAAGTTCTTTCAAGCTTGAGAGACCACTGAAAATTCCTTCCGAAAATTTTGATATTTTGTTTCCTCTGATATCGAGTACAACAAGTTCTTTGAGCACAGAGAATGCATTGTTGTGAACTTCTTCTAGCTTATTGCTGGTAAGATTCATCACTTTCAGATCTCTTAATCCTACAAAAGTACCAGCCGGAAGCACGTGTAATTGTGTTTGCCTTATGTTTATCGTTGGTAGCATGGCCAGACCAAGCAAGGCATCCGGTTGAATGGTTTTCAGATTCGCATTTCCTTCGAGATTGAGAGAAATAAGTTTATGGAGATTTTTAAACGTGTTTGCTACAATGACTGTTAGACGATTATAACTTAAATCCAAATGATAAAGGTTTCTTAGATTGAAGAATGTGTCTGGGGATATATGGGATATTTGGTTAGCAGATAAATCGAGCTCTGCTAACATGAACGTTTCTAATACAGGAACAGAGGCGGCAAAATCCGAATTCCGGATAGATAGTTTCCTGATATTCCTGTTAACGGTAAAATTACCACTCTGGTCGGGAGAAATGCTGTCACATGTCACATCGAGGTCTTTACAGGTACATCCGGGGACACAGCCTACGTCACACAACGCTTCATCGTCCCCTTCTGGGCAATGTTTGATACCGTCACAAACCTGGGTTTGACTCACACACATGTTATTACCATGGCATCTAAATAAGTCGGCACATGGACGATCTGCAAGAAAAGAACTTAGTTTTTACATTTGTACATCCTACTGAGCATGGATTTAAAATATAGATTATAACCCTGAAAATTAAATCTATATTTTCACACTTTTAAAGTATTGCAGTTCTACATTATGTGTTCCTGGTATATTGAGAGAGATTTACAAGACTAAAAACCGATGTACAAATTGTTTTCACGAAGAATATAAGTAAGCTAAAAGTTGCTTACAAAAGCATAAACGATGCTACTGACAGGTAGTAACATATGTCTTCCAGATAAGAATCTACTGTCTCAAAATTGAAAAATATTGAAATTTCTTTTCGTACACCACAAAAATCGATTTCATTGATATAATAAAGTCACCATATACGAACGAAAAAGTTTTATAAAATCAAAATGGCAATTATTTTCAAAACCGATAACTTGCTAACATTGGAAACGTCTCATTACACTTCAGAGAAATTTTAAAGATCTTATGTAAATATCCATTCAATATATGCTCAACGCGTTCACTGGAGATCAGACTATCTGAGTTGTTTACTGATGTCGACAGACTCTCCATTGTCATTAAAACCTTTTTGCGAAAGATTTACTAAGGGAAAACAGCTTTTCGAGAAAAGCTGGTTGATGAAGACATGGAAAAGTTTACAGCCGACATGATCATCTCTTTGGGCAATATTACAATAGCTTGAGCGATATAAATTTGGATGTGTACTCGCTGATATGGATGATAGTTATTACCCCGGTACAAATTTCAAAGATGTACAGCCTGGATTTGGTCTTGATTTACATCGGTTTCGTCAATGTAGAAGAAACCGTTTATCCTTCCGGAACTCTTTAACGTTTTGAAGGTATTCGATTTAAATCTTAAATGCCGGTTTTAATTTTGAACTACAATTTTTTTTTTTGTTTTTTTTTTATTTTTTTTTTTTACAATGATTTTATTACACCTAGTGTTAAGATTGAGACACGTTATCGATATATGTAGCCGTGCATAATGGTAAGTGTAAAATTATTAGACAACATCTTGATAGCCTACCGCAGTTTTTCTCATCTTCACCGCCAGAACATTGAGCAATGCCATCACAAACGTATCGGACAGGAATGCAGTAGCCGCGGCCACATTTGACGTAGTCTGCAGGGCATTCAAATGCATCTATAACAAGTTAATCACTTTTGTTAAAATTTTCCTCCTTCAAACTTCTTTGGGGTACATGTCATCGATAATAATATAAATGAAACATATCCATCAATATTTATACCTGACATAACATATAGATTTCTGACTACAACCTGCGTCAATGGCAACGACATTGGTGCTAACACTACTACAGTTTAATATCATCTCATTCAGTAAACAATATAAGTTTATCTTTTTACATAGGTATACTAATCTTGTAACGAGGTTTCAGTGCCAGTCGTCAAATACATGAAATTCATTGGCTGTTAACGCTCGTAAGCAGATCGCTGCTCACGGACTCGTCACGCGTACCCGTGTAACTCCATGGAGCCTTCTCGGGGTAGTATTGTTTACAAAACGTCAACCGAGGTAAACAGTGTTATAAACCCCGTAAACATATAATTTTTAAGATTTGTTTTACAATTTAGCCTGGGGTATCATTATATATTAAAACCATGTCACTATTGATAAAAAGAAATCATCGTGTAATATATATGAAATCTACACCATATTACAACATTTGCATATTTCCTATATACGTTTTATATGTACAATTGAACTTGTGCCTCCATTTGGTTTACTTACAACAATCATCAAGATGAGAGAGGTCGCTACAACCTTGTATTTCCCCGTACTCGTCATAATCCAAAAAGCATATATGCTTATTGTCTATAACAACACCGCTTCTGCATCGAAAGGCCTTGGAAATGGATACCTCTTCTGCAGATTCAATGAAAGTATGGTAGATATTATTACTGATATCATAAAAGACACATTTAATCCCACAACGGCTACAAGTATCTTATTGGTTATTCGTGCTAAATTTGTTACTTTCGATGTGATTAATATCCCACATTTGATTTGAAAGTGTTACTTTACTTCATCTGAATAATTCTTGCTCGTGATGTATGTGATTTTACCATGTTCACAAATAAGAGGCCCGACAGTAAAGGAGTTGTATTGTTCCACTCCGGGTGATAATTCCGTCTCATAATGTTCAATTGGCAGCACGGATGGTGAGTATATGACACCAGTATCGCGATACACGTCGTTAATGCCAGCCTCATACCAATCCGCGGCCTCCGCAGTGCAGTTGCATCTGCATATAAGAAACAGTATCAAATGTTCTGTATAAGAACAGGAAAAGCCTTTAGATACTCAAATATACAGTCATCGACATTCTGAAATTGGTCTCCCAATAGATGGTATCCACAACAAAACCCCGAGGGGTTGCTTCCATATGTAATTTGGAAAAAATTGAGACAGGAAGCTGTATTAGAAATATCAACTACCATCATTGACGTCACCATTTTAAAAGCCGTGTCGTGTTCCAATTAAACTTTAGGTTCAGATAAACTACCTTGTAACTTTAAACTAGAATTTAAAAATCTTGATATAGGACAAATATTCTATGTAGTTGTATAGTAAAACCTAGTAAAACCTATGGTTTCTTAATTACCTAGGCAGCTGCGTGTCACACCTCTCAAAGAGGGGGCAAGAGCATGTCCCATTGGATCGACCGTCTTCGTTAGCAACATGCCATACCTTGTCTCGTCCGTAGTATCCAAAATTCCTATTAAAAGACATGTGACAAGAAAAGCTAAATTGCTGGTGACAAAAGTATTCACGTTTGATATGATCGATGTACGACATTGGAATATTGTACGTGATATCTCGCGCCAAGGCTTCCCCCTTTGCAATAACTTCCTCTTCTTGGTCGTGGTGGATAAGCATTCTCACCAAAGTCTTGTTTTCGGAGATGGTGTGAAACTGACACTCGACTTTCACTGGGCCTGAAAATAGACATTAGTTTCTATTGATATGTATCTATTTTCATATACATGACGATTTTCTTTTTTCCATTTTACTTGATATTACGAAGATAAAGTAAGACAATGTCCTTAGATTGATCATGGATTATATGCATTCTCACTTTTGAGAACATGAACTAATTATGTAAATCATGAAACCTTGGCAAGATTTATAAGAATATTGGCATTAAGAGAGACGGCAGAAAATTGTACCACAACGTTCAAAGCAGTTCATGACGTTGCGTTCTAAGATAACGTGAGTTTATATCTAATGCTGGTAGCAGGTGTATATCGTTATTCTAGGAAATTTAGTGGGGTTATTTTGTGGCAAAATGACAAGAAACTATATTTATTACTATAATGATGCAGGAAAGTATCTGTATTGATCGGTTGTTACGCTTTAACTGCTTTATCATCATATATATGTACTTAGGTTATTCAAGGGTTGTACCGTCTTGAACAGGGACAATTGCTTGGTGCCATTTCATGAAAATTTTCAAGGACTCATCAACAATACTCAGGGTGAAAAGTGCTGGCAGGCGGCAGAGGAAACAGAGAGTATTTCTAACGAAATGTCAAAATCTGGATGGTGAAGTGCATTATTCAACAACTTTCATAGTTTTCAAAATAGGATTTCAAAAGCACATTGGTATATCCCAGAGCATACCAGTACTCATTAAATCAAAATGTAGCATGTATGTTACTGCAAACCTCGGCGAACATAGTCAACCAACATGATATACTTGTAATCTCGATGGATTTTACAAAAGATACAAAATATCAGCAAAATAATTGAATTTGACCTACAGTATATACATTGATTTAAAGCGAAAATTAATGCAAACATTACATACTTTCCATTCCTAAGTTAACCATGTATTCGCCATTGTCATCAATACCAATTCCAAGTAGTGACGCGCATGATGACTGAACACTGAGTTGACATTGTTGGTTCTCATCCTCGTTCAAAAGCCCACTACAATCTATAGTACCATCACATCGACGTGATTCCCTGATACACGTCTGGTCGTAACAAAGGAAGTTGGGATGTCTGCAAGTGTCTGCAACAAACAATTTTCACATTGTGTTTACGTACTCATACAGATAAACCCTCTGTGAAATTTTATTCTGTCAATTCCAAATATTATGTTATATTTTATTTTCTATTCAATAAGCAATGTTGAATATTTCTGCACGTTCAAATCAATATCGAAATCGCATTGATTTCTGGACTAGGCATATGCAGCTATTTCATTAATAAAGCAAACGCCAAAAATGTTGCTAAGTTGGTAAAATTTGTTTTTGCACCTTGGATGATATGCGACACTTAATGTAGATTATGATTTTTTTCATGTTTCCACAACTATCAAAGAGTTATTTTTAGTACCACAGTTATCTTCGTCACTTCCATCCAAACAGTCTTCTTTTAAGTCACAAACAAGATCGTCATCAATACACTGTCCATTGTTGCATCGAGTTTCAGCTTCCATACATGGCGCATATACTGACAATAACAAACGTGGTTAATCTACACATTTGTGACAGGAAATGGAACCGATAATATAGACAAACAAAATATATCAAAGGACAAAACACTTGTGAATAATACTTTTAAATATCAATTTTTTAATAGACAAAGTATATGCAAAATAATTAATATGAAACTATATCACAGAGTTTGTTCGTCCTTCTGAGACTCTGAGAGACAGGTGTACTCACTTACCCACTTATCAAATCAATTTGGACCCTTAAGGGTATTAAAACTATTTGCAGAAAGAACATGAAATATGTGCGTTTTTCTGAACAGATGTCAGTATTCAAACGATTCAGATGTGGTATGCAACTTAATGGAAAAGATCACATTCATTCTATATGCAAAGGTAATAGTGTAGTCAAGTAGCATAGCTTCTGATTTTTCGTTGCATATAGAACTACGATTTCAGAAATAATCAATAGCTTACCGCAAGACTTCTCGTCCGAACCATCAGTACAGTGAGGAATGAAGTCGCAGTAAAGGGCTAGGGATACACACTGTCCATTTCCACATTTGAACTGGTTCGACGCACAGGAGTCGACAGGATATGCTTTATAGCGAAGAGAAGTTTGCAATCCGAAATACTTTATTAAGAATGGTTTCATTATTTCCGTTGTTGATATTTTTATTCTTTATCAGTTCCGCATACTAGTTCTACGGCAGATTTCTCGAAGAAGAAAAAAGTAGTTTGAAGAATGTTTTATCTATGTAAAATATGGCGGAAATGAAAACGACCAGGACTTGAAATACATACAAAATACCCTGCCGACACATTGATGGAGGTTTATGAGGGCGTATTTCGCATAAGACATTTCTTTTGCAATCGTTAACCGTTGTTTTCATTAGTCTTAAACAGTTTATGTGATGCCCGTAAATCTCAATTTTCATATTATAGCGTGTTATTTGCTTGTATTTATACATACCTTTAAATTATTCAAGAATATAATCTATCAAGCTCGTTATCTAAATTCTGAACTATAAATATAACGCTTCTTGATATCCATTTATTTTCAGTTCAATAAAATAATTTCATCAGTAATTTTGTATAACCGTTGCAAGGTCATACCTCAGTAACCATTTACACAGATAGTCAAATGCGTCCCAAGCCAAACGATTTTAATGAAACGATCTTCACGTTCAACCATACTATGGAAAGTGTAAAAAGATCACTTACAGCAACTGAATTCATCACTGTTGTCGCGACAGTCGCTCCGTCCATCACAGATAAACGTCCGCGAAATAGACTCCCCATTAGAGCAGGCAAACACGGAATAGTTAGCCTGTCTGGTCGTGAAGGCACTTGGGAATACAGCTGTATTTTTGGTTTCTCAGAAAAAAGATTTAACAATAATCAATGAATATATGACAGTGCAATTGTAAACTAAGATTTCCGCATAGACTTTCGTATGTCATTGTAGTACCATTTTCTTCTTTATATCATCTTTGAAATAAAAGATGGTATTACTGAAAGGACATGTTTGTGTGGTAAATACCTGAAATACATGAGCCACGCCTCAAAATAACATCGACTTTTCACATACTGATAAACTCACCAAATGACCACTCAATATCGTTTTCAATGAAAAGTACGTTATATTTACCTTGATCATTGCTTAGCGAGTCCATCTCACATATGAAGCTTGGAATCTGGTCATAGGCACACGCAATATCATGCCAGTTGTCAATTGTTCGAATACTTCCTAGCCGAATGACAGTGCACCGTTCGCTCAATAAACCATCTGGCTGAGATTTCTCTTTGATTGGATCTTTATACCTTAAATCATTCAAATCAACTGAATAGGTATTCAGTTTCACGAGGCTAATATTGCGCAGTTCCCAATCGGACCTAGTTGTTGTGAATTAAATTTCTCGTAACACGACATCGTAAAAAAAATTGCAGGAAATAGGCAATGCATCTACACATTTGCATGTGTGTCTATATAATAGAATTATAATTTGCTGAGTATTTACATTTTCGCTATATTTAAAGACATCGGAAATAAATCCCTCATGAACATTATCAACTATACAGTATTTCATTGGTTTGTTTAACTTTGATCCTAGGATCATGTTGAAAATATTCGAACTTTACTAAATAAACTATAGCATACGCTTGATATTATCACTGTTACACAACATAAACAGTATCCTGTACATAGTCACGTTGATATTATAATTTTCACATTTGATATTCTTTTAATTAAATAGTTTATTTATTTTATCTTTGTTGCAACGTACCAGGCCGTGTATGTCAATGGCGATCCATCGAGCCATACATACTGAACAGCACCGTCAACCAGCAGCTTCTGTAACCCTACGTGGATATGTCATATCAAGTTTAAATTAAATCTTAAACCATTTCACGAAGTGTTTATTTCAAATGATCATACGAATTATACATTTCTACTACAAGGATAAACCCTGTACATGTGGGGTGTCAATCCTGTCATTTGGTAAATTGGGGTAGTAAGTCCTGACTTGGATTGATTTGGATAAAGTAAAACTTCAATTCGTGATAGCTAAATTTTGATAGTTATTCCTGAATGAGATTAATTAGGATAGAAAATACTCGCCATAGGTAATTCAGTTCGAGCTGTTTACAGTTATCAATGTGTAAATAACATTATTTTTAAGACATTCACATACCAAGTTATGATTTTCAATGTTAGATATGGAATGTCTTCAGGCAATATAAGTTCTAATAATAGTTTTTTCGCCTTACGCTGTGGTTAGCTTGCCCAAACTCTAGTGCACGATATACAGATCGCTCAGTGAAAAGCCAGGCGTTTTGTTTTTTGTTGTTGAAGTTGTTTTTTCGTAGGTAGCATTGTTTTTTGTTCGGTGTTCTTCTTGGTACACACTTAAAGTCACATTTAAAACATAATTTGATATTTTCCACACATGTAATAATAACTTAATACGAACCATGCTAAGGTTTAAGCATTTAAAATGAATATTAACAAGGATTTTTTCTCATAAAGCTAATGAAAAAAGGAAATGACTCAAAGTTATGTATATTTGGCGGTTTGTAAAAGTTCCAGAAACAGCAGCATAATGAATGGTTTATCATGTGATGTAAAACACTTACCAATGTATGCTTCTCCATTGACAGAGTTATCCCAGATTTTGGTCATTAAATAATGAATGAATGTCATTTCCGCTTTAGATCCTATAGCCGTGAGATATCCGCCTACGTCATGACACCGATCACGTGCCTGTATCCACGTAATGCCAGATGTTGGACTGGTTTCCTTCAATAGCTTGTAACAACTAGCCTTAAATTTGACCCACTCTGATAGACATCCTACAAGAAACAAAATATTAAGTCAAAAAGACATTGTCAAAGACAAAGAGTGAATGGTTTACTCGAGTGTGAACACGGAATGGATTATAAGGGATAATTCAACGTACTTTGCATTTGTAATAATTATAGATTTGAAAAAAGAAATGGTCTAGTATGCTATAATTTCTCGACTGTATAGTTATTTCGCCACAATACCTCAATCAATAACTAGATACCGAAATAGCCAGGGTCGTGTTATTTGCACTTTCTAATTCTAATTACAAGACAATTCAGCACGCGGAAATCGTGATGAATTAAGCATTTACCTTCGTTGGTTATGTTGAATGACATCTGAATAGAGTCAACCATTTCATATTTGCCAAAGAAACCTTTTCCTTGACCACCTCCTGCACGAAACTCAATCTGCATATAATGCCAACTGGATGTTAGTTCGTAATATACTCGATCATTCTTGCACATCTTTGCCAGTAACGTTTGTGTCCGACCATCAAACTGTACGTCATAAACGGCAAGAAATGATTTGTCACAGGAACCCTGGTCATCAATGACGTCCAGATTTAATATTTCGAAACGAATGAAGATTCCGAATGTCCCTTCGATTCTCCAGGTACACGTGGTTAATAGGGAAATATCCGATGGGTATCCTGGTGTGCCGATATACGCCGTAGGAAAAGTACATGTTCCAATACAATTACCTGATGCCATTCCACATCCAGGTATATCTGGTAAGTAAAAAAAAAATAACATAAATTATAGAATATAAATTTAAAAAAATTTAAATGTAAAACAAGCGAAAGTTTTAACAACAAAACAAATTCTTCAAACATAACAAAACTGAATGATATGATCTGAGCAATATGTTTTCCAATAGTTCTACGCATAAAAAGCTGGAATTATGGGTTACCAGCTCATCAGAAAACCATTATATTGAAATATAATAGAAGAAATGCCTGCAAAATTAAGCTAACATTTTTGACTTTGCATACTAGAAATAGATATTCGAATATTTTGATATATATCATCTTTGCAATATAAACATGCCCCGCCCGACTTTGTAAATGTTATCCTCGGACAAGCAAGCATATATTGAAAGTCAAAGGTTTCGAATTCGTAACTTACCGGTTTGTTTTAAGTGGAATTCAAATGTTCGTTCTCGAGACATTTGATTTTGAATGCATGATATTAGTTCGATAAAAAGGGTTGAAGTAGACGACACAATTTTTGATTTCCTGAACAACTGCAAAGAGTGGATCCTTTCATCAGAAATAACTGTAGGTGTGACAGGGTCATCGTAGATTTTGAGCGTATCTGAGCATATTGCAGTGTCCCCAGTCGAAAAATCCTTTAAATAATAAAGTTTTACGGGAAAAATGTCAATGAAAGGATTTTTGTTTTCTGACGAATTCAATAATTTGAAATGTTTTATATATATGCCATTTGTACTCTACATTTCGAACATAAATCATGGTAAGAAATGAATCCTTATTCAACCTCTTTTACGTATTTCAATTTTCGTTTTATCGATATTGTTTGCGTTGAACTGGTATTACTGTTAACATGCAGTCAAATTTAATGCTCGAAAATTATTTTTCTACTAACTTAAATTGTATTCATATATCAATGGAAAGAACTGTACAAAAGGCACACAAGATAATTGTATCAGCACCTTTCCAAACAAACTGAGAGATATATACAGTAGAGCTAAAACCAATCAAACTGTACCATACCGCTAGGACTTGTCAGTGATGCTAATGCCGTAAGTGTTAACAAGAATTAGGAGGTGCAAAATGCCCATAATTCAATACATTTCCTAATGTCCATATTGCATAAAAAATTAAGTACATGACTATATTCTGAACAGTGTTACTATTTAAACGAATTAAACGTGACAAAGCTGGTTACGATAATATCTCGGGGACTAAAAAGTCCAACAACAGTGTCTACCACCTGCAATCTCGATGGCTTGTACAAAAGATACGCAAGATATTATAGCACCTATCCAAAACAGAAAGAGAGGAGTCAATAACCACATTCTTAACCTTGACTTACATGGAAATAAATCGACATATCCAAATGAGAAAATGAGAGATGAATGGAGATACACAAACATTGTTATTAAATCCAATTGCTAATTTGCGATGTTTCGAACATATCAAAAGCATAGAAAACAGCATGGTATCTCTAACGCAACTGAAGGAGATCTAAAAGTTTCATAACGAATACCTGATTCTTATAATTCCACTTCATTTGTCCAGCTAGAGATAAGAACACAATTTCCAGGTAGGGGTACATATCCGGAGAGGCTTGTACTGTCCATTTACAGTAAGTGTTCTGGCCATAGCTAAATGGAAATGATGGAGAAAGTAGCGTCGTGAGTCCTTTGGTAGGTAGGATGACATTTCCGCCACAATCGGACATTTCCAACACGTCTGTAAGAGACCATGAATTAAGGTTTAACGATTCTATATACCGCCTAAGAAGAAACCTGTCTTTATTGAAATAAACTACTGGAAATATCTAAATAGTCCTTGCTGTTAGATAAAATTATACAAACCGGTCAGTCACAATAAGCCACAAATATTATAATCCTGACCTTAAAAGGGACAGGAAATTAAAAAAGATAACGTAATAACAACACAGAATTATATAAATGATGATTGTGTATATTGCTATAAAAAATATTTGATTAATTAATCTTTAGTATATGATTAAGATAATAAAGAATTAGAGGCAACAAAGTAGGAGTTTAATGTTTAATTTCTAAAAGCATCATCATACTTTAAATTGCTTTTTTTCATTTGCGCTTGTTGCTGTATTTATTTTTCAAAATATTTACTTCAATCCTATACTATCACGCTTCGTTTGCTACTGACTCGATTAGCGATAATTTACATGCAGCTCATTTGTTTCTTACAATGATATATGGTACGAAAGTATTATATTTCAAATTGGCTAAAAATATTATTATAGGCTATTTAAAAAAATCCACCTGGATATACAACTGACGGTGAAGATTAATCGAGAGAGATAAAGTGACAAAATGAAATTTGAATGATGAACAGGTAATGTTTGTAGGGCCATATAAAGAGAAACCCGTGTTAGATATATTCACCTCGTATACAGAGTCTCTCTCCAGTAAACCTTGTTTGGACGGTATCTCGGACCCAGGATTTGGTGAACTCTCTTTGATACCGGTGAGCATTATGTACCGAACATTCCAGAATCTCCTCTTCATAAAAGTAGGAGACACGTCTTCTATCAATAGTATGTTGTCTGCATTCCTCCAAACTTCTGTTATTGAATGTGTCTCCTTCCAATGCAGCTTTCCACAAAGAAATGAATTGCAACTCGGCAAAACCAAAATCCATCGTGCTTGATTCGCAACGTATGTCTCGAATAACTAAAGACATAACGCAAATGAATGGTTTAAATGTACTATTATTCATATCACATTCAGCTCTTAAACGGGAAAATAAATCATATCCATTATCATTCACGATGTTTGATTGGATTTATTTCAACAATGGAAAACAAAAGCAAAAAAAAAACTAAAACTAATTACAAAAACAAAAGACAAATGCGATGAGTTTTTCTTCATGATGTATATAAACATCTTTTACTTTAACAAGTGTCTGAAACGTTTTGTAAATGTTCACTTACATCGCTTTGGGCATCCAACAAGTTCCAATTTCAGACAAGCCTGGCTTTTAACGTCTTGTATATCTATCTTTATGAATCTAGTGAGCACTTCATGGCTCAATATGAACTGTTGAACTGCAGTACTCTTGTAGTGATCGAATGTTTTGAATATCTGGTGTGTTAGTAAACAGAAGATGACATATAGAGATGACATTTTACTCTTTAACTTATTCACACTCTCCCTATCATTCCTTAATCAAATACCTAACTGACGTTACAATATCACACAAAGTACATTCATTTGATAGGAATATAACAGTCGTTAAATGTATATCTCGGAGATGATTTAGAAATATTTGCTTTTCTTTTCTTTTTCGTAAGGAATGGTGTTTTTAAATCATCTAAGTACACCTGACGCGAAACTAAAGTATACGCTATCTTTGATGACGCGTTAAGCGTTAATATATTGTAAGGCAACAATTTGTCAGAAACTAACGTCATAATATCTTTGCATTTGATCTGAAATAGGTAGATGTGTTTAATTGATGTAAGCAGTCTATGAAGGGGATCATTACCTTAACCGTTCCTTTCGGATCCTCATATGGATATAAGTTCTGGAACTGATTTCCATATTTGAGTATAAAAGATTTGACAAGTTTCCTGTCTCCCTTGTCGTCCCATCCTTGAATACGGAGTCCCTGAATTATTGTTGGCACAATAAGGTCAACCTACCAAATAGTAAGAAAATGAGAAAATAAATTTCACAATGGATTCAAATCATATTCATTGTCATATATGAAATACAAAAGTAAAAACTAAGAGGACAACATAAACAGAAACAAAAATACATTTTACAAAATAGCAATAAAAAAATCAATGAAGGAATGCATGCTTCATTAGCAATAGGCACACTTACAAGAAACCATGGATCTTCATCTAGAACAAAGGGACACCAGCCTGTCTCTGCCAGCATCAGCCGACCGTCGTTGGCGTTGACAGTTAACAGACTGTTTGACGATGAATTGATTTGGTAATCAAATATATCTCCAGAAACCATACCCAGAGGCTGGCCACATTGTGCTTCTGTTAAAATGTGCAGATCAAGAATTTGCAAAAATGTTTGCTTTTTAATTGGATTGTAAAACCCCCACCCCTACCTCAGTAACAATAATTCATAACATCATCATAGTAAACCAAAAATTTGTTTATCCATAATAATTTATATTGTTGTTTACGCCACATGAAAATTTTACTCAAACTATTTTCCTTCAATAAATCTGTCTGTGTCTTACAAAACATTTCTTATATAAATCATTCTAAAGAATTTAGAACATACTTTTGCCGAATACTTTAATTTCAGTAATTTCCAGTACGTAGAACTTCCCATATCTTGTATGTGGGTTCGTGTCATCAAAATTCCGAACGCTCACAAACTGGCCAATGATTGGACGCTTGCATTGAAACCGGAAGATTTTTTTTCTGGAGGGAAACCTGAGATCGTCACATCGGATTGCCCCATAGTCCAGAAAGTCCCATTGGTTCTTACTCACAAACGTTCCCACACTACGGAAATTCACCGGGAACCATACTACATACAAAAAGCATATATATATAAATGGTTTAAGACAGTAGAAGTATAAAAAGGTAACAACTTACAACTATTTGAACACAATGCAGTATGTTGGTAGATACTGATGTAAAAGGAAAAGTCAAAAGCTTGCACACGTGTGCATATATGCGGAACACTCACTTAAGAATCATTGATGTATATACTATGATTCGTGCCTCCATCTGAGAGTTAACTGAGATGAAGCTCTTATCCCGAGTAAATATATGTAGACATAGTATATTAAAATGCATGAAATACTATTTGAAAATATTTGTACTAGTGAATTACATATTCTTGCTATAATCCTATCATCCCACAAGACTGATGTTAGCACTCAAACTACATATTGTATTTAATGAATAAACTAACTAATATATTGCATTTACTACATTATACTTACCCATGCCTCTGTATACCTGTATCGCATGAACTTCATACCACTCTTGTAGATCGACCTGTAAGAAGGGCTTTGCCTGCGGTCTGAAGGCCACAAACGATAATCCGACTGAAACGAACAAAAAATCCTAGTCAAATACGGCCGAAAATTTCATGCATGTTGCCCAATTATGTTTGTAATCTAACCTTAAGTAACATATGTCGTTTAATTAACGTTTTTACAATCAATAAAAAGTTACTGTGTAAATAATGCATTTTCGTAGTATTCTTATTTCCAGCTTTTCACCCATGCAAAATTGCGTTTAATTACTATGAATATGGACGCGCTAATTCATCATCGCGTGCGCTATTCTGTTAAAATTTCACAATGCGCTTCGATTTCCTAAAATAAGTGTTTTTACAGTTGTCGTAAAAATATATCAAATTTATATCAAATATCAAGAGAAATACTTTATCTAATACCTGTGATTTCCATGTTATTTTACTTACAATCAATTCCATCTACGGCAAAGTAAGGGTTATTTGAATCGACGAACTTCGATGTATAAACCGGCTTTCGTGGTACAATGAAGTCTAATCCTGGTATTTCCTCTAAGAGAAAAATATTGATATATATGAATGTAGGATATATAACTTGAATCTTTAACTACATCCCTTAATAATATGTTAAGTTCAAAAAGAATTGCAGCTTTTGTGGATTGCAATACTAGATATCATCATGTTAAAAAAATAGAAAGATTACACACGAGTAGGTCAAATGCACCTATCCAAATATTAAGATGAATTGAAATCAAAACGAGTCACTCATATGTGCTCAAAATAGCTTAATCAATATACGCATTTATACGCATCCCATTAGACCTGTGTACTCACGTAGATGAGGCAGCTACAACATGTAAACCATGTATATCCATGCATAGTGTCAATGCACATTATGTATTTAATAATACTTTTTCTACGCCGGAAAAATCAATATAACCTACAGTGTTTGAATGTCTATTAACGAGAAATAGTATACTCTGATCTCAATCAGGTCACCTTTGGTTGAATATAGTGCGAAAACCTTTACTGTATTGTACCAGGAGATATATAATTTTTGGCCACTACTGCAGAGCGAAAACAATAGTCCTCTAGAGCCTATCATATACATTTGTACATGTAAATATTCCGCATTGTTTACGAGTATACATTACCAATAACGTACCACATTTTGGAACATCACAATACTGTCTGGTCCATTCCATATCGACAAGACACATCGGCTTCAAAGAATAAAGTTCTAAATCCATGTTTTTGCAGAAGTTCTCCTCGAGCTCATAGTGCCACTGAGCACTATTATTAAAAAAGCCTTCAGGCAGTGTTACCCAGTGGAGACAGGCTTGACCTTGAGCCGTAACATTCTGGCGACCATTATAAGACGCGCCTTTGTCACTCTCAAAGTAACATTCTCTGCGTGCTGTTAACAAAAGAAATAGGTGATTCATAAGCAAAAGTTTTCTTTTGATATTTTGCTCTCGCGAAATGTTTGGGGTTACAATAAATCATATTGAACCGCTTCTAATTCAAAATATCATTGAAGTATCATGTTCTTTAATTCAAATTATTCAAACTGATACCTAACTTTACACGCCAATTGAAATATTCAAGTATAAAGATGTATTGAATACATGTATATTAGTAAAATATGTTTGACTGACCTGTAGATTTATAATAACAATACGGTATTCCAACATGTCTTCCGGATCTATTAACGTTGGTAATGTCTCCGAAAAACTCCCAGTTTACATGTTCGTTGTTCATGAAGAATAGTTCTTCCTTTGCATCCATCTGATTAACCTTTTGGCAATCGCTAGCAGTAGATCCCTTGATGTCAAGTAAAAGGTCATAAAATGATCTCGTATGTACCCATAGTTATGCTACATATCATTTTGACCCATCAGACCCTGGGGGTTGGTCAGCCTCAAATGTCTTATTTCATCCCCTTTAAGAAGGGTATTTGATTCTACCGTACTTGGGTCTAGAGAACAGTAGGCTCCCATAATTGACATTTTCCCCCTGAACTTTGGTCATGAAAATTGATTCGTGAGTTAATGAGAAGAAGCTGAAAATGTAAATTGTTCACGAATGGACGATGCACGACGACGTACAAAATGCTATTGCAGAAATTCACTTCAGACTTTGTCTCCTTTGACCTAAAACCTAAAAGGGGAGCGGGGGAGTACAATGCAAAGTTTTACCTTACGGCCAGGCGACCTTTTCCACATTAGGAATCGAAACAAATGTTGTTATATACAGCTATGGCTGTACATTCAATATTTGTAATCCATACTGATTTCATAAAAAGTAAGTTCTGGATTTTTTTTATTAATTCATGTATTAAGCCGAACTTCAAAAGTTTAATTTTATATGGCTATTGGCCTCAAGTAACATCCTTTTCAGAAAATATGAAAATCAATACTGAACGTATGATTATACCTCTAATGACGTATCAACGTGTATCTTCCTCGCTGGATCTAACTACGTGTCTGACGTCATCTCTCTGACCATCGACATAATACACCAACCGGTATTTTCTTTATTGAGTCCAACTACGTGTCTGCCAATAAACTCTTTCACCATGAAGGTCATTAACAAACTTATATTTTTCTTAATTGGTCCAACTAATTGTCCGACGTAATCTCTCTTACCATTAAAGTCATAAATAAACTTATATTTTCCTTACCAGGGTCCAGCTACATGTTCGTCGTCAACTCTCTGACTATCAACGTCATAAACCAACCGATATTTTCCTTAACGGGTTCAACAACGTAGCCGTCATCAAGGACGAGCTAACAACTATTATGACTTTTGTCTTTTACAGATATACAATTAGTCTAACTATTTATATTGATAATTAATATCCTGCATCAAACTCTTAGCTGCGTTGGTAAAATGCAATCACAGGAAATTATTTTCCTTATATATCGCAAACATAGTTCTTCCCAAAACGATCGGAAATTAAATAAAACGAACTTATTGTATCACCATTTAATTTCCTAAAAAAATTAGCCAGCCCGTAACATGATCCCGTTAATTGCTTTTTTGTATAAAACACACTGATACAATATTTTATTGTCACGCTTAAGCCAATATAAAAAATTGTGGTGTTTTTTCTATGTCTGGTAACATAACATAATAATCTCAAACTACTGATTCTATGTCGGATATTGCTTGTTGAGATTAGATTTCCAACAAAAACGGCGATAATTTTTTATGGATACACAATTCGTGGAAACTTTTTTAATAGAAATGTATATTACCATGTCTCATATTTCATGTTCTTGTTAATATCTATCTCAAACAATGTACAATTTTTAATGCTAATAGAACTTTGCTCATTGATTCTAAATGAGAAAAACATTTTTGAAATAACATCACTAATGGTCCCTGCTAAAACGCCGTTGCTGAAGATATTTTTTGCAGGCTGTCTGCTGACGCGGGCTATCTGGTTGCGCGGGCTATCTGGTTTCGCAGGCTATCTGGTTTCGCGGGCTATCTGGTTACGCGGACTATCTGGTTTCGCAGGCTATCTGGATACGCGGGCTATCTGCGTTTCGCAGCCTATCTGGTTACGCGGGCTATCTGGTTGCGCGGGCTATCGGCGTTTTCTGTCATTTTGATGTGCATATATGTATACAAAATGTATCTTTTTTATGTATTTTTTTCTTCTTTCTTTAAATATATATAGAGAGAAAAAGAGAGGATATTGAATAAATTTAGTTTCCCTTTGAATATTTCACGAGCATAACAGAATATCGATATTTAACGAGTCTGAAGTACGAGTGAAAAATAGCAATTTATTCTGTCATACGAGTGAAATATATGTTATATTCAACAGAAAACCAATCAATTATCTTTTTATTGCATTTTGATACTGAAAGAACAAAATCTAAAACTTTGAAAAATTGATAGTGTGAAAAAGTGCGGGAATCAGTAACACAATTCATGACGCCGTCTCTTTTTTACGTTACTCCACCTTGACGGCGCCATTTTAAATGTTCCAAATTTTTCCGCCGTTGCGGTACCACTTATAGAGCTTACCAAGAAAGGAAGCAATCACAAAGTCATCTGGGGAGACAGCCAGGAGAGATCGTTCAATGCGTTGAAGAAACTTTTGACATCCCAACCGATCTTGAAGCTTCCGGATCTGGATGAAGACTTCATTCTGAGAACAGATGCCTCTGACCAGGGGATTGGAGCTATTCTACTCCAAGAGGAACATGGAAATAAGCTACCGGTAGCATATGCCAGTCGGAAATTGCAACAGAGAGAGCAGAATTATGCAGTGGTTGAGAAAGAATGCCTTGCTATTGTTTGGGGAATTCAGAAATTTGAGCAGTACATCTACGGTAGAGAATTTCTTCTTGAAACGGATCATCAACCCCTGGTGTACCAGCAGCGATCCAAAACAGCCAATGGAAGATTAATGCGATGGGCTCTTATTCTCCAGCAATACAGGTTCAGAATCTGTGCTATAAAAGGAAGCGACAATGTTGGAGCTGACTACTTGAGTCGTACTTAGGAGACTTCATACCTGGATTGAAACTACCTGTCATCTATGCGATGTGATTTATTGGAAAATGTACCATTTTCTTAGGCAGGGGGATATTGTCACAATCGCTTGTATTTGTATATTTGTCATGTGTGTCTGTATATTGTGTGACGTGTTGTTACTATCTGTATGGCGTAACGGATGTTCCGTAGAGGGTGAGTGAGCGCGCACGAGCAGGAGCCATGACAGTGTTCTAACAGGCCGTGTCGACGGATTTGAGATATTTTAACATTATACGGGCACAGAAACCTTACAGTCTGTGGTAAGTATTGTTTTATCAGTTAGTAATTATATATATATTAGATAATCATCGGTTATTTTGTGTAAAAAGGGGTTATTTTACCTTGGAATGTTGTTCATGCATTATGTCAACGTGCGGTCCAATCATGCATATCGTTCAATGATTTGTAACTGTTGTAATTGATTTATATACATTTGTTCAATCGTACTTCCAAATATAAACATGTATATTAGATATTTGGAAGGTATTTAGGTTATTTGTATATTTTATATAACTTTATAAAACTTCAGTGCTAGTCAAATTTTATTGTATGGAAACCCATAGGGATCTTACGGTTAGTTTTTGTATGATTAAGTTGATACATGGACCAGCACTTTTTCGGGGTAAAAAGTGTCAATATTACATTTCCTATAACTGTATTCATTATTCATGTCATATTTATGGTATTCATGATACATTTTAGAAATAATATTTAAAATGTATACTTTGAAAGTAGGTGTAATATTATATAAATTAGCAATATGCGTGGTTGTGTATTTGTGTGTAGCAAGTGTGTTTATGTTTCCACAGCAATAATGTGGACTGGAGAGAGGTGAATCCGGATGGTCAAAACCGCCTGAGTCATATTACAGGACCAGATGCTGCCATACTGGACTTCAGTAAATAAAAGCCCTATGTTGAGGACAAGGCACAGTTTGCCGAATTATGGAGACCCAGATAGATCTGACGGCGGGTTCTCATATGTCAGTGATTGACAATATATCTACATTCATCATTCATTCGATGATATCAGCCGTCCGTGTAGGAGGCTGTGCAGACAGACAAAGTGTTATTTAGTCTTTGATTTTTCTTATAGGATATTGCCACACGTGGGTAAACATCAGACCAACAGACTGGTGTCCTATATAAATGCAGCTGATCTCCACCTAGTGTTTTCTGGAGCATAGGAGACATGTGCAGAGACATTGTTAAGTGTGTGTAAGATGTGAGAGTGTGACATGAGCATTTGTGGTTATCTTGTTGTATTTTGTGTTGTGTTGTGTATATAAATTTACTATTGTTGTACATATCCGTTATTGAGTTTTCTTTTCCCCAACTGGAGAACAACCTCGCTTGTCCCACGTTACACTGATAAGCGCAATTTAAGTGTTTTCTGCGATTATCGGTGAAGCTATGCGTAAAAAGCTAACGTCAAGTTAGTATTTTGTCAAAAACTAGTCTGAATATTTCAGAAACACAGCAAAATAACCAATCTATGTAAATATCTCCTAATATATACTTATGCTCTCTCTCTCTCTCTCTCTCTCTCTCTCTCTCTCTCTCTCTCTCTCTCTCTCTCTCTTTGTGGGGGTAATCACAAAATATTTCTAAAAAATGTTAAAACAACATGTTATGCTTCCCGAAGGCTTTCCCCGCATAAAAGTTCGGCACATTTAATTACATATCACTTACCTTCAACAAAATGAATGGAAATGTGTTAGGTAGAGAGATGGGATCTTCTGTTGGCCCATCTTTCCGACAACAGAAGTGAAGTTGTATAGACGAATCCCCTGTGCCGTAGGTAACATTCGGTAACTCTCCACCAATATCTGTGTCGTCGAACAGATACCCGTGCATCGTAATGGACCCTTCTGTAAAATCTGGAATATCAATATGACAAAAGGGCTATTTATTTTTCCTATCTTGTAGGACGCAAATTTAGCAAAAATATATTAACCACTGCCTGTAAGTTATATTTCTCTCAAATAATTTGATTTTTGAAAATCCCAAAGTGACAGATGTACGGAAAAACACAAATGCAAAAATGGTAACCGAAAAGGGCTGTGTGGTCCTCTCAAGTCGGAAGGGAGATATTTGCATCGTAAATAACCTACATGCCAAGCTGTTGTACATGCAGCTTCATTTTTGTAGGATATCAGTTTTATTTGTTTCTTAAATCATCCTTTGTTTTATATCAGGCAGACAAATGGTAAAAAATGACTTCAAACGGATTACACGAAAGAAACGAGGAGTTTGTATGCTTTAATGTTCACATTTGTAAATTCATCAGTAGACAATTACAGGACAAGCTAGGTTACCTAGGTGTAAAAATAAACGTTCCATAGTTAGTACTTAAACAGAAATTGCGAAAAAAGTTATACAGCTGTACATGTTCCCGGGAGGATGCGTGCGTCTTAGTTAAAAAACGAAGTCGTTCACCACTGCTCTACCTAAATATACATATAGGCTCTACTAATATCCTATACTGATTTTATCCCATGTTTTAACTATTAACATACAGCGGCCATCCTGCCTATAACGCCATTCGGAAGGTATTCGTATGCGCTTACACTACAGTGTTCTTCCCAGCGTATCGACTGCGATATTTCCGGTGATATAGCTATCCAAATATTTTGCAGTTTTAAAGGTTTCTATAAAACTTGTTTCAGTTTTTATTTTGGAGTCTTTTCCTTTTTGTTTTTTATATCCGTTTCTTATTTCAATCAATGTATTAAATAGATTTGTTTGTATTACTCGCTTAAAGAAATGAATGGAGTATATTATTTTTGCTTAGTCTTTCAAATACGAGCATAACACATTCAATTTTTGACAGGAATTCAAGTTGGAAATACAGTAATATTCAATATTCTCTGTATAGTAATACCTTCAATGATGCAATCTTGTAATAACATTAGCAGTTGATAGGACGTTAAACATTATAAAACCAAACCTTCAATGGCGCTGAAAATACGACAAATTTAGACTATTTACACACACGTCTTTTAAACTTTAGACACAAAGACCACACATACCTCCGGATGGGCACATATTGCCAACTTTGTAAAGACAATATTCTCCTGGTGGCCATTTCTCGTCAGTGTCATTGCTCAAAGAAAATGTTTGTCTCAAACAGAAGTTCAGCTGCATGGTATGTGTGTGAAATGGTCCCATTATGTGTGGTTCAAGGGTGATTTCGTCATCATCATTCCATAGCTGGCTTCGGTACGAGTCCGGTAATGTTAGGTTGATATATCCGCCTTTCCAACCGAACCTGTCTTCCTCTGGACAGCCAAAGGTAGACATTGGGAGACCATATTCCCCTCTTGGCCACTGCGAATGTCCAACAACTGATGACAAAAACATAATACAAACAGGTTAAAGTTAATTCTTTATTCACATGTTTAGTTTCAAAGTGCATACATATTAAGGTGTAAGGTCCTAGCAATCACTACAGATACAGCAGTATGACATATGTACAGGGGAGTATATCAATCGAAATAGTAAAAACAGACTTCATGACATCAGATGTCTACGTATTGGTATTCCCGTGCTGACTTTTTTATACTTGGATGTGGTAACATAAAAGATCCCCTTTGGCAGTTAAGTTCCTTCCGGATGCTGTAGTATTTTAATGTCTCGTACATGTCAGTAACCGTTCTGCATTTCAATGCAAAGCGAAACTTTAGTTTAATCTCGATTTGCATAAGTAATAATTACGTACTTACATATTCCTATAAATTATGTATTTATGAAGCAATGTCAAATTTTAGACCTACACTGAGCACGTCGGCATTCTATGAAGACAACTGGTCAAAATATACAGTGGAACGAGAGTCTGAGATCAAAATTGCACAGTTATGCCTATCTTTCTCAAAACAATATCAGGACATTTGTTTAAGTTCTATTGGACCACACCACGGGTTTAATGAGTAACAAAGGACGAAAACGAAAGATAACTACATCAGGATGTCAGCAATAAATCCCGAAACATAAAAAAAACAGTGAGAAAAACAATGTAAAAGAAATTCACAAGATAATATCTTTTGTAAATTAACCTTGAAAAGCAAAAGCATACCGACCTGTTTCACAAAGTAGACCAGTGTATTCGTCAGTACAAACACACTGACATGTCGTATTCATCAAACTCCCGCCATTCTGGCAGTTCACTGACAAACAAACTGAAATTCGACAATGATACCATGCAATTCGATTATCTGCTGTTAATATGCTGCAAGTACATTTGGTCGTGTGGGACACTACAGCCTATATATAAAGACCAGTTCTATATTGATATTTTTCAATAATTTAATATTTTACTTTCAGTTTGTACCAAAAGTTGTCTTTACTTTGACTGCACTTTTCATTATTCAATACTCTGATTTCCTATAAAATTGTTTTGAAATCACAATCTGATCAACTTTCACATAAGTGTTATACTGTTTCAGTAAAAAAAACTGATACAGATTTGAACACTTTATCAAAGATTTTACAGACAGCGAGACTATTCTGAGCCCTGGCCATCATTTCTAAGAATATATATGTTGTATGAAAACGTCCCCAATAAATACTGTCTGAATAAGTATACACGCTGTGCGTAAACCCGTTTTTCATAGTGTTGTGGATTTTTTCGGAATTAAGCAACATTAGGTAAATGTTATGAAAATGTTAAGATTCATCTGCTGTACATTTTTTATTTTTAAAAAAAAAGTGAAAAATCATGCATTTGAAATTCTACAAAGCAATCTAAACTACTTACCTGGTTCTCTCCCACTGGGAACAATATAGCCACTGCAGTAATACACCCCAAAAAGCAAAAGCACAACCCAATGGCTGTACATTGTTAGGTCTTCTCCTCTTGGCGTGATTGTATGACATATTATATACAAATCAATCATATTTATACATAATATATATACGAGCATTGATTTTCTATTCTAACCAGGAACCAATAGAATCATAGATTTTAAAGGTGTGCCTTATGATTCTACTATTGGGTACAAAATCTCTTGAGATAACATATTGCTAAGATTCATTATCGGTACGTGCGAGCAACAGCGCATTATCTCGATGATGACGACATTGTTATGTAGCAGTATATACAACACCATTACCTTGATGGCAAATTACTGGAAATCTTTACACAGTGGGTTGGTTTTGTTCATAAAAAAACCGTGTAAAAGATTAAGAGATCATTCATAGATACGATTACTACTTTCTTATTATATTTTTTTAATTTTATATTGATATGTCAAAACGCATACAAATATCTCAAATGATGCACTTTAGATATGGAATACCTGGGAGAAATTTACGTGGCCAGACTAGTCATAGCGCTGTCTAACTATCCCAAGAGAAAGCATTTCAATAGACTTGAATCCCTCGACTCCAGCAAGCTAATGGACATATAGGCCTATCGATTTACTACAAAATTAAAACATTTCGACACATGTGACTACACAATTGGGTCAATGTCTTTCATATAAATTTGGAACGCTCTGTCTAAACAAAGTGAAATGATTACTGATATTTGAAGGAGAACAAACGAACTGTTCTACACGCTAAAATAACTATATACGACATTACGGAAACAGCGTTACCATTGCAACAGTTTACAAATGACAATGGGGAAATGGCCCGACTTATCAATATCGATATAAGATTCGATTTTAATCTTTATCCGCTCTAGTAAGGCAGGGAAAGTAACTTGATGACACGCATGTGTTTAGAGTAGAGAAACCAGTGGTAGCTATTGGCGGAATATAGGAGAGTAATTTCGATACGTCTGTTATATATCTACATGTATATGAAAACTGTAGTTATGTGTTTTATTCATTGGATAATACTTACGATTCAGAGAAGGAATTTGTGATTTTCATAAAAATATTTACATTCGGTTTCTACTTTACCTCAAAATTGTAGCAAACCGTAGCAGGTAATGGCTACTTAACCGAACCACCTAAGCAAGATGCCCAGATGGCCTGTATCGCTCACCTGGTTGAGTTTACCAAACGTCAAAATGATGTTCATGTTCAATACATTATTAACTTTACTTATTTAAGGTCTAATAATGCTATATTTGTATTTATATTTCCTTTATAAAGGATGGGTGAAGACCCCTTGGCCTCTTTTACATCAGAATTGTGTTTATCTCTCGATGCCCAGCAATGCTAGATATGGCTATAGAGTGGTGATCTGAACAGTTTCAAAGATATAAACAAAGAAGCTAAGTCCCTAGGGGTGGGGAAATACCCTAGGGCCCCCTTTTTACATTGTAATTTTTTTAATCTCTTGATGCCAAACTATGCTATATTTAGTAATGGGGTGATGATCGCAACAATTTCAAATATATAACCAAGAAACCCTCGGGTGGGGAAATATCCCTGGACCCATCTTTACATCAGGGTTGTGTTTATCCCTAGGCCCAGCAATGATATATATGATTATGGGGTTGGGATCACAACAGTTTCAAAAACATAACCAAGGAAATACCGTTAAGTCCTTAGGGGAGAGGAAAGACCTCATGGCCTATTTTTACAACATGAACATGTTTTTGATGCCCAGCAATGTAATATAATTTCATAGGGTTGGGATCTAAAATTTATCGATGATACACTTGCCTAATTTACTTATTACGTAACTTAATTGCTAAACTAAGAACGCAGATAATCACAAAGCAGATAAAATTAATTATTTATTTTAACGAAATAGGACATTTTGAACCATAAACTAAAAAAATCAAAATACTAAAACAATAAATATAGGGGTAGGAACCTACGTCAAATGCATGGACTCGGCAACACAAAAATGGCGTCTCCACGGCCCGTTTCGGGGTAAGTTTGTGTATATTACTGTTGTTTTTCGTTCAATTTGTATATCGACACATAGCCTATTAAAGATCTACACCAAAAAGGATTGTTTGCAAAAAGGTGAAAAAGAAATTTAAAATCATGCGTGAATAAAGGGATCACGCTCGACGATTTTTTATGAAATTTGGCTATAAATGGCATCATCGCACTATATATTAAAACCAACCTATCTCCCGTTTAATCTAAATTTATAAACACGCCGAAAGATATATAAATTAATACATGAATGTTGTATTTCAAACGAAAAATAATCAACCTTAACAAAATGATATCGATAGCAGTCCAAAATAAACGGGATATCGTCAACACTTTGTAACGCATGGTTTTATAACACGTTCGATGGAGGTTTTACGTAAGCACTATGACTTTATCTATAGGATATTGCCCAACTTCAACAAATTGAAGATAACTAGCAAATGGGAGAGCTAAACAATACTGGTTTAAGATTAATAAAATAATTTTTGTTTGCTGATATGCTTGCTGAATAGCAGATTTGAATATAGAGAATCAACGGAAGTAATTTGTGGTCATGAAGCATTCCAGGCAGTGATTGCACTGGAAAAGAATGGAAATGTTATAATGTGTGTTCTACATGATGTAATTTGATATGAATCAGAGTAGGAAGTTCGGGAGAAACGGTTCGGTGGAATGAGACAGCTTTTCTTTACAGTCATTAGGTCATGCTTGATTTTTGAAAATGATGCCAGCGTTGCGTCTTTTCTTCTATTTGCTAAAGAGCGCAACTCTAGGATGTTAACATATCTCCAACACTAGAGCCGTTTCTAAATTTGTTGGAGACATAACGGGCAGCTCTTCGTTGAACAATTTCAATCTTGTTTATGTCAATTTTCAAGTTTAGATCCCAAGCAGAGCAAATATACTCTAAGGTTGGTCTTACTAAGAAGAAGGCTACTTGCGTTTGGACTATTTTGGAACCTGTTTTGATATTTCTTCTTAAAAACCCATGATTGAGTTTGCTTTTGCACAGATATTACTAAAATGGGCTTCCCACTTGCGATTTGATTGGAGAGTTACTCCCAAGTATTGTGCTTCTGTTACATGATTAAGTTCCTTTTTATGAAGTTTGTAAGAGAAATGCAATGTTTTTTATGGTTTGGGATAGATAGGATGGAATATTTATAAGGATGAAATGACATATCGCAACGACTTTCTCAGTGTGCCAACTTGTCTAGGTCTTTCTGTGGGCTATCTGAATCTGACTTAGAACTTACTGTCAAATACATGATGGTATCAACAAAAAGTCTAACGGTAGATCTAGAGTTGGTTTTATTGGGAATGTCATTTTTATAGTGATGGAAAAGGCATGGGCCGATGACAGAGCCTTGAGCCACCCTAGATGTTAGTTTGAAGGGTTCAGATTTTTGACCACTCACAAGTACACACTGTTCTCCGTCTGTAAACTTTCTTTCCGGGTGTTGACCTTATCATTTACTTCATAGTATCTAAGCTTGTGACAGAGAAGAGAATGATTCACTCTGTCAAACGCATTAGACAAGTCCATGATGAGAACAGCACTGTCTTCCGACCATCTACAGTCTGTGGTGCTTAATTTACGAAAACCGTGTTTGAGTAGGTAAAGGTTGTTATGGTTGTCAGCATGGCTCATACTGTTGGATACTATAGTGTGCTCTAGGATATTACAGCAGACACGGGGTAATGTTATTGGCCTATAATTTTCAGGATTGTGCTGAGTTCAAACTAACACTAAACAAGACAAAGACGAAACGGAATCAATTCGCCATAGAAAAGGTTTAAACTATGTAGTTCGTCCCCGCGTCGACCGCCGTTTGGTGTTAGTTTGAACATAGGCACCAGAGTTAAAATAATCCTCGATATCAAATATACAGAAAGGTTTTCAGCTTTCGTTCGAGATCCTCGGAAAATCGTTCGAACACCCTCGTAAAAAATAGAAAATTCTATATTTTTCACGTTTTGTCGTATTTTGTAGTTACATTTATCACTTTAACATTCTCAACTAACCTTTAGATAACGTCCCAAACATAAGCCAATTGTGTTACTGGTAAAAGACATGGTTTGGTAAAATAGGTAAGCCAATCATAGGTGCTTAGCGCGTTTATAAGTCGAAGACCGACTATAGACTAATATATAGAGAAAGGTCTGGAACTCCTCCGTCCTGCAAAAAGGGGTCAATTTCATTCAAAGTGTCGTCAAAATTTTACCAGAAACGATGTTTCAATGGCGATAGTCTTAATTAAAAGTTAAGATAGTAACCTTTAACATGACACCAAGAAATCAAACCTTTAGTCGGACACGACCGAGAACATTTTTTTTTCAAACGAAAATGTCTATTCGCTACACAGAAAACGTGACGGTCTACAATTACAGGGTTTGGTGTTAACAAATATGAGGTCAAAACAAACTTATTTACTTGTCTAACGCTTCACTTCATTTCTCTCGTGCTCCCTATGGTTGTTTTCTTCATCGACAGGTATAAGTGTCAAGTCGGCGGCCATATTGCTACTTGCCATTCAAGTTTTGTAAACCGTGATTTCATTGGTCGGCTATTGACAGTGACAAGATGGCCGTCGACTTGACACAGATACCTGTCGATGCAGAAATATACCGAGATAAACTTTAAATTCTGATCAGTGGTTAAGAAGAAGTCAATTATAGCTATATACATGCTGTACCGAAATGGTAGTTTCAGATGCATGATGTGACCAATGGGTTAGATCGATGACATCGAGAAATTGACAATTCGACCTGAAATGAAATATTGGGGTAACAAATGTCATCCTGACGTGACCCCTTGTGCGATGCCGTTAAATGTTCATGCAACGTACTGAGAATTAGCATCTGTATTTTTATTAGATTAAGCTCACCTTGGTCCTTCAGACCAGATGAGCTAAAAAGAGACGACGCATGCTAGTTAATGTCATTGTAATGAGGGAGTGCTACCTAAAGGTCACAACCATGGCAATCCAGGATGGTCCGTGATCTCAGCTTTCAGAGAAACGCAAGCCACATTGAAAATGGCTCGAATCACATACGCAAGCTGATGCTTCATATTTTGTGTTCCTTACGACAAATGCAGATATGTATCAATGAAATACCTTATAAAAGTATGTATAGATTTATTGCTCCATTAACTCAAAATGAACACTTTTCCATTATTACATAATACATTCAAATACATGTAGAAATAAGTTTTATTAATAGTACAAAAAAATCAATCACATCAATATGACCGCCATTAATCATCTGATTCACTATCCAACATCTCACAATCCATATCTCCCAATCCAACATTCCAACATCTTACGATACAACACTTCACAATCCATATCTCCCAATCCAACATTCCAACATCTTACGATACAACACCTCACAATCCATATCTCCCAATCCAACATTCCAACATCTTACGATACAACACCTCACAATCCATATCTCCCAATCCAACATTCCAACATCTTACGATACAACACCTCACAATCCATATCTCCCAATCCAACATTCCAACATCTTACGATACAACACATCACAATCCATATCTCCCAATCCAACATTTTACGATACAACACCTCACAATCCATATCTCCCAATCCATCATTCCAACATCTTACGATACAACACCTCACAATACCATGCACCAAAGACTCACAATACTATACTCCACAGACAATATTCTGCAAGTATAACAAATACTGGTATCAAACAATATCCAACATCTTACAGACTTATACTCAGATATCTAGCAGACTGGTATCTGTTATATTCAACAATTTTGCTGATGTCGTTAAATTATAGTTATAGTAAGATTATTTTAATTCATTTGCCATTTTCTCTGTCAGTAACTTAACAAGAACATGTCCGTGACAACTGAGAGGGTGACACCAACATCCCAAACACTTCCCCTTTAGTTCGTCCAGTTGTGCCATGAGTAAGGGACTTGATCTGACGTGCTCCTCGTACAGCTTAACACACTCTTCCCTCCCAAGTTTTTTTGACTTGAATGGATTATGCCATTTGCTTCCTATTGCACCTTTAACATAACAAGTCATGTCACGACCAATATAGATATTATTGGGATCTTTTACCCACTGTTCTAGGTCCTTTATACCCCTTTTGTTCAATTCTGCTTTCCTAATGTTCGCAACGTGTGCCACGGGAGGTCCCTTGTAATTCTGAAAAATGACGAATCAGAATAAAGGTAATTACAAAATGAATGTTTTAAGACGAGTAACTATATCAAAACATAATTTTTCCACCATAATGTTGTATTTAATTTGGTCATATGCATATTCTTAATCCAAGGGCTCTGCTCTCTATACACGTATCTTCCCTACACTTTAAACATATAATCTCTAAATAATGCAACTGATAGTCAAAAGGACAGCTATCACTTCTTTTGCCAGTTTGATGTTTGCGATAAGGATCGAAGGCTTATATTTTTTTAAGCCACGACGTACCCAGGGGTTCAGACAAGTTTATCAGACCAGAACATTTACCTTACGAAAAAGACGCACCTTCTTAGTGCTGGAATCAAAGGCTACGGTCGCTGTCGCCCCTTGCGTTCCTTCGTGCCACGTCGGTTTTGCCCACTTTCTAATGTCACTTGACGCAGACGACAATTCCTTTCTGTTCATTACAGCGCCTTCATCGTCCCTCCATCTCATGTTTATTATCATTAAGTACTCGCTCCTGTTCCGGTTGAGGTACAACTACCTTTGGAGTACCTTGCCTCTTAAGTTTAGCGTCGCCGCTGGATTTACCAACAGTTCCTGGCTTTCTCTGTATATTCAATGCCATTGCACGACCTCTTTTATTAATTCACCTTGAAATAAAACCACTAGTTATATTGCACTTCAAAACATCTTATTATAGATGTGATATATACAAGAAAGAAACGTGGTTTCGCTAAGTCATCAAAGGAAATATGAATCTTCTCAAATTAAACAAAACTAATCATTAGCTGTTTTCCGACACCATAACAAGGCATAAATAAAATATATATGTACATCGAAAAGTTCCAATGAAAACCAGAAGTACTAATCCAAAGACAAGAATTCTGTAAAATCGGTTAAGCAGCTAAAACTTTTGTTTACTGTTAGTTAGCTTATATCCAAGACAAGGGAGCAAGTAGCCCGAGTTTCCTCTGGCCCTATGGCCCGAGGAACGAGTATACTTCACCTGCGAAATAATCCAACAGACTTACAGCTTGTATCCAGATTAATCTAATATTTACTACAAATACTTCTTTGTCGATAATTACGTTAATTATATTCATATGACTTACTAAATTATTTTAACCTATAATTAATATATGCCATTATGTGCTGTTTCCACATTGATAATGTGAAATATTCTAGTGTGGTTTTCCGGTGTGTGATATTTTCCATTCCATTGCCAAGTATTATCATGAAAGTATTCGTGTTATATATAGGTCCTATATATTGAAATCGTACGTAACAAGCCATTGTCTGATACCTCTGGTACCTTATATACATGTACTCTTATATGTTATTACTTTATAAACCTGTGATTCTGCTACTAACATTACTACTGATCATTATTAGTTTACCTAAAATATAAATAACAGTAAACATAATTAATGAACACACTTACCAACAGTAAGATACCCGACTTTATTCCTTCTCGGGTGTGTGTGTGTACATTAACTGTATATCGGGGTGCATGTGTATATATATAGGTTGTGTATTTCACAACGAAGCGTCATTAACAATATAGGTTTGGTTTTCTAGGGGAGATAACTCTTATAGAAAAACACAAAACTTTTAATATAAGGTAGCGCAACACAAACCAAACTCACTAGGTTGTTTACTTCTTTCCATCCAAACATGATCAAATGTAGTCATCGACAAAGTAAATCAATATTCGGTATTAATGGCCTATATTTTAATCAGTAGCTATCGTTTTTATCTTACACAGTATCATCTGATTCCAGCTGATATGTACGTCTTCTTAAGTTAATGCAGTCACGGTACCGGTGTCCACAGCTAATTGAGATACTTCCACCACTCAACACTCAAAAATATTCAAATTTCTGACACTTTAACCCGACATACCACTTACTTATCATAGCAGTGCGAAAATTCTGAAAACTGTTCCGCCTACAGCGATAAATTCAGAGAAATATAGGTCTCTGGATTACTGAACGAAACAGAATATCAAAAATCAACATGAATATTCTTTTTTTATTTGTGTATGCTATTCTCTGGTAAGATAAGAAATATGTTTAAGTTGTTATGTAAAAGAAAAAAATTTCTGGTGCGTCATTCCCCAGATCCTTTTCCTCATAAGCCGGGCTTCTTTTTTACATTAAATCAATTTTATATTTAAAACTGTACATTTTTGTATATAGAGATCAAAAGAATAGAAAAGAATATTGCACATAATTAAAGTTTTTAATAGCAATAAATATACAAGTACAATTTAAAATATACAGAACGTTTAAAACTAACGAAGGAACATTCCAATCCAAATAATTACATTGGACACTACTTGCGATGATCACAATAATACATATTTTTAATTTTCATCTTAGTCTATAAAAGGTTCAGATATCACTTTAACTTTGAGTGAACGTTAACTATGACAGAAATATCCTAATTGAATTTGGATTTCAGTAGACTGTCTGTATTTATTTCTATATAGGTATATAACCAAATTACTACTCACGATACGGTTATTAATTAATCTATTATATGCAATATTGCGTTCAGTCAATATACATAACAATACTACATAACTGTAGCACGACATATACACCACGTGTCATTCACAAGGAACACTTATTATATTGCACCTATAACGAGAGGCAATGGTTTAATAACACTGTCTATTCTAATATAAAGTACATATATCATATGATGTTTATGACTTGTCAATTATTTCTCTGCCGAAACGAAGTCTGTGTAATCCATGGTTTCAGTAGCAATAATCTTGTCCAGATGGTAACATCTTAACTGTACTGCAGAGATTCTGAAGAAACAAACAAAACGAGTCAGATGGGACTTCAACTCTAACAACGATTCATTGAAAATCTCATAATGGGATTTATATTCATTTACACAGCATTGGCATACTTATAATTACAATACCCATAATGATAGGATGTGTAAGATTGTAGTTTGATAAGACACGAATTAGAATATACATTCACAAAACACAAATGTTTAATGTTAGTGATGGAACTGACCTTAATGTTGTCCAACGAGAATTAGATCACCTACTTCTCAATCCTGAAAAAAATATTTAAACAAATGTAATACGAATTAATATATGGATAGCTCTCATGTCGACAGCTACTGTCATGGACTTTTTAGCTATAATGTATATACATCAAAACATCTGTATAGCTTTATGAATTGATCACAGTATCAGAGAAACGAGATCAAAGGTTACATGATGTAATAAAGCGTACGCTAAATTTATAGAAAATGTATTAAAACGAAATATGAATTGAAAATATAAGATGCACCTCCGTACACAATTGGAATAACTTTGCAAATTATTTTTAACACTGATGGAAAATTATATTACTTATCGTACAAATGATACATAATGTCCAAAACTGTGCTAATATAATCCTCGATATTGTTAATATAGGAACATTTAACGCACATATATAAAACATTAGGATATTAACTGTTATCATTGAGACATTGGTCGTTATATAATGGCGGTTGTGCATTTATTTACTTAAACCATTTATCTTAATTTAATGTTTTTCTACAAACAACATTGCAACCCTTTAAGTCTGTGTAGTATTATTAAAATAAACTATATTCATATGCTTTAAATCATACCGTTACAATGCGCATCAATATAGAATTTTAAAACAAAATTGTCGGAAGTAAGAATAAACATGTCCATCTTTTGTTTCAATGAAACATTTAAAGCGACTATAACTGTAAAATGTTAACAGGTGTAATATATTTAAAACATATTTCATATCACTAAGAATTTTACTTAGTTACGAAAATTTAAAGTTTTCACAACCGTTTTCGTTTTCTTTTTTTAATACCTTAATCAGTGCTAAACAATGACATTACAATACAGTAGGTCCTACAAGAATGCATACACTGTTTGTTACCTCTCCAATCTAATTAAAATTAGACTTGTAATTTTCGCTCCTCTACGATGCACTGCAAAACAAGTATTGAAGTGTATCGCAGAGGAACGGAAATTACAAGTCTAATTTTAATCAGATTGGTTACCTATCGTAAGCAGAACGCTGCACCGACTCGTCACTCGCAGTTCAGGCGTCTGCTTCTTGTTAGTATTTACAGAACAAATTATCAGCCCCTACTCTTCCAATCCGATAAGAGTAGGGTCTTATTTTTTTTCCTGTCAATACTAACCAGAGCAGACGGCTGTGCTCGCACCCACGTGACTCCTTCCGGCTTTGTCCGTGTAGAATTCTTTACAAACATCAGCCGAGGTAATCATTGATATATATATATATATATATATATTTTACCTGTAGGCTCGGGTATCCCTATTTCTTCCAAACCATTTCAATGTCCATAAGAAAAAAAACACCGATTAATGGATATGAAATTTACAGGTATAGTCGCTTTAATTTGGTGCATTTTTAATATCTAAATTCTAATGACTGTCGCAAGCCGATGAGAGCGTTACTTCGTCGCAGTTTTATAAAAAGCATGCAGCCCTGACTAAGCGCACTTTTCATAAATAAGTCCATTTGATGAAATAACTTATCATCAATATTACGTTGTGAAGTAACAATAACTTACAGTCGACTTATCAATATAGAATAAAACCAATCTAGTATAGTTTTATCACTAAAGACGTTTTTAATAACGAGTGGGTGAGCTGATACCCTAAGGTCTACATTTAACAAAATATTACGAATAGAAATAATGCCATACGCCATGAAGTCGTGTTCCTAATTCCATTTGTTTATTTTTTAGATTTCGTGAGGTCAATGATACATGTGTATTTTCAGATTCCATGAGATCAAAGGCATATCTTAGATTTCCTGGGCTACCTTTCTATCAAAAAATAATTCATCTTAATACATGGCAAACAATTACAGCATGACAAGTGTGGTAAGACTCGAGGCGGATCCAATAACATCTGAAGCTACTACCACTGAAAAAAACAAGTAGAGGTGTGCCAGAGGGTCCACGAAGGATATAACAAAGTTCACACAAGTGAATAGCAACTTTGAATATGAATAATATATTAATCATATGCAAAGTAATTATAAAATTGCACCATACAGCCGTTTTGTCCTTCTAGGACTCGTCTGTGGTCAAGAAAGTAGGGGGAAACACCCATATCAGATCATCCACTACGCTATAAGTTGTTAGTTACTACCAAACTACAAAACAATGTTACATACGGTAGTTAGGTAATACAAATATATGAACTAATATGTTATATTGTAGAACAGTATTAGGGATTATTTTGTATGTTGCTATATTTAATGATCCAACACCGGACATAAAAGTAAATTACCATTATTTCTGCTACCTGTGTAATGTAAACAAAAAAGAAAACTGTATTAAAATGCAATGTCACTTATCAGAACAACATTATTTACAATCAACCCGGATTACACGTATATTACATCATATAAAGGAGGAAATAATCAGCAATGTGAAGCATTTTCGACTGGCGTACGTAGCAAAGCATCTGCATATATGTAATTGTAATTGTCATCTCTAGCTTTAAACATTGTTTTTGCCGATTAATCAAATTTATTACATTTTTACCCATGAAATATCGAAAATTATTCCCTCCGCAAAAGTGATATTTTTCACTAGTGAATATATTTCTTTGTAAGTATCCGAGAAAAACAAACAAATATGGATCTGTTTTGTGGATATGGATACAATGTATTTCAACCCTCATCATATAAGTCTGGCTTGCAAGCACTTGAACGGCCCTGACCAAGCTAGACTCTTACATTCGGGTCGAGATATCATAAGATTGTTAAGGGATCTGTTTAATACCAAACATTTGGCATGATATTAGAAAACTTCTTAAATAAGAGAGAAACGAATAAAATCTGCAGAATACGAAATTGTTCAGGTTCAATATAATCTCACTCAGGGTCATATCAAAACAAACTTACATGCCAACGTGTCTCTATTCACAATTACATTTATAAGACTCGACACGACTGTACTTGGGTTTCATCTGATAACTTATTACAAAGCTCCTACCTTCATTCCCACACTGAATCAAAAACACAATGAAATTACACGTCACAATTAAGGCCGTCACAATTAAGGCCCATATCAAAAACGACAGGCAAATGACTTACACCACAAAAATCTTTTGATGAAATACTTTGTTCTGAAATTGCAATAATTAATCAAATAAATTGCCAGCTGAAAGTTTATTCAGCACTCTGGAGTGGCTTATTTTGCATCGTAGCCACAACCTTTTAACCATTTCAAAGAATCATTGATAATTCTTTCTACAAATAATTACAGAAGAATATGTCTGTTTTATCTGTTTGGTCTTAAAACAAACGCATCGTAAACAACCGTATAATAGCCCCAATATCGTTACTGATCCTTTTATATTGTATTCTGATATGAAACATCAAAGGTAAGTGTTTAAAGAAATAGATGCATAAAGTTTGTTAAGACAAAGATTGATCAACCAGTATGATTTTTGACTAAACATTAGTAATCTAACGTTAAAGTTAGATAAGAAATTTAGCGTGGTGCAGATCATGGCCACATTTTACTCAAACTTGCTGTGCAGAAATGATAATACAATATCCAGAGCATTTTTTGACAGGTACAAAAAACTGTAAATATTTTCAATACTTTGCCACCTATGCTAAAAAAATCATCTTCGACAACAAGTAATCATAATATATTGTAACCTTCCAAAAGACGGTTGCACTTAAGTGTATCAGAAAACAGAAAAGGTCAGGTTAGTGTTATGATATGGGTTATCCCTCACCTACTGGGGTGTTTAATTCTAATGTATTATTTACCGTGGCCTGCATATATATGCCGAGTAAAACACACCAAACACAATTTGATATATGAACAACAGGAACAAAACACCATGAGTATCCAATATACAAATCGAGAGTTTAATGTTAGTGGAAAGCAATCTTTGCCTCATGAGCCACCATAAAGCCAATTTGAGAAGCTCCTTTGAATTGGTGTACATTTGTAGATTGTTATACCTAGAAGATTCTTGAATGTACAGTCTCTTCCAGATGTGTTGGCCAGGACAAATTACAGTCTATATATTATATTATTTTTTGTATAATCTCAAGTATACAATACCATAACATACTTTTTTTAAACTTTTTTTTTCTAGTTAAACAAAAAAACTAATGTTAAAGGTATTAAGGGATATTTTGAACTGTCCCTGTGCTGTATGTATGTTAACAATTGTAATATATTTTTTATAAATATTAACATCTCAATAATTTTCATACTGATTTAATCATAGGTAAATAAATAGATTTCTTATGAAAGAGATTGTTTCCTTCATTTAAAGACGAAGACTTATAGTAAGGTTCTACATCTATTCAGAAGAATGACACACGTGTTCATTGTTGGTTAAATGACTCTGGGTTACTTTGGCAGGAAGAAGCTGCAGTGATTATGTGCATATCTAACTACATGCTCTAACGTCTGCTAAAAGCATACCATAGTGAAATCTCCTCTATCTGTTAGTGTATACATTTTTGGCAACAGTGAAGCTCCTAAAAATAATAAATGAACAAAAGAAATAAAAAAAAATCCTAATCAAAATTTAATACTTGGTATGTGATTCCATGCAGTGGTTTTTCCTGTTTTTATATACCATAACAGTGTATAACATTTAATTTATGGGATATTAGACTTGAAAGTTCAGCTTTAATTCAAATTTACTGGTTCTTCACATTATACGTAAACACTGCAAATACCATTAAAATGAAAGTCTCCAACAGAGAGTATATAGTTATTCCTATTGTACTAAGTACAGTAATGTTTCTTATGCTTAAATCTTCAAAGTACTAAAGCTGGTGCAAAACCCTTCTACAGCCAGTCTTTTCTTAGTCTGGTGTAAACAAAATGGTGAAAATTACAACAAAACAAAACAAATACATCTTATTTATGGGAGACAGAATACATCAAACTGTGTGTGTGTAGATATAGACTCTGCTTTGTTACAATGGACCCTGTCTTTACAGTCTAACCTCTACACTATATAGTTTGGCTTAATGCTTATACCAAGACCTTTTATCTCTCTCTATATATATCTCCATGAATATTCAATCTTTGTTATCTGAAAACAATCACAAACAAGTATAAAGGTTTATCTTTGTGTTTGGTTTAGACAGGGTTCATTGGAAATCAAGAATGCATTATATCCAACAAATAAATAAATATCGTTGTGAAAACCAAAATACTTTCAAGAAATGTTAGGAACCAAACTAACTATTTTCTCTTCTAAGTCACAAGCAAGTACATGTATGCATTTAGTTAAATAATATTTTTAAAACAAATTGCATTTTTAAATCATTTTTTTTTTTTTAAATCACACAATATTTGCAATTCATATTCATTATAGATATTTTAGCTGGACAGTAGCTAGGTTTAAATCACTAATATTGATTTTTTGAAAGAAGATATTTTTTAAAGTTTAGAATACATATACATGTAATGCTCATTTGTAAAGTTCAGTTTGAATCTGGACAAATCTGGACATGAAGACAATACTTCTACAGTAGCTAATCTGATTCAAAACAAATCCTTCACTCCATTCTAGAACAAGCTACATGTTGTGTATGTGTAATGTAGTAGGTCTGACACTGTATGAAAAGCAATATTCTGGTGACCATTAACCATACCTTACCAATGTGATATATACAGTAATTTCCTGTGTATTTCCCACGGGCTATAAAACATTAAAATGCCTTCTGTTGGCTATCTGATGAAGTGGCATATTTGACAAAAACTTTTCCTAGAAACATGAAAACTTAATGCATATTAAGATACATTTCAAATCTAGATTTACTTATTTGTTTCTCTGGTGTAATATCAGGTACAGACAATGCCATTCACATCCGAAATACGAATGGTAAATTTTACTGTGCATGGACATATCAAGTATCATGTTGAGCAACAAAACAAGTTCCTGGTCTGTCTAATCTGTCATATTATGAATGTCTACAAAAACTGTCACTACCAACGTTAGCATAATCATCTCGGGGGAAAATATGACGGGGAAGTCACAAAATTGTTTTCCTTAAATGTAGGGCCAATCACTCGCGGACATAACTTTAAAATACATAAAGGATTCTCAAGATTAAATATAAGAAAATATTCATTCACGCAGAGAATTATGGATATGTGGAATAGTCTCCCATTTGATGTTGTAAATGTCATATCAATTAAACAATTTATATATAAACTTGATGAACATTGGAAAAATCAGCCACAAAAGTACTGTTTCAAAGAGAAAATCAAGCTGTGAACTGTCAGAACAATTAGTTATTATTTCAATAACTTTATTACGAGCTGACAATCAAAGGATGTAAATCCTGTACATATTTTATGTATGCTGTCAGAAAAAATCTATGTATCTATGTATCAAGTAAAAACAACTAACAAGCATATCTAGAGATACATTTGTTAACACTTTCCATGTGACAGGGCAATACAGGTCAATACAGGTCAACTGTTTGAGCTTACAATTAATGTAACACATACTGTGGAGGTTTCCCACGATAATGAGAACTTGTACTCCATTACCTAACAGATAACCAGCCAGCAATGCACCAGACTTTAAATTATAAAACCATTATTTCAGCTTATGCAGGCAATCTAATGGCTGGGCAATACACATGAAATCACGGTACATGCAGCTATATATTAGATCAAATGTCATCAGAATATTCTGCAATGTTTCCATATTCAGGTTGCTGAGTATGTTTTATGAATAGACTTTTGTATATCATACCCAGTTTATTGGCAGACAAATGATCAGTGAAGTGGACATACATAGAGTTGTAAAGTTTATGGATTTCTTATCAATTCAACAGGACTTCTGGCTACACTTGATGTAACAAGATTGTAGAGAGTAACAAAGTGAAGGATTTAATTTGAAGATATTGCTGAGATGTACATGTGTATCACAAAAACAATAAAAGAAATAAATTAAAACTTTCTCACAACATCAAAATGAAACAAAAAACAATCTGTGATATTAAGATAAAACCTTACCAGCTCTGAGTTTTAGGTTTGAGATCATCAATGACTGCGTGCACTAAGTCCAGAGTAGTTGCCTGGCCTCCCAGATCTGGTGTGTGGACCTACGAAGGAAAATAAACAGGTTTATCAATATTCAATTTCGTTTGAACATGATCTTACATTATTATGAACATGTCTACACAATGTTTTGTAAATCAATCATGATTATTTAATTGCAAATCTTTTTATTTTGATAATGTTCTTTAGTAATTAAAATCAATATATCATTTGTTAATATCTATAGAATATAAAACATAACCATGTAGAATTTATTAATATTATCCTATTGTTTATCTCTGAAATTTCAAATATCAAAATCAATTTCTTAACATCAATACTTTTGGACAGGCAGACAGCCTCTCATTGGAACTCAATCTCAGAACACTCCTCGAAAAAGAGATGCGACTACATTATTTTATACATTCAGAAACCAAAATAATTTAATTGATCTAGGTGTTTATAGCCCATTATTTTTTTCAAATACAAATATTTAACTAAAATGCATTAGTATCTTTTCATAAAACTGTAATTGTTATCAATATAATTTCTTCAGATGCTGTGGAGATTTTTTAGGCATTGTGTTTTTGATACTTTCGCTATATAATAGTGATAGGTGCCACTTATTAATTGCAATACCAGGTATTTCTATGTTGTTATCTATTTATATAAGCAATGTATTGTGAGTGTGTCAATGCAAAAGGAACTTAATATAATCGAGTTTACTACCTTATTTTCATTCATGACCTGTCATCACAGAGTCCCTTATCATTTCAGCATGTTTACGGTGTCTGCAATACAAAAACTTTAATTACAAAACAAAATAAAATTCTATGGCAAACTTATTTCAATCTCATACAGATAATTTTTAATATTACATTAAAAACATATTAATATGGAATCTGATCGTTATTCTATACAATTTTGACAATTTTAATACAATGTCATGTACTTAAAAGTATCAAAGATATCTTAATCTGAAATTAGTTCTAAAGTGAGTATCTATTAAAATCAGTAAGACATATGGTGTGAAAATTACCCAAGATTGGCCAAAAAAACAGCATGGCATATACATGTATTTATTTTTATAAAAAACTGATGAACAAATAAACACCTTACCCTAAATAGTCCAGCATATCGCAGCTTGCAAGCAGCATGCCAGTTGGATTAGCTACATTTTTGCCTTTCAGAGATCGGCCAGAACTTCTTGTGCCCTGCAGTAGATCAAAATATATTGTTCATAATATATAATATCCCTAAACTGAACATTGTTTTTATTTGATGAATGTTCATTGTTTTAAGCATTATCATTTATTTGTAAAGGTGGACCTGTTTCAAGCAAGCTACTTGAAAATATAGCATGATATTAGTAAATGAATTGAGAGTTCCAGTCATACATGCAACGTTGACTAGAACTGCAGACCAAAAGAATAAAGTTAAACCAATCAACCATCAGTTGCTCCAGTGGGCAAATCTGGCCAAGCTATTCCTATTTGGCCCAATGAAGTTTTATAAAGCAATTCAGAAGAAAAAGTCACTCAATTTTTTTTTTCTGATGGAAAATTAAAGATATCACAATACTACAAAACCCTTACTTGTTCTTCCTACAAGGTTAGCTAAAGACTATGTCATTTACCAGATCTTTCTTGACCTTACCATTTCAAACACAGCAAAATCCTGCCCAATATTGACACCAGGCACAACCCCAGGGCCGCCTACCAAGCCTGCTGCGATGTTACTTAGGATGTTTCCGTATAGGTTAGGCATCAAGAGCACATCAAACTGCTGGGGCCGGGACACCATCTAAAGATAAAATACAAATCATGTGACAACTGATATGCTCTGGACACCATCTAAAGATAGAATTCAAATTGCTATGCTCTGGTATTAACTGCTAAGTGTATTTCTGACAACAGCACAAAAAGAACACTTTTCTTCAAATTTCTTTATTTAATCTTCTGTCATATGATACTGTCAATCCATGTCAGCTTGTTGAAAGCTTGCTGCATAAATGATATCAATAAAAACAATTTTTAAATTCTTTTACCAGTTATGAAATGAATTTTAGCACAATTATTTGAACTACTGTTTAACAATATTTGTTTTGTCTTCGTTTTTAATTAATTGGCTTGATTTGTCTTTTACAATAAAATCATGACATTCTTCTACTTTTGCTTGCGAAGTCTGCACAACAGGTGTTTGCTGTTACTACAAATACACAAGTTACTTTGAACTAAATAACAATCACAATGACATCATCAACGTTTATCATAAAAAGCAACAAGCCTGTGATATCTAATGTTATGAGAAAGAGACTTTTCATAGGGAATCTCTACTTACAAAATATATGTATACATTTGTTTTTATAACCATTAATAACAATCAAATAAGATAATTACCTGCATGCTGGCATTGTCAACAATCATGTCATTGAACTCAATATCAGGGTACAGACAGGCAACTTGGCGACAACTTTCTAGGAACAGCCCATCACCCAACTTCCTGTTCAACACAATATGAATACAAATTATTCAACAAAATATGGAAAAACTATTCGCCTATGTCATTATTCCAAATCCATCAGTATATTTTATTATAACCTTTAAAAAATGAAACTTATCTATATCTTTTTTTTCATGTTCAAATAACTTTATTCCTCAAAAAAACATACAATTAGCTTCCCTCATGGAGGAGGGATCCATTTGACATAGCATACATTCATACTGTAGAGATGTTTTAATATTGAAACATTTTTTACAAGTTTCCAAAATCATTTCAATTACTCATAACTTTTGCACAGCTATTTACTGTTACTAGTCACCTAAACCTGTCATTTGTGACTTTTTATATTGCCTCCCTTGGGAGGTCACATATGACAGGTTTGACTGTAATATTAACCCAATGTTTTGTATAGTACTGTAATGTCAAAATAATATCCATATGTCTTTGAAGATGGTTAACATAGATGAATTACTAAAAGTATCTTATTTACAAGAGTTAACTGAGTATACACCTCATAGTTCACTTACAAGTAAAACTTACATTATATTGGCTTTGTGTATAGCTGTCACCTTCTTCCTTCCCTTCTGTTGAGCATAATCAAATGCATATTTGGCTATTCTTGTGGATTTTTCTGCAGTTATTATTTTTAAACTTTCCACAACTCCGGGGACATTCTAAAACATGAAATAATTAGTGCTATGAATTAAAACAATTCATGGATGCAGACTGAACGCCTCTAAATCCCAGTCATATTCTCATCAAAAGCCTTTTGCCAACTTGCCAGGAATAACAGCATGCTATGCCTTAATTTTGAATTATTTTCACAGAATCTATATATCATTAGGCTAATATTAAACCATGTATACATTTTAATCAAGCTATTTATAAAATTGACCACCTGTCTCAAAACTTAATGAGAACACAATAGCAATATTAAATAATTCATTCATATACATAGTAGATTGTAAATTATATCATTGACTTCAAAATTCTAACTTAAAAGTGATTATAGTGTAATAATTGTAAAATAAATACAGTGGGTATGGGGGTGTGGGGGGATGTGGAAACACAACTTCCCGGAAGGTAGTGAATTGTAGAAATCCAGGTGAACCAGCCATGGATACAGATGTATACAAAAGGTATCACCAAAAATCCAAGTAATATTGCACAATACAGCGAGCCCAACAGGATGGTTCTTTCGATGGTACAATTTTTTTTAATAATTTTTAATATTTTTTTAATAATCAAACAATCGAAAGAACCTGCGTGTTGGGTTAGCTGTTTTACGCAACTGTAAAATATTTAACATATGCATACATACCTCATGCTCCAGGTTGGAGTATTCCCCCTCTGTGTTTTCCCTGATGAGTATTATGTCTATATCCTTATGTCTGGTGGGTACACCAGGCAGAGACCTGCACCATACAACACTGGCAAACAGCTGTAACTGTACCCTTTATTAGAAAATAAAGAATGTCTACATTAGATAGATAGTAACATACGTATGTACAAACTGCAACCTTACCTTCCACTACAATGTAAATAAGAATGCACATAACATAGATTACACTACATGTATTAATTTAAAAGTATATATTTACACATTTCTAATTACAGAACAAATACTTTTTGAATCCGTCCTTAAATGACCTTGATAGGATGTTCAGCAATACTAATCAAACCAAACTTTTTGAACTTTAGAATAGAAATGTTAAATATTAACAATTTAGGATCAGTTTTATCCAAATATTTGCATGATTTGTCTCACCTTAGATCAACATTCATAGACCTGAAACTCGGGTCATCAAATTTTGTTTCAATGTTCCCTGCAATGTTAATCAAACCAATACAATTCAGTACTTGACAGAATGATTATTGTTGTTCTATGAAATTGATATTTGTTGTCATTATAAACATGGTCTGATTTTATCATTAAGTAATATTATTAGACATAGGAAAAATATATAAAGAATGTACACTTGACCGATTCCTAAATGATAGCCAGGTAACAAATTTATTAATATCTATGAGCACATGGCTTTATATATATATAACATGTATAATATATTATTTTAATTTTTGGTAAGGAAAATATCTTTTACATAAAAATACATTAGAACTCAAGTCACAGACCTCGTCCTGTATAATAAACTTCTACAGCAAAGCATGTATATTTCAACACAATGATATCCAGATTGGGATTAATAAAACTGGGTAAATATTTGGTATTTAACAAGTTAGAGGAATTTTTGTTAAAGGATACACTTCTAATGCTAATCTAGATCCATATAAAGGGAAATAGAGCTGGTATGAACAAGGTAACGTTAACCAGAAAAGGTAAAATCCATTGTCACCTTTCAGGGCTACTCCATTCCTCTGCACTGACAACATAGCTTTCTTTAAGAAATCTGGATCGGATGAGCTTGCATTGATTTCTATTTGCTCAAAGTCAACTGGAGCTCCAGCATACCTTTAGAGAAAAGTAAAACAAAAATTATTTGAAATACAGCATTCCCTTAAAATAACAGTTCCTTCAGAATGTAATAAAGTGAGTTGTATCTGATTTTTTTTTTTTACGAGTAACACGATTCTAATTTAATATGATCATGAACAATCTTCCATTCTTTATATGAAAAAAATAATAAGGGTAATATGTTGAATTATTAAACATATACTGTGTTCGACCTAATAAGCGCATCTGCCCCTTTAAGTGCACCCTCATCTTTTTTCAAGAAAAGATTTAGAGGATGGGTGTATTAAATTAAAATTTTGCTACATATATGTAAATGAAAAGAAATGGTTATTTTTTGCCACATAAATTTCAGATGGAAACTTTTCCCTGTACATGGTTTGTACATTATGTCAAATACGGTACTAGTGAACAGTGGCTAGTTAGTAGAAAATTATATGGATGCTTTATAGACTTTTATCCCTGTCTTTCTATCTCATTTTTTTACTTTTACTCATTTTTTTTTTTTTTTTTCAGAAAAAAATCTGGATGTTTTTGCATGCAAGCATACGTGGTAGTTATATGTATGCCACTGATGAACATACAATACCTGAACATCTCCTTGACATACATATTTAAACATATACAAGTGATGCAGTACCTGAATATCTCCTGGACATGAGAAAGGAGCTCTGGTCCAACACCATCTCCAGTCAAAGCTGTCACCATATTTCTTCCTCCATATTTGGCCAGGTTCTACAATGGTTAAGAAATAAAATATCATTAGGTTTAATTTTTTTTTTTTATATTGAAATACATATTTCTCGCTCATTCTGAAAATCTAGTATTTAAAGCTGTATACATCACTGACAACCATAAAGTGGTTTTATTCTTAAGTTTACACTTCAAATGCTCTCAATATGTACATATTTGTCATATGAGTATAAAATATGTGACATAAGATTCCTTTTTCATATTAAATTATTAAACTGAAACATGATGCAATTTATCCCGATAACTTACCTCACCAGTGTAATCTCGTTTGTGACATGTCTTTGTCTGAACTGCAGCACAAGGTTTTACAACCTAAAAAAGTTAAATAAATGATCAATGGTTATAAGCTGAAAACAGTGCAAAGTGACATCACTGGCATGGGACTTTTAGTATGAGGAATGACCTCTTGATTTTTAAAAGATTAAGCTGTAAGAATCATAATAAGCTGTAAGAATCATCTCAAGTCCCACGAAAAATCCCTTCATCTTTGACTTCCATTTACAAAGTTAAGTTTAATTTATTGTAGCACAGTGTTGTACAAGCAACACATTATTTAGTTTCATTAAGAAACTGGGAGATCTGGAGTAATAGTCGATCTTCAAATTTCATGACAATCACAGATCATGCCACACAACACAACCATGCCATTGACTGGAATAATTTGAAAGTGTTTGACAAAGAGAGAGTTACATTTTCAAGCAGCAGGTGAAGAAACCACCTGGATATGCTGTAGCAGATCAGTTCTAATTGTTGACAAGGTTGGGACCAACTCACATCAATTATCAGGCTTTATATAAAGTGTAGCCAAACTGACTTGTACACTATTACCTAAATGAACATAAGAATATTGTGTAGCCAAAAGACCTGTCAATTTGATTACAATCTTGTACATGTACAATGTACCTGTATAATCACACTTTATAACTGCGAAAACGTAGCTCTGGACGACAGATGGATGATCACAATTTCTGACATACATTGTATGGTTGTTATCCATGTTTGTCTCCTGACCTGATGCTGACTTTATAGTGCAACCTCACTGAAGCATACTGGAGGACACCCCACCAAGTCACATTATACTGACATAGGGACCAGCCAGTCATCCCTCTCCCAAAAATGCTGAGTGCAAAGCAGGAGTAGCAAGTCAGCAACTACCATCTGTATTGACTACTAAATTTCTGATACCAAAGGTTTTCTGGGCAACTGTTAATACTGCTGATCCTGGTAGATATTAGTCAGTAAATGTAAATATGTAAGTCTAGAGAATCTATTAAGCTGCAGATGGGTTGCTTTCACTTCTAACACAGCACCATGCAAACTCCACTACAACAGGATGTACATGACATGTAAATATACCCATTATCATATACATGTACATTATTGTTGTTAAGATATTTATGCCTGTCCTGTGTGTTTCTTCAATCAGCATGCAGTTCATGGTTACAGTTTTATGATTAGGCCTTAAATACTTTAGAGAAATGTTTGGTAGGCCAGCTAAAAGATAGCCTCCCCTGCAGTTAGGGCATAGAAATTTTACCTGCTGCACCCATTGCAAGAAACATGGAACTAAATTTGGGATCTAATTATCTGACTTTTCTCTTGTTTCTACCAACTTTGTTCATCCTTTTGCCTCCTTTTGCACTTCATCACTTTTGGCTTTTAGTCAAGCATTCGCCCCTGTGAGCTTGCATTTTGAGGAAGACTTTAAATTTGGGTTATGTCCCCTGGCAGAGACATACATGTACACCAATGTTGATAAATATGATAGTTTGTACTTGCTTCTCCTGCTTAATGCTCCTCATTTTTGGGAGTGCAGGGATGACAGCTGGTTCACCTGTTGTCAGTATAATGTGAACGGGTGGGGTATATATATATGTCTGGGTGTTTTAAGTAGTATGCTTCAGTGATGTACGTAGCACTATATATGTTGGCATCAGTTTCTGACTTATCACCAGAAGATAAACACAGACATAGTGTACGGTAGCATTCCCAAAACACATGCATGCTATAACTACCACATGAATGCATTCACACACAGGGGAGGCTGTTCTTAAATGACCTTGGCTGATGGTAGCTCCTAATTCATATTAAACAATATACTAAACCAAACCGAACAAAAAGGAAGTCTGACTTTCATCAGGTCCTAGCACCATATCATCAAAATGACATTTTGATGCACATAAGTCAAAATGTCTTCTTCTTCTTTGTGACAATGACTATACTAACTGTCACTGTCAGTGGATTATCCACTGGATAGATGATTATGTGTCATGCACTGGGATATAATGTATGTACATAAGAGAGAATTTTGTATTTTTGGTTGCTTTAGTAATGATAAAACTATGACATCTAACGCCAGCTAGATTCAAAAGACACTCTGCATGTAGTACAAAATGTAGTTATATTCAGCTGGTAGTAATGCTGATTTAATTACAGAACATCTGTACTATGATGAAATGATGTAAATATTGTATAACATATATGTGATACTATTGTACTGTGTATGCTTTACTTGAATAAATAGTATTACTACAGACGTCATACAAAGGTAACAAAGATAATAGTCTAGAGAATAATGATGTTCGTCAAAACTGGTGACGATAAAATTATACTGTATTCAATGTCATCGCAAAACTATCATATGATATAAGGAAGGAAAGCTAAGTAGTTCTTCTTATTAGTCAAAACGATAGATATATTCTTTTTCTGTCAATAGGTAAGCATATAAATCTTACTCTCTGAGAATCCTTGACGAAAGAACTCAAAAGACCTGACAACCTTCCAGCTCGCAGACGATGCATGGTCGCGGCCATTGTGCTGTAACTTGTCTAGATCATCTGAAAGTTTCATCGCAATAGCGCTCTACTGTCTACAGATTGAAGAGTCTATTGGACAATGACGTTCTCTCTGTTGACATTTTCCCGGGAGTGACCTTTACAGCCACAGTTTCCAGCAGGGATATATCGCGATTATTCTTTTATTTGTGACGATGACATTCAATAAGAAGACTCGTTTTGGGATACTGAGTTATGTATGTTGAAAGTTGTCTGGTGTTTACTCGGAGTAGGTCCTTGTGTAATAGATTTATGAAATACATTTTGTACTCCGTATGCCACTGCCAATCTCTCAAGGCAAGCATCCTAGGCTCACAGGTATTTGTGGACTCTTATTATACGTCCCTGGTGGACATGATCATATGTCACATATGATGTTTTTAATTTAAATGTTACGTTATAGACGAGTAAATTATTGTATTACGATTGTATGCTTAATGTAATATATATAAATATATATCATACATTGGCCTTATAAATACTATTTTTTTTCATAATCATGTCAACAAATACAAATGTACATGTGACTAGGCTAAAGGGAAATTCCCGCTAGTCTGAGCTAATAAGGTGACTATATACTCTCCTGTTTTACACTACTCTTTCCTTCACAAAGTCTTCGCCCCGAGGACAACCACAAACCAGGTTCTTTAGCTTCAAGGAAGCCTCTGAATCTCCTATAGCTTTCACTTGAAGTGGTCAACGGCACCAAAATCTGTATAGGAAGGAGTAATTAATAATATCTTGCCTGCGCTGGCTTCGAAATAGCGACCTTTCAAATTCAAAGCAAGCATCCTACCGCTTGGCTAAAGGGAATTCCTCGCTAGTCTGAGATAGTAAGGCGACCTTATATACTCTGTAACGTCCGCTCTCCATGAACACGGGACGTGAAAGTTCTTTTTTGGATGGTTGTGGTGCGATATACATAATTCAACACAGGATATAAAGTTTACTTAAAAATATTTATTAATTTATCAATGTCACAGGGGTCTAATATGTTAAAACTTCAAGAATCTTCTTTAATTCCAGAAGACCCCTATATGCCAGATATTTTGCCAGCAGATATCACATTTGAACTGTAGGTTAGAGTGATATACAGTTTCTGAATGCAATTGACTTTGACCTTGGTCACAGTGGTGAAATGTATGTAAAAACTTCCAAGAATCTTCTTCCTAAACATCACTATGATCATGTCAAAATGAAAGCTTGAAATAGTAATTTTGCCATTATTACATATACAAATACCAGGAATTATTATTATGTTTCCATTACAATTTTTTAATAGATAGCCGATGAATGAAGACAGTGAGGTACATAGTGCTACACCATGACAGATGGAGGGCATGAATAAACAGATTCTGGTGGCCATAAAGAAGAATGATGTGGAAATGCTGTCACAGATTGCTGTCATGCGGGGATGTGATGTCAACTATGTGTCTTCTAGGAAACTTACTCCTCTACTCTATGCTTGTAAACAAAGTCAGTTGTTAGCTAAATTACTGTGAAGTTATGTGTACATGATTTACTGATAACATATTTATGTACAGTATCTATATTTTTAAGCCAAAATCTTTCAACCGAATTAACATGAATGCCCTGTTTGCAGTTTCTGTACATTTGTACAATTGTTTTAATCAGCAATTGTGAGGGTTGGCAAAATCATTGTTGTGTTTATCTGTTTCAATGGTTATTTACTAAAATTTGAATGTACCTTTACACTTTAAATTCCAGTTTCATGGATTGGATAAAGCATCATTTCGTAGAATCATTTAATTTTTAGCATGATTTTAGGACAAAAGATTGAAATCAATATACAAATGTATAATTACTCTTCAAAGTCAAATATATATCTAGGTTTGAACAGCTTATTGATATCCAGGGCCATAACTGTGATAGATGACCAGACCTTTTAACATTGACAAACATGTGTCATACCTGCCATATGTAAATTATGTACCCCGGATACATCCCACCTTCACTTTCACTTTCATTGTCACTCAATTTTATCCTTTCAATAGATTGACATAAATTTCACACTTTCATTAATGCTGAATCATGTATATAGTCTATCACATTTAATTTCCTTTAATGTTGGATGTTTATATACTGATGAGGAGATGCTTTTATTTTTATAACTCTGGCCTAGAAACAAGTATATTTTAATTAAAATGAAATCCAAAAGAGAAACTGAACATTCAAACCATTGGACTTGTCCATCTTTGCAACTTGAATGTTTAATTTTCCAGACAAATGTAAAATGTAAAATGTACAACATGTTAATGTTGCAGGTTGTGTATCTACCCTCCTAATAGAGAAGCTTGTAGCTTGTGGTGCTGATATTGAGTACAAAGACAAGGAGGAAAAAACTCCTTTCTTTTATGCTTGTGCCAAAGGAACCAGGGAACTCATTCGTACCCTTATCAGGATAGGCTGCAACAAAAACAAGGTATAATTACATTTGATTTATAAAAATTTGTACAATACCAAAATAGCTACCAGGTACTTGTATATTGGAATGAAACTTTAGGCTGTTATTTGTTGACATTCAAATATGTCATTATTCCCTGTATAAAGTCAATAACTTACCGAGGTCCTTATATTCATTACATTTTGGCAGATAGATAGTATACATTTTTCTTAATGAAGAATTTTTCTTCAAAAGAGGTTTAGTTATATAATTATAACAAATTGATGAAGGTGGTATGTGAGTGATGTGTCTTTTAGTCACACTTGTTTAATTTTGTAATCCACAGCCCAACATACACGGGGACCGACCTATACACGAGGCAGTGATACATGGAAACACTGAGGCAGTGTTAGAACTTTTAGATCACGGTATCGGTATCAATGAGGGCAACCGCATAACTGGTCACACTCCACTACACCTGGCTGTCCTGCACGAGCAAACAAACGTGGTTGACTTACTTCTACAGAAAGGAGCCCCACCTGACAAGTAATTAAATTGCATATCATATGTTGTGGACATTATACTACCAGGAGTTACTTCCCCTGATGCACAAGGCGGTTCCCTGTGATATCTGTTGAGACATTTTTGTGTTTTAATTTTGCTATTATTGGTGGGATAATGGTGTCAAACACATATCAACTGACTGTCATTTATACTTGGAAAGGCTTCCAATGCAATTACACGATTACATATAAATATAGATGACTGCATGTTCAAATTTCCATTTTCAGTTGCTGTCATCCCTAAAAATATATAACTTTCCAAGAAATTGCATATTAATGATATGTTTCAACAAATTGATGTCTTTATGATGCAAACTATATAGGCTGTGAAATTATTTAATTAAAACACATGAAAATATTGTTGCTATGGAGAATCATGACATTTGATGTTAAATGATCAGTTAATCGCTTATGTGTGAACATCCTTCCACCTCTACTTGGTACACAACAGTATTGTGTATGTCATCAAGTTTACCACTCCCCTGTCCATCAAAAATTTGGTTAAGAAATTTTACAGAGTTTACTATGCACTTTTAACATGTAAATTAGTGTTAGAACACTGATATTTTGTATGAAAGTCATGTTTGTGTCAACAATTTTTTGTTATGCAATCAAATTAGACTTTGTTTATTTCAATGTGCCGTTCCAAAATATATAAAGTCAACTGAAAGATAGATTGTCTATTTATTGTTAATTCAGCAATATATATATATATATATACTATTTATTGTTAATTCAGCAATATATATATATATATACCAAACCATCAGATCAATTCGTCATTTTAATTGTTTTTAGATTGATAAATTTTTTTATGTTTCAGAGTTACATCAGAGGGAGAGTCTGCTCTGCATTATGCTGTACAAATATCTTCCCCTCGCATTATCAAACTTCTTGTAGAAAGTGGAGCAGAAATTGACAAATTCAACAATTGTGGAGAGACGCCCTTCATCATAGCTGTTCAGGAGGAACGAGTCAATCATGCTCGGACACTTGTCAATTGTGATTGTGAAATGGAGAAACATAGGTACAGCTCTGCCTTGAGTATCGCCTGTTCTAGGGGAAGTTACAAGATGATAAAATATCTACTCTCAGAGGGTTACTGTTTACACAAAGACCGATCGTTCATGGCTTGTTCATTCCTGATGTTGGAAGAGAAACAACCAGAACTTATGGATTATGTCCGATATCGCTGCTCCAATCCTCTTACACTGAAAGAAACGGCTCGTATCTATCTGAGGAGGTTGTTTAAAGATGAACTTAAACATTCTGTTCCTAACACTGGTCTTCCAACTCAACTACAGCAGTGGGTTGTGTCCGATATCATTTATTGAGACAATTGTTTTTATCAATTAACGACCAAATGGAAATATTTCTGAAATCAATTATTATGTGTGTCAATTTTTACATTCTTCTTTCCACTTCTGACTGTTTGCAACTTTATTAGTCATATTGGATTGTATGTGTTCACATCAGTAGTAAACTTTGCTTTAAATAAGTATAAATATTCCACAGGATAACTTTCCATATCTCATAAATAAAATTCATAGTGTAGGGAAAAAATATGAATGATGAAGCAATAGCTCGAAATACATAATTTGTTTGGTCAGTGATAAGGATGAAAGTATTTTTCAGAAATTGTCACTTGGGAACTATCTTTGTTTTTTTTTTAATGTATATCTAGATATGCATTAATGTAATTGTTTTGTTGAAATTAAGATATTTTCTTGAACACACAAATCTTTAAACTGGAGATATGAACAGTTATTAGAATAATCATCAAAATGTTTTGAGATCAAGAATGTTATTTCTAAGCTTCATTGGTGAGCAAATAGGAGGATTACCATATCTGCCGAAAGCTTCTTGACAATTAACCCCACAAATCCTCCACCCAATGTTCACTTCACAACCTCACATATCCTCCACCCAATGTTCACTTCACAACCCCACAAATCCTCCACCCAATGTTCACTACACAACCCCACAAATCCTCCACCCAATGTTCACTACACAACCCCACAAATCCTCCACCCAATGTTCACTACACAACCCCACAAATCCTCCACCCAATGTTCACTTCACAACCTCACATATCCTCCACCCAATGTTCACTTCACAACCCCACAAATCCTCCACCCAATGTCCACTTCACAACCTCACACATCCTCCACCCAATGTTCACTTCACAACCCCACACATCCTCCACCCAATGTCCACTTCACAACCCCACACATCCTCCACCCAATGTTTACTACACAACCCCACAAATCCTCCACCCAATGTTCACTACACAACCCCACAAATCCTCCACCCAATGTTCACTACACAACCCCACACATCCTCCACCCAATGTTCACTTCACAACCTCACACATCCTCCACCCAATGTCCACTACACAACCCCACACATCCTCCACCCAATGTCCACTACACAACCCCACACATCCTCCACCCAATGTTCACTACACAACCCCACACATCCTCCACCCAATGTCCACTTCACAACCCCACACATCCTCCACCCAATGTCCACTTCACAACCCCACACATCCTCCACCCAATGTTTACTACACAACCCCACAAATCCTCCACCCAATGTTCACTACACAACCCCACAAATCCTCCACCCAATGTTCACTACACAACCCCACACATCCTCCACCCAATGTTCACTTCACAACCTCACACATCCTCCACCCAATGTCCACTACACAACCCCACACATCCTCCACCCAATGTCCACTACACAACCCCACCAATCCTCCACCCAATGTTCACTTCCCAACCCACAAATCCTCCACCCAATGTTCACTACACAACCTCATACATCCTCCACCCAATGTCCACTACACAACCCCACACATCCTCCACCCAATGTTCACTACACAACCCCACACATCCTCCACCCAATGTCCACTTCACAACCCCACACATCCTCCACCCAATGTCCACTTCACAACCCCACACATCCTCCACCCAATGTTCACTACACAACCCCACACATCCTCCACCAAATGTCCACTTCACAACCTCACACATCCTCCACCCAATGTTCACTTCACAACCCCACACATCCTCCACCCAATGTCCACTTCACAACCCCACACATCCTCCACCAAATGTCCACTTCACAACCTCACACATCCTCCACCCAATGTTCACTTCACAACCCCACACATCCTCCACCCAATGTCCACTACACAACCCCACAAATCCTCCACCCAATGTTCACTACACAACCCCATACATCCTCCACCCAATGTCCATGCCATATATCAGAAGGCATCAGTATGTTTCCCAAGTATTAAGTATGTTTTTGATGATGACACTATTGTTTGAAGTTTGAAAATATTATTCAACAGAGAGCTTTATACTTGTAGATATATCTTCTCTGTTGCCAAAATCAATTTCGTTTTAGGTGAAATGTGTATTAAATGTTATTGTTTTAAGAACACATGGAGGCCTGATATAGTTTAAAAGATCAATCACAGCATTTTTTTATATATATATATTAGATTGTTATTTTTCCTGACAATGTGATTTGATTAGATTTAATGAAATAATCTTAATCTAAAAGGGAACAGTATTTGAAAAGTTGTCTGGAAAGTGACATACTGGTTATTATAGAATGTATTATTGTTTTTGATGTTATCCCTAGCTGGCTCGTGGTTTTTATAAGTATGTTATAAAATACAATATACTGTATTGTTGTATATAATAAATTCTGTAAGTTCCTATCAATGCTTTTTGTTTTATGCTATAATATCCATTTCTAGCTCACCTGACCAAAACACTAAGAAGGCTAACAGGGTTTCAAATGAATGACCTTGTCATACTTTCAAGTAACCGAGGACAGATAGGGTAAACTTTTGAAACTACTTTTTTTTTAATAACCAAGTGTTCTAGATACCAGGGCCCGGTTGTTCAAAAGGTTATTAGCTTGATCACTCGATTTGTGAAAATCTCATTTCTCCTTTACTTAAAGTATATTCTTCAAAATAAGCAGGTATGGACAGACTGTTTAAGAAAATTTTGTCAATTAGTTTTACCAGAATCAGTATTTTAATATTGTTGTTAAACAATGATTAGTCTAATCACCTTTTGAACATCTGGGCCCAGATATTTGACCTGTAAGATGCTTGGGTCAAGTCCTACTAAGTTTGTTCAGATGAATGATCTTGGCCTACCTTCAAGGTCACAGGGGTGAAATAGAGTAAAATCTTTTAACAACTTCTATATTCTTCTCAATAACCCAGATACCCGATATTTGGCCAGTACATGTAGTATGTTTGAATGAAGAGCTACAAAACTTAAAATAATCTAGCCTACTATTATACTTGAATTAAGTGGTAATCAGCTTAGCAAATCCATAAATGACCTAGCTAGATCAACTTAAAAGTTGCATTAGAAGCAGATGAGCAATATACCTGCACTGCTCACTAACTTCTAATGCAACTTCCATTGGGCCTTTTGCTAAAAATGAAATAAAGACGCCAGCTCTCAGAAGAATTTTTAATGCAGTTTCATAAGATAAAAGAAAAACTAATTGGTGACGTGTAAGTGTTTGTTTACAAAAACAGTCTCTCACTCTCTAGTTAAAACCTTAAACTTGGGTGATATAAATACCAGAATCTCCGCATTTTTCTCATAGGTGTTAAAACGCCTGACAAGGTGTCGCTTGCCTATTGATGGAAAATTCATGGCTTTATCACAGGGGCATGTCTAGTCTTATATTAACAAATAGCCAGAAATACATATATATAAGTCTATAATATAGGTATTTCTGGCCATTTTTTATATAAGACTAGACATGCCCCGTGGCTTGAGGCGGGAGTTAATTGCGGTTTGGGAGACGAAAACCTTCTGACTTGGAAATAAAGAATGTAAACATCGTTTGAAATATATAAATAACAATTATTATAAATAAAATCTCATTTACATAATCATTCCTTGATGCATAAAACTTGTTTGAAGCTACTTTTTGATGTACCCGAAACCATCACATTGCTTGCACGTGCGGTAGTCCTCGACCAACCCTGTTCCTTTACACTTCTTGCATTTGTCTGGATGATTATATGCCTTGAATAGGCGACATGTTGCTTCTGATGCAAGGGTCGCACCGGCGATTCCCCCGGCCACTGCACCTGCGGGTCCTGCAAGAAGTCCTAGGACGGTTCCAGTCATTCCTCCCCAGAGCCCAGCACATGCCTGGGCCGCTTTTACTCCGTCGCCCTGCATTGCGTAATAAGGCCCCAGAAAGTGGGCTTCGACAACATGGCCGATCCCAGGTACCGAATTTCCCATTAATGCGGATGCTACACTTTCAATCTGTTCGACAGCTTCGACCACATTTCCTTCTTTTTTCGTTTTTGAGGCATTGACGTTTAATTCGTTTCCATTCCTCGCCAATTCTATTGCAAGAGAAAGAGACTTTGGTTCCCCTTCAATGGCAAATTTCATTACCCTGTCATTCTGTTTGTCGTATAAAACTGTGCTGTATATCTTTCTTTCTCTCTCTTCTTTAAACGTTCCCTCGGCTTTCTCCAAGTCGTCGGTAACACAGAGTACAGCTGGTTTTTGATGCTCAGCAGTTTTAAAGTATGTTACTATATATCTGCCTTTCTTCGCTTCTTTCGACATATTTGATGGACTTATATGCAAAATACACCTGAAAAATAGCGAAATATATTGAAGTTAGAGGAAGAGACACTCGATTATCGCATTTCGTTAAATAATCATTAAGATAAATCAGTATGAAAATGTAACAGGAAAGCGAGTAGTATGCCTCCACCAGGGATCAAACCTGCGACTCTCAGCATGCCAGTCGCGAAGCTTGAACAGGCGGTCGTTTCTCTATGTACACTATTTGCAATTAAAACTTGCCATACGTATATTGTCTACAGCTTAAAATTCGCTACCGATATTAATCTTCAATTAGAATATGTGTACTCTGGCTGGAAACGGATACGATGAAAATATTAGTGCTTTCGAGCGCAATTTTTTTTCTATAATATTCTTTTTCGTTCAATGAAAAAGGATAGAACAAAATAAATCAGCCTCATTTTTACCAAAACAACGCTAAACAAGAAATATCTTTAAAAAAGATAAACGGCATAGTTTCAATGCTGTTGGTTATAATGTAAAACTGCTGGTGAAATAATTTAACGAACTAATGCGTTTTAGCACGGATATCAAAATTATGTCAGTTTGAATCATTTTTGGTAATAATAAGACTGCATTTGAATCAGGAATATAATTTTATTAATGTGTTATTTGAAAACACATACATTGATACATCTACGTATTAATCTTGCATTCAATCTTAACTTTGTTTCGTTTTTTACTCCATATCAGCATTTTGCATTTACTGCTACATTGACCAATCACATACTTCATCTTGACCAGGAACGCCACCTGTCGCGTCATATCCGGGGTCAAAAGAAAATTATACGGCTATGCCGAAAAAGCTCAAGTATTTCAATACCACCGACCTCTCATACGATTTCACTATTTTGTATACTCACAATTCCAGATGCTTGCGTGCCTTCAGTTTTGTTGTAAATGTAACTTACTATATCCTCAAGTTTAAATGATCCCAACAAGGAGCAATATTATATTCATGTAAAGAGGTGTCTTTATTTTGTATAATAGATTTTGTGCTTATCGATAATTCATTTTTTGTACCATCAAATTTGTTGTAATCTGTAGCGTGAACATGTCCTGTCAGTGTTAGCTATTAGTGAGTTTGATTAGATTGATTATACTTGATGTAATTGTTTAGCCCGTGCTGTTCATACATGTCCTAAATGATGATGCTTCCTCACATTATTGAGTGTATGTAAGACACTGTTGCATGACACCAGAAAAACCAAAAAGGTGCATTTCAATGCAATTTACTTAAATTCGGTATAACATAAATGTTTTAGTTTAAACAAAATGTATTTCATTCAAATACACTTACACACTACATCACAACACAATTACATCAATCAGTAGGATTTGAAAACAAGCTATAATTTTATATTAACTCCTGTTCATACTTACTTTCAGCTTGGTCTACATATATCTATCCTAAATACCTTCATTACTTACCTTGAGATGCTCAAGTTCGTAATTAGTCGATATATCTAATCTTCCTATTGAAGAATATTTGTTTCGGGATATTTCTGAACATCACCAATATTTCAGTAAAAATATTCATAGAGAAAGAGTAACATATTTATATATGTATGTGTGTACCTAATACAATAAAAAGGCTATATAAAATAAAACATGATAGGCTCTCAGTTTAAAATCATATAACCAATTAAATTTAGTTTATCACTCTGTTAAATGACTCTGAACGTCTAGGCAAGTCCTTGTTGTTTGTTCTTGTTTACGACATGAATATTCCCATTAAATATCTTTTCTCTCTATACATAACTATACGTTTCTAGAACTACCACTTGCACCCCAGAGATTTTCCTGTATTATATGTAAGTTACAATCCAAAGTTCCATTTTGCAGGTTATGGAATTATTTTCTTTTGACGCTTTTAGATATTTGTATTATTTCAGTCATTTAATGAATATATTTAGAATTACCTTACCATAGTTTCTCGTTTAGAAGATATACTTCTGTTTTGTAAATGAAATGGGTTGACTTGGGTTAGATAGTATTTGTTGTTTCTAAATTAATTTGCTAGGCTGTACTGAATAATTTTATATTATACATATTAAAGTACTTTTCGAGATATCGTGATACATACAAGGTAGCTAAAGTAAACCATGGACGTAACTTATAGTCAAAATCTTTGAGAAAAGTTAATAAACTAAATGGAATGTAATGTTTAAAATACATTGTTATATTGAATATTCATTCATGTTTTGTGTCTTCTATGATAATACTCTAGTGTTAAAAATCCAGCAGATTAATACATGAAAAGCAGTAATATCATTTCGATAATATGTGATTAACATTGTAAGCCAGCTTCTACTTAATGTAATAATCTTTTTTTATGAACAAGTATAAGATATGCTACATTTAATAACGTTTACGTCATATCTAAAATTGACACATATATGGCGTGCATTCGATCTTTAGATTATCTGTTTTGATTTTTAATTTCATTTCAGGCATTAAAAGCCAAGATAAAATGGCAAGACGTTACTTAATAGCAGCCTATGCTAAGGAGGAGGATGAATCGCCAAAGATCTTACCAGCTCACACATTTACTACTAGGAGGAGCGCCGAGGAGGAATTCACTAAAATAGCTGGTCAAAAAATCCGCAGTGTAATTTTGTACGACAGTAAGACAGACGAAGTTATCAAACTTGCCATTCAGGGCGAACCTATCTACCTGGTGAAAGCCATCGAACTTGCCAGAGGACAATTCCCTCCAAATAAAACCTTAGACAAATTGAAGGATAAAGCAGCTGATTATGCAGCGAGCAAGGCCATTGAATCCATTGCCAAAGCGTTGCTCGGCCAGTCTGTGCCAAAGATAGGCGATGTTGTCATTGCTCATTTCACTGGTCCATATTACGCCCTAAAGGGCGACAATGTTGGAGTAGCGACAAGTGCTGGCGGCCTTTGGGGAGGGGTCTCAGGGGCCATCGTTGGGACTGTCGTTGGTGGACCTATCGGGGGCATTGTTGGAGGGATTATTGGTGGATCTGCGGCGGGCTTGGGAGCTGGTGCCATCGTTAAATCGTTTGAGCCACCTGAAGAGCATACAAAGTGCGGCAAATGCGAAGGAACTGGTTTGGTTCGGGACTTCAGACGATGTCCATTATGTAACGGATATGGTTACAAAAAGAAGTAACTTAATCCAGTAAATGAGTGTGATCAATTATCTAAAAAGATTAATGTGTTTATGCAGAACTGATAGACTTACTGTAAATTTCCTATTCTGTTAATTCTAATATACATGTATGTGACTTTAACTTCGCATTATCATATCTACAAAATAAGTAAATCCCATTACGGTAAGTGATCTTTTGGTGTAATAAACCATTGTAATAAAACACGTATTCAATATGACAATGTTTTGTCTATTAGATTTTTCCAGGCCGTTGAGACACATTGATACCAACTTCTGTTCGCTTCGTTCAGGACATATTCCTACGTTATATCACAGGCGTATGCTTCTGGTTAGTATTGACGGAAAGAAAATAGTATACCCTACTCATACTATGTCACACTAGAAGATCTACGATGTATCGACTGTGGAACGGAGTAGACTTGATAGGTCGACAATTATAGTTAATATTGCTTATAGAGTTGTCAACCAATCAGATCGCCCCCTTCATACCACTCTAAAATATACGTTTTTTAGTGTTACACCTTGTTGATATAGTAGGAGTAGGGCTAATATTTTGTCTTCTATCAATACTAACCAGAAGCAGACGCCTGTTAAAACAGGCATGTTTTTTTTCTGAATATACCGAGTGAATGCATTTCCAGGCTGATCTTAGATTGGTAATAACACATGTTTCTCTCAAATGATAAATCATTTCTAGATTAGTTTATGAGTTTGTGCGCCTAGACTTACTCGAAGGCAAAGGGTTTTGTTCACTTGTGATCTTTTGATAAACTACTTACTCTCCTTCTCACCCTATCATCCTTTTTTCTTTCTTTTTTCAATGAGCACCGTCCAAATGGGCCACATGTTCTATATTTACTTCTCTATTTGAAAGAGCAATATAGACTTATGTTGATGAGAACTACTCCGGAATATACCGCTTCTCAGATTGCATATGACGGTGGTCAGGTGACACAGTGGTGACAAACTTGCCTTTCACCTAGGCAACCGGAGTTCGATTTTATCGGACGGGTAAAAGTATGGGTACCTGTCCGATCACGTGGGTTTCTCCGTGTACCCCGTTTTCCTCCCACAGGACGACTCCTCGCGCGCTTCCATCCGGGCCAACCAGAGTGAAAATCCAAAGCGAATAGCTCCAAAGCTAATGGGAACATTCGTCTTTTTGTCATGCCGACCGTCTATATTTATCTTCCTGCCATATATCATTTTTACATATTAATTTATTACTCTTTTGTTAATAGTTTATTTCATAATTTAAAGAATACCAATTATTGCTTGATTTTAGAATTTTGATTTGTAAAACAATCTTGAAATGGAGATTATATTTGTGACATATCTGACGTACCAATAACATTGTTAGATAAACGTTAAGATATAGCACGTACTTGATGTTTTCAGTTTTGTTCAAACAGTAAGTATAATGTGAAAATAACATGAAATTAATATCATTTATTGATAAAATAATTACGGAACTTTCATCAAATTGCATGAACATCTATACTTCCATTTACCGAGGACAGGTGCTCTATTTATGTTCGGAACCAGACCTCATAAATTATGAATATATTTTTATGAAGATAGTGATTTTTTTTTTCTTTTTAACTATTATTCCAATTGTATATCTTATTTGATATTAATTCTGACTTTATCAAATCCTATGTTAAAAGCAAATCCTAGTAGAATTATTAAATGATTCATCAGATTTAAAACTGAGCAAATCTGAAATTGTTGTAGTATGTTATGACTGCTAATTAACTTTCATGAATAGTGGTCTTTGCGTGATCTTTGTCTTGTGTACCGTCTGTTATGCACAAATCCTGAACACACCTGAATAACTTGCGTGTAAGATAAAAAAACAACAGTATGCTGTAACCTTAGACAAAATCATCACAAAGCCAAACCTCGAAAAGGTACACTAACGAAACTTGCTACACCATTGTCCTCTTAAATCCACCAAAAGGGTCTTATCGTCACATATTCGAACTAGTTTTCAGGAATGACAGACAATGACTTGTAGATATGCCAGGGTAAAACTTTGTTTAACATTCATGTTTAACTAGATTTTCAGGGAAGACATAACCTGTTGATATGCCAGGGTAAAACTTTGTCTAACATGTATGTCTAACTAGATTATCAGGGATGACAGACAATGACATGTAGATATGCCAGGGTAAAATTTTGTTAAACATTTGTGTCTAACTAGATTCTCAGGGAAGACATAACCTGTTGATATGCCAGGGTAAAATTTTGTTAAACATTTGTGTCTAACTAGATTCTCAGGGATGACAGACAATGACCTGTGAAATGCCAGGGTAAAACTTTGTCTAACATTTATTTCTAACTAGATTTTCTATCTAAATACCTATCTAAATACCTTACAAAATGTTCCTGAGTAGAAAAACAACGGTTAAGTCAGCAGTGGAAGTCTGTATTACTGAGAGAAGGTAAATATGAGAAAAGATAAAAAGTCCCCACATTAAATAGTATTGTTTGTAAACGTTTCATCCTCTGATGATAATATTGTCATTAATACTTACAAATACACTGCCCTCCAAAAGTCCTGTTACAATTACATGTATTACATAAAATACAGCTAAGTTAATCTCGAAGTCTTTATTACAATTTGTTAGAATCATAACTTCTTACGATGATTTTGTTCGTGATTTCAAATATTCATGTTCATTTTTCAACAGTGTATATGTTTTGCTACAATAGAAATCCTCAAAATGCAAAATTCTGGAAATTTCCCTCTTTGTTTGATATAGATTTCAAAAATGCATTTCTTACATTTGTTTACTGTTAATCAGTTAAACAATTACTTTCATTTGTGTCAGCAAAACAAACCCATATTTGTATTCATTTTTTAACATTGGTGAAAATAGGACCCTCCATTCCCTCTCCCTGCAATTTCAAAGAAGTGAGGTATTTTTCAAATAATTTGCAATCGTCACTTACACATGGACTATCTTACAGGATATTACAACACTCTTTCTCAAATTTTGTTGGCTAGTCATTCGATTTAAACGTTCCAAGTGTAACAGAACTTTTGGAGGGCAGTGTATATGAGTTGATTTTTGTTGTTTAACCATTTTATGACAATACTGCTGCTAAAATATTGATAATGTTTATAGCACTATATGTCTGCTGGAAAATATACTTCTGCCTGATGGAAACCTTATACAATTACAACATATTGCTATTGTTATCGACAGCTCATCTTTCGTTCCACAGTATAGATATAGTACTGTTTAATTTGATTTAAATGTCAAGTTTGGTCGTATTTGTAGTGTGATGCTACGGTGCCAAAAACAATGAAATATACATGATAAAAAATTCAATTCATTTTTTATTCAAACAATTATATTAGCACAATTATATAACATCAATATCAACAAGGCTAACATTTTTATTGTTTATACAAATATTATAAACATATGGTCGCTTTATAATGATTGTTATGCTAACATATTTCATACTACAAACCTCATTACGATTCAACACCTTAATTATAATGCCAAGGATGGGCAGTTCAACAATAACTTAAAGCACGCTCTAATGTTATTTCTTTTCAAAATATTAAATCAAAAGTTTAAAATTAAATAACAATTCACAATTCGCCCTTTAAATGTTTGTTATGAATTATGATTAATTATAATGTTGTTGGCATAATATAAAGAATATCAACAAACAATATATAATAAAACAGATCAAGCTTTTCAAGCCAAGTAATACATCTTAAAGTTTTTAAAGTCTAAAAAGTTTGTCTCACACGATATACATTAACACGGGGAAATGTGTAAACTTGTTTGAACATTAAATACGATTAACCTTTCAACATGATAAATATTGAACAATATCAATCATTTTATGTTTTGTACAGGCATGTGTTCGGTGTAAAAATCCTAAAATGATATACCCAGTGTAATTAATGTAATATCATTATTAATTGGAGTGCATGGTCCCTAATAAGAACATATAGTTGTTTCATTTGTTCTCACGTACCTACGCTTTGAAAAAAATCAATACAAAACCACTTAGGGCATATTAGTTGCGAAAAGCTATATATTACAAATTGCTCTTTAATGACCAATCTCGGCTGAATGGTGTTAAGAAAAGTTGCTTATATTGCAAGTATTTTAAAGATTAATACTATTTTACGAGTGATCGATACGTCCGATGAACGTGTAGAACTGAGTTTCAAATTAAGTTCCTGACAATGACAATCCTATTTAATTTTCAAACATTTCAGTACATCGTGTACAACAGCACGTTACATAGACCTTGAATGAACATCTCATTAAAGAAAACAAACACTTCACTCACAAACACAATAAATTAAACTCAGCCACTCCTCTGTGATTATTTCACCGACTATCCTGTGGTGTGAACATTCATATGTAATTTCAGTTCAAATGAGGTGGCAAATATCTTGCCACAGACACCACAAGAGCATGCCTTCTCCTTCGCGTGCGTCCTTCGCACGTGACTGTCGTGTGCCGCATGCGACGCAAAGGCTTTCCCGCAATGTCGACACTGGAAAAGAAAATTTGACGAGTTATTTTCGTCACCTTATCATCGGCTCAAACTAAAATACACTTATTTCTTCCAACGTTTATTAAATAATTTTGAAAGGTACTAATGAAATACAATTCAAAAGATTTCACTAATATTTATATACATTATATACTTAAACAGTAAGAAAATATATTTTAGCCGTGTTACTCTTACACTAGAACCATGTAAGGTATTTCCATTCTCAAATTGCCAGAATACTTTATAACGTGAATGTAATTCACCAAATTTGCCTAATTGCTGTAGAAACATTTTGAAATCTAATTGTATTCCCTTAGTACCACATACGTATCTTTATTTCATTCGGCCAAGCTTTTCCAAATTATTCTGTGTCATAGCATTATTGATATGTTTCTATTAAAACGAGTCAGAAGACTTTAGATGTGAATGAAGTGGATTAAATTTACTTTTGGTATATCTAGGCTAAAATCAATTACAGTTTTGTATAAATACGAGACAGTTGTAAATTATTCATCCACAACGATATTCCGAAATTGATCATCACGTTCTTTGTATATGACATAGATATTGAGGTTTTTACCTTAAACGGTTTTTCTCCAGAGTGTTGTCTGATGTGTGTCCTGAGGATACTGGAAGCCGTGAAGGCTTTGTTACAGTAAACACATTTATAGGGCCGCTCTCCACTGTGTACCTTGAAAAAGCATTGACTAATTCTAAATTCGCATATTTTAACTTAAGAATGGACCTATGTTTGTCAAGTGAATAAGACTCATGAATGAAAAACAACATGAAATTTTTTTTTTATAAAGCTGGATGAATACAGATGTAATATCTAGTTGGTTTAACAAACAATATGTACAGGAAACGAGGTCGTTACGATTCATTTTGAAATATTGAGATTTTGATTACTTTTTTATATGTTTTCCTGTCCAAACATTTCATTTACAATTTATTACCCTCATTTATACACTGTTTATAAAAAAGTTACATTTATTCAAAACGAATGAAATTTAAAAGTCTAGAAATAGAAAATTGATTGACAAAATCTACAAAATTACGCAATCAGTTGTTAATGGTTTTTTTCTTTCCTTTTTTTCAAGATATAGATTTCATTTCTTAGATTATTCCCAAAGGCCATGATCGTCTTCCATGCTGTTTAATCAAATAGTATATGGAATTCAAAAACAACCGATGCATCTTTTGTTTAATAATAAAAGGCAATTCCAGATTGTCTCCCTTACCCGCATATGCTTGTTTAGACTCGATGATTGGCTGAAGCTCTTAGCACATACCATGCATTTGTGCGGTCGATGTTTCTCGTGCACGTGCAATATGTGAATGCGCAGACGGTCCCGCTTTTCAAAGGATCTTAAATAGAAAAAGAAAGGGTTATTAATTTAATAATTTAACCAAACTGCTTGAGAAAAAATCACGCTATCACATTTAACGTCACATAAACGTTTTGTGTGCATAAACTTAGTGACCCTGGCTATGGTGTGGTGATAGTTCAAGTGTGTTATTACTTTGGCCTTGAGAAAAACAAGATTGGCGATAGTTTGTGGTACATTAGGATTTTTACTAAAACTACACAAAACCAAACCTCGATCGCATATTATCTGTTTAAATTATGCTTAGATATTTTTACAATATGAAAGATGAGATATTTCCCTATTTTACATATAATTTGTTATCCATAAACAGCATGGTGATAAACAGAGATAAAAGTATATAAGGACAGAGATACTTAAACAACGCCATCTGGTAGCGTAATGGAACTTTTTAAAAGTAGTACCGGTGTATGCTGTAACATTGTGATTTTTTCAGTTTCCAGTTAATGCTTATTCATTTACTGTACTGAAATACAAACATGTGATTACATTTATAACTGTGCGAAAATGTAATATGTATGCGTATCAATTGAGGGGATAGCCATGCTGCGTTTTAAATTTATTTACTCAGCTGGAAACTGAGTACGTATGACCAGCGATAATACAACTAGCATTTCGGATAGAATATGCACAATTTTCGGACGCAAGTCGCAAAATATGTCTTTCTAATTAACAAAAACCTCATACCATTGTTACATGACGATCAATGTGATTAAGTAAACTTTAAGATCTAGATCACTCCTTTCATGAACCACAGAGAAAATCGTCATATTATTATGACGATTTTCTCTGATCGTATCTCAAAATCGGAAACAACTAGGGAAAATATAAAAAGAGATATATATGCAAGAAGACCATGAAAGGGGAAAAGGAGAATGAACCAGATGTTCCGGAAGAGTATGCATCTTCAGAGAGATTCGTGGACTATATCACGATCAGTTTTTAGCAACATGGTTCCTGTTTTGAGAACGTGACTTAACCAGAATTTGTCGTTGAAACGGTTTTGTTTGTACAAGTCGGTATTCTTTCGTATTTCATTAATAAATCAATGACCGTCAACAGGTGAACACGTAAACGTAAATAAAATCGGAATTTTAACTCAAAATCTACAATCATATCAACAAAAGAAACAGATAATCGCGAAGACTGCAAAGGACGAGTAAATATCTGCTTATTCAACAGCCAGTTGTATTAATTCAGAGGATACCATGAGAACCAGAGTGGTTATATCAACATCTACAAATCAACTAGTACCCCACACGTAAATCTTTTTGTCATAATCACGACAGCGCTATTATTTTTCTCCGATACCATGACATGTTATAATTCAACTCTCTCTCGCTGATAACAAATGCCTTTAACTCTTCACTGTTGTCTTCAAATTTCACAAGGGAAAAGAGCGTCTGCGGATTTATCAACAAGCTATTTGGGGAAAAAATTCCGAGATAATATCATCGTGGAATAAACCGTTTCCTGTAAGCTTTATTTCAAGTATTTGATGCGGTAGATTTTTTTTATTCGATATCTATACAGGAAGGCGTGATATTCGTATTTTGGATGAGTTTAACATATTATTCGTCCAAAATGTATCTCCTATAGCCAAAACTGATTTGATTACGTGTCAGACAAACCTGGTTATACGTTTGTATAAATGTACAATCAAATGGTGTGTAACATCTCAAAATAAATTTAGAATGAATCCATCCGAGCAGTTTGGTCTGGGAAATTAAGTTTAAATTTGTATCAATGTTACAAAACACGATAATATCTAATGTCTCTATATCACTAATCTGTACAAATAAGCACTTCTGCAAACGTACTTAATTCGATACACTCAAATTTTAGCATAAAACCAAATGAAGACAGATAAGCGGAATGATGAGTTAGCGCAGCAACAATTATTGTCCTAGAAACCAATTTAGATATACTAAATTAGCGCTATCATAATTTAGAGGAACTTTGTAGCGCGAAAAACGCTAAGATGATATCACCGCTGAGAGCTGCACGTTGATAGTATATTTTTTACGAAGGACGGCAATAAATGAAATATTCCCGTTACATTAACATTTCGATCATCTTAAAGGATAACTTTACACAAGGTAGCAGCAAGAATGTTATGTCGACATTAGTCTATCATTAAAGTGTAATACATCATACAACTACAATATAAATGTTATAAAGTTATAAAAACCACGTTAAAGGAAACTAATTATATAAAACGACAGAAAAGGAAATAATTTGTGAACATAACTGTACCCAGACCAACGCCATCAATGTACACCAACATCAATTATCGCCTAACTAGACTATCAATACGTAATCGCATTAGTTTTATTGGTACAAATAAAACAATATTGCTAACATACAGGCGATAAATGCCTTATGCCTTGAAAATATAATCGAAATGTCCTTCTCGAACATTAAATTGTGATAATTAAAGCAACTATTTTATTATATCGCACTCCTGATGATAGACACGAAGCGATTTTGAAATACCAAACGTGCACAGCACGGAGTGTAATTGTGTTAACTATCATGTCATCCCTCGGCTGTGGGGTCGTTAGTTACGTAGCGTAAACAGTCATATAACACGATTGATAATCATAGAACGCCAAACTACCCACATCGCTTCCATGGCGCCTTCTGGAGGAGAAATTTCTTGCCCTTTGAGAAAGAAAATTTGAAACTTTTTATCAGCAACGAGACTAGAGAGTTAAATACAGACATGCGTATCGAAACCCGCATTGACTGGTGCAGGGGCTAAAAGGAAGCCAGAAGTTACATCCCAAAAGATGTGTTTTGTGAGAAACCCCCTCTCTTCGATTTTCAGTTTTTCATAAATAGATGACTTAGGTTCATGCGCTGTCCCCATCGTATACACTTCCGCATGTCGGAGCCACGGGACAATCGAATTGAGCCAAGAAGACGTGACGTAACAGAATTAGCGCCCGGCCCAATACCAGACGCGGACACGTAATGTACTTAGGAAAGTTTACCGACTTGTTAATGCTATTTAGACGACAAAAACAGAAACACTATGGTCTTAATGGTAAACGCCACCTTTGTAATTAGTTTCGCTACTAAGGGTACGTTAAGACTCGTGTATTTCTACACCCAAGAAATTTGTGTTAATATGTTAGTACGGTAGTCACACAGCAAATTAACTTTGGCGACTTTTAAGCACATCCTGTTTCTGAATCAATTACATAAATGATGAAAGTATTTAAATTTGCATTCGAGTTGGTGAAGTTTTCAATTCTCAATATAACTTAATCTATAGGTGAACACACATTCACATAGTATTCAATATCCTTATCTTCTTTATTTCTTAAATTCAGGGAGTCTTATATATAATTAAGCTATGATATAGCATTGGAATAATGTAAGGATAGCACGGGGGTATATCATCAAGCTTCTTTAAACTTTCACATTAAAGTAACTACCTTTTGAAATTAAAAAGGGGTGCCCTTTGGTCATAATATATCATATTGTCCATCGCATAGATCATGTCATTTTAATTATTATGGCACAATAATACACGGTCAGAACACTAATTACGTTTTCTGATTGACCATTGAATTGTAGCAAAAAGTCAAAGACATATGTACCCTGTACATACGACATGACCGACGGAATGCGAACTGAACGTGTTTTACCTGCTACAGAGGTGGCATGGAAACTTTCTGTTTCCCTGATCGACACATCTTGTGTACTTTAGATGTTTGTCTCTGTAATATTTGTAGGCGAAGACCTTTCCACATCGCTCACATTGGTATCCCTCGGCCGCTGTGTAAAATTAAACAGTTAGCTTATGAGTCATTCATTCACAATATATGATTTTAACCATACTTATTTTAATTTAAAAACTATATCTTCACTTCCATTTGCCGATTCCCAAAGAACATCACTTTGTCATAAAAGAACAAAAAACGCCCAGACTGATTAAGAAGGTGATTTTCATTTCCATTGAGTTTTTATGAAGCAGGGAGTGACGAAGGGAAATCCTTTCAATTCCAAATTAACAAATAAGAAAGGTAAAATATACTTACATTCACTTTCTTGATTGCCCTCCCCATCTGCCATTTCCTTCAGTGACACAGGTACTCCCATAAACTGTAGGTAGCAGTCTCCGTACCACACAAGGAGTTCAGTCCCTTGGGGAATATCCTTACACACTTCGTAGTAGATCTCTCCATCTGTTTGTATAGCGATCAAATTCTGTTCCTGTGCATACCGAGCACAATTCACAAAAGACATCCAGTTCCCAGTGCTGCCACGACCATCCACAAAATGACTTAATTTGCCTTCTTGAAAAATCTTGAAAAAATAGGAAAACAGAACAAAATCAGTCAGATTAGCACCTCGATAACTGAATAAAAAGGCGTCAAAATAATCCTTTAACAGGTAACCTAATTAACTGTAAATGACGAAAACACTTAATTTCCTTTGGCAATTACAAGCTTAAAGACGAAAATTCTACCGCAAATTTCACTTAGACTTTTACCAGGTGTTCTAAATTAAACTGTCAATCTGTTAATGAAACATCGTTGAAACTTTATTAGTAACTCTGATATATTGATGACAGAAAGCCTACAGAATATCGATTTTTACAGTACTGAAAGAAAGAAATCTATATTTCCAACGTGTCTTAATTAATATATCGAGATTTGTTTGAAAATAAACATAAAATAAGAATTATTGCGTTGTGCATATTGAAGTTTTTTCTGATTTGAAAGGTAAAACGTCGTTCAAATCATCGAAAATATGTAAAAGCAGTATAATAAATGCGATGCGATGGATGTTACTATCATAGAAAAACGGCATTCTATGCTCTTTAGCTATTCCTAAAACCAGCAATAAAAATGTGGCGGGGAATCAAGGTTCATATCATGAGTCATTAAGTGTATTTCCGAATAAGTTTTTATTCTTTGGAATTTTTAATCAAACAGCTAAATGTGGCCATCGAATTATTGAACTGTGGCATATAATGAGATCCTAATGGTTAATATAGGAAATGGCCGACTGACGGTATCATAAGAAAGTCGCTCGGTATTGACAGGGGTATGGTAAGTGTCCATTCAGACTCATCACAGACTGATTAAAGCAGGTATCCACACATAGCCATGTCACCACATAGTATTTGAACACGCGTGTTAGCAAACAACTTCAACTGGAATGTCAATATAATTTGTCACAAGTAACAATTGAGTCCACAAGATTGACAGCCCTGGCAGATAGGGGGATCTCATTAACTTGCAAAAGGTGCGCTATTTTAGATTCCATCCTCCTTGCAAATTAAAGAAGGGTACTACAGCTAAAATGCCAACACTCGCGGTGATTTTGACTGTTAATAAATATAAACCCTCTATGAAGATCACGTTCTGCTTGTCGAATTCATTGTAAGCTTAATATACCACAAAAACAAGAAAATAAATATTCAGACAATGCTTCCCATACATTTTTCATTTCTATTGTCTGGTGATAGTTTTAATATTGTTACACAAAAATATTTAGATGTATGAATGAGATAAGATGGCCCCATATTACACTGTTACACACTAATCAAGCGTCACGGATGACGCTTTATATGATAACCAGAATATGCTCTTGACATGGCTAGAAATTAGCTCTCTCTCTCTGTGTAAATGAAAACTCACATATGATTTATTGACTTAAATCTCAAGGCTGTTTCTCCTTGTTACGGTTAAAATTCTAAACCAAACTAAACCACCCTTATACAGCTCTTGTATTTTCATTTTGCTCGTCAACCCTCTTAATTACCCGATTTTACTACTCGAATACGCTTGAGAATTTTTTAAGTCGTGTGAGGCGAAGAGCTTGACAATTACTCGCTAACTGGAAAGAGGCGATGAAATGCTAAGTGCAGCAGGTATGCACGGGAAATGTATTCAAACGATATGGAGTTGGGTATGGCAAACATCCTATATTATGTTGATTATATTTTCCCTTTGTGCATGATATTAACGTGATATATAAAGCATATGAAGGTATTTAATATTTATCGACATAAAAACGTAACAACGTCAACATGATTTCTAAAATTAAAGTAATGTCTTGAGGTTTTCAGCATAATATTAAAATTTTCCAATGTAAAGGCAGCTTATTGTCTTAAAGGCAATGTCTGTGTAAACTAATTTCTATAACTTGATTTTAAGAAGTGGGATTAGGAATGAACACAGTTATATACACTAATATGATATGATAAGCACAGAAGATTCAACATTATGATACATTGATAATCACCAAATAAAAGACAAAGATTCTATGGAAACAGCAGCGAAAATATCATACTTTACATACATTTTACTGATAGATACATGTATGGAACATCACACGTGACCTCTTCTTTATATTATGTATATATATACATGTACATGTATATTTATAATAAACCCCGCAACAATGCATCCGTGAATGTAAAAATAATAAAAATGATAGATAAAATCTTTAAATTTGTTGTGAATAAGACATCTTAAATCAATTTAACAGAATTACTGCGTTATTAATTCAACATTATCATATAACAAAATTATAGTCACGTACGACACCATTCATTATCAGTATTTTGTATCAAATACCTGTCGCATTATATAAAAGCCTTCCGTGGAGACAAATGACAACCATATCAAACATATTTCATATTTCATTTTTGTATATTAGCAAAAGCAAAATTAATTTTAATTCAAACCTATAATATCATTCTACGACAGTAAGTGAATGGTGAGGGTTGAAATAATCTCATAATATTTGTAACATTTAAACCGTGCGATTCCTCAAAGTGAAATCGCTATGTTTGAGGTGCCTATTTTGATAGGCCATATCATTATAAGACTGATTTTGGAAATTGTGTACCTACCTCCCACATAAATGAATTATCATCATTAGTCTTTATCTCGCTCATATTGACGGTCCTACCCTTAAAGGGTCCGAATTTTGTGCTCCGGGCGATTATTGTTTGGGTACAAAATACGCCATAATGTATTCCACCGGCGAACGTCGTCTGGAAAATGGCCACCCCTGTAATGATGAAATTAATAATAGAACGATGCCAATTCATAGATTCATAGGTACATAGAAACTGTACATGTACCTCATTTTTTAATAAACCGTTTTATGAAATGTCTATACATTGTACGCATGGTCAGAAACTTGATTATTCATAATGAGGATTGTGAAAAAGACACAGGAGTTATTAAGACCTTCCAGTAACAATTGATAGTTAGATACTGTAGAGCCAAATATAAACTATCTTGTATCATACAGCTGTTTCGTCTTGCTATGACGCATTAATGATGCTCAAGTGTTAATACCTCGTAGGTGACGGGAGGAAACACAGAATAAATATGTCTATATCTGGACTGGGAAGTACAATAGCTGCAATATTCAATATATTTCAAAATGTTAAATATTGTGTTAATAAAGGACGATAAACATATAAGTAATACAAAATAACTTTCTGAAATTCATCAATGAGATTACGTATATACATTGATTGGACAAGATTTTGTGTCTATGTATGTATGGTACTAGTCTTCCGTTCGATTTGAAGAGTTAGCCAGACCTACCTTCAGGCAGATCGAGCCCTGCAGCTTCCAAGACTTTGGTGGTTATCATAGGTTGTCGTAGTTGTGAATGAGAGTATGCGCTTCCCGCTCCTAGTATCCGGTCAATACCTACAAGTTATGACAATAATACTGCAATCACATATATCGTAATGGACACTAGGAAATTCGGAGAGGAAACTAGAACACAGACAAAACAGACAACACTGTGTCATCCTATGTCATAAGTTTCTGTTGGAATGTGATGTTTACTGGACTCTGCAATCCTGGTAATCATCAGGACCAAATGTATATATTCATATCGAAATTATATAACGAGCATCTGAGGATTGAAGAAATAATCTGGATTGAATCCAAAAACCACTGCTCATGTATTTTAGTGAGTCAACAACAGCTACATTATACCTCCTTCAGGCAAAGTAACCATCGAAATAATTATAAACTTGTTACATGTATACGTAATCTACAAAGTAATATCACAGATTTGTAAGCAAAGTAGCTGGTCTTCCAGCATCGATGGACTAATGAAAAAAATACCCAGTGTGTTAAATGGGCGATACCGACATGTCTTGTTGCAACTCGTGATTTTTAAACTGGGAATAATTTTACTGTGGCAATGATATTTATTAGCGCAAAACCGATCAGTCTGGAACAATAATCAGTTAATCATGCTTAATTATTAATCACAGTAATGTGGACGAGGAATTATATTTTGAATCGTGTTAGGATTAACTGTTTATATTTTAGGTACTGAAATATATTTCAAGGTAATCAGCTAATCAATTTATTTTGTTTACCGAGGTATAAATATATTGGTATCTTTATACAAGGTTGACTATTTCTATTAGTGTTTCTTTAGACTAATTGTGATTTCTCGAATATTTCTATGTTTCTCTCCACTGTAATAATTATTTCAAATACAAGAACAAAACAAAAAGGTTACTTGCTGAAGATTAGCACATTGTTATATTGTTACATGTTAAAAACGTCAGTTGTATTTGGTGAAGAAAACAAGCGATTTTTTTTTAAGAATTTCAGGCGTTCAACCAAACCACTCTGTGAACTGGTAACATCTCGACAAAATATAAAAATGCTGAGGTTACAGATAGTATAACCAATCACAACTCAAATAACCTTGAGCGGTTTCATTTAATAATGACGTCAAAAGCGATGCTGACATTTCGTAGTTAATCTGTCTCAGAATAAAATTTACAGAATGTTCGTGTCAAACTCATACAGTATATCATATTATCAAACTCTAATGAATATTATCATAAATATTACAAATGAATCAAGTATGCACTTTAAATAGTATTGGATTCAGTTTATTTATGAATTATTTATTATCGAAGACAGTCCATTACGCTTTGCAGTAACTGTTTTAATATAAGAGTTTTACATTGATCTGAAGGGTCACGATAAATGCTGTTAAATGATTCGGTAGGTGACGAACTTCATCATTGTGATGGACATTCTACAATGTTTCCAACTGTCCGGTTATCATCTTATCGCCGGTCTAATCCTGAGTAAAACAATTACAGAGACCCGGTCGTGATGGGGAGACAAACAAATCCGATTTGAGAGCCCTTCACTTGTTAGGGACAGTCTGGTGGGAGCGAATCGAACGCGCTTCTTCTTGATTAGAAAAGTACTGGGTAAGCGAACATTTGTTAGAAATTAGAATACATTAATATGATATCATAAATCAAATTTGGAATTCTTCAATGAATGAAGTTAGAAATTGATCAACTGTTTAACAGTGCGCATGTGCTGAGTGTATCGGACTTTATCCTCGTGAGTGTTTGATCTCGCGCATAGACCGAGACTTGTGTAAACACGGACACCGTTAAGGAGCAGATTTTGCTCTCTAGTGAAAAACTCGAGATTGTCTTAATTCCCGCGAGAGTTCCATTCTTCTATTTGTATTCTAATTCGATCATCATAGGAGTTAAGTATGCGCGGTGTCTTCTCGCTAGCTGTGGCGGTGAGGCGGTTATTACACAATCGCATCACTCTTGGTGACCCTCCGCCACGTAATATAGCCCACTGTCGTATTCATTAGCTGTTATGGAGATCTGATACAGTTATCAATGTGTAACAGCAGTGACACCGGACGGAACGTTTCACAGCATATTTGATACAAAGGTGAAATAGACCAATACCAATATAATAATAGCTCTTCTTTGTATTATATACAGTTAGGTTTGTTTTCGGGTTTACTTAAGATGAATTTGAATAAAAATATTTTCGCGACCGCTCCTTTATGAACCATTTCGGTGATTTTTTTTTTTTTTTTTTTCGGCCGGTCAACAGTTACTTACATACATTTGTAGAAGTGATTATTATCTATTATGTATCGTTTAATCCCTTGGAATCCTCGAAAATAAATCAATAACCACATATTAATGTAAGATTTTCAAAACCCTCTATAACTGTATAAACATCACATAAACAAAACAATCCACACACTACATGCAAAAAGATTTCAAATAATAAAAACTTCAAAAAGGATAAGGTTTTAGTTAACCATATCAATATTATTTTCGTTGAAAGTATTTATAATTTACAATATAAGTATTCGATTGATAATTCAGGAATAAAGCAGCTTCCAACTGTCCTCATTTTATAGCTTATCTAAGTTTGTTATGACAATCTAAATGAAAAAGTGAATAAGCCACATCAATATGATATCCACTCGCTTGTTCTTCCACTAAAATATCATTTCATTTTCTGTTTTCAATTAGATACTGTATATATTTATGTTATATTTTGTTCATTGAATATACAAGGTCGCTCTCTGTTAATGTTAGGTATTACATGAATAATGTCTGAAATATTCCTCTCTGTATACTGCAGCCAATGCGTCATTCAATGGCCAGTAGCTTAAATCTTTAAAAATTCAATTAAATTTGGAATTATCGGGACCGTAATCCTCTCGTCTGGGGGTAGAACCGACTACCAAAAACAACATACAGAGACCCGTGAAACATGGCAGAGGTATTTTACGTTAAGACACTCCATCAATATTTCCCGTTAACAAATGAAATCAAAATATCTTATTAGAGCGCGCGGGTCCTAGGGAGAGCTTGTTTGGTTTCAAAACACAATAAGCATAGGTGACCATGCTTACTACTCCATAACATTAATCTCAGTGTCTTAAATGTAAAGTGCAAAACTTTAGATTAGATACTTAATCCCTTTACAGTTTTTGATATACCTTGTTGAAATACCTGTTTGTCAACTGACAAATAGTGTTGGCTGTAACAACCTTTGAACCAATCATGGCCTTTGTAACAAAAGGCGGTCATGACAACTTGTATATTCAGGCAGAAAATGTTGATAGTTGGAATTAACTCCGATAAATAAACATGTAAAGTATATTTGTAATGTGAAACGTAAACTATCCCTAATACGTGTAATTACTACCTATATTAGATTATTTCCTAACAATACATTTACATACGGTTGTCTAAGGTACTGGGTAAGTTAATCATGGTTTTGTTGACGTAGAGAGGTTCGAGGCTAGGGTCGGGGAATAATGGCCGCTGGTTCTATTGGCTTTGTTCGACTGTCAAAAGTTGTCCCTAGAATGGCGTAGAGGTTTCAGAAAAGCCTCTTATAGAATGAATTAATGTGCATAAGAACATTATCTAGGACTTTCTCTAATGTGATACACCCTAATCTTGGTAATCCCTTATCCCGACACGGATACCATTCCAGCCATTCTCTAGTCACGTGGGCAGATTATGTTTTGAATTCTTGCGGACAATTTGTAGTAAATTGTCCTATCACCTTATTATTTGCAGCGACTACAAACGTTTTGTAAGAAAAAATTAGACTTTATTGACACAAATTGCGCCCTTTATAATCATATCTTTTGAAAAGAGATTTGTTGATGGATATTATGATTCATGTTAGATATCGGAAGGATACAAATCAAACTCGCGATATAATCAAATAGATCTGATATATCAGAACGGAATGCTTCGGTAAAAAAAACGTCAACCATGATAATCATAAGATTTTACTACAAAAAAAATGCATATTGTGGTTATGAGCATAGAACAGCCATTCTTATAAGTATAAGTTTGATTAAGCGGATATAAGTCATTTTAATATAATTTTTCTTACATTACCATATACATGTATATATTACAAATGTTTACAACAATACAGTAAAAATATACAGGAACAGGACCCGGAAACAAGCTTTAAAAAAGCTTATATTAATCCGTTTCCAATAGTAAATACTTGACATTAGGCATGATGGCATAGGTTATGGAGCTCTTCGAAATAATTTTAAACACAGTTTGAGAGGTTGTTCGGAATGTGAAAGTGATGTGAGATTGGGATGAAGTTGGCCATGGAAGAATGAAGGAAATCATTTTTAATTTGTCTTCTTATCGTTTCTATGGCATCTGCGATAATAGAGCACTTAATACAAGGATAATCTTCCTTGTCGTGATTTCTAATTATCAAAGATCATATCCATTTACCTATTCATACAAAAAACATGGGTGATATTTCTTCCACAATGTTGATACTCCGTGCAAGTTTTGACGCAAGTCTTCTTAAACAAGCACAATAAATTCACGCCTCTAAGATAAGTGTTTTAATCAAACTTGCCAGGTATAGAATTACTGTTTACCAATATTGAATAATTAATTATAGATATAAATAAACTTAAATAGTTCTTAATATAAATATTTATACAACTTTAATTGTCATTTTAATGACCGTATTTTTATCAATTGATCTCGTGTCATGCCGTAATGAGGCACAGAATAGCTTAGGTACCATGATAGATATAATACTTTCACACTTCATACATACCAACGGACAGACCTTTTATTGAAAACGTGCACATCGAGATAATTAATCATTTGACAACATAAAAAGTTTGAAAACTATGATTTATGACTCATGCGTGTGTGAACAAATCTTGTTTCTAGACATGTGCAATACGTTATCCTAGTTATTCTATTTGTTTAGATGTTAAAACGTGATTAGTCTAAAGCGAATATGCTTTAAACTTTTGGCGGTTGCCCTAACTCCATTGGTGAAAGTTAAACACCGTAACTTAGATCTACTAAAGTGTTTGATAGAACGCATCTTTATCCAAGCAATGTGGGACAGTATTCCCATTGAAAACCTTATACAACCTGTCATGAAGAACACCCTGCGTGACAGTCGAGAGTAAACTCTAAAAGAATGTTTCAAATTTAAATTTGACGCGTTCAATTTGCTTCCATTTCTGTACAATGTTTACACAGTAACCACAAGAGGAGTTTTGGCTATTTACCTAACGTGAAGGTCTCTCTGTAGGACAACAGCGCTGCCTGATCATTGTTTCCATGTTTGTAAACCATCACTTGTACAATAGGAAGAGACATGAGTAGGTAAATAATTTAAACCTAGTCTCTAGATGCCCCGCCCCCGGGGGTAAAATCCGCATCTGTGGCTGGCGATTAGCGGGCAATAACTGTGCTTGTTAGGTATCGTAATAACAGACATACAGTGATCCTCAATAGAGACATGCCGATCTCTCTAACGTCAGGTTCTAGGCGTTCAAATAAAAGTATTTGAACGTGTTTTTATTTAAACTAATTAAAATCTTCGCTATCTTGGCATTTTGAACAGTAAATAATTGGGGACATTTCAAGTCAATTACATACAATCTCTTTATTGTGAAGAACATTTCTATAAAGGAAAAAAACTTTAATAACTACAACATTGTATAAACTGCGTTAGCAATACAGTGATTCTTTGTTTAATGTGAGCGATACTCAGACAATAGGAAAAAAACTATAAACGAGATCGATGTGTGACATGGAAGAAAACAATGCCACGCCATTAACATGTCATTTCAAATTTAAACAAGAAATATCTTTAAAAAAGATAAACGGCATAGTTTTAATGCTGGTGGTTATAATTTAAAACTGCTGGTGAAATAAATTAACGAACTAATTAATAAATGCGCAGTTTCAGCACAGACAGCATTTGAATCAGGAATATGATTTTATTAATGTGTCATTTGAATAGATACATCCACTTATTAAGCTTGCATTCAATCTTAATTTTGTTTCGTCTTTAACTGCATTTCTGCATTTTGCATTTACCGCTAAACATTGACCAATCATATACTTCATCTTGACCAGTAACGCCACCTGTCGCGTCATATCCGGGGCCAAAAGAAAATTAAACGGCTATGCCGAAAAAAACATGTTTATATGCAAAACAGGAACTGAGAAGACACCGAAGAGAAAGAAAACACAATATAGGTGTATACAAAAACAACAGTGAAACCTTGTGAAACGAAACGGGTCAATGGTCCATGTACAATTCAGCATTTCATAATAACCCCTTAAAACACAGCAAAAGCTAACGGACCACTGATGATATATGTCACAATGATATCGATCAGTGTTAACCCTGTAATGTCATAAGTGGTAATTAGTCAGGGTGAAAATTCATTCAGCATACCTTAGATATTTCATATAAAATATCCCAGCTTAATCGATTTAACCAATATTACATAACCATAATGAAGCTATCATTACTAAACTAGTAACACGGAGACAATATGAGATGACAACAAAAGGAAGGTACGCTGTAACAAACGCCGGCACGGATTAACACAAGGAGACTTGTTGCACATACGTCAACTACACCTGTCATCAAATCTATGGGAATACCTGTATGTCGATATCAAATCCCTAGGAACACGACGAGGACTGAGGATTCAAGATAAACTGGGGTATAGTCTATGCCTAGTGGTAGAGAATGAGATTTTACAAAAATTTGAACAAGATTTATAAGGGGGTGTCGTCGATGAGCACTTTTCAAGGGACTCCGTGAGGGTCTCCGTGAGGTGCTCCGTGAGGTGCTCCGTGCATATCAGTGTTTTTGTTCAAATTTTGTCCTCTTTATTTAATTTGATTTTTGGATGTTTCGTTGTTATTTCAAAATTTTCAGGAGTTTTTTTTAACGATAATAATAAGAAGAAGCATCGTGAGAAAAATCGGTACGGGATTATACAGAGTAGTATAAAGTATGTCTGGTAAAAAACCCTGGGACCAATCAAATAGTTAGTTGTACCACAGCATCAGACCTGGTTAGTCTGGTGTGTATAACAGGATTTGGATTAAGGAACCATCAGTTTAACACTACAGCCCGAGGAGCCTAACAGGCTATATAACTGATATTAAATAATTATGAAGATTGACGATTATCTATTATGCTGTTTTTGCATGTTTATGTTCGGAGCTGTGAGAAAGCTACAGAAATATGTCACTTTCCTGTACATATCAAAGCCATACAGGTACTAAATGGATACAAATAATTTCATAAGTGACGACATTAAAGCAACACAAAGGATTAGACATGTTTGGTCATAATCACATAATCAAACAAAATTGATTAGAGATATTCCCCGTCCTCATATGACCCCGGCGTTTGCGAGGACGTAAAACTCCTAAAAACACTATTCTTGTTTGAGGAGAACGTTATCAATAGGTGAAATTTTAAATATACATGTTACCTATTCCCGAGTAAAGACCTCGGAGTGATTGTATTGGCTAAACTTTTAGTTATAACATCACATAACATTTACGCCAGAATATGTCAACATTTGGAAAAAGCATTGAGTGTATCCTGGAGAAGCGTAGTTTAGTTATAGATACATTAGTAATATGGACGATTTGCAAATGGAGTGTCTTTCCTCTTATAATTATTTTGCGACATAATATGTTTTTAATTTAAGTCCATATTCATTTCTGTATATAGCAAAAAAAACGTAAAAATATTTACATGGGAAATAAGATATTGTCTGAAATATCATATTGTAATAAAAAGATATTGTTGTAAATAAGATACTGGTTGGAATAAGTTATTGTATAAAATAACATACAGTTGTATTGATATAAAAACAACAGATTATACCGACATAGTAACGAAACCATAATTCTAACCTATTATCATTAAAAAAAAAAGGTCAAGATATGAACTAAATTAAGAAAAAATATTTTTGTAAATTACATATTCATGGATTTTTTTTCTTGGTTTTTACTGCTATGTTTAATTAGTGATATCATGCAGTTTATTGGTTTCAATTAAACTAACTTAAATTACACAAGCAGAACGGTACCTGTAGGCATCTCAATACATGCTTCACGTTAAAATCCTGTCATCATTAATTTCATAAATTAATAATTTATTAATTTTCCAATTTTAGTAGAACTTTATCTGACAATCAGGGTCATTAATATATAATCAACATGGCTGAAATAGTTGTGTGATGTAATGAAGAAAGGTACATAGACTTGTCCAATAATTTTGTTGTATTTACTTGTTGTATAAAATAAATCAGAATATTTTATAGCATTAGGAAACGGAAGACAGTAGGGATATACCTCTTTCTTTCGATACAGGAAAAATCATATTAAAAAACATCGTGGTATTTATCTCCATTTCTTCTACCATGCAGTATACATAAACATTATTCCATTTAAACGTATTTTATTGTTTAGACACAATTAGATTTTACACAAGTTTTTAACTTCTAAAAGCCCTCTCCACAAATATCTCTTACAAAGAATGTGATAGCGACACAGTATACTTGAAATGATTATAAAGAAAGAAAAGAAAAGAAGAATGACAGGAAGAAAGACAGATCTAGAGATCTAAGAGTAAGATGAATGTTGCTACATTAGGATATACTTCAAATTAGCGTTCATAAACGACGTTCACATTATGTATCTTTAAATACACCTAATTAAAATTAATTAAAAACTACACATCCAATACGCGTCACTTATCCATTGTCCGCAAAAACATTTTCCTGAATCACTCCTGAACTTTATAGGTTTCTTATTGACATGCCTTGTATTAGAGGTTTATTATAAACTGTAAATGATACACGTAATATATGAACCAATCACAATATTAATATCAACAAATTGTAGACTTAAGAGTGATATAAGTAGGATAGGAAAAAGACATATAGATGTACTTGTTCACACGAATGTTTTGCTTAGAAACGGTCACTTAATCGAATAAAAGTTCGAACTGTTTTACAAATTAACTCATTGTCAACGTTAGATAATTCATCATTTCCACACAATGATAAGTTTAGGCGTACAAGCTGATGGTGTAACAGTTTATCAAACATGTCATGACGAATATTCATGTAATTTGGACATTATAAAAAGTAATGAAAAGAGTTTTCACATGGGTAACCACATGGGTAATCACATGGGTAACCACGGGTAACCACACGGGTAACCACATGGGTAGTCACATGGGTAACCACATGGGTAACCACATGGTAATCACATGGGTAAACACATGGGTAATCACATGGGTAACCACCACATGGGTAACCACATGGGTAATCACATGGGTGACCACGAGTAACCACACGGGTAGCCACATGGGTATCCACGGGTAACCACATGGGTAATCACATGGGTAACCACCACATGGGTAATCACATGGGTAACCACATGGGTAACCACATGCTTAATCACATGGGTGACCACACGGGTAACCACATGGGTAGTCACATGGGTAACCACATGGGTAATCACATGGGTAATCACATGGGTAGCCACATGGGTAACCACATGCACATGAAGGTGATTCTACATTCTACTAAATATACACGATACAGGTCATAATTAAGTTGGCTACAATCATGATTAAGCTTTATTAATAAAATGTTCAGGCGACGAGGACCATAACTAGAGAAATTCGTAGGGTTATACGTTATCCATTCCTCAAGTTTCAATTGGAAGTCGGTGATTGTATCGACCATACGTAACCGAAAACAGTTTAATTAAAAAATACTTTCGACAAAATCGACCATGTACTGTATGGGTATGAGGACTACTAATTTAGTCGACCAATAAGGCATTGTATATGGGGTATGATGTCTCTGTTACCACTCATTAGTCGGGGCCAGAAATTAATTCGGCGACTCTTACCATAAATTATTAGAAACATCCTAATTCGTCATATAGCATACAATATTAAAACGGCGAATTCCTTTTACCATTAACAGTATAACGGAGGAACTCTGTTTGTACTTTTCACAATAATAAAATAAATATAACATCAAACTTCACAGTCGTATTCCAATATTGGTAAAAACGTCGGCTAATATTTTGATCTAGTCAATTGGCAAATTAAGATTGCGAATCCTTGATTTTAACAAGAATGTCGGTTATTAAGAAGCTTGATGTCTTATATGTTTCAACGCCAATGAAAAAGGAAGATATTTTAGAAAGGGTCATTTTAATGTGTTTATAGCAAATCTCAATAGCGGAAATAAGTCTTAACCAATAAAGAAATAATAACAATATTTGATTTGTGTATCCTTGCTATGTATGAATCGTCTGTTATGCTGCCACACGGAATTAACCATACTCCTGGAATGTTACAAAACCGAATTCGGGTTTGAAGTCCTAACCATTTGTTAAGCATAAACTTTGTTTCGTAAATTGTTTATCATAAGCACCTATTGTTTTGTATTTAAGTCACATTGCCATTTTGAGAATGGGATTTAAACCAGATTTTACGTAGAGTTGTATGGCGAGTGTCGATGAAGCAGAAGACGCTCACTTTACCGGTACACATGGTCTTATTATCCTTGTACTTTTTTAATGGTCTTATGGGTTTGTTTTTTTTTTTTCTTTTTTTTTTTCGCTTTCAATTTGGCCTCGACTTTGATTTAGAATTATGGTTTCGTTATTAAGTCCTTATTCCCAGATGTGTTGATATGTTTGTTTGATACATGTCCTCGTATCAAATAAAATGTGTATGTCTGTTTTACTATTAATGGATATTTCTGCAAATGACTACATGTTTGTGTATTTCTAAATATCTAAACTACGTTTGAAACAAATCAGCCAAACACAATGATGTGTCGTAGATTTACCATATACGTGTATATTGTCCGATTCGTATTCAGATAAAATGGGATTCAGCTTCGACTGAAAATTTCGGTAATATCTGATAAGAAATTCCGAGATGCTTGTGTAAAATAAATAATGAATACTTGCCTATCTCACGATTGCGTGAAAAATACTTGCAAAAAAATAAAGCTAACGCAAAGCATCGGTATTCTAAGTTTTTGAAACAATGTTGCTGGTAAATCATAATTCTAAACGCCAAGGATTATCACTATTAACGGTGACAGGGTATTGCTGAAATGTCACAATGGTGATGCACTCTGCATTTGGTAATTTTACGTTTATTTCGGAAGTGACGATGATTTCCGTGTAAGTTATCGTTAATCGGCGCCAAAAGTTGTTTCAACATGTTACCTTACACCTCGAAGTAAACTAATGGCCCAGATGCTTCGAAGGGAAAAAAATCATCAATAAAAAGGTGTCTTTTCTTTTAAATCTTGAATTTCATATCAATTTGGTTATTTTCTTAACTCCTATTAACACTTTGCGACATGCTCCTCATAAGGTTTTGTTTCAGAGCCGTTAGTTTTTAGGTTCCGGTATAAAGTTTCAGATATTGAACATTTTTTGCTGAGTTAGAAAAACAGGTATCACAGGTTTCTTCTTAAAGTGAAAGAAACACAAGTATATACTAAACGACCTTTGCGGTTCGTATGTGATTCCAGTCTCGCCAATACGGGAAGCCAGACAGGTTTGTCGGAGCAACGTGCGTCTGCTCGAGTTTACAGACAGCGCTGTCGTGGAAGCCCTCCATTTAGCACGTAATATTAGTGTAACGTTCAAACATTCAACAGACCTACTTATTTTGGAAACATGACAAGGAGGCGTTACCACAAAAAATGTCCCTCTTTCAATTCTGTATCATCACGTGACAAGGCACCACACGAGAGATATCTCCCGCCATGTTGTACAAACATTTACTTTGATTTGCCATTAGGATAGTGTTAGAATTGCAAATATACCAGAGTAATTTAGGGCATGTACAAATGTAACGAGTTGAACAACGGATTTAACTAAAGTTTACTTTTCTTAACTCGATAACGCGAATGAGTGACATTTAAAGGAGACTATTGAGTACAAATCAAGAGAGAACCGTGCAGAATAACTGACAGCGCACAAAGGATCGTTTGTTTTACACACAGTGAAGCTCAGAACTAGATAGAAACAGACCGATCCTGACACTAGGCGAGCAAATAACACACACAATATTCGACAAGTTATTAGTAATACGACCCGGTAAAGTCCTACCTCACAACACGCTAGTGTTAGGTAATTAAACCAATCAAAAACACGTGACACATCTATCACACGTGACAGCTGCGCCGTCCTAACTAACACCACCAGTTAATGAATGTTCATCAAAAAGTTGAAGTAAAACACTTCAACATCGTTCCATATATTAAATTTTGATTAGATATGATAAAATAACTTTGAAATATGTAAATAACAGATTAAATGCCACTTATCCAAAATACTTTATCGTGTGATAATGAATATTTCAAGGTGTGTAGATAAGCAGTATAAATACATTATATAAACAAGTAGCTGGATTGTATATATAGCTAGTATGTACGATATATAATCATTCATATTCTTTATATTATTATGCAATATATTGTTGTAAATGATAAGATATCCTTAATGATATTATTGCCATTTCCCTGTACTTTCAATCTGCCTTTTCTTTCACTCCACTGATTTCCAAATTCGTTTCATTGTATATAATGTACATATATGTCTATTGTTGCTGTCACATTTCTGAAATAAATTGTGGAGGAGAGAGTTTCTATAAGCTGCCATAACTTATACCCAATCAGCTTGCTTGTTTTAAAGAAGTAATATAATATGTTTAAACTAATTAATGACAATTTTATCTTCTTACTGTCAGTTAATCATTGTTTATTATTGTTTTGTCAGCTTAACTGGAGAAGTAAACAATAAGTTGGGAAAACTTACCGACTAATCTCTCTAATGTGTCAATAAAATATGTTACAAATAAATAAAAGTATGTATTTATTCATTTCTGAGAAAGGAACAAAGACCACAAAGATCAATGAGATGGATAAAAAACGACGAAACAAAACAAAACAAAATGCATTTAGTTAAACTAAAAATTAATTAGTTATTCGAATTTAGCTAAGCGATATAACTAATAATTTCAATGTTTTATGAATAGCAGTGGCAGATTCGCACAATATAGAAATATATGTGTATATATGTATATGATGTTTACAAAGTATGTATGTGTAAATATATCAAAGTGCTGAGTAAATAGACCGTTGAAAACTTTCAAAAAATAATAAAACGATTTAAAAGTAATAACCGGTCATTTTGAAAATGACTCCGTAGTAATTTGCAACAATATTTTATCATTAGAATTATACCAAAATGTTGTCGTTATATTTTATATACTATCTTTTCTGTAAGAATATCACAATCGGAAACAAATTCAAATGAACCATGGCCAATTACCGTTTTACACGTGGTTTGGCTAATTCTATCTGTCATGCTAATCACACGGTTGACTAAATAGTTAACCATCTGTATCATTACTGACATGCCTGTCCTCGTATAAAAACCAAACATATCACAATATTACGTTGATCACTCTCCTTTTTATATAATCACATGGTGTTATTTTCACTATGGGCCGAAAGGCCTTCGGAATAAATCAACTGAACATATTAATATAGTATTCCGTAGCGTATAACAATGCGATGGTATTATGTCATCTTGATTTTTTTTATTGTATAAAATACAAACGTCATAACAGCATTGATAAAAAAACGGAAATCCATTTTTAAATGATAATTTGATATTATCATATAAACTCACCAATTATATTTTATGGTTGTCTTTCGATTGCATATTTAACAGATTACTGAAATTCAGTGTCTTAAAATATAATTCTATGTTTTGATCATTTACAAACCGGAATTCGCTCACACGACAACTCAAATTATCAAGTTATTCTCATATTTTATCATGCTGGTTGTAAATTATATTGAAAAGGAACATCTGTTTTCCATTTTAGTAGGTAAATATCAAAATAAACATGTTACAGCGAAAATTCTTGTCTTGAAGCAAAATCCACAATTAATCGAAACATTAAATATTTTAAATTTCTATTTTTAACGAGTTAATGTTTTTATGTCTTAATTTTCTTTTTTTATCATTAGATACTTTAATGCACAGGCAACACACAAATGAACATAAAGACTTAGACAATATACATGCATATATATACAGGGTGTCTTAAACTGAGAAAACTAAACATAGTTTTACACAATATTCTGCGAATTATGTACTAACTTTTGTGCATTCCTTCCCCGGGGGGACGGGATCTTTGTCCGCCTGGCCCCCGGGATCTTACATCGTCACCACCTTGTAAAGATAAATATATACGTAGATATCTTTAACAGACGGTCCGTGGACGAACATTTTCCTTTATATTTTCATACAAGTACATGACATTTACAGGGCTGGGTTACCCAGTATGGAGTCTCCCAAAATACCAAAATTAATTTTTAAAATATTGTAAAAATTCGGATCGATCAGCTGATTGGGTCTCCTTATACACGCATATAATATTATTATAACAGTATTGTGTTGGAAACTTGGAAAGTTTACGCTTTATAAGTCTCATAAAACGTGTAACGTTACAAGGCAAACACACAACCAAATGTATATATATACCCTTTTTATTTTTTGAAATATATTCTAAATATAAATATCTATACATTACGGCACATATTCAAACAAATATTTTACAGGTCTCCTAATAAATATGTGACTTTTCAGGCAAATACTCAAACAGATAAATGTATATCCTTTTTATTTTTGAGTATTGAAATATTCAAAATAACAGGTAAATACTTATTCAACACACGTTCAAATATAATTATTATTATTACAGGACAATACAGAAAGTCTACGACAGGTTCTAGGCAGTTTTAGTTTCGTTCGGTTGGCGGAGAATGTGTCGACAATATGTCCAACAATTCAGTATCATGTAAATATGATAATTCAATGTAAGTTTACCGTATCTGTTGCTTGATAATTCGAATTATTAATCATAAATTGTACTTTGATAAAAATAAACATCAAAATGCATCAATCAGCTAATCTAAAAGACGTACCAGGTAAACATATTTATATACAAACAAACAGGCATAGCAGGTTAACATACATATATAAAATGTAATAAAAAGGTATTAAATTACCGTGAGTGATGTCCCCGAGTCTTAGTCCGGACAGGGCGTGGCCATTTAGTTTGTCCCCCCGCTTGTTCTTGGTGTACCCGTAAAGTACCATATCAACTTCCTCTTGTGAGAACGAAAACGTTGGAATCCCCATGGGTGGAGCGAATCTGTTCATCAGCATCCCGGGGGTCGAGTTTCCGAGTGGCGCCGTCATCCCTGATACGGACGTGTGGGATGGGGCGAACATGGGTGCAGACATTGGAAAGGCTGGACCCCCAAGGTGGAGTCGCTCCATCGGCATCCTGATACAGTTAATGAAAGAAAAATAATTTCTTAATTGTCATACATTATTTTTTTCGTCAATTAAATAATATGTATATTTTCTTTTCAACGTATTAGATATTTTCAACATATCAGAATAAAACATCATTCTTTTCAATAATAAATAATAACAAAAATAACATTACAGAAAAGCACAAATAAACATTAGTTTTGATTTTAGACAAAAAAATTCTTTTTATTAAAATCACTCTAAAACATTTTAAAGTTATTGGTTTCTCTAAAAATCTATCAAATTTCCGTTGAATTAAAAATAAAAATAAAACGAAAATTAGAAAATAACAATATTAATTTTACTTACCCATGCATCGGCGATGTAAATGGATGAGGAAAAAATGGAAACACATTCGGTCTTATTTGTTCCATAGTTTGATAAAGAATCAATACATTAACTTTAAATGATTTTTTAGAAATATATTATAACTTATAATGTCTCCGTGTCTGGCGCACCTGTGCGTAGAAGAGATTTGTTCAAACTGCGGCTACATATCGCTGTAATCGAGGAGTAGAGCTCCTGTTTTCACATAACAGTGGTAAGTTTTAAAGTAAACATCAGATTTCATTTGGTCAATCCAAGTGCTATCATCGACTGTTTGCGCTTGCGCCTGAATTTGTATGTGATTAATGAAAACTGAAATGAGACCGATAATGCGACAAGGGGTTACATGGGCTCGGAGGCACATCACAATGAGATTAAGGGTTAGTTAATTCAAATCGAGTATCAACATAAAATAGGGGGCGGGTTTAGGCCACCAGAGCGCGCTGGCTGTCGAACCGGACGGGCTTTGACACTTGCCATAGTGTGAGGTATTGTTGTACGGTTCTAACACAAATCTTGTCCGACCAGATAGTTTGGTCATTTGATGGTCAAGCTTGAGTATTAATACGGAGGGTGGACGGTAGTGTTTACCTGGCTTTAACCCGTGGTATACATGTTATTTTAATGTTCATTATATATTGTAATTCACATAGGTCTTCTATATCGGTTACCTTTGTGATGAGGACTGTCACAATTTAGTACAGTTTACATGACATTGCCTATTATTATCTCGTTCTATTTCAGTTTTAACATTTCTATGTTTTCACGCTTCACTCCAGTATAATTACATGTATATGATAATTTTATTTTAAAGTTAAAAGAGAACACGGCAATGCATTTTTAATCACCAAATCCCAACTAAGAAAGATTTCTTTTGAAAAAAAAGGTTCATTTCATGAGACAACAAATCCAAATTACACTTTTATATCAAACTTTGATAAAAGATATTTAATATGATTTAAAAAAATTACAGTAAAAGCAAAATATAACAAGGGAGAACAAATCTTTCTAATAAGAATAATAAGAGAGTGGGGTAATGGATATTGTCGGAATATTATCTATAAAAAAGTATAAGTTATCACAAAAATAAAATGTAAAGGACAATACGAAACGTGTTATTAACAAGACAATATTAAAAATGACATATTATTTTCAATTTCCCGATGTGTTAATAAAATCAGAGATGACGAGGAAGCAATGTTTGTTATTCGTGCTATGGTTATTTAAATTGATGAAACCTGACAAGCGTTAAACAAATAGGTACTATTTATTCTTTTTTATTTATTTAGGCCTCTAAAATACTAAACCTTAGTCCTATATATGTCAGAAAGACGGGGAGATTTGTCATTACAAACTAAACCCGGGTGTCTATCCAAATACTCTACCCAAATACCACCATTTCACGGATTAACGACCAGAAGCTTTTATATTTGACAAGTAAAATTATCCACCTCTTCCAGACAACAGGAATATAATTTATATTTGTTTTGTGATTTCTTCCTCGGCGAGTTTGAATTAGAATAAGTACCGCTCACTTGTGGATAGTAACAACGCTAACTTTGGAATAAATTGATATCTTAAAAAAGTCATACTTCTAAAAATATGATAGTAATTTTTGGGGAATACACATAAAATTATTTATTAAAAAATGGATACAGGAATAAAAGTATCAATCAAACAAAACCAGCGATAAAAAGGAGGAGTTTTTGTTCACATATATGTACTTGATATTAATATCTATGTATATCTGTATATAAAAAAATTATCTAAAATTAACTTATCATAATCGGCCTTTTCGTTTGTCATATTTATTATGAATTAGTAAAATTAATAATATAAAATACAATATTTATTTTTTAATTTAAGATAATGTCAATATTCAATCAGGATACTCGACGTTATATATTTTAAGAAATTAACTTTAATTAAAAGCAAGAAATATGTTAAGGCCATATTATCGACATATCATAGCGGTTATCGAAATCACGTGTAACTAAAGTTTAATGTCAATTCCACTTACCCCAAACCTAAGAGCTAATCCGAATCCCAAATTACAATATGCTCCTAAAGGTTCGCTTTATTTTTTTTTAACTCTGACCACAAATGCCACTTATGGGATGCTTCAACAATATTGCCATGACAATGCGATCGCCCCCTCTCGGCATCATAACGGTATTTTGGGCGGACTTGGTGCGTTGTTATGTAACTGCCGTCGGCGCGCTCGAAGACATAATTGGATTGTGGGCTGTTCTACTTCGAGATGCTGGTCGGTTTATAGGGAACACATACAGCCACTAAGGCTGTAATCACATTTTAAAATTTCACATAGAAATATGAAATGATAGAGGTATCAGTCCCGTGTGTAATGATTTAACATTTAAAAGCAATTTTCTCTATAATTTACCGTCTAAATTGTTTAAGTTTTGAGGTTTTCAAATCGGAGCGCGTGGTTGCGGTAGGCTGTGGCAGCGAGCATTTAGTTGTGGTTTTCTACTCACAAGTACGCATTTGGTGTAATTTATGCTGCTTTTGTCAATTCTAGATGTTAATTACTAACCATTATTGCCATACATTTCGTGGTAACAAAATATTATTGTTTTACTAAAAATAACCTGATATACATGATTTAAACATATTGTATTGTCGAAACAGACAAATGGATGAGAGACAAATTCTTACACTTTATGAGCTCTTCTTCTCAACAGCTGATATATATGTGGGTGTGTACATTGTATATTACTGCTGTAACTCTGTACAAGATATTCTCTGAATTTTTATTTTCCCTTGAAAAAAAGGCATACAACCTTAAACTCGATTTTGACGAATTATTTTGTATTCGCGAATGCCTCTTCGCGACAGTTAACTGAATGAGTCAAATTGATGTGACACTTCGCAAGATATCATAATGCCAGGCGGTACAGGAACTGCTGATACATGTATTGAGCTACACCATCTACATCTTAATTAAAGAAATCAATTTGAATAAGTCGTAGCTAAATCAAAGACATTAAAAAGCATTGCACTTAAAGGGCTTGATATGTTAACTTTATGTTTAAAATAGAAATCCATTTCTATTTTGTGAAAACAGAAAATGAAATGAAATATATATGACAGTTACTTAACAATTATGATTTTAGGAGGCAATGTCACTTGATTTGGCGATTGTTTAAATAAATTCTTCCTGCTGGGAATCTGGTGACATGTACATCGTCTCTGTAAATGATCAGTCATTACTAGCTTATACAGTAACTAACATCTGTGTCATGGGTTGTCGATTTGATATCTGTTAACTGCTGAGAAGGCTTTGTTCATCAAAAGCAATAAATCATATCTAAATTTTATAAAATAAAAATAAATATATATAGATATTTCTTTTCTCTCTCTCTCTCTCTCTCTCTCTCTCTCTCTCTCTCTCTCTCTCTCTCTCTCTCTCTCTCTCTCTCTCTCTCTCTCGTTGTATTGTAAAAATAAATTCATATATACATGTATCTTTTGTCGCTATCACATTGTTGTATAACAATTAAAGGGGTATTCCTTCGTTTGAATACAGCTTAGGTCGTCAAAATGGAACTTAATGGAATATATGTATTTTTCCCAGGTAGTAAAAGTTATAATCTTAACATTAATACGGCAGCTTTACTCGCAAGGTAAACCGAAGTTCTTCAAGTTTTAAGTCCTAAAAAAGCTTAATTCGCCCCGAAGTATCACTAATTACCGCAAATACAGACGGTATTCGTGTACGATCCGTCATTTTTTCTGAACATTTCGGCATTAATATCATTACTAGTAGACACCAACATTCATATAATCCTTGTTCGGACATTGATTCCATCGAGCGAAATTTTGCATGTTAATACTGTCGTAGGGATGTCCCTTAATGTGGAAGGCGCTTTTATAAGTTGCAATAACTTGTGACCAGTCGCCTGTTTGCATTTAGAAGCAATACACTTTGTTCTTTTTGACATTAATGTATTCAACAGGCCTGATTTCATTCAGATGTTCTTATGTAAAGGCAATTGATACGAAATTTCTATGCGTACCTACAGATCTACTGTAATGTACCATAATCAATTCTATACGTACCTACAGGTCTACTGTAATGTACCATAACCAATTCTATACGTACCTACAGATCTACTGTAATGTACCATAACCAATTCTATACGTACCTACAGATCTACTATAATGTACCATAACCAATTATATTCGTACCTACAGATCTTCTGTAGATCTACTGTAATGTACCATAACCAATTCTATACGTACCTACAGATCTACTGTAATGTACCATAACCAATTCTATACGTACCTACAGATCTACTGTAATGTACCATAATCAATTCTATATACGTACCTACAGATCTACTGTAATGTACCATAACCAATTCTATACGTACCTACAGATCTACTATAATGTACCATAACCAATTCTATACGTAACTACAGATCTACTATAATGTACCATAACCAATTCTGGCCGTCATGTTACAACTCTGTAAATGTTTTCAAGTGTAAATCTAAGATGTTTTCGACACGAATGATAGCAGATACATTTGATGAACATCTTTTCGAATATCAGGTTTTCTTCAAAATCATTCAAATTATATATTTCTCATCATTTGTCACTTCTTCTTGGTATATTTTTTCATGTACAATACGGTATTTCCGATGATAATGGTTATATCTTAGTCCTGAAATACTCTTATTTTATCGTCTCTAAAGCAGCCTATTTCAAACTGAAATTCGTCAAAACAGCAGTATCGCTGAATGCGATATGTCAAAATGTTACTTTCTCTTTTAAGCGTGACTGTTCTAAATAGCGGTGTAATTAGTTAAGTGTAAATATTCGATAACGGTTAAAATTGCGTAGGTTATCAGTAACTAATAGTCTAACTTAAATAGTAAATCACCGTTGTTGTAAAACATTTGTGTATAAAACATACTGTTAAACTGCTATGTAAAGAAATCAGAAAATCTACATTATTATACTTACATAACACTAAGTCCGGAAACCACAGAAGACGCCATATCAGCTGTCCGAACAGTCAATTAGGTACATTTTGTACTTTAATTCGTTTTCTTAAAAACTGCAAAACGTGACTCATATTTCCTCAAACAAACCCTATATTAAAATATTTATGAAATACCAAGTACTCTAAAATGTGTAATATGTGCTATGTATTTCAATCTTTTCAAACATACATGGTTTTAAAATAATATTTCCATTTCTAGATCTTTAAAGTTGTCCGAGTCCGGTTTTAACAGTTAGATGTGTGAGATAGGTTCCGGTCAATGTTGAAGAATGCGACTAATCTAATTTAGATTCCTTGACCTGGGTCATTGGTCAGTGTTTATATTTGGGATAGATCCCTGATGACCAACATTTGTGTAACTCTTATAATGATTTCTGGTTCAGGATCATATGATCAAAGCCAACCCGGTACTAGAAGGACCTCTCGATCGATACCAGGTCAATGGGTCCCGTAACGTATTGAATAAATAGATTAATCGGAGTGTTTAATCCCTCTGTAGTGTCTATAATTAGCAGGCCATTTCTAATGCGAGCAGTCTTCCTTAGACGACAAAGCTGTCCAAATCGTTCCTAGTGTAGTAATAATTAGTCAATAATAGCGATTTGTGTCTTAATCACATCTTTAAAGGATGTGATTATGACCCCGAAACCGTAGTAACTGCTTCCGGCTATTTAAAGATCAGTGCTTTAGAAATAACAGACGCGGATCTTTTGTTAACATGTTAAACGTGTAGCGACAGTTCTGTTGTTACTCCCGTCAAAGATTCCTGTAAATGCTGCCTCCCATGTTTTACATTCACAGCTTCATAATTACATCATTCACAGAGATGGGTTTCCTTACACGAATCCTAAGACGCAAAATGGTCTGTATTTTGTTGAATGATCAATGTATAACAGTTACGGCATTTTCATGTTTCAATATTATATAGTGTATATAATTGTTTTGATTGTTTTGCCGTTCTTACAATGTATAGATCAGAAAACGGAAATGAAAACAAGTTACGAATCAGTTCCGGTTGATTCGGCAAGTTTGGAAAAAATTGTCGGCAAATTTTATCAAAAAAGTAAATAACTTAATTTTGTATGAAACACGCATTTTCGTTGGCTGAAATAATTTTGTTATACCTCCATAACAAAATTTTTGACGTTGCGAAATGTAACGTCATTTTTGATTGGCTGATGACGTTGCGTAATAATTTATCACAGAAAAGAGTTCGCCAAAGAAAGTGAAATATCTTGGTGTGTATAAGACGAAATTAAAATATAAGAATTAACATTAATTATTTTTTTCTGTTATACAGTCATAACATAAAAAACTGGAGTGTACTCTCTTCATAAACCGCTTCGCGGTTTATTTAAAGTACACTCCAGTTTTTTCTGTTATGACTATAACAGAAAAAATAATTGATGTTAATCCTTAAATAACTGAAAATAATATAGCTTTTCAACGCAAATTAGAAAACTTTAGTGTTAGGGTTTGGGCTGATGTAGCCAAGATGGTCTACAAATAGAGTGAAGACCATTGTGATAGAAATATAGAGAAGGTACCGTTTAAAGGAACATAACTGTGTATTATACGAAGCATAACGACAAACCGGGCTTGTTACATAGGTTAATGTGACATTATGTCCATCTTATTCCACATGTCACTGATTCACATTAGTTCCAGTCATTATTGGGTAATCATCATACACAAGAGATTCCTTAGAATTTTTTACATATGTATTTTGACCTTTCCTAGTGTGTTTAACATCGTTAGATGGTTTGGGTGATTAGGTCCTCTTTTCGTAAAAATAACATCCCTCAAATATGTCGATGAGCAAAGGGGTAAACCATCTACGGTTGTTAATATCAAGCTGTATTGTCCTAGCGTAATTAGAATTATGGGAAATGTCATATATAATATAAGCCACCATAGAATCAGTTTTATCAAGTCCGTGTCAATATTTTAGACAGCTTTTAGCATTTTGTCCTCGGGGTTCCACTCCTCAAAAAAAAAAAAAAAAAAATGTTTCACGCTTTTCAGAATAGTGAACCTTTGGTTAACCTATGCATTCGATTGAAGTTTAGAGATTAGCTTACTGTTGATGATAATTAATGAAGCGATCCAACGATTAGGAAACGTGCTAGTCCGAAAGATTCTCTATATATTTTAATACACTGTATGTACGGTATCATTCGGACTAGAAACGTGATTTCGTGCTAACCCTCGTCAGGTTAATGTAAAATTTCAGCTTGAATCAGGACATTTATATTTTACATTGAGATCTCATTGTCTTTCTCTATACTTCACAGTTTACCTATGGCTACGTTGTTTATATGGTCTACCCTTTTATCAGTGTGAACTGTATCTATAGAAATCGAGATACATCCACGTTCACTTGGCATATATCGCTCATGTCAGTAACGTTAAAATAATTAACGCACTTTGATAAAGCCGGCCTCGTATAACAAGTAAATCTCGATCATTTATTATTTTTCTTTTATTCATTTTTTTTACTGTGATTGATAGGACATGTGGACATATCAAAGTTCCTCAATGATATACACTCAAGGTTATGGTATGGACGGATGTCGTATTGCTCAACTTAAATTCCTTCAGACACAAAAATACCCTATCTTCCTCTAGGCGTTTTAGTATCATTGTTGCTGACAAGTGGTCCCTAATTATGTGGTCTTTGAAAAGTAGTATGCTATAAGCATGACTACCTTTGGACCATTGAAAACCAGCTAGTAATATTTTGATAAAGGGACATAGTCCTATTGTACACCCCGAAGAGGAGTGTGAACATGCTTCGTAATTAACGAATATAAACATGATAATTTATGTCACCGCCTGTAGTTTACATGGTTTTGGAATACAACACAGGGCGCAATTAGAGGGTTGTCTAGAGTAGCCATATTTGTATATATCAATCGCAAAATGATGATAAATTAGGATATTTTAAGGGTGAAGTGATTGGGGCCAGAGAACGAAGTAGAGCCTATATAATCACACATCTCGTGAGAAGAGCCGTCAGTATATGGGGATTGACTACTACAGAACATGGCTGGTGGAGACGATATTCTGTTGTAGCTTTGCAGGAGAGGAAATTCGCCATAAACTCTGCGATATCTATGCAGATCGCACCACAAAGACATGTGTCCATTGTCCCTGGTTATTCATTTATTTGCTTCGCATAAGACAGTCTTGATTTCTTCCTGCCCTGCAGGTAGGGCGTAAGAATTATACCTGCTGCCCCCATTGCATGATCGTAAGAGGCGACTAAACTTGGGATCTTATCTTTACTCTTCTTTCTTAGCAACTTCTTCCTAATGTTTCCCTTGACAATGCCTCACTTTTGGCCTTTAGTTGAGCGTTCGCCCCTGTGAGGAAGGCTTTGGGTTCTGTCCCCTGGCCAAGACATACCAGAGTCTTTAAAAATGGTAGTTACTGCTCCTGCTTAACGCTCAGCATTTTGGGAGTGGGACGACTGGTTCGCCCGTTGTCAGTATAATGTGACCGGGTAGAGTGTCCTGCTGGGTGTCTTCGGCAGTATGCCTCAGTGAGGTAGCACTATAAATCGGCAAAAGTTCCGGCCTATCACAAGGAGACTTAACACGAACATACCGCAGCCTCCCAAAACACACATACGCACTCACTACACGCATGCATGTCGCACGCACGGGAGGCCGTCCTTAAATGACCTTATCTGTTAATAGGACGTTAAACAAAATAAACTAAATCAAACCATCTTGATTTCTTCAAGGAAAGTTCATGATCTTCGACCTCACAGAGTTCCAAAAGGAAAGTCCAGCCATTATAATTGAGACAGCTTTGGTATTCCATTGGAGAAAATACATGTGCGTGTAGATAATTATTAAATTGTTAAAAATGGGCCCATAGGTTGAAATTTCAGCATTAAAACTAAAATGGGTATGGAAATTTAAAAATCTCCTTCAATATTACAGATATGGCAGATATGGGAGGATAAATGGGGACACACCAATGGTTCAAATTAAACAAGGGCGATAACTTAATAGTAAAGTACAATAGTTGTGGTAGAGATGTACACACCACGACTATATATCCCCTTACTGGACATGAAGGAACTAACAAAATCATGCTGGCGTACCAAGAACCGTTACCGATTCCCGACCCTCTGGGCATGGTCCATTGGTTATGACACGAAAACTGTTGTGATTTCGACCATAAAATGATATACAATGTACCTGCTTGCTAGACACAGTAATAATGCAATACTTTTCCGGGGGCTCTGCTTCAACCCTGCCACTTGATCCATGGACACTGGCGGATTTAAGAGGAGGGGGGGGGGGGGGGGCGCACACACACACACACACACACACACACACACACCCCCCCCCCCCCCCCCCCCCCCCTAAAATTGTCAAAGTAAGGGTATCTTAAAAACGAATTCCCGTATCAATCAGCGACATAATAGTAATTTTTTTCCAGGAGAAGTACCCCCGGACCCCTGATGGCCTATGTGTAGCAGCAAGAAAATTATAGTAATAGTATGATCATTATTCTTATATTAACCATTCAGCCTCACCCCCGTCCTTAGGTCCATTGTCAGTTGGTCATGACATCGAAGGGATCCCACCCCTGTAATCATAAACCTATTACTGGGTGTTATGTGGCAACATAATAATGCTACTGAGATTCACGTAGGTGTTATTAACTATCTATGTGAGCGATGCAGGCCAATTGAACATTTTCTTTTTCAGCGCAACTTCTAATAACTATGTTGAACTGCTGATGAGTACTACCAGGTATGACATTATAATATATGGCACGACTGAGCGTTTATAAGTAAATTAAACCACAGTTGCAATAAATTCAGTTCCAAGTGGAGTTGTACATATCTAACAGTTGATCCTGTGTCGTGTGTCCACCTGAGATTAGTTTGTCGTGTAGACAAGTCGAAACAACGTCACTGTTTATTATCGCTATACTCCATCCCATTTCTTCGGGCAATTACACCCTGAATCCATCACTAATTACTTTACATACCAGACCTCGTCAGTAATTCCTATCAGGATAAAAATAAAATATTTTCATATATTTGCTTCGACGACCTCACACAATTATCGACAATCCTTCCGGAATGATAATCGGAAAATGCTCGCTTCATTTAGCGCCATCGAGGTATTCTTATTAGAAAACGTACACGTGTAGCCGCTTATCTGAAGTAATTTAACATAAACAAAATCAATACTATTGTAAATAGTACACTTTAAATGGTTTTAAGCAATACTAGTACGAACTATTTCCTTCAGATTTATTTTGTACGCTTGTCTGTAAACGTGCTTCATCTCCGAAAAAAGAGTAATTATTATCGATTGAAAGTAAAAAAAAAATTGTTGCTTTTTATAAAAATTACCAAATTAACACACATATGTTATAAATCCAAATGTTATGACTTCTGATCTTTTATACGATGGATACCATTTTATATTTTTTGACAAGCAGTTACACTGTCAGCAGTGTATCATTTTATGACTAAAACCAAGTGCATTCATTGAATTGTTTTGACCTGATATATATAGTAATGTACATGGATTTTCCGCTTATATTAATTATTGTTCCATCTAAATTCGCCTTCTTAGTGCGTTTGTATCGGGTGCCTTTTTTGTACAATCATTTGACGTCAATCCCGCTAGAGTTACTCCCCCTTGATGGCAAAAACTTATCTGCTGCTCGACTTGGACGTTTTGGCCACCCGTTTAATTTGCCTTTTGGTATTCAGTTAGACTGAACTTACTATCATTTGGAATCAATGTCCCATTTGATTAACTGAGCATTTGTTCGCCTCAAATTAAGATGTGATGTCCAAATTCAGGCAGCGAAATATTCGCCATGTTGTATTTCGTCAACTTGTCGCTACTTGTTCTCTAACTAGATACAGACTGTAGTGTACTCTCCAGAGTCATCAATAGACCGCTTCAAAAAGTGCCTTGGTTAAGTGTTTTCTTGATAATGCATAAATGACATCATATTAACACTCAATTGTTGCCAGTTTCTTGAACTAATTTGTCCGTGACAACATATTGCTAATGCTTTCAAAATCGTCCAACTTGTCCAAGTCCTGTATACTGTAGCTTACAATTATAAATTGACAAGTAAGTGTACAATACTTCAACAAGTTTTCCTGTGGACTGTTTAGAATTTCAATAAAGTTCATTTCATATTTTAGCTAACATGATAATATACAGAGTACTTAAAACAAATACAAATCTCAAATGCGGTGTTTATCAGATATGATGTCGTTTCAGAAAAGTTCACATAAATGAACAAATATCAACGGACGTTGGTGTGTGTAGTATAAGTTATTGATAAAAGTTGTAACCAGTAGACCTAATGACTAGGCCCTAGTTATATTAATGTCCTTAACTTAAGAAAATTCCGTTACTTAAGATTCCCCATAGGAACACATTATTGGGTTTAAGGGAAATTTTAGTCTTCAATTATGAAATGTTTTCCATTAATTTCCTTGGTTAAGCATTGCTGATTAAACCTGGATTTTGGCCGGATTTCATCAAAATTCCTTAAGTAGGAAATTTTCCATGGGAAAACATAACGGAATTTAGGGAAAACATCCTAGTTAGGGAACCGTTCTTAAATTATTTAATGTCTTTAGGCTATGGACAATTTTAAGTTAAGAAATGTCCTTAGGTTTGGAATGTAAATGAAACCGACCTCATATCTACTAGTAGATATTGAAGTCATGGTACAAAAGTAAAAACAAAAACAAAAAAAACAAACAAAAAACAAAAAAACAAAAAACAAAAAAACAAAAAACAAACAATAGGCTATAGTTATCATTATTTAATGAAAAACGCGTCACATTTCTTCATGAAAAAATAAATAGTATCATTGTAGTTATGTAACGCTATATTGACATTACTAGTTTACATTATGCAGAGATGAAAGACATTTCATTTTTATGTACATTACCCAACTAGCAATACAACGAGAACAGCTATGCCAAATCTCATTTCCTGGATCACGTTAGGATTGTAGAATTATCTCCCTTTGTATAGCCTTACGATGTCGATGACTAGATTGTAACGCTACTGAGGTGACTGATTATCGATACACCTGCTTTATACCTGTCGACATGGACATGTTATGAATACCAGTACAATTATAACTACTGTACATTTTAAACTAAACATAAAATGTCAGAACTCTATAAATTGTGATGACTCTACATTACAAATCATTTTACTACTGTATTAGTAAAACGCTGTCAACATGGACAATAAACGAATTTATTTATCTATATGTAAGTCCGTGTACAGTGGTATAGCAGAACCATAAACGCCTACTTGACATCGTGGCACCTCTTCCCCAAAAATCAACCCATGAACATTAAAAACACTGGAATTCGGGGAAGAGATTGTGTGGAAAACATCAGTACATCCCCTTGGATAGACAAACTGGTAGCCGATCGAACTGACTTTTAGTGAATGGGTTTACTAGACCTTTATAATTTGAAAAGATATAAATGCCAAATTCGTGAACCTCCATACGCATTTAGTTTCCATTGTTTACCGACTCATCTCCCATCAGGGATAAATTGTAGAACATTTATGATACTCTGACTGTACAGTCCAGGACTGCAATCAGGTTATAATGCTGATAAAATCCATCTTTAAATTATTGTGTTTCACATACATCATCCGAACATCCGGGCCCTGGACATATCATAAACTTTATTAATCACAGGTTATGTACAGTCAATGGCAGGTTTGCTGATCACGAAATACCAGAATACGAGTTCCTGGTTCGTTGGTAGAGCTGGCGTTCTACATGGAAGTTTGGATCAGCAATTCTATTTTGTATCTTTACGTTGGAGAGTTTATGCATTACTCCAGTGGAGTTGCCATGACACCAAGGATTGACCTTTGTCGTACGTTTTATCGGCGGTCGTTGTTGTGTAGTGTTGATGAACGGTAGAGGTGGTTCTTTCTGTGGTCGCAAGAGATGCGACTCGCCTAAAATCTTTGATACCTGTGAGAATGCAGACTGAGTCGTTAGGGGGCGCTGTCGTCGTGATGACCGGAAATGATTCTGCGTCGTTTTAACTGGTTCACTGCAAGTGGTTTTCGCAGAATGCATTCGGGCGAGGAAAGGAATACTTTCAACAGAACCTTGGTCAACGCTTTTGCGTTTCCATAACTTACTTTCCTGAGCATAACTACCAACTGCCTGTACAACAGTCACGTTTCTTTCTTTGGCACTATTTGAACATTTTCTGTGATCTAGCATCTGGTTCGTATGTTTTCGCAATAAAATTGAAGCTTTCGTCCCCCGTGATAAAATACCCGGCCTTTCGGGCTTCTCGGGCGCGCACATGTATGGTGAACTACGTTGTGTTAATGACCAATAACCGTCATCATTGAGTTCGAATACGTTTCTTTTCAGAATATCACCTGAGAGAAACGATAAATTGTCATCGACGTCTCTTATTTCATCGAACTTTCCACTATGATGTCCTGAGTCTACATCCTCATCTTTTTTTGTTTCCTTTCGCTTGTTTTCATCTCCACTGTCTTCTCCTTTTTCTACATTTCCATCGCATTCGTCTGCATTTTCTTCTTCTTCTTCAACCTCCTCCTCCTCTCCCGGTACTCGGGGTAGTGGTGGGGGAATTGGTCGTCTTGTGAACTTGTACCAGCGTGGAGTTTTCTTCTTGTAAGGAAACCAATTCTCATTTTTAAGATCGATCAGTTCCACAATGAACTCATGATCATTCTCGTAAGCAATCTGTCGACATGACTTCCGGTAACAGTCGAATCTTTTACTTCCGGTTTTCTCTTTTTCATGTAAGTCCTGTATATGAAAAAGAGAGAAATTAGTTTCGAAACGTAAGTTCAAAACCTCGACTGGAAAATTGAAACACAATGGGGAAACAAACACGTCATGGAATGTCTGAACGAAAGAGACAAGGAATGAAAGAGTCATTCGGGAAGGATAACTATATTTCTACCATGCATTGTGACCGTCATATTGCCTTTGTGGAAGACACTTATTCCGTGACTAACGATATGCACATTCCTTTTGTATACAGGCTTCCGGTTAGGATAGGCAACGAACTGTTGACTAATGTACAAAAACGGCAAATGGATATTTGTTGATTATAATTCTCTGTTTATAACGGAACATCTAACACACTTAAGATTGTTTTACGCAAAAATATGATGCTGCACTTTAATTATTTAAACTGTGAAACGCTACACATTGCCATCAATTATTAGAAATGTACGAGTATGCAAACCGACAGCGATACCAATCAAATCAATCGAAGCTCATGTAATCCCGAGTACATATTGTTAGAGTACAATGTCCTTTTCTCCCCATTCCTTGCAGTTGTGTATTATATTTTCCTTTATAGCCAGGAGTTTATTGTATAGAATGAAACTTACAATTAGATCGATTTCGTAGTTGACATCAATGCCGATGTCAATCAGGAACTCGGCCATCTTCATCTGGCCTGTTCTCATGGCAACCATCAGCATATTCTCGTTAAACTGTTGGAATATTCAAAACAGTCAGTACCAAGTTAACAGTATTTCTCAATTTTAGCTCTTCTTACATTTCTGTCAAACATGTCATGGTCTAATACTTAATTCTATACTACACAGACTTATATGAATAGTTTGAGATTATTTAACAGTATTTATCACCTATTTTCACTAATGGTTTGGTGGGCCAAAAGTCCAAAGTATTGACCAAACCCATTCCGAAACAAAAATGTACCACATGTGCTACATGCCATCTTTCAATAAATAAACAATTGTTCGTCAGAACTCACCACCAGAGCTCGCGAACGTCTGGATATCTTTGTACTAAAAGTATATGGAACATTTAGCTCAGCTTAGAAAATGCGTTACCCCTATTCGTAGTAAACTGCGGATAAAGCATGTACAAGGTTTGTGGAATATAATTACCTTTGTTATGAAAGCAGTATTGTAGCAACATTTGGTCAATGGTTTTTGACTTACCCAAGTGGCGTTGATGTCAGCGTTAGGTTTATCCAGACAGTTCTGATAGGTCGCTGTATCCCCCTCACACACCGCGGTGTACATAGCCTGGGGAAATATGTAACGACAATTAACAATGTAGGCAATATCTGGACGGAAGGTACTTTTGTAGAACTCTATTGTTTTTATATCCATATGCGTTCGTTAGTTAAATGTATGCCAAACATTGGATAACAGTGCTATCTCTTTTCAGAGTCAACGTTCTCACACTGGAGATAAGTGCAAGGAATGGTGACCCTTGATAGAGATACACAAACAGACAACACTATTAGATAATACAGCAAAAACGAATTACGAACGAATTGGATCATTCCGGCAGTTGCATGAATTGTGTTGTGATGTTTTTCGGGTTTCACGCTATTGAAATGTTCCCCATTTACTTTTATTAATTTTTTGAGCGTACAAAAAATCAACAGTATAAAACTATCTTAATTAGGTACGTGACGAAACATGGTTTTATTATCCTCGTACTTTTGAATAGGTTTCATGTAACTCAGATATTTTGTTCATATCTTCATGTTTTCATAAATCCAAAAAGAACATTCAACTGGAAATCTTATTGATTATATCCTTTGTCGACAGTGTGACTTTTTTGTCGGGTTGTTTGTTTGTTTGCTCGGTAAATCACCCCGTGAACATCTAGAGTTATTTTGAGATGAGGTCTCCTTGAAGTAGTTTATGACTACATTACTGGAGAATATGCGCGAGGCCAGTCGCATGTCGTTCAGAGCAATTAGGGTAAAGTGTCATGCCCAACCACGACAGCATAGATCGTCCCGTTCCTAAGTTTCTCGAGAAACACCAAACTGGCATAGGTACGGAGCGTCGAACCACTCACTTCGGATCTTCACCTGAGGTGACGTGGTCGACGGCCTTAGCTACACCTCCTTGTCGTTTAATTACATACCTCCCTTTCCTCCTCCGTCATTTCCGTTTCCGGCTCTTCTTCCTCTTCCTCGTCGACCTGCTCTTCGTCTTCCTTTTCCTCTTCATCTTTATCAGAAATGCCTTCATCATTGTCTTTGCCGTCATCGTCTTTATCGTCCCCATCTCTATCGCCTGTTTGTAACGCATCGCTTTCCTTCATTAAACAAACAATAAATAAATGTAATAATTTAAATATAATTAACTTATGCTGATAGTTTGGACGTTTGTCTCAGAATGCAAATTCTGATAGTTTGGACGTTTGTCTCAAACTCTACCAATCCTAATAGTTTGAACGTTTGCCTCAGAATGCAAATTCTGATAGTCTGAACGTTTTTCTCAGCCTCTACAAAGTCCAATAGTTTGACCGTTTGTCTCAGAATATAAATTCTGATAGTCTGAACGTTTTTCTCAGCTTCTACAAAGTCCGATAGTTTGGACGTTTGTCTCAGACTATACAAAGTCTGATAGTTTGGACATGCTTGTCAATTATTGCGTGTTGTTCACAGAAACTGCAATATGCATATTTCTTCATTGAGAATTGTTTGTTTGATTTTCCTTTAGATGGTTGACGTCCTGGTAAAAACGTGGTTATATAAAGACACAAAAAGAAACAGAAGAGGAAAGGAAAATTGTCTATCAAGATCCCAAGTGTTTCAATGAGACAGCAGATCAATTTCGTCCTCTTCAGGTTCTCTAAAGGAGACATGGAACTGCAATCATCAATATGATTAAAATCGTCTGGTAATGGCTTCATTACTTTGCTGCAATGCAGGCGTACCACAAACCATGAGCAGATACTTTGTATCAGAAGGATTCCGGATGGCCCAACTTTTAATGAAATCATAATTTTACCTTGGTGATCTTTGATATCTGGTAAGGTATGACGTGCAAACGTATGTAAAATGACGTCATTTTTTCGAGAATGTTTCTACGATCCTTTGAACACAATCGATATCAACATTGAATTCTAGGAGGGCAACAACGCAAAATTCTAAAGAAAAAACAACATATCGAGATATCCGGTTAAGTGATCAATGTGCATTTCCAACATTTAATATAACAGGAAATTGTTAATTATTCACAGTTAGTCAAAAATGCATTATCACAGTTTTACGCCAGTAACCTATCGCTTTGCCATTGAAGAGACAGAGACTCGTGTTGTTCACTTTCATAGTTATATCATATTTCAAGTAATTTGTAAACGTAATTGAACATACACGGACTTTAAATAATGTGGTAGATTTGTTCGATTTGTATTCTATTTGGATGTAAAAGAAAATCACTCAAATTCAAATTAGCCATTTTATATTCACATTCAAATGTCATTGTCCATTTCACTACACGGTTTACAAGGATTAATCAATATATATGGTATCAAATTCTTACTGAAATCCAGCTTGATGACATCAATAGTAAATAATTCATGGTCACTGAATACAAAGCAAGTTTCCTGTAATACCGCGGCCAAATACAAAAGGTAGATTTCACTGGAAACGGTGTAATAAGGATGTAATACTTACCATATCTAGATAGTTTACGACAGTATATATTTGGTTTCTACAAGTCATGACATTTTGTAAATATATGTTGTCTCTCTAATAGATATTTGCTATAATTTCCCTTCATAAATACCCTATTTAAGGATGTGTACTTGGTTTAAACTGTGTTTTATTTGTCAATTTCCATTTTACAATATATATATAACATATAAATGATACAAAAAGGAATCAGAAACAAGTGTCAGGACACTTATAGAAATCTAACGTTACACAACAGCAGTGACATGATAAAACACAACATCTTATCATAATGACAATAGAGTCTAATGTGAAAACATCTGTTGGAATTTGATCAAATAGTTAAATACATTGTAGTTAATACACAGGGAGATAAACATGAAAATGGCATTAGCTGCTTCCATTCGGTTAAAGATATATATCTGATGTGGTATTAACATGCTACGTTAGCATGGAAAATCTGTTTGAGGTGTTTACTTCTTTATATAGTTTTATGTTAATTGCTCAATTCAGTATTTTCTAACCTGCATGAAGTATCCAAATAAATTATTTCGAAAACTTTCAGAACTAACATAAACGACTGCCATGTCGGTTAAGCTGGTCCACAGCCTTTATGCTATTATTTATTGTAGTAGCTGAACATTTTTCACAAAATCATTGCAACTAGCAATATCGTTTTATCCCCACTCATGAAAATACCATAGATATATACATGTTTCTCAAATCTATAAACTATTTTAAGTACTCTACATAAAACGCACCAGTGATCTCGCTGTATAATATAATCTTTTGAAAACGAGTTTTCGTAGACATGATAGTTTGTTTAACAGAAGAAGTCAACAAAGACAGATTCTTCAATTATAATCTGTTCAACAAAGAAAATGCTATTTTGGCCAATTTGTTAGCAATTATTATTGTAATATGAGGAGATGTAGATCATTACAGTAATGACGAAATGCTTATAAGAATGGACGTTCTTTGAAAGATACAATTTCAGGTTAAATACGCTTAAACATCTATTCAGTGGATAGTTGCGTAAAGGATAATTAGGCTATTTAATGTCAATTGATAGTAATACATAATTATAGGAATCCGAATTGTAAGACCGTCTTGAATCATTATATTGCTGTAGCGTTTCGTGTTAGGGACATGGTTATTTTCATTGTATTGTACATTTTATTCTTCTATGTGAACGCTTTATGATGGGTTTTTTTTCGTCAAAAATACTGATCGAGCTTTCTAATGTGCTTAAAGATGAAGTTCCCAATTCATTAATATTTTAATTGAAATTTGTTTTGTAAAATAAGGGAAAGAATACGTGAGAAAATACAATGACTCTACACTGCACTTGGTGGATTTCATATCCAGATGGCGTGATCAGCGCATGACGTGACTAATAAAATTAACGGTTCAAAGGTCTCGGTGCTTGTTATCAGGGATATCCAATACTATTTCTTTCATAGATAAATTCGTACCTAAATGACGATATTTGTTATAGATTATGGTCGATTATTTGCCCTTTATACGTCTGTCACGATATAGTCCTGATAATGACGAGTAGAATATGTAAACGTTTAACAATATTTTGAAATCATTACATTAACAAAATGCAAAAATGTATTCTTGTCATGGTTTATATTTCACATTATATTCCAGGTTTTTGATCTCGTCCATCCTCAGGCCAAGATTCGATTGGTTTGAGTTAGGGTATCTGTACTTTGAGGTATTTTTTCGTAATGAAAAGAAAACACTGCCCCTTTCACAGTCCAGCTTATTATTATTTTAGATGTATACACATGTTTTAGAATATCATCACGTAAGATGAGCTTTATCAATCAGGAACAGTCGGCACTTCCCGTAAACTAGAATCCCCGAATGGGGTGTTATAAAGCCAGAGTACACATTCGGCTAACCTCGGCCGATTCCGGTACCCTTCATCAAACGAGTGCCAGAGTACAGTGACTCTGGATGGACCGTGATAAACACACAGACGATTGGGACACTGTAAGGACAGGAACAGCTCTATAACAGCATTACACAACAAAGGAAAGATAATCCCTAAAATGAAACCAGTATGAGGCATCAGGAACAATAAGATGATGGCAGCGAAAATGCAAAATGAGAAATTTACATAGCGATCTCTGATAAGTACAAGGAGAATAAGACAATGTTCTTGAAGGGCAAATCACTTAAAAGCAAAACATAGGCGAAAGTATAAATCATTACAGAAATTCACGATACGTTACTGTCCTGTTTTATTTTCGCTCTGGCTTTTCACCCACTAATCTCAACCAAGAAAAGAAGGGGGGAATAAAACCAGAGGAGGGAGTCAAGTGGTGAATGTTGAATGTTTAGTAGAATTAGGACAATTGATAAGAACATTCCAAAATGAAGATCACTACATATACACGTTCCTCATTTCCCACATTAAGCATTTCAATATTGAATCAAAATAAAAACTGAATTAAATCATTTTAAACATTCGAGAATAAAATGCAGGCCGACAGATCATTATATCTTTTATATACATAGACCACTGAACAGTGTATTATATTACATGTTATTTTTGCTTGGCGTTCTCATGTCACCGTATTGCTTTCTATCTACTGCAACGGGTAAATCTCCATAAATGTGCATTCGATCATAAAATTGAAATATCGGGTCACGTCACAACATCGCTAGTCATCCTTTCTAAGTATACAGTTAATTTCTAAAAGCTATATACAACCTTTAAATTATCTCGTAATTGTGAACTCAGTCGGTATTGCCCCTGTCGGGTCATGTTAAATAGGTATTATATGTTTCTTTAAATTCTTGAATTGAAAACGCTTGTGTAAAAGTAAATATTTCTTATCTAGATGTTGGAAATGTATTATATACGAATAAAATGTATATATATATATGTTTGATATATTTATATATTTGTGTATGTGTGATTAATTAATAACATATATTACCCGAAGGACCTTTAACCAGGTTTAAACAATTTCAGTTCCCCTGCATGAACCCTTTATATAGCTATTACTTTTATAGACAGATATAACTATCTATGTATTAAGTATTCGAGCTGATCTGTTAACGACTAAAAAGGAACCGATTAAAGCGCATTAAAAACGACTACGTTTTTGTCAAAATTAATGCAGGTGGAATGGAAGTGGCTATTTTACCTGCGCTTACTTGTACATTTTAGCAATTGACTATTAGTGGGTTAGAAGGTTAGCTGTAGTATGTGTCAACTTGAGAGATAAGTCTGTTGGTTTTGTTCATTTAAATAAAATCATTGAAAGAAACTAGTTACCTCCTCTGAGGCAGAGAACAAAAATAACTATTGAAATAGCAGGCTATGAAAGAAAGACTTACAGAAATACACCCGATATATAACTCCGTTTGATTTCAATCCAAGGAAATGTACGTGTTATGAATATCATGAGTCCATGAGTAAACTCCAATATCAATGTAATCAGAACAAACATTCAAGTTCAATCATTGCTGAAAGTATGTCGACAGTGATGTTTATCGTTAAATGGCGTCCCTGAACTCGTGAAGTGAAGCAATACAAACACAGAAGAAAGGTTAGACACCTAGAGTTTACGTTTGGGAGAATTGATTGAAGTATTTTATATAAACTGTTGGCTCGACTTAATCGACAAATATAAATACGTGTCAATATAGATAAACAAAATAAACTTCCAAGGGATTTCAGCACCACTTTTAAATCCTCGTTACTGACCAGAATGTTACACATTGGTTCAGAGGGTTTAGTTGTTGAACACAAAGATCAGTGGACATAAAATACGAAAAGGTCTACAGTGCATATGTAACCATCAAAAGGACTTTCGATGACCGTTTTTTTTTCAAATACATAACAAAACATCATTAACCTTTTTTATAGGAAGTTCTATGTTCTTACCTCCGCCGTTTCCGTCCGTTCTGTCACTCCATCCGGTGTGTCGTCTGTCGGCTGTAATTCCCCCTCGCCATTTAAATCCAAAGTTAATTTATCGCTAGAACTATTACACACAATGCTATCAATATCCTTCTCCTGGTTTTCCTCACTCATTGTTTCGACAATGTTCACTGGCGGATTTTTTTCCGTCCTCTCATGTCCACCATCGTCATCAGTAAGGTCCAACTGAGCGCCATTTCGTTCCGTTTCCATAACAATGTCATGACGATGTCACCACGATTCACATTTTACCTGTAAAACATATGCAAAAATGAAGAAAACAAATTGATTCTGTAAAATAAGTGTAATCTTAAATTTCAACATATATTTATTTTACTGTCCAGTATGTATAATACCTATATTGCTATAACTCCAAAGAAACAACCGTTGCTATAGTCTGCTCGGAACATAGATATTTGTTACTATATCCAAAACTCTCAATATTCAAATCGGGATACGTGTATCAGATATGCTTCACTCATCGCTCAATATCTTAACTATCATAGCAGATTCCTTTGACCATGTGTACCTGTGAATTGAGTTTGCATACATTTAGGTAGGTATAACATGTGTCTATACACACCGTACACACACTGCTGGTAATGTAATGTGCTCTCTCCCCATAAATATTGCATGACGTCACAGTCCATAGTGTGTATACACACAATACTCCACGAATAGAAGCATTGTGGTGACATTAACCGTGTAGCTATACGCTATGCAAAACGCACGAAAGAACATGATAAAAAATCATTGATGATAGAAATAAGTTATGGAAACGTTTCAAAGCAAAAGCAATACAAATGTGTCGTTTTGCCATCTAGTATATCTTTCTACGTGTATAAATAATCAACGTGTGTGCGTGTTTTATGATTGAAAAAATATGCGAAATTACTGTTACCAAACTGTTCAGATACTGACTTTTACATTATATTTGATCCTATCGTCAGTTCCTAAGACACAGTGTACCTCGTGTACCTCAGGAACGTGAACCAGTGATCATGGTGATTTCTGTTAAGTTGGTATAATGAACGTGTAGCTTGACTAGACAAAGGTGATTCGTCAAGGACAAGTCACACAGGAATAATGTAGCATTGTTTTAGTTTAGTGTACTTTTGCTCGTTAGCAATATATTAAAATCGAATAAAGCATTGGTTTTTATGCTGTATATCTTTGTTTAGAAGACATTATTATTACAATTACACAATAATCACTGTATCCATTGTTATAATTTTTATAAACTCGTATTATATAAAATATATTATCCGTAAAAAAGTTATACTTATAAAACAGTTTTACTTATAAAATAGTTATACCTATAAAACAGTTATACTATAAAACATTTATACTAGTAAACTGTTATACTATAAAACAGTTACACTATTAAACAGTTAAACTATAAAACAGTTATACTATAAAACAGTTATACCTATAAAACAGTTATACTATAAAACACTTACAGTTATACTATTAAACAGTTATACTTATAAAACAGTAAATACTTATAAAACAGTTTACTTGTAAAACAGTTATACTTATAAAACAGTTACTACTTGTGACAGAGGAATGAAAACCAAATTGACATTGAAGTATAGGTTACGTTACAGAGACTAATGATGGTAGTGTATTGACGTACACGTCGTCCTCATACCAAACAACACATAATTGACTACTGGTTTAATTATTTATACACCGAGAAGATATAACATTGTGTTGATAAAAAGAGGCTTTATAGAAACGCTGAACTGGATCAATAATGAACACATAAATTATTACACATAATACCTAATGTTTCTCAGTAATATATAGGCCTTTTAAATGTATAAGGATATTTGATTTCGGTTTTTAAATCAATGGGTATTTCAATTTCATGAAAGGCAATTTTCTATCACGTTTATTTGATTTTAAATCGACGATCTATTACGTACGTACGTGATATTTACACATGGCGGATTTGACGGTGTTCAAAAGTAATATTCGGTAAAGATACATACATTTAACCGCAATACAATTTCTATCACTGTTACCTGTGTACTGGCTCTGATAAATTTTCTAATGTTAATTTTCCTATCGCTGGACGTGTTCATTAAATGGTATTGACAATACCATTAACATTCCCATGCTATTTTATACAGCAAATCTTTCAATATAATCAAATTCCTCATGGCCAAATCATTGGGCTAAATAATATTTAATAATTTTCCCTGATTGTCACGGAAGAGTTTTGAGTTTGTGTAAAGTGTACTTGAAATATTTATCTTTGTTTGCCGGTGTGTTTGAAGTTTCCTATAAATACAATATATGGAATTTTAATTTATTTCTCTACATATATTGTATAGGTAAATATTGCATATTTGTCGAAGACTTTGATATAAATGCCCCCGGATATATGTTCAATGTTTCTTTATCTCATTTAGTAATATATATCTATAATGATTCTATTTTGAAGTCTGATTGATGTTCGTAGCCTACGTCTAGATGCACACATTGATTGAGATATTAAATATATTGATATTATCATTATTTCATCTTATCATTTGGTGCATGTTTTCTGAGCGACAATGATGTCATGACAACTAAATCAACTCTCTTTGTTTTCCCTTGTGATAAATAGACTTTTAAAACTTAGTACTTTGATATGAAAAATCATCTAAACACAACTGCGTTCAAATCCTGTTAATGACGTCTTAGATTAAATCATCACTTGTTGACATACCTCTGTCGTCGGTAATCCACAGACAACTATCTTATCCTTGCTTTATCATTCACCTATAAAATACCCTGGTCTGATATCAAATATCTAAGTGTTCATTAATCACAATTAGGGTCTCGATCATACATGTTGACGGCCTGGTCGTACAGATAAAGTTTTACTCTGCAGTGTGTCTTCCTGGGATATCAAGTGGGATTACAATGTTATTAATCAAAAGGAATGATAAAGACATCGCCTACATACCCTGTTATTTTAGACAATAAGAAATACAAATCGTTCTGAATAACACTACAAATGAAGTGGTATACCATTGCAGAAAGTGTTTGCCAAGTGGCCCATCATCGTAGCCGGGGGAGGGGTTTTAAATATAGCGATCCACAACATGATATTTTAATTCGGATATCAAAACACGAAAATAAGTACAAGTTTCAAACGCATTTGTATGCTGATATCATAAATGTGTAGCAAACTATGAAAGGAGATATCCATCATCTTTTTAAAATGCCACCATGATTATATAGCTATGATCTACCTGAAGTAACTCATTGTAAAATAAATTGCCGAAGCCTTCAGTAATATGTAATTTACATGCTACAATGTACTACAACATAGTATGTATTTATCTTTAATGAAGCGATTTGTTGATAAAGACAAATTTATTCCAGACCAAACATTCATGGAGACTTGAAAACGTATAACAGCATGGTTTCCAGGAGGGTAATTAACGACACCTGCCATGTCACAAGTTGCTTAAAAATATTGTTTTTTGTTCAACGTTTCCGTTATGGAATTATACATTGAGTTCTTTTTTTTTTTAATAAATACTGCATGGCAATATATCAAACTCTAGTCTAAATAATACGTTAGCAGAATCATTCATTACCATCAAACCGGAAAGAGCAATCAACTTATATCAACTGTTATAAATGTGTCCTACAATCTTAAACCGGGTTCAGACTTGGACCTCCAATCTAATTAAGCAGGGGTGCCAAATTAACTGGTATTGATATTAGTTTTGTATGTACAGTATAACCTTGACCCGGTTCGTTTTGTCAAATCATTGCAAAGTGTTTATCTACAAGTGTATCTACACCATTTATCAATAATTAAGACGAATGAATATACAGAATATTGACTTCTGACATACAGCTTTGTGTATTTTCAAATATATTTAAGATATGACAAGGTGAGTAGACGTGAAATGCACGTGTTAAAATGTATATCGGTCGCTCAATGATGCCACATGCTATACACCAAATCAAACTGATTAGATATGGCCAATTACGCTGCAAAATAAATCCTCGCTACATTTCCAGCTTTATTCAGAAGATCTATATTGGCAATTTGATACTTAGTAGTAGGTGAAATAAATTTAGTATTCATAACATTTAAAAAGTCATATAATGTACACTCAGTGAATTTAAGCCAAAGATGAAATACAAAATGTACAGCTTATGGGAAAGGCGGTCATGGTTTTTATACGATCCTTTTGTTTTTTCTTCATAAATTTGTTAACGTTATGAGAAAAAAGAATGCTAGGTGAATGATCGAATGGAGGGAAACGTACCTCTTTAACACATACTACTGTGTAATTCAGCAAACCAAAACAGTCTGCTTGTTCTTTAGAGGGGAATTTGGAGTAGATATAAAGGTATACTAGTACTATTTATTTGAAATTTGCAGCTTTCTCGTTAGTTTATACATGATCATTATGTTTGAATATCAAATACAAATTCATAGATTTATACACAGTAACGTATTTAGTAAAACGATCCACTTTCGCCTTTACACGAGTTCTTGATTTAATCCTTTATTTCCAAAATACACACATGGATATTAAATATAGCAATGCTAATGGAACCCTGTTTTATTTACATAATGATAACCACAGTTTATTCATATCTCGGGTCATGCATAGTCTACCCTGTCATTGTTCACCGTTAGAACTCCAACTTGGTCTGAAGTGCTTGTCGGACGTAATCGGAAATTGCTATTAGATATGATAGGAATGGCTATATTGTAACTAGGAGGAACAAAAACACATTCACTAAAAATGAAATTATTAATAATGCGTTTGACTGTCTTCACGTAACGTTATCCATTTTAGATGATAATAATATGTAGACTCTAGCAATATTATTGAGAAATGCGTCAAGTACCTTTCATCTACACACATTTACAATTGACTATCCGGTTAGTGTCTTCAAAGTCAAGTTTTTATTTTATCTCGTTATAATTCCACATGATTTCTTAGGCAATTAACCCATTATACTATTCTAAGGAATAACAAGTCTTGATGTATTCAATTATCTTTTCAAAATAATTGATCATAATATAATCAACATTTCATTGTGATACTAAGATGTTCAAAGGAAAATATTAAAACCTCCCTATAGGCCTACCCCCTTACCTGTCGAGCTGGCCATGTTGGTAGAAATAAGGATGTTACGCTATAAATCTGTAGTGTACACGGACCGGTGTGAAGACGTGCTACTTATACTACAGCTTACCTGGAATTGATCGCCCCCGGTAACTATTGACTCAGGTACGAGTACACCGACATCTTGAAATATCAACGCAAACAATTTCAAGAGAGACTTACTGGTTGTGTTGATATGGAATGGACATTTAACCTTGGATTGGAGAGATAGATCACATTTGTGCTCTACCCTCTTCACTTTGTAGGATACCACATCAATATCTTATGGCAAATAGCTTTCTGATATAAAACAAAAAAAGACAAATGTCTTCTGAAGTCAATATTACTCAAAGTATAGATCTGTAGTTAAAAACAACCTTATAAAGCTAGAAATCAATTATTTATGTTCGCTGATGTACCACTATATATATTCTGCATGTCCTGCCTCAATGAAAGTTAAAATATCAATGAAATGATGTCATTATGCAACAGTCATCAAAAACACAAAACTAATACCATTCATTCACATTCATTCATAGCTGAATGACCAATGTCAACTGCCAATCAATCACAAAATGATTTTAAAAGGCATATTCAATATTGTCCCGTCGTCTTTCTAAGGAGCTATTTATGTGTTGTATACAATGCACTGCCATTTCGCTTTACTTACCGAAATCAATATGCGATTGGCCCTCAATAAATTCACTTGAAGTATTTCAAATCTGCTTGATAAATCCACGATATCCTTAGAGAGCTTAAGAATCTCCATTTATATACCTAAGTTCGAATGTTGTTACAGCTGAATACGATTTTTCTTTCTTTACAATAAACTCATCAATACAACAGATATGAGGTCCGATTCTATCGTGTGAACTGGGAGGTCAATATATACAGACGTTCCTATAGCGTACGTATTGTAGTATTAATATCAAATGGAATCAGGTGTTTAAACTGCTTTTACCGCACTTGCTTCACGCACCGACAAATTCCCTGTTATAAATTATCTACCAATATATATACGTTTGACGACACTTACGTGGTTCCACCATATAGATCCGTATATGTTGTCAAACACACACCTGAGTTCTCTATCACACTCGGTGATTGAATTCTGCCCTACTTTGAAACTTTAACAAAAGCCTTAAGTCAATAAATGGTGCTGTTCCCAATTACACACATCTAAATAGTTAACACCAGTGATCCAACGCTCCAAACCGTCATAGCTGTAGATTTATATATAATTATACTGTAAACTCATGACAAAAAGAACATATTAAGCTTTGTTACAAAGAGTTAAAGGAAATATTAAATGTTCGACTATGTGTGAGATAAAAGCAGCTGAGTAATTGGTATGCTACTCATGGGAATCGCAAATAAAATGTAGTACTGACACCGAGTAATGACTTTGGACTCTATTCCTGTCGGGCTGTCCAATCCCTCTTTCTGTCTATGCTCAACTATTTATAAGAGGACTACCAAGCAGTTTTATTATATATTATTAAAATAATATCTCCAATCTGCCATCAATCTCATATCATTTCTGTTCCTGTAGCTTTCCTTATGGTGGACACACAATACATTTATCATAATATTCATTCCTTCTAGATTTGTTTTCTTATAACATTTTCTATCGTTCATATGATTTAACTGGGGAAGTGTTTAACGGCATGGTAATGTCAACATAAAAGCACATTTTATAGCTTCTTTGAATTTATTTCCTATGTGTCCTTCTTCGGACAGTATTACACAAACACGATCTCGTACTGCTCATGTCACTTGTGACAATATTGTGTTACTGCAATATTCACATTACCGATCCGACAAAAAACATCTTGAAGGACATCAATATTAATTAAACTGTTACTGACAAGACATCAATTTGAGGATACCTTCTTTCTGTTAATAATTATTATGCTTATGGCGATGATATTATTTGATGTACATTGTAATGAAATATTTTTATACTTCAACAACTCGCCTCGAATCATTATCTTCTAATGGAGTCAATCTCCTGTTTCTTTTATTTTTTTGTAATATCAATATCAATATGCATAATGACGTAGCAGATCTTTTTCATTTTTATGAATTTCTTGAACAGTCATCGGTTGGGAATTCCAGTTTTATACAACTACTGTTTACATGAGGTGCAATGCACATATGGCATGGGAAGTGCGAATTAGATTCACTCCTATAATGAACAGATCGGTTTACATACAACCCAATTGCGGGCGAAATATACCTGTAGTCTATATTAAGCATCTCAGTGACGGATGAGTACAGGAAAATTGTCGGTTTTCCAGAGTATCGTTATCATTTTATATGACACGAAGGCAATAGTAAACCACATCATTAATTATATGAAAAAAAGTAAATGCAACATAAATAACAACAGACCCCGTCACAACACTATCGCTAGAAACATGAGAATCTCGCGGTCACATGGTTATTACCGCATAAAGGAAGTAAATTAGATATGTATGGAATTTCCAACGTTATTTAAATGTCACATATATACTCAGTATGTATATCACGTGTGTACACATGTAGTGTTCAAGTGAAAATCCCTAGGAATATCCATCATTTGAACTTCCTCTTCCCGGACAGGATAATATTATTCAATCCGAATTATGTTCCCTTTTTTAATTACAACATATATTCTAAGTCAATAACGATGATATACTTTAGGTGATGTAAATAATGAAAATTACGGCATCAGTTATATTCTGATCTCTTGTCACCTATCAAACAGAAATACTTAAATAATTATTGATATTCAGTCAAGAATATATCACTTGATGCCTATTCACATAAATTAAATTTTTGAAAGCGTCAACATCCATGTGTCGGCGTTTCATACTGCATATATAGAAAACCTAGCTGGAGACAGGATACTACCTATAGAAAAGGGATATATACAGATATGAAAACATAGATATAAATATATTTAAATGTCAATAATTGCTAATAAATCTTATATCAAATTCCTACCATTTATTTATACCAGATATTTAGTAAAATATATAGCCAATCTGTTTATATGACAATTTTTTGTTCACATATATTTCTTTCTCGTACTTTTTCTTATTATTTACTAAATCATCTCGTTTTCCTGTGAATTGTTAAAAAGCAAACGATTTTATTTATAAATGTCAAATGTACGAGCTCTTTAACTTGCATTGAGATCAAGGATACGAGGAAATATATATAATGAGGTATAAACTCTTGAGTTCAGAAATCACAAATGGATTCGTAGTCTATATATAAACTCGGTACAATAACGTCACAATGGAGTGCGTGTGAATATGATTCACAGCGTACGTGTGTTGATAATGGTATGTGTGCAACTCAGACAAACACTCTTCAATATACTCTTCTACTTACATCTGGTAATTATCGCTGTAACAGACTAACTATATTATACATATCTTTTATATGTTGAATACATTTACATTTTTTAGTATTAAATACAAAGGTAGTGTATTTTTTTATGAAAACTTGCACCAAACGAAACGAAAGTAGGTATTTCCAAAAACGTAACAAAGCGCAACGGAAAATTTCCAGACCCCGTTATAAACTACACAGAGCAGCCTAGTGTGGTAGGCAGTATAGAAGGTAAAGGAAAGTGTAAGTAACAGGTCTACATCAGTTTAACATCGGCTATCGACAATCAAACATGGAGTACTACTTTAACTCCGCCATTTTCATTTTCGTAATGCTGACAGTAGTCCCTGTCGTATATTCTTCGTCGGATGTTGACAAAGGCACCCAGTTCGTGTACAGCGTCGGCGACCCACAAAGGTGTCTCCAGAGAAGTTTGAACAAAAACATCATGCGATACGAGGTACTACCGGGAGGAGGATGGGACAACTTACGAAACAAACATGGCGGCCAAGTGATCAATTATAACTACAGCCTTTGTGAAACTACAGACGACGGCCGTTACTTGTTACCAGACGGAATCTATTCCGTGCCATTAAAGCAGAGTAAACTGGAAACGTTCGCCGAGTTGTTTTCACATTGGCAGAACTACACCTCAACGACATCGAGCACAGTCAATGCTGAAGCTGGTTTCCATATTGGACATTTTGGTATTGGAGGATCCTTCTCGCACGAGTCCGAAAGCGTTCGGTCCAAACAGTTGCTGGACAAGTCAGTGACAACTCGGGTTCAGATGAGGTATGTTCGATATTCTGCCAAATTACAACCGGACACACCCTTGAATCCGAAATTCAAAGCGAGGCTTTTGAAGGTAGCAACACTGATAGTGAAAAACCAGACGAACATGGCTCGTTACGAGAGTCAGCTTTTGATCAGGGACTTTGGCACTCACATCATCACCAGTGTAGACGCCGGGGCAGCACTTGTCCAGCAGGATCAGATCAAAACCACATATGCGCGTTCTTATAGCATGGACAAGAGTAAAGTACTGGCTTCTGCAAGTGCTTCATTCTGCGGTGTATTTAACATCGGCGGAAGCTACGAACACTCAACGTCGAAGGAAATGATTGACCAGTATCTTGGTAATAGAACACATTCCGAAACGGAAACAATTGGTGGATCAGTGTTCCAGCCGCAGAACTTCAGTCTTAATGATTGGGCTGATAGCATCGCAGAAAATTTAGTGGCAGTAGATCAAGCTGGAGATCCATTGTATTTCATCATCACACCTATGGCTCTACCGGAGCTGCCATCGTCCGTTGTCTACGAACTTATCCAACATGTGAGAGACGCCATCAATCTTTATTACAAACATAACGTTTACAAGGGATGTACCGATGCTGATTCTCCGAATTTCAGTTACCAGGCGAACGTCGATGACGGAACATGTCGCAGTCTCTCAAATAACTATACGTTTGGTGGGGTATATCAGACTTGTACAATGTCAGGAAATGTGAAGTCTGACACTTGTAGTGAACTCGACCAAAAGAATCCTCTGACAGGTGAATATTCATGTCCTCCGAATTACGAAGAAGTCGAGATTGACGTAGGAAGTAAGAAAACGCCAAATAATGTACGCCGTTGCCACAGCTGTGGGTTTCTGGGTTTTTCAACATGTTGTGGTGATTACGCATCATCTCAAACAGCGTCCTACAAAGGATATTGGTGTTATGCTACAGGAAATGTTCAAGCCGGCTCTGGTTATCTCTTTGGTGGAGTTTTCACAAACACCGTTGGAAATCCGCTGACAGGTAGCCGATCCTGTCCCCCGTATTTCTACGCCTTGAAGCTTAGTAGCAGTCTGCGTGTTTGCGTCAGTGATGATTACGAACTTGGCTTCCGTTACTCTGTACCTTTTGCTGGATTCTTCAGTTGTAAAACTGGCAATCCCTTGAAGTTGATGTCAGATAAAGAAAACAAACACAAACGAAGTACAAATGACATGCTCGTTTTAGAAACATTCCTGAAAAGCTCTGGACCTTCTCATTGGCCAAGAGGTTGTCCGACCGGTTACAGCGAGCATCTTGCTCTTGTTGCCAACGGATGTGAAATTTCCTACTGCATTCAGGCAAACGCTTTGAGGGTCCAGGGTCTGCCGACTATCATACGACCTCCGTTTATGGAGATTCCTTTCAATGGATTTTCGGATAATTCCAGTTTCATGATAAGTAATGAGGGTATGGTATGGGAAGATATTGAAGAAACTGCTGATATCGGCAACGATAACTTTCAACAAGCAGCCAAGCACAATGCTAATAGTGATACAACAACAGATGGCAATGGTTTGTCAGGAGGCGCAGTAGCCGTCATCGCAATAGTCGCTACTATCGCGTCCATGATGTTGGTGTTAGTTGTGGGTAAAATTATCCGGAACAAATACCGTCCTACCGAATATCGCCGTCAGCGGTCGGACCATCTCATCCCAAACCAACATGTTGGGTATGGCTCCTCAAACTCTCAAACCGAAGTACAAATTGAATCTTGAGGTAACTGAATTGCGGCAAAGGACACTTCGGCATCGATTAAGGGTAAATAATCCCACTTTCGTATAATTCTTAGCATGAAAGTTTAATCAAAGGATTTGCTATTTCACAATAGCATGGTTTTATTCAAAGATTGTCAACTTATAATCAGTGAATCCCATCGTAATGTTTTGTTGGATGCTGAACAGATATAATCAGACTGATGGATTGTATATAAATCTATATTTAGTAACGTGACATTGACTGTGTAAAATGATTATTTTCTGATATACAATAACGGTTTGTCATATGCATGTTCACCTCAACAAATGAAGTTTCATTATTCACAAATAGTGCACCATAAGAATGATCGATATATATTTCTTCTAAGTTTTGTGCCTTTTGGATGTTCAATCTGTAACATATCTAAAAATTAAATTTAGATTTTTTTATAGCAAAAGAAACCCCTATTTCTGCTAGCGTAAGTGAGTGTAGGCTTATATTTATGAAATCCATTTTCACCCTTGTAGGTGAACAATACATCTCGTTAGAAAATTATCAATAAAATAGTGTTTTAATAATCATTTGCAAAATTTAATTACCAATAAATGTATATATATTATATCTCATGCTGTTTTTCCAGGTTTATGTGTGATTTTGATCAATTATTTTGTAAATTCTATCATCTCACTCTTTCAACTGAAACATGTAAATTTTATAGTATTTTAAATGCCATATTGAGGTATGGATGACATATAAATACAGATTTGTTTTTTGAAAATAACATTGTATTATTCATTGGAGCGATTGAGGAAGCCGCTTCATTACACTTAAACAAGCAGCGAGTGTGTGCCTGTCTGACGTTAGTGGCTATTTTTAGAGTGTGGACATTTGGAGGGTTGTTGAATGATTGTGGTATTATTTTGTAAATATAAATGATTGAGAGTTATTGTAATGTAGTTTTGGGATACAAGTCTTTATCTAGATCTTGATTTCATTCTAAACAAACAAAAAATGTTAGCGAGGAAGAATCTTTTTCAATCTGGCGTTATATCGCTGGGCCGCTTTGAAGCAGTGCCGGATATGGATATTGATTTGTGTAGATAAGGTAAATTTAACTGACAGTCCGTTGCAGCTTTTGATAAATGCCTATATGTGTTAAACAGCATTTACGCGTTGGTATTTTGAATATTATTTTGTATTTTTTTCTATATAGATAGCGGCTTGTACATATTGATTATTACCATTTCTATTGTAGTATTTGTACATAGTAATTTAGAATTCGTCTCTGTACTTAAATTTTTATCATTTTTTTTCGGAATAGATCACAAGTTGGTATTGAGGAACCTTTAACAAAGAGGATATGATTTTCAATCAAATAAAGCCCGACTTTGAGATGGAGGTCTATTTTTTCCATTTTTGTTTGTTTGCATTTTTATATAGTACTCTAACACAAGTTGAGTCAAGGTGCGTGTTTTTTTACTGCTGAAGTTATTAGACAATTAATATACTGTAATTATAATGGAAGTAAGGATTTTTGATAGGCTGTTCTCGGAATCATGATATATTTCTTGGTATCTAAGATGATTTAAGATTACGGAACCGTGAATTCTGTTGAATAGCATTTCAAATAATTGAACGAGTTTAATCCATTTTATTTGACATGGCCACTTATTTCATTCTTAGGAAGATATAATTGACAGGATTTTTCCAATTATAAGCTATAAACCCTCGATAGTGTATCCGATATACACCAGTCCCAGTTGTACTTTAATATTACAATTAGACATGGCTACCGAGGTTAATGTATATATATGCTTCATTAACATTGTTTAGGCTTTATGAAATAAAACTTTCAGTAAACTATCTTGTCACGTGTTATGATATTACTTTAAGGTATGTCTGAAACTGAGTTTAGCCCTGTCATAGGGTGTTGATCTTTTAGCAGTCTAATATCGAGTATTGTACACGCGTCCTAATTTGCCAACCGCGAATAATCAGAGAAGTACAATGATTGATTGGCTGTAATTCACTGTAACGTGTGCCTTGCTGTCCATCCGCGAAAACTAAATCAACTACAGTATAAGTTTTTAAAAGAATTATTGAGAATGACCATGTAATCAGAACGTTAGTACTAATTCACGAAACACACAGAAACATAAAATATCTGGAAGTATGTAACACAAACTCCAAATGTCCCAATGACTAAAAATATGTTAAACACTTACTCCATACACTGACCAATTAATGGAATTACATACCAATATATGTGTGACACTTACTCCATACACTGACCAATTAATGGAATTACATACCAATATATGTGTGTATGCGTATGGCCACACTTACGTTTTTCCACCACACACCGCTATTCAGTGATACAAATCTGCCCTATTTCGAAACTTGGAGAAACAAAACGGTGTACTCTCCCCAAATATATACATTTGTACCTCTAAATGGTTAACACCAGTAATTAAAGCTACCAGACGTTACAGCTGTAGTCTTGAATATAATTATACCGTAAACTCAAAACAGAAAGAATATATATATGTATGTATATATTCTTTTTAACAGAGTTTGATGTTGGATAGTTTGTTTGATAGATATAGCTACGTAATTGATAAGCTTCTCATCGGAGGCTCAAATAACCATGTTCAGTACACTAACACTGAATAATAACTACAGAATCTATACCACTTGCTGGTCCTGCATGAATGAAGTGACGTTGCGACTAGAAGTTAGGAGATTTTTTTCGGTGTTATGAATATCTTCTTTTAATTTTAATTTTAAGCTATGTACATATTTCATAAATAATTAAATAAACCAGTCTCTATACAAATTACTCCTTAAAATCGTCAACATTTGATTAAAATTGTTATTTAATGCCGAAAGACGGAACGGACAGTAAGGAGAATTTAGTGAGGGGAATTTGAACTCGGTACTGAAGATATTGAACATTTTATTATAATTTCACGTCTCAAAATGACATTGTTAATAAATGATTTCCTCCGATATTAGTATTGTTATCTCTCATTTTATCAATTTGAAAATAAGGAATTGAATGAACACAGATAGGCCTAATGTTGTTTATAACTGGAGCAGTCAATTCTAAGTAACCGGTGGCAGTGATCAGCTGATTCCGAGAAACGGGACCTGGTGACTTGAAAACGAAAGTAGGCACAAAGCGATGAGGTAGCGAATAATACTTGCATTTTATTTAAAAGTAAAGAAACATTAAGAATGGTTAAGGTATGTGATAAAAGCAAAACCACCCATATGTGTTGATCTGCCGAGTCGGATCGCCCGAGTTTCTTGTGCGGAGTGCTTCGCACACTCGTGATATTTTCCTCCGCACAAGAAACTCGGGCGATCCGACTCGGCAGATCAACACATATGGGTGGTTTTGCTTATTTATTTCAAACATATCTAAAGGGGACTTCTATGAAAGTTTTTTCTTCTTCAAAATAACACCTCAATATTTGCTTTAATTTCTTACATCCGATTTTGTGTGGTCTTATAGAAAATAGGGGATCAAGGTGGGATGGTGTAAAACAAATTATTATTATTATTATGATATTTTTTTCAATTTCTTACAACTAAATATTGTAGTAAATACCAAACAGTTTTAAAGAATTTGTTTAAAAAAATGTAAATAAATGATAGAATTGGCCAAGGTCACATAATTTCTTAATGGTCCACTGTGATATCAAATACTTTAAGAAAATTACCGAAATATTCCATTAACAAACCCCAAAATATATTAAAGATAATTATCGCATTGCGACTATAATCTAAAACTGATCCCGCAGGATTCTTTTGGTGCATCATAAAATCGACAGGAAATCAGTTTTACGCGGCAATGAAGAAAATTATCAGCGAACTTGGTACATACGTGATGATACATCCATAAAGTCTATCACTTATTGAGCCGTCACTTCGTGATTCCCAAATGCACTATTTTTAGTCGGTCTAATTATAGACGGGGACAGACTAGATATATATATGAAGCTGACAGTTGTATAAATACCATTATCAAGTGTTATTGACAGGTACAAACACACGGATCGTTTGTGTAAGATTATGTAAGATTTTCCCTTTGATTTGCCTTCTTATACCACTTTTGACTTGAATTAACGAGAAAACGTTATCATGACAACAGGAGAATCCCTGGGTCACGTGGCGATGTCCGCATAGGGGAAGTAAATTAGATACGTATGCTACGGTTGTACACATTGCAGGTAGTGTTTTTACTGAAAATTCCTAAAATTATTGATCGTGTAAGCTTCCTCTTCCCGGAGAGAAAATGTATAATTTAATTGAAATAAGCATTCTACGCTAATTACAATTATACGCTATATCTATGGTAAATCATTCAGATCCGCGGCATCATTTATTTTCTGACTTTTTTTTATTAATAATTAGATATATTATATCGGGTTTTTTTTTTTATTATCGTCCCAAATATTGAGGTTCTATATAGTGTATGTATCGTTTTGGTTTGATGTGGTTTAGTATTGCTTATATCGTCCCATCAACAGCTAAGGTCATTGAAGGACGGACTCCCCTGTGTGCAAGATGATATGTGTGGTAAGTGCGTGCTTTGGGAGGCTGTGGTATATTCATGTTGGTCTCTTTGTTATAGCACGGAACAGATGCCGTTTAAAGTGCTACCACACTGAAGCATACTGTCACATTATATTGACAATGGGCGAACAAGTCATTCCACATCCAGATTACTGAGCGCTAAGCGGGAGCAGAAACTGCCATTTATAAAGACTTTGGTATATCACGCCCAGGGGACAGAATCCAAAGTTTTCCTCAAAGGGGCGAACGCTGAAATAAAGCCAAAAGTGGGACAGTGTCAACGGATAAGTTTTGAAGAAGGAAGTTGTTTAGAGAGAGAAAAGATAATATCCCAATTAAGTCGCCTCTTACGGCCATGCAATGGGGACAGCAGGTGAGCCCTATGGTCTGATGCCGATTCATACAAACGAAATTTCTGAAAAAGGTCACCATCTAGTTGTCTATGTTATACATAGAAGTTGGATAACAGGAATCCAAGAACAGGATGAATACATATTTAAAAACAGAGATCTAAGAATAGGGTACTCTCAATAATTGTCAATAAATCTTATATCAGATGGTTTTAATTTAAAAATAAGAAAACACCAAATAGCTTCGAAGAGAAATATCCGGTCTGTAGACACGGTACAATCACGGCACACTTGTGCCACATCTGCGTATGATACACATGCCAAGCGTGTTGGCATTTTAACATCCGTAACTCCTCACAAATGCACTTGTACCTATACTCCACATATAACTATGTTTCATTTTTAGACAACTGATCTGTTATTACCTATCGTGAAAACAAAACAAAAGTAGGTATTTTACAGTATTGATCATTACGCAACGGAAATTTCCACGTCCCGTAATAGGCAACCATGTGTGTAAGATTCACACAGCAAGCAGTATAGCAGGTAACTACAAGTAACACATCTTCTTCAGATTGAAATAGGGTATCAACAAACAAACATGGAGTATTACTGTTTCTCCGCCATGCCAGAGAAGGACAAACCAGAGAAGGACAAACAAAAATCTCATACGATACGAGGTACTACCGGGAGAAGGATGGGACAACAGAGATAGCATGCTGACACTTACTGCACGGTTATGCCTGTTGCAAAATGGCTTGTATGGGCACAGTATAATTATCATAGTGGTAAAAATGACTATGTGTACTTTTTTATAATCATTCTACTGATAAAAAACTTGTTTGGACTCAGCAAAATCATTAAGTTATATCAACGACTTGTTTGAACATTTGATGTGATAATTATAGTGGTAAAATGATTCGTTTCGACTTGCTGTGAATATTAGTGATGGAACAGTTTTGACTCGGTATACTCATTGTAGTGATGAACGAGACATATAGTCATGTTATGGAATTTCTGTTGAAAATCAAAGATTTGTCACTGTTATTGGATTATATTTTGTTTATTAAACTTTTTTTATCTCTCTCTTACAGTTTTTTGTTTTGTTTGTAATGTTTTTAATATTTGTATTGGATAATTAACATTTTAGAGTTAGTTTTAAATAAATAGAATAAATTTTAATTTATAGGCTACAGCATTCGTAAATTGATCTTATAAGTTATGTTTGGAAATTTTACTCAGTGGATCATGTACCTTGGTACACATAGCAACCACTGTAAATGTTTCTTTTCTACACATTGTAACTGGTTCCAATGTTAGTTACCAAAAGTACATATAATATGCTCTAAAAAATGTACTTTATCTTACGTAATCATATCCTTGAAATAACGAAAAATATAGACCCCATTAAACCCCCTTTACAGTCGATAAATAGTCCCATATCCTTTGTGTAAGAGCTCAGGCAATTTCATTTACCAAGAAAACTATCATTTTACATCCAGTTACACGAATGGAAATTTACAAGAGTAAAGGAGAGTACAGCCAACTACATAAACATCTGAAATTAGAACACATCAACAAATTCACTTTTTTCTCGAACTTTCTAAAATTCGCGTACATGAAACAACGCATATAAGAAGCCACACCAATACAAGTATTATTTTCCAAACCTATTTAAAGAGTGCTTAATAAAGGTCATTGAAACAACAAAGAATACAGACATAATAACGAAACCATAAATTCAACTAAAAATCGAAAAAACGAAGGCAAATATGAACAAAAATATATACTTGCAGGGAGAACTTTGAAAACGTACAAGGAGAATAAGACCAGATCTTTCAGCAGAGTAAACGTCTTCTGCTTCATTGACGACACCCGACATACAAACCTAGGTAAAATCCGGGTTAAGTCACAATCTCAAAATTAGAACAACTAAGCATATCATCTAGCAAATGAGGTCGTGTATAAGCAAAATTTTATATTGTTAAATTATCAACCTTCAAAAATTGTAAACATAGAGCGAAAACCCTACAAGTGACAAACAGAAAATGCAACACAATTGTTATGAGCGAAACAGATATAGAGAAATAAGGCCAGGACAGCTCCACGAGGTATGCGGAGGGAAGGAACCTCCCAGTATAACGACAACCGATATAGAGGAATAAGGCCAGGACAGCTCCACGAGGTATGCGGAGGGAAGGAAGCTCCCAGTATAACGACAACCGATATAGAGAAATAAGGCCAGGACAGCTCCACGAGGTATGCGGAGGGAAGGAAACTCCCAGTATAACGACAGCAGAAAGGACATAACAAATTTAGTATACCGCAAGGGAGGAAGCATACAAAGCGATATGGTCCTCCCAGTAATACATGTATGACATTAAAATCAGCCAAGAAGCCCGTGTTAATGATACGATCAAATGGCACAGTTTAACGCCTGCGCTGTGCTGAAACGAATATACCAAAACCACAACACAACTAATGAACCATAAAAATCCCTTCAGCAATGTCAATGATAAAATCATCTCGATTTGTGTTTTACGTAGATGATCTGTCATCAGTGTCTATATCATACAGAATTTATTGAACGAATTTAAGTAGATTCCAATGGCATAGTTACAAATGTGAAATTATGTTTATCACATGAATCAAAATTTATGAGGATGCATGTTAAGACTCAAATGAATTTTTTGAATCAGACAAGCGAATTTCGACTCAGAGATAATCGTGAAACGTCAAATATGTAAATTGTTACGTCATAGCAATATGATGACACAATGGTGTTATTTAATATGCGTCTTGCGATATTTATGACATAGCCGTGTAACCTACTAGAATACGCCAGCTTTGTAACCAATGAACAAAGTGCCTGTCTCCGTTTGATTGTAATGCATTCAACGGTGGAGTACCGTAATAAAGGCACTATATGAAGTGAATCTACATTTATTACTTATTTTACCAATTATTTTACTTATTTTGCATTGTGTAGCTTCATTCCACGATATAGTCTTAGTTCATAAATTCAAACTTCCTACGGTCGAAACTTATTTCTGCGATCGCATAATTTATACTAAAGAATTATCGACATATATTGGCGAAAAAACAACATATGAAAAAAACATGAGTGTTTTTTTCTTGTTATCGTATTGAATTCTATCTTTATATTGTTCCGCATTATTTACATTTTATGTGAATCTCATCATGTGTTTATCTCTCAATGACTTCCTGTTATGAAGCTAGCATACAGATTAATATATTCCGTTTACAAATATATTATAGGATCATTTAAAATATATAGATAATGTCCTTATATCCTTATTTCTTATGATTCATTTCATCATGAGCTGTATATAGAAGTAGGTATCTCCGGTCACGCGCTAAAAACGAAACGGAAACTATCCACCTTACAATGCTGGTCGAAACAGTTCAAGGCACAATGCTTGTATGTGATTCAGTTGAGTATGTGTAACGAACCCCACGTGTTACAGAACAGGAAGTAAATGGTTGTACTATATAATACGGAGGTTTGCCCAGATAACAGCAGTTTGATCGCGGCTATCGCCAAGCAAACATGGGGTATTCCTTCCTCATACATGTTTTGGTAAAAATGGTCCTGGTGTCTGTCGTCAGTTCTTCGTCGGACGTAGACAAAGGCACCCAGTTCGTGTATAGCGTCGGCGACCCACAAAGGTGTCTCCAGAGAAGTTTGAACAAAAATCTCATACGATACGAGGTACTACCGGGAGGAGGATGGGACAACTTACGAAACAAACATGGCGGCCAAGTGATCAATTATAACTACAGCCTTTGTGAAACTACAGACGACGGCCGTTACTTGTTACCAGACGGAATCTATTCCGTGCCATTAAAGCAGAGCAAACTGGAAACGTTCGCCGAGTTGTTTTCACATTGGCAGAACTACACTTCAACGACATCGAGCACAGTCAATGCTGAAGCTGGTTTCCATATTGGACATTTTGATATCGGAGGATCCTTCTCGTACGAGTCCGAAAGCGTTCGGTCAAGACAATTACTAGATAAATCCGTGACCACTCGGGTTCAATTGAGGTATGTTCGATACTCTGCCAAATTACAACCGGACACAGCTTTCAATCCAAAATTTAAAGCGAGGCTTTTGACAATTGCAACACTGATAGTGAAAAACCAGACGAACATGGCTCGTTACGAGAGTCAGCTTTTAATCAGGGACTTTGGCACTCATATCATCACAAGTGTAGACGCCGGGGCAGCGCTTGCCCAGCAAGATCAGATCAAAACCACATATGCGCGTTCTTATAGCATGGACAAGAGTAAAGTACTGGCTTCTGCAAGTGCTTCATTCTCTGATGTATTTCATGCTGATACAGATTACCAACATTCTACATCGAAAGAAATGATTGACCAGTATCTTGGTAATAGAACACATTCCGAGATAAATACAATTGGTGGATCAGTGTTCCAGCCGCAGAACTTCAGTCTTAATGATTGGGCTGATAGTATTGCGGATAACTTAGTAGCTATCGACCGCGCTGGAGATCCATTGTATTTCATCATCACACCTATGGCTCTACCGGAGCTGCCATCGTCCGTTGTCTACGAACTTATCCAACAGGTGAAGAACGCCATCAATCTTTATTACAAACATAACGTTTACAAGGGATGTACCGATGCTGATTCTCCGAATTTCAGTTACCAGGCGAATGTCGATGACGGAACATGTCGCAGTCTCTCAAACAACTATACATTTGGTGGGGTATATCAGACTTGCAGAATGTCAGGAAATGTGCGGTCTAACACTTGTAGTGAACTCGACCAAAAGAATCCTCTGACAGGTGATTATTCATGTCCGCCGAATTATGAGGCAGTTCTCATAGACGTAGGAAATAAGAAAACGCCAAATACTGTACGTCGTTGCCACAGATGTGGGTTTCTGGGTTTATCCAGGTGTTGTGGTGATTATGCATCATCTCAAACAGCGTCCTACAAAGGATATTGGTGTTATGCTACAGGAAATGTTCAAGCCGGCTCTGGTTATCTGTTTGGTGGAGTTTTCACAAACACCGTTGGAAATCCGCTGACAGGTAGCCGATCCTGTCCCCCATATTTCTATGCATTGAGGCTCAGTGGCAGTCTGCGTGTTTGCGTCAGTGATGATTACGAACTTGGATTCCGTTACTCGGTACCTTTTGCTGGATTCTTCAGTTGTAAAACTGGCAATCCACTGAAGCTCAATTCGGACGAGGAAGATAGACACAAGCGAAGTAATAATCAAGTGTTTTTGGTAACATTCCTGAAAACGTCTGGGCCTTCCCATTGGCCAAGAGGCTGTCCGACCGGTTACAGTGAGCATATGGCCGTAGTTACCAATGGATGTGAAATGTCCTACTGCATTCAGGCAAACGCTTTGAGTGGTCAGGGGCTGCCGACTATCATACGACCTCCGTTTATGGAGATTCCTATAAATGGATTCTCAGATAATTCAAGTGTCCAAATAAGCGAAGATGGTATGACATGGACAGATATCGAGGGCGCCGGGGAAGTAAATTTTAGCTTAGAACAGGACAATCAGAACAGTAACAGTGACACAGCAGCAGACGACAATGGCTTGCCGCGAGGAGCAGTAGCTGTCATCGCAATAGTCGCTACTATCGCGTTCATGGTGTTGGTGTTAGTTGTGGGTAAAATCGTCAGAAACAAATACCGTCCCGCGCAATATCACCGTCAGCAGTCGGACCATCTCGTCCCAAACCAGCACGTAGTGTATGGGACATCCAGTGCCCACACCGAAATAGAGGTCGAGTCATAAGCTGGAGCCGCCAATGGGGATTAGATATGTCGATTGTAACAGATAGATACAAACACTGGACAGACAGAAATCATGTACCTGCTTTACGTGAGATTTAATTTCGTAGACAACATAGATAGGTACAGCAATTTTAATAGGTACAACAATCTTAAAAGAACGCGTTTGATTGAGAATTTTGTTTTTTTACGGCGACTCTCTTATGTACGCTGTTAGACTGAATAATCACTGATTGCATTCATAATATGATAAATCACAACACCTATCCTCCATTCTCTTTATTTGAACCTGTATATGCTTATATTTGCTTCAATTTGTAAGTTGATATGTTGATTAAGATATAGTCATGTTGTTGAGTTGTGTCTCCATAAAAAACACACTAATGTAGGTATGATTACATTGTTAGAGGAACATAACATTAATGTAGGTATGATTACATTGTGAAAGGAACATAACATCAATATAGGTATGATTACATTGTTAGAGGAACGTAACATTAATGTAGGTATGATTACATTGTTAGAGGAACGTAACATTAATGTAGGTATGATTACATTGTTAGAGGAACATAACATTAATGTAGGTATGATTACATTGTTAGAGGAACATAACATTAATGTAGGTATGATTACATTGTTAGAGGAACATAACATTAATGTAGGTATGATTACATTGTGAGAGGAACATAACATTAATGTAGGTATGATTACATTGTGAGAGGAACATAACATTAATGTAGGTATGATTACATTGTTAGGGGAACATAACAGTAATGTAGGTATGATTACATTGTTAGAGGAACATAACAGTAATGTAGGTATGATTACATTGTTAGAGGAACATAACAGTAATGTAGGTATGATTACATTGTTAGAGGAACATAACATCAATGTAGGTATGATTACATTGTATCAAACTGTGGGAAGCTTTTCCTTAACAAAAGTCATAATGGGAGAAACGCTTCGCTTTAAAATTCTAACATGGTTTTCATTTTTTATAAAGTGTTTCACACTCTTATGCCTTTTATATCACGCTACATGTGAATTCCTTGATTTTCAAATACAGAAAATGCGCGTGTCAAGCATTCATTTATTAATGTAATTAAATCATCAAAAGGCAATCTCATAATACCATACCACTTGTCATGGTTTGACGAGTAGAACCGAGGAGAGTGTTCTCGTATACAGTGTAATCTAACTGCACGTTTGTATATATATTGCCAGCAAATTACTAATTGGAATTGTGCAATAAGCAATTGAGTTGAATTGAATTCAAAAGTAAACAAATACTTACTGGATCATTTATTTCATAATAGCAATGATCGACGATTTAAACTAAGCGAGGTGTGTTATTGTAAACCAGATCATCATAATAAACTAACATCATAAATATGAGTGATGTAATATATATTGTTATTTTCTTGTTTTTATCTTATGAGACAATCACAATTCTTTAAATTGGTAACATTAGAACTAGGTTAACTTTCAGACAAAAATGAAGTCAAATCACACTACTATCACTTCTCATTATTTTACAACTTTTTTTCAACTCTTTGGGGAAATTGTTAGAAAAATGGCTGGTTTCAGCTCAGATATCTCAAAAAGAAGATGAAAGACACATTTTTCTGTCTTTATTAAAAATCGACATTAATAATACATGTACAAAGAAAATGATAGCAATAGGGAAATTGTTGGGATTTTTTTTTTTTTTTTTCTTATAGTGAATATAGATTTGTTTATTCGCTGAAAGTTACATTTTTAACGTCTTGTGTATGACTTTGTTACATTTTTGTGCCGTGTATGACTTGCATATTTTATATGCCGTGTATGACTGTTGCATATTTTCTGTACCGTGTATGACTGTTACATGTTTTATGTGCCGTGTATGACTATATTGATTGCACATTATCATTTATATATGCATCGTAATTTTTTCGAAAATTTACATTTTTTATTGACATCATCGATTGCGTCATTACCCTCCACAATACATGTATATATAAACATGTATACATGCAATTTGCTAAATCACAAATGATTTAATGCGGAAATAAACGGTAAGAGATAACACCAATGAAATCTGTACCAGCTTATCAGTTCTTCCTGTTCACAACTTAATGGTCACTCCAAGTATTTATAATTAGTATCAATACTTCCTCATTTGTGGAGCTTTCAAATATAGAGAATCGGTTGTAATTAGCTTAATGACCTTATTACACATACAAGTGTCAAATTCATGGTCATTATTAATCTTGATGCTTTCTGAAGGTGATAATTTTGATTTTATTGGTATGTCTGTTTTGGTGGTAGTATAGTTGTATTGTCCTAAAGGACAACTACATAAAGTATTTGGTACACACTTAAGCCTGTATGACCCTCTATATCTAAGGTTATGTGCATATTTTGTTCCCTGGAGTGACCATTATAGACAGGTTTGACTGTAATTATAAAATTTATTTCGATTGACATGATACTAACAAGAACAGTCTGGATACCGAGATTAAATATTTATAGTTCTAAGGAAATATGAAACATTTAGAACAGGAAGATTTTGTTTCTATGTATGAGTCCTTGTGACATGCACGAGCCCTCGTTGTATTTAACTAAACGACCAGGTCACAGTTTCATATAGATTACTCAAGGAAGTACATACAGTTCCATGAATGTATCCTTCATTGTTTTGGCATTCTCATATTAAAGCTTTCCATTGAAATAAAACTTGAGTTATGTGATGCCGTCCGAAACTGGGATCAGCTCGGTCAGTGATTCACGAGGACTGACACACGAGACACAGTCTGAAGAGGTTTGTAACTATCTGTGTCGTTTTGTTTACCAAGTCTACACCGACAGTCACTATTTACTGGTACATGTACCATACATACTTATAAAAATATAATAGAATCATATTATTAGATTCTAAAGGAATTCAAACTGCGAAAGTAATATTACTTATCGACATATTAGTGCTAATTCACGAAATCCACAAAAACAATATGTAGTCCTCAGTGACTCATCGATACCAATGCAGTGTGAAAGGTGTTAAATACGGCCTCTGTCACCCAGCTGACGGAGCATGCTGTTTTATTTTTACTCGTGGCTAATCACACCGGAGATCCGGGTTCGATTCCTGTCGGGGCTCCCGCCAGGAATGTGTATTCCCTGATCTTTCGCAGCAGCATATGGTCAACCTTAGCCCCATTTTCTTTTCGCCCAGGAAGTTTATGTATTGCTATTAGGGAGGATACCAAAACACTAAACAATGTGAAAATAAAGAATGAAAGATGAAGTACATTAATCTGCATACTCGTTAATCTACCCGAGTACACAGGTGACAATATTTAATCCAGACGTTCACAGACGGATCTTAATCTCATTCTTTGAATACTATTCGACAAGGTGAACATACTGCCTTCGCCACACTGCTTACAAACTCTCAAAATGTCAAAGACAAGAGGTTTGGAAAACATATTTAGTATTGTGTTTACGTTCGCAGGCATCGTGATGGTGGTAAATTGTAACACATTCCTGTGTATACTGAGAAGGCGTTCCATTGTTTGTACAACACAACGTTTTGGTTTCAAATTGTGTCCAATGAAATGATTAAAGGTCTTTCAATGTTACAATCTTACGTCAAAATTGATCTCCTATTACATAATACAACTGTAGAAGGGATTTAAAGATAAACCCATCAGGCCAACGCGTTCGTCGGTTTTATAATCAACTAGCCAACTTTAATAGATTGTGACGTAATATCTGTGACAAAAATCCAGATATTGTTTGAATTATAGACGCAACCGCGTTCTGTTAGAGAATAAAGAATTTATCAATAAAAATAGCCTATCTATGAAGCACCACTCAGCAATCGATAACAAAAATTGTTAATATCCTACGTGGACAATCATATTACCTGACACTAGACAGGTGTCATTGTTTGCACGCCATTTTAGACGGTCTCGTGCGATGTTCATTGCTGAGGCGCCTCCTCTTTAGAACAGTCCGGAAATGAGACTGAACATTGATTTCTGGCAGGAAATGTCATACAATAATCTATGTCTGGTTAGGTAGTCGAGTTTTGTCCATGATCGATTTCTGACACAAATATATACAAAGACTCTTTCCATCGACATGGGACATTCACCACTGATACGAAAATAGGGTGACAATAAAATGGTCAGGACGAGCAGAAGCTGGTGTTTTCAGGAGGGTAATATTATGGAGAAGTTCGAAATACCCAGTTGCACCTTCTATATGATTTGACTCGTGTAAAAGATCACCAAATAAACGGTATAGAATTCTTCACATTCCATTAAAAATGATTGATATCTCTCTTTATAGGGGTCGTGTGCGAGTGTACTCAAGCTAGATACGGGGAGATATATATACTTATGTATAGAATTTACAGGTATTAGACACGAATTATCAATAAATCACCCCGTTCTGGACGTGATCGTCCTGGGAGAAAACATATTAATCGCCCGCTCGGAAACTTTTGGTATCGATCAAAAGACATACAGTTGTAGGGCTACAATAGGTATACATTAAATGATGATAAATAACAATTATTGAATATTCTGTGATGGTTATTACAGTATATCTAGGTTAACCCTACCCCGAGGAGGAAACCCCGACCACAGGCACATGGTACATCTTACTGACACGGGGAGGCTACTCGTGTGTTCAACCCTTCTACATATGATTCGATATCCGGATGGGATGTGAAAAAGTTGGAACATTATTTCATATATTATACCTCAAATCTGGATCAACTTTAGAGAGTTCTTATTATTTACTATATACTGTACATGATCTGTACATGTTCTTCCTATCCCTGGTATCCGACCGAAGTAATACGACCCCCCCCCCCCCCCCCCCCCCCCTCCCCCTCCAGTACACGGGAGCCCCAATCCCCCCATCCCCACCACACCACACCACAAAACACACACCCACACCGGACTCGCCGGCCGTAATTTGTTGTTTAAGAGAATACATTTCACCCTGCCCCATTCCCCAATATGCCCAAGACACCACCACTGCCTCGTCCACCCTCAGACACGTATCACATGCGACATGTTATAAAATCATCGGAGACCTAAATTATAACCATCAAAAAGATAGCTTGTATCAATTATCAATTTACAACAAAAATACTCACTTTGCGCCCTTCTCCAGTTAGAAACGTCCACTACATTCTAAATTGTCACTCTCCAACTATCCACGAGTCCGAAAAGCAAATATTTGCACAGGTCAGTTTCAATACGGCCAAGTATACCTATTCCAAATAGTCTAAGTTTGACCTTTGAATTAAGAACGTTCAGAAGTGTCTACTGTAGAATCTGTGTATTCCTTTGAGGTCTTGGCACTAACATATCTATTAAGAGGTAACGTCTGTCACCGCGTACCGGTGTCCTCACCAGATCGATAATTTACTGCGTGACTGATCGAGATTGATTGGTATTTCTCTGGGTATTTATCAGTTTTAGCACTTACTACAATCAATACTTCATATGGTTGAAAATACCTTCGTGAAAACCGTCTACCTTGGCGATTAAAACTCTTTGTAAACAAATACGACACCATGTGTATATATATAGATTCTAACGCTAAAGCGACCTTACAAACCTGGCCACTTTGTAGGTATTATGTTTTACGTATAGGTTTTTAATCAGTAATTTAACTACAGGTATTCAGTGTTTTGTTCCAGTTAACTAGATCGGAGGCCAACTTATGATAGTCGCTATACACACGTGTGTATAGAAACATTAGGAAACAAATCAATAACTGTTATAACTATTTAACAACAAAACGAACAAAAATATCTTTAAATCTACAAATCGCAGATATAAGGAGCCTAACATTTTGTCACCTAGTGTAAGCTGTATTTCCGACGTGAAGATTAGACCCCCTCCCTCGTCTCTAGCGACGTTGTGCCCTAATCGAGTTAAGATCTCGCGGGTTGAATGTTTTGTAGGTCGGTGATGTGTTACCTGACATTTGTATATCGGTGTAGTATTAAATCTCCTCACACATATCGTAAAATACCAGGGATCTCGGGGACTCACCTTGTCAGAGTCACAGGGGCATGGTTTTAGGTCTTGGATAAATGGTAATTATCTAAAGGACAAACAATTGAATAACACATCAATCAGTTTTTTCGGAACTGAATTAATATATTTGTTATCTGTATAATGCCTATCAATTAATATTTCAAGTGAACTTTCCTCAAGTGCCTATGTCGGACCCTACCTATAAAGGCATTTAGTAACCTCCGGGCTGTATGGTATCCTCATAAAGAAATACTAAATTAAATTAAATTAGATTAAATTGAATCATTAAATTAGATCAAATAAAATGAAATTAAATCTTACCTACAAGACAGATATAAATATTCAGAATATTGAAAAAAATGTTGTAGCTTTCACTTAACCCATTGACTACGAAATTTCATTAAATTGCTTTTGGTGATTTAATTCAAAACATTTACAATCCTGTACCAGTTCAAACATTTTAAAGTTCAGAGGAAAGTTTATGTACATTTTAGTAAAGAATCAATCAGTAATACCAGAGACATATATACAGTATACACAGACCGATATACATGAAAGTCTTTTATGTCTAGGTACGAAATATTTATGATGAGAAAGTCTGCGACATGACCATCGATGCGCATGCGTGGATTTAGAAGTAGATTTAGCGAACAGATCTATCATGAATACAACTGTCCCAAGTCAGATTGTCAGAGTAGGACGCACTTACACGATAGACTTTGATCGTTATCTCAGTAAAATTTTGACATCTCCATCTAAAATTATATACCACGGGTAGGCAAATATTATTTTATGTCAGAATAAAGCTATTATGTGTATGTAGACATTTTTGTTGGAAACACAGAACATGTTACATTGTTCATTACATCGTCGGATTTGATAGCGTAGCGTTGTGCAATCAACCATGGGTATTCGACGGAGTGGTGCAAATGAAAGCCTTGCCATAAATTGTTTGTGTGGTCAGATATTCGCGCGCGAATAATATTCAAGTACGTTCGCAAATATTAAAAGAACGTCGTTTTCCCTCTAGGGGGTCCCCAGCGCATGCAATAATCATCAAACCGATCATGGTGTGTTCAATAACACGAGACAGCGCCGTGTGTAATACAACTAATGATTGTGTTACATTATACAATAAAAATGTTTGAAGTTTGATAAATTACATTCATCGGCATTTCAATTAGTATTGTATTTGAATTGTTTAATTGATATATATATTTACAAAACAAAGCATACAAAACAATCAACCAATAGACGTATCTATGTGACAATGTACTTATTGTTGGGTGTTATACAATAAGTGTGTTATATCCTAAATCTACGGATATCGCCACGAACTTCAGATCTCGTTTAGTGCGATGGTCGTTATACATAAAACCAATATGTATTAAACAATGATATATTATGATATCATGGCTTTTGATACGTCATAGCGCCACTCTGTACCGTATGCTACCATAGCACATAGGGACTTGACACCTTCCTAGGACCCAGAATGATTGTTTTTGTTTTTTGTTTGTTTATTGTCCTATTAACAACCAGGGTCATTTAAGGACGTGCCAGGTTATGGAGGTGGAGGAAAGCCGGAGTACCCGGAGAAAAACCACCGACCTACGGTCAGTACCAGGCAACTGCCCCACTTGGGTTTCGAAGTCGCCACCCAGAGGTGGAGGGCTAGTGATAAACTGTCGGGACACCTTAACAACTCGGCCACCCAGAATGAAAAACTAACTCTATGGTCCGGTCCCTGTTAAGGGATCTTGGGATCGGACCATGTGGCTACTTTTTCATTCTGGGTTTCATTCTGGAACATGAGAAGTGTTAATTCCTGTGATAGCACAGGGACGAGGTACATCTTTATATCAATTTTCTACAACATTCCTTTTATAGTGTACCGAGGGGCATATAGTCAGATAGGATATTGTTTTGAGTGTATGGAAGATCATTCGTTATTTTAAGACAATGGCATATTAAAGACTCCTATAGAGAGTTCAAACCAAGTAATATACTTAATATACTTAGGGTTTCTAATTTGTATTTGTGTAATAAGATTTCAAGTTAGAGTAGTTACTCGACAATCTTGTCTGAGACACATGTACATTAATTGCGACATGCAATTGTCTCGCTAAACTTTAAACGTAAGATGCAGTGTCCTCATTCGGTATCCGTCCTTAAGTACATCAACATTGATATATTGATAACAAGCTAACGAGAAGTGTCGGTACGCCTATAGACATCACCAAAGACATCGTATAACTTTAATCACGAGAAAAAAGTAATATATGAGGCAATAAAATCTCGCAAAACAGGAGATGTCATCCCTTAATTAGTTATTTTACAATTCTAATTGATTGGCATACATCAGAAGAGAGCCATTAATTTTGCAATTACGTATTTAATTTTCCACCATTAATGGTATAGCATTTTTCACCCCGTACCTGTCGGTGATATTGAGATACATACAAGCATTAAATATACCTACCAGCCCAGTCATGATCTGGTGTACGCCAGTTAGAAATTTCTCAAACGTGTTTTCAGCAAATACTTTAAATAAAGTTTTCTTGGTATTTTCATTTCTTGGCATGCACGGTTAAAACGTGACTCTCAAAGTTCGGGGGTTCTATAAATCAAACAAAATGAGATTGCTGTCATTTGTGAGCTTCATTTTATCACCCTTTTTAAGAACCAGTTCAGTCTTTTCCACCCCAACAACGAATTTTTGAATTTTAGTGTCATTTTGCCAAAGTTTAGAAAACAGACTTGGCTTTAAAGCTCAGGACGTAATACAAGTTGAAACGGACTAGACATGTTCTTCAATACACTATGTCATCGATACATTACATGGCTGTCCCCTTCTATTTTCGTTGACGTAAGGATTTGTACTAAACAAAACTACTTACCTATCCTTATGTAGGAAATCTGCAACATTCTTCTAACTTGGACAATGTCGAAGTGCCAAACTAGCGACTTTAGACCAGACGTCTTTACTCGATCTCAATACGCCGGTCAGGTCTCTAAATCCATAAAAACACCCAAACACATGTTAGGAGTAATGTAATTGAAAACGTGACCAACAGTGGAGTTTTGTTATCTACAAGTGTTTTGTATATATAATCAAGTCTGTTATGGCCTGGTAGAAGTGGCTGTACATCAAGCTATGTTAATCCCGTTTTCTACCAGGACCGTACGTTGGCTAATTCCATGCATGTGTTATGCACACAGATATGAGCAAATGTCTGATATTATATGATATTCTATTAAGTTATATAAATATGAAATACCTGCCTTTGGAGGGATTTAACGGATTATCCACGGCCTAGGCGACAGGTCCGACCTGTACTGTATACCATTGTAGGTTAAAGCTAGTCGCAGATTAACCAACAAATGTTTTATACTTGTCTCTAAATATATTGGGTTACCCTAACCCGATCAATATTAATAACAAAAGAATAACAATATTAAATATTGTACTAGCTCCTTATTCGGCAAGATTCCCACGCAGAAAGTAACACGAAAACAGGCGGGATTTTTTTCCTTGTATTAACCAATATTAAATTCGCAGACTGGGCCGGGTGACTAATGGTGTGCCCAGAGTTTCATCAATGTCCCTTAAAATAGGAAACTCCTTAACTTAAAATTTATCCATAGAAAAATCGTGATTAGATTTAAGGAAAGCATTATAGTAAAGGATTGTCTATATTTCAAGCACTTTCCTATGGAAAATTAAATTAATGTATGTCTTTGAGCGAAAAACGTTCATGAAACCGGGGTTTTCTTTATAACGCATTCGTTCAGAGTTTGGAGGTCCTGGGTTCGAATCTCAGTCTTCCTGATTGCATGTTTTTTTTTCTAACACAGCTGAATTGATTTCAGGGAAATGATGTGGTCAGAGAGTCAAAACTATTCATTATTGAAGTCGATAAAATCTGCAGCCATGGTTTCTTTGACCATAAGGTTGGAAACATCCTTGAAGTTAGAGACAATACAAAACACTCCAAAAGCCTGTTTATCTGAGAGCCTGACGTAATTAATAGGCGTACATATCTACTTAACGAAAGTCTCGAGCATTAAGAGCCGTCGGTCTATGCCGCGGTGTAGTTAAAATAGTTGTGGTTAACGGTCATGTCATCTAAAAGTGTATACTAGCCCCATGTGGGCAGGTCGACCGGAGGTCTTAGTGTAGTCCAACAATTCTACGATATTTGTATTACAACTTCCAACTTAAATTATCTAATTCTCTTTACAAAGGTAAGATAAACTGAGAAAAGATATATACGTATTTCAAAACGTCTGTGTGTCACGTCTGGCAGTGAGATTTTATCTCCGAAGGATGTATGTGGTTACGTGGTGTAAATAGTCGTGTTTTCTCTAAGACGTATGGAGTCTGGAAGTATCCCGGTATATTCGAGTTTCTTTTGATGGAGTATGTAGGTTGTCACGTTCGTACCGTGACCAGGATCGCTCTGAAAATTGTACTGTGACCAGGATCGCTGTGAAACTGTATCGTGACTGGGATCCTGTGAAACTGGTAATATGACCAGGATTTTTGTGAAATTGGTACTGGACCAGGATTTATGTGAAATTGGTACTGGACAAGGATCGCTGTGAAATTGTACTATGACCTGGATCGCTGTGAAATCATTTGTACCTTGACCATGATCGTTCTGAAATCCTTTGCACCGATCTTTTAATTTTCTCGTTGGATTGAGCCAAAGCAGAAACAATTATATCCAAGAAAGTACATATTCTTCCTTTAGGTCAGATCAATATATGACAATTACCATAGAAACGTGGACAAGGATTTATTTATTCTACAAGCACAAAATTAATGCATCAAGTTTTGCCACAGTTTACAGTGACATACAGAAGAGAAAAATATATATATCATATATAATTACTGATAAAAAAGTGTTCGGGACACCCAACATTTACAGTTGTAGCATAGAATGCGCTAGCCAACACAAAATTGTCATTTACACTTTGGTAAATATGAGACTCATTACAACTATATAACATTGCTATATACATGTAATATATACAAATCTCAAGACATGGTATGAAGAATGACAGAGAATATCTTTCTTTAAATATAACAAAGGAATATATGTCCTCCTGTATGTCCGTTAGATTGATTACCAAGTGTCTTGGTCATATGATATTTATAAATAATTTAAATTTTCAGTTTACTCTAAATTTGCATCAATTGACAGTCTAATGAAATGTATACATCAAAACACTTTCATTAAAACAAAAATATGAAAACATGTGGCAAAGCACATACTCAAGGAAATGAATTCCTGTACAACTCAACTCTTGACTTGTACGGCAATGGATAAAATGCTTTGAGTGCTGACAATACTGTAGCCCTATTGAAATCTAGGTACTGCAGAACTACTCAAGTACGATAGTTTGAAAGGTTCATAAAGAGTTACTTCCCCTGCTTCAGTAGACATATTTTTGATACTATTTGCATGCATGGGCAGTACATACTTTCATATTAATTCTTTGATCTGTTCTGTTGGAGAGATATATTCAATATATATCATCTCAAAGTGTTGTTGCATAGAGGTGAAAATGGCAAAAATCAGTAGTGATCCACAACCGAGTAAAGTTTCAGTGACGAGTGTATATACATGTATAGTGTACTCTGCTGCAAACCTTCAACTGGCTAACATTGTACTCTGCTGCAAACCTTCAACTGGCTAACATTAGCTAAACAACTCTTCATACATCTAACTAGCTTTTATCAGTAGCACTGGTCACTCCAACAACTTACCGACATCAAAAAGTAGATATGCTACTAAATATGACATTGAACAGATAAAACAGTTTACCAATAAGATGACCGGGATATGGTAAGGAGATAGTTGTTCATTATTCTTATCTTAAAGGGGAATTTACAAGTTTTACATTTACTTTCTTGGGGTCATATTTTCTCACTATCTTTCTGAATTAAGAGAGCTTCTACAGAAATGTAGAGCCAAACTAGATGGTAGTAAGATTTAAATATATAATGTATATTACCTTCTGAATATACCAATATCTGTTGGCTTTATTCTCTGAATAGGCTTATCTGTAGTAAGTAGTAAAAGGCATTGTTGATAAATAAGAGTCAAATTGTATATTTACAGTGTTGTTTTGACATATATATCTATATAAACAAAGAGTTCGGTACACAGATGAAACACATTGCCATACAAACACATTGCTATACAAACACATTTGCACATGTATAATGCCAAAGAATGAATACAGACAAAAAAAGCAAATACTGTAAATCATTAAGGTTGGTAGACAAAAATATTTAAACCTATTTACTTTTAAAATACCACAATTTGTAACTCAAAAGTAGTGCCATACATTGATAACTTCTTGCAAAGCCAAAATTAAATTAAATTAATGACAGAACAACAAAGTTTTACTACAGCATTTGCGTGATGTTTGTCTTAAAATGCCTGAAGTACTTAAATACTTACAAAGAAATTATTGCATTGAATTTTAACTTGACATAATTTATGGGGTGGGATGGGGGTGGGGGTGGGGACATTAGCTTATGCTTTTGAAATTTTACCTATAACCTGTACACATACATCTTGTATACTACACTGTTCAATCCCTTAAAAGAAGTTCAGGACAAAATCCATAAATACATGAAACAGGAACCTTCTGCTGTGAGTGTTGTTTCAGCCACAGAAGTGTCACACATCTACCTCCCACACCGTATGTCCTGAACCTGCTACACATCTTATGTCTGTGGGGTACAGAAGATCTGAATCACGCTGGAAATGTGGGCATTAAAATAAATCCTGGTAAAAGTAATTATTCTACATTTAAAATGCAGTGTACAGTACCGTAATACTTGTGTTTCTATTGTTAAAAACATATTTATATATTGACAGAACTGATACTTAATTCCGTATTTCTTCTTCAAATTTGGAGATGATATTGAATTAAGGCTTCCAGTGAAAATATATTACAGACATTGAACAGTATCTGATTATCATACTGAATAAATGGCACATGGCTAGCCAACAGCCAGCATTGGCCAGAGACCTCAAACTGTATAATATATGATCATCATATTCAAGTTTCTACCTCATAATTCACAACAAACCAGTATTCTCATTTAAAGCAGCTGGTTGTCAGCTAAAACAGGCTCCCAATACTTAATCATGAACTACCGGGTAATATTATAATAATAAATCGTTAACAATGTATCTTGTAGAGTTTCATCTGGCTATTTCTACCTGAAAAATTATTGGGAACACTATAATTTGATGTGTTTATATTATGACAATATAAACCAAATGTAATTAATTATCAGTGGCCCTCATCTTCAGAACACTTTACAGGGGCTATTTTACACTAGTTTTCTCACATAACTTGGTATGACTTGTACTATTGTTTATAATAAACCCATATACATGTACATATATATAGCTACAATGATTTCACAACTGGCTACATACATGTCATTGGTGGTAGAGACACTTTTTGGTAGGGACTTGAGCTTTTTAAAAGGCCATGAGATCTAAGAAGATTGCCAGCAAATAAATTTGCCCCATTCATGAAGAAATATATGAAAAGACAAAAGCTATACATTAAATCAAGTCTATTTAGAATTTACACAAACACAAGACATCCTAGAAAATGCATCATGTTGTACTACACACTATGGTGAAATATGGTAACATTGTAACAACATAAACCAATTGTGATAAGTCCAAACACAAGGGGAGATAACCCTTCATCGTGCATGTTAAATCTGTGATTTTGTGTCTAAATTGCCCCCCTCCCTTACTAGTCATGATCACCCCCCCCCCCCCCACCCCTTCCCTCCCTTACTAGTCACTCCCCCCACCCCTACCCTCCCTTACTAGTCACTCCCCCACCCCTTCCCTCCCTTACTAGTCACTGCTCCCCACCCCTTCCCTCCCTTACTAGTCACTCCCCCACCCCTACCCTCCCTTACTAGTCACTCCCCCCACCCCTACCCTCCCTTACTAGTCACTGCTCCCCACCCCTTCCCTCCCTTACTAGTCACTCCCCCACCCCTACCCTCCCTTAGTAGTCACTCCCCCACCCCTACCCTCCCTTACTAGTCACTGATCCCCCTACCCTCCCTTACTAGTCACTGCTCCCCACCCCTTCCCTCCCTTAGTAGTCACTCCCCCACCCCTACCCTCCCTTACTAGTCACTGCTCCCCACCCCTTCCCTCCCTTAGTAGTCACTCCCCCACCCCTACCCTCCCTTACTAGTCACTGATCCCCCTACCCTCCCTTACTAGTCTCTCCCCCACCCCTACCCTCCCTTACTAGTCACTGCTCCCCCTACCCTCCCTTACTAGTCACTCCCCCACCCCTACCCTCCCTTACTAGTCACTGCTACCCCTACCCTCCCTTACTAGTCACATTTAACTTAAGTACATAAAATGTACCAGAACATTATCAATATGTATAGTTGTGTACTGTTTAGCATGTTATTTACCAGTCCTCACCACCATTCCTAAATAATATTATACAAGATCTGAAGGAGATTGAAACTCTTCTGGAAATTTCAATATATACAATAGTTTAAGGTAGCATATATCCTTAATTCAGATGGGGGTAAACTTATTGCAAGTAAAATATTATCATAAACAAAAACAAATTGCATAGGGCTTATACATAACAGCTGTTCCAGACAGGTGAATTTTAATGGAATTAACATAAAAATGCTATAGAACAAAGCCCTATGTAACAGTCGGGGAAGATAACAAAAATAAATTAACAGCTAAAAGTATTAAGTTATATATAAAAGATAACATGACATAAAAGATCTGTTCACACCAGGTTTTACCCATTTACCAAGCAATGGAACAAAGATCTCACAATCTTGACAACATTTAAAAAAAATCTTAAATATTTAAAATTATCTATGCATTAAGTCATCAATTTTTTCATCAGTAATCATCTTATTAATCAAACTTGGTGTTGTATCCCAGTCAAAACATACTTTTTTAGTCATAAACACATTTTCAAATATGCCCACAAAATCACAAATCTTTGGTCTTATTGTAATTTATTCACCCTGAATTTCTTTTAATCATGTATGTGTAATTAAATTCTTTTGTCCCTGGTGGCATTATATGAACAATCCTTTAATTTCATATTATTTCCTAGGAAAAACAATTATCTTTTCATCACTTTAAATGCTTTTTGTTTCATTAAAATGCAATGCAGATACATTTAAGGATTTCAAAATTACACTACTACTACGGCATTCACATTAACAAGAAAAAAGTATAATAATTTGTCTCACATATTGTCTTACTGTAGAACTAATGTTAATTCAAATATTATGAAATATCAAAAACAAATTTGAGGTTTTTTGACAAACTTCCAATGATAGTAAAGGCAGTTTCTTAAATCTGTGTATATCATATTTATAGTTCTGAAGTATACTGTATTCCATACATCCATATCGTAAGTGAAAATAACCCTTGACCTTTACACATGTTCATAAATCTCGCTTGAATATTGAAAAGTTCAATTATTTTAGAGACTACATTTTTTTGGGGGGGTCTGGTGAGTGTCACATGTTTCAAACAAAGATTGAACACTTTTACAGCTGGGTAAACAAGATAAGTCAATCTTTGGTTAATCTTATGTCCAAAGTGATATACAAAATTGTATAGCGATACTGAATTAACTGTAAACTTCATTTTAATACTGAAAATACAATATTGTAGCTCCAGAATACACCTGTTACACACACAGTGTGAAGTCAAAATCAAGCCATAGGGTTGCAAACACAAAATACTGAACTTTTCAAATCATCTTTTTGTAATGAATAAATGGATATCATGTTGATACACACAATGTTGAACATAGTGTAGCTGATAAAAATATCATAAATCATAGCAAACAAACAAACAACAACAACACACCCAGTCATATTACATCTCTGGGCCTTTGTTAGCTGCCTGGATAATACAAAATAATTGTGTATAGACTGATGTCATATATTTGTAACCTAGTATATACCTGTGTCATGCTTGCAAAATGTATGTCGAAACTTTATGAAGGAAATTAAAACTGATCCAAAACACTCACCAAAATCTCACTGCCCATGTTTATAAATGTATGAACAGTGTATCAAGTGATTTCATAACAAACATTAATCTCACCACAATTTGTCTTGGGGGAAAAAAAAATTTCAAAGTTGACAATTTTCTTTTTGTGAAAAAGAAAACACATGAACCGAATGTTGATTAACATGTTATATCATTAAATAAATTTAAAATTTTAACTTCCATTTCAACCATAGCTGCAGATCATTATAGGAATGATTCAAGCTGCACGTCTCAGACTATGAACATGAAAAGTAGTCATACTCGAAAGTAAACCTTCACAGCATGGTATATCACAAAATTTTGAAGGCTGAGAGACCTTGACTTTGAAATAAGGACCAAGACACAGTATCAGACAGTGATAGTTTTGTGTCCAGACCTTGTTATACTGTCAACATGACCAATTAATGTTGCTGATAATAAATTGTAACAAAAAAAATAGGCATGGACTTTAGCTTCGGACCTTGTTTGGAATAATATTTATGTATTTAATCCAATATACATTGAATTCTTCTGCTACTAGGAGAAAATGTTAGCAGTTCATGGCAAAAGCACCACTAGATAAATTGATGGGTAACCATTTTACTTTCCTAGGAGTCATTCTTCACAAAGTTCCCTACAAAGTGGGTATATATTCAACATTTATGATATCAAAAAGCAATCTCATTTCTGACATTCAGCTTAGGCTTTTAACATAAAGACAAACATTACAATCTTATCTCAAATATCTCTACTAATATTTGAAGATTCATCAACAAGAACTTTTCCCCATTAACAAAGGCATCCCTATATCTTCTCTGGACGGACATTTACATCAATCCTTACATCCACGTATCAAACCAGAAGTAACCTGAAGCCAGGGAACTCCTAAAGTAAGGGGATTCAATTGGTCAAACTGCCATGTAATAGGGATTCTTTCCTAAATTGGACCAGTTTATACACAATGTATGTATCATGAGTGAAAGGGACCAATTCTTGAAATATAAAACAGCTGATTTTGCCAAAATTTAATAGACATCTAGAGGAGGGAAATATTTTAAAATACTGAATTCAGAGAAAAATTCACCCATATATGTGGAAGAGACATTTCTAATATCACCATGATTTGAATCTTTCTGACTAAATAGATGAGAGTTTATAACCAAGTGTGGGCTTATCACAGGCAGACATGATACATTACCAATTCAACTAAGAGAAAGTGAGGACTTAATCAGATCTAAACTTTGGATGACATTAATTTACCGACAACCAAATATATATATGCATGTTTAATTTCTGTTGCTACTGCAGCAGATTATGTTCATAAAAGATATGTGTTTAATTGACAAGTTACCACATCCAACTCAATTTAAATAAATACTCTCCTTAAATAAATGTGCATGTTTGAAACATAGATTTATGAGTTCAAAAAAATGACATTGTAATTTACTTCTGATAAGTCTGTACAGAAAGGGTGTATTAAATCTAGACATGTATCAAAGTGTATTTCCAAAGTACACAAAATATTTATTTTCCAATATTTTCACTTAATAATCAAAATTGTTTTTAACTAATACAACAGTGCAGTGGAACCAGGGCCATTTTCGCTTTTGCGATCAAAATGGTTGGACCAGCTGGACCGGTGTTGTTTGTTTATGAAATAAAGTCGGACCTGGTGATTTTATATTGTTTTCAGATGAGCCTTGACAAAGACATCCAAGGACTGTATATAACATTTGCAGGTTCGTCAAGATGTATGTTTGAAATATTACATTAAAAACTGACGAACAGGTATGTCCGCATAAACGAACAGGCCCCAGGTGAACTCTGATTACGAAGCTATCTTGACGAAGACAAACACAGCATGGGCTTATCATAAGTATATAACTGGCCCTCACACAGCCTGACTGACAAACCTAGATACAAGTTATCTAGGCCTTAATGGTAAAGAATCACTAATGTAAACAAAATCACATAAACAATGAACACATGACAAGTTTTTGAAAAAGAAAGATGTGAATGATACAATTTTTCTCTAAAATGTGTATAAATGTTAATCAAACTACAGCATGTCAATATGGACACTAAATGTGAGCCCAAAAGCGCTGCTGCTGTGAAAAAGTATATATACAATGAATAGGACAAAAAATTCCAATGTTGAAAGTTTTGCACATATGACACTCCACAAACTCCCTGGGTTACATCTTGAGGAAGATCTACACTTGGTTTCATATGTATCAAACTGATATATTGCAGGATGGAATTATTTGCTATGAAATATCCATGGCGACTTCCTCTTTTGCACAACTGTTTTCAGTTTCCGATGCCTGTGGATTTTCTGCAATGTCTGTATGCTGCGGAGTTGTGTCCCTTGACACCACTATGTCAGGACTATCGTTCTCCACTGAGGTAGTGTCATTTCTAAGTTGAATCTCACTACTGGACTGGAATTGGGATATGGAGCTCTGAGCCTCAGGAACACGAGGGTTGTTCACCTGAATATTGGAATTGGTTTCTTTTTGCACACAAGGTTTTTTCTCTACTTCCTTCACAATGTTTTTCGATTTTTTCTCCATTTCTTTGAGATGACTAATTTTAGACTTTTTCTCTGAATCCTTGGGATGAGAATTTCTTGGTTTTTTATCTTCACTTCTATGATGACTATCTTGCTTTTCAACTTTCATTTGTGCAGCACTCATCGCTTTAGAAATTGCTTCTGCTCTTTCTTGCTTTTCCATCTTAATTGCTGGCTTGTGCGAATGAACTGTAACTTGCTCCTTTTTGGGTGAGACACCCAATTTTGTTGAGAAAGACTTTTCTCTCTTTTCAAACTTCGCAGAATGATGTTTGGGCGATGAGGAAACTGATGAATTTCTGTCTTTTTCATCTACTTTTACAGATGCTGATACAACTTTTGTGGTGATTGTTGCAAGTTTGTCCTTCATATCTGCCAAAAATGTGCCTTTTTGTGTTGATTGATTTGAAGCATTTCCCTCTTTTTCCTCCTCCTTGATAGTTACATCAGGTGCCGATACAGCTTTGCCAGATTTTTCCTCCTCAGAATTCCAAGCATCTGTTACCATTGGATTAGTTGAATCCTGAACTTCAGCTCCCTTGTCACCAGAACAGGAGGCAGCATCTTTCTGATCTGTTGGCATGCTGTCCATGCTCGTGCTCTCCTCTTGTTCTTTTGGATAATACTGGGCTAGTCGGATGTGCCAGGCTATACTGGTGACAGCCGAGACAGTTTTGAACTGGTGAATTACATTGCGTGGGATGAAGTAGATATCGTTATCTCGTAGCTGGATGCGTGCGAATCTGATCCCTTCTCTGTGCAGCTGATTCAGTTTTGCATCTTCTAACCATGTCACACACTAAGGAAAAAAAATAAATAAATAAATAAATAGATGAATATAGAGAGAAAATCTTGATATTTGACATCGGTCTTAGATACTGATTTAATACTTGATTGCCATTCACCAAGTAAACTATTGATGTTCAATAATAAAAGATCATTAAGATGAACGTTTTTTAAAAGAGCATGGACAAATAGATGATAGATGAGGAAAACAAACAATGAAGTAGGGCAATAGTATAAGGTTGTTCATCTGGAACAATTTTTGTTGTATAGTGAAAAGGTTTCCATATTTTCCCACTCCACTGTGGCTCATGTCATTGTTCGTACTCACCTGTGAGACTGGAGGTTCATGGAGATCTAAATGAAGTTTGTCGACAAGTTCTAGGAAATCACCAGGATGGAAACAAATCACATCCTTCACAACACGGCCTTCAGCATTTCTGGAAAATAAAAATTCTTTTAATAATATATTAGAGGCAGAACAGGAATAGTGGTTCATTGCTGTTAAATTAACATCAACAAATGCTTAGGTTTGGGTTTTTTTGTGTGAAAAAATTTGATAAGGGTATACATGAAACCAATGGCTTCTAAAACTAGTAAAGATTTGTCTTTATCAATATTTTCTGACACAACCTCAGCAGACAACACAATAGAGAACAGGCACACAGGCAGCATTGTGTGTTATGCCATCAATTGTGTGCACATGCCAAAGGCTGACTGACATGCATGAGAATATTTTCAGGTGCATTGGTACTTAATAAGTACAGTTGATCAGAATTGTCAATTAGGGTAATAAAAAGATCAGCAACAAGAACTGTCAATGGACAAAATAATTCACAGAGTGGGTTGAAATTGAGAATTATTTTTTTAAAAGTAGGTCAAATGTCAAAAGTAAAGGTCAGCAGGTCTGCAAATGTTTTACCAATAGAATGGTCATGTGACAAGAAACAAACATGTGAAATACTTAAGCTGTATCCTCATCAGTATTGACACAAAACTGTTTTATAAAAACTTTAACATGTCTACGAGTAACGCCGACACCAGGGCTATGGAAATAGCTCCCCTCGACTCTGTCCCAGGGAGCTTAAAATAAATACCACAAATACCCATATAATTTACTAACTTTCTTTTGCTAAAAACTGCTGTTGTAGGTTAGAGTGCTTAGATTACATTGGTACCGAGATCGTCCAAGTTTTTTCCCCATATTAGCTTTGGTGGCCAAGACAGTTTACAAGAGTCCAACATGAATCCCAGTAATAATAACTGTTTCTGTCCAGAATTACTTCTGTAAGTTGAAGCCCCAGGTAAGTTGCCATATTTGACATGTGGACAATTAATAAGCTTCCCTTATTAACATCGGAGGCAAGGGCTTCTGCTCAAAATCACCAAAACACAAGCGCAACACCTCTCAGAAAAAAAATAGGTCGAATCACCTTACCTGTGTTGGTCATGGCATGAGTCGTAGCTTGCTGCCAGCAAGGGGATAACATTATATGAGTGTGTTTTGTTTTTGTTAATTAATGGAAATAAATGGTTTTCTGTTGAATTCATTTTGGCGTTTAACATCATGGTGCGACAGAGGGTTCATTGTAAACAGGATGTCATAAATATGCTGTCAGACTGTTAAAATTTACGATATATGATACCTTATTTATATTAGCATAGAAAACACATTTCATTTATTTTCTTGTATCATATTAGGCAGAAATACTAAAATGCCAAAAATTTGACTTTTTGTTGTGATATAACTTCACTGAACTGTAAACAAGAGATTCCAGAGTGATCTTGGCGCCTACCACTGAATGATTTTTATTGGTTCAGGCCTCGAATTTAACATTTTTTGTCACTTGCTAAAAACAGCAAGTGCCCAAAATTTCTACTTGCTAAAATACATTTTTACTTGCTATTAAGCCTTCGTTTGTATTTAAGGATGTATATCAATATACATGTACATGTTACTGTAGTATAAACAGTAATATCTAACCTCATATTTTTGTTTGAAATCAATCTATTAACAGTCTCAGATACAACCAGTTTGTAAATTGAAAAGTCAAATAAAGTTGATGATTAAGAAGAGAATATATAATATATTAGCATTTATTAGCATAAATAATGGACGCAGGCTTGTAGCCTCTATTTCCATATCAATATCAATACATAGTATAATATAAATATTTCCTGTGTAATTAATGGCTTTATATTAGTTCATGTGCATTCATGAATAAAAACGGTTATTTTTCCAATCATCATCTAACATTTTTTCAAATTTTATGACAGAATCAGCATTGACAACAATTTGTGGCAAGCTATTCCATAAATCAATAACTCGGTATCCTATTGTTTTATTTGCATTTTATGCACTTTTTAACTTTGAAGAACTTATCCTGAAGAATTCAAATGAACAAGAAGTTATCACTTAGTGTACATGTGAGCAAATTTTTTAATAAGTAGTAGTAATTATTTATTTATTTGATTTATGTTCGATTTTTATGAACATCTGTCGTACCATGAAAATCATGCCGATCTGTTGAACAAAGTCTGGTCGCTGTCCGTTCGGTAACTCGTCGTTCCGTTATAAAATGTCTGGTATTCGCGTACATCAAATAGTGAACATTTGAATTGTAAATAAATAAAAAAAATCATAGATTTCCTGAAGAAATCTCTTTCCGATAATTAAAACAAGCCGATCAGATTGGCTGCAAATGACGACCTCTGATCTAGGTTATTTCCTAACCTGAATAATGTGTAGTGATCTCAATTATAGGCGCAATCATATGCTACCGAACGTGCAGCGTAAATCCTTCGTGTTTACCTCATTATAATATGAAATGTGCGTCATAACTCTTGTTCAGTTAAACAAATAAATCGTGTTTTTCATTTCTTCATTGAAATTAATTTTGAGATTGAATCATTATTCTTGACTTTTTTGCCAGGTGTCAATTCATCACTATCGCTTGTGCCACTAGTTTGCCTTTTAAAAAAAGATGTATTTTTTCTAGCAGACGTATTTTCTACCATGACTAGACCACTCCGACAGACGCTTGTAACATTAGGGCTTTTCCAGCAAGTTTCAAACGTTTACGTGAATGTGTACAGGAGGACAAGTCCGACAGACATTTTTTCAGATTTGACAAGTTACGATGTTGCGATGGCCAAAACCTTGATGTGTAAATATAAGCAACTGCATTTGTTCACAAACAGCGCTTATTTATCATTTTGTTATGATAGTTACATTTTGTATTCGACGAATCAACTCGCTGAAAAAAGTAAGTGCATATTATTTCTACTCGCTAATCTCGGAATTCAGCTCGGTAATAGCGAGTAATAAAGCGTTAAATTCGAGGCCTGTGGTTCTATGTAAGATTGATCTTCTCTCTATTTTTCCTCCTTTCTTTTTTCCTCTTATTAATCTGATAAAATGAACAAGTGGAACCTACATGTGAAGTTTGAGAAACATCGCTCCAGTATTTTTCAAGAAGTAGCCATAACAAACTTCAATTCTCAAAATCCAACATGGCTGCCAGTCGACCATTTTGTTTTCCTGATCAAAAATCTGAACTGAATTGGCACAACTAGGGACCAAGGGCAACCTACACATGAAGTTTGAGGATTATCTCTCCAGCACATTTCAAGAAATAGCGATAAAAAAAGGATTGTTTATGAATGGACAGATGACAGATCATGGAAGCAGGGGGATGCTGTGGGCTAAAAATTGCTGACTCCACAATAACTCTGGATCATGTGACAGTAACGTGATGATAATACATGAGAATACTGCTACTGGTGTTTACGAGAGCAAGGTAATGCATGATTTTTTGGAAGTTTGGCAAATAATGACATTACTGTGTAGTATTTATATTCAATATTAAGTTCACCTGAATGTTACGTTATAATAGTTTCAGTTAGACATAATTTCTTAAAAAACTAAACTAAAAGTAGAAATTTCCCGACACTCATCGTAATTATTAGCTATTGTCCATTCAGTTAAGACTTTCCAGGTAATTTTGTTTATAGACTACAAACTAAAAATAGTAATAGTGACCTTGACCTTGACCCAAAAGCCGGGAAACTTTAACTTGATCTGTAGCTACCCATGGCATACTGAAGTAACATTCCAACTTTTACCAACATACCTTGAATTATGGCTGAGTAAAGTGCGGAAAACTATGTAGATGGACTGACAAACAGACAGAAGGACGGGGAGAACATCTTTAGTCCCTCCAGTTTCACTGGTAGGGGACTTATAAGGTGTAACATGTCAGTTCTGTGTTAAAAATTTTGACATGGTCATTAACCTGTCCTATCATGCTAATATAACTACTTACTGATCGTCTCCATATTTGACAGCCTTGAGCACTCCTACAGCTGCTGTGGTCATTCGGTCAAAGCCTTGACCCACATGGTCAGCATGACAGCGTGTTCTGTCCTCCACTAGAACTTCTCGAGGCTCAGATGCACGTGGAAGGTAGGACAGATTTTTGAGCTCATTCATACCACTGTAGAAATGACATTCATAGGACTTAAGACAAGTGAAGAATTAATAGTCAGAATTTGATTCATGAAGAAATCACAAATTCAGAACATTTGGATCTATAACTAATTTTGTGTTTTTTATACACAATTAAATCAGTCCTGTTAGCAGGTTAATCAAAGTTTTTTTTTTTTTTTTTTTAATATTTACAAAATGTTTTCAACATGAAAAATGTAAAATTGGAGGAATTTAAAAGGGTTTTCAGTATAATCAAGTATTCTTAACAGTAATCAAATCAGTCAGAAAATAAAAGGGACTTATATAATTATAAGCTATAAAAAGGAGAAAAAATCTTTGTTCATATAAGCCAATGTGGAAGAGACTACCAGGTACATACCGTTTACGTTTGTAGGGGGACTTTGGCATGTCAGCAGTGGGTACCATCTGTTCTCCAGGTCGGGCCCACATAATTGGACCATCGTTACTAAGGTTTCTACTCAAATGTACTAACGACCTCTCACCCCAGGGCATCACTGCCTTCAGGAACTCATTCTCTTCCATGGAGTCTAAAAACTCTGGAAAGTAGTCCCCTACTTCCTCGTGAACTGTTCCTACTAAACTTATCTGTAAGAGTGGCCCTGTGCGGAACGTTCCATTCTGGTAAGATTTCATCACCTGCTCTCTGTACTTGACCATTGACAAACTCTCAATATCTGATTTGCCTAAGATACCGGCCTTAACGGTCATGTTTGGATGGTTCTCTGCAAAATAGTCTATATAGTCAGGTTGGGATGCAACTGCACCATGTACGATGCCCATCACACAATTTGATACACCTTCCAGGCTTTCACCATAAACAAAATCAAAATAGTCTTTTACTAATTCTACACGTTCTTCCTTGGAGAGATGGGAGATTTCGTCATCATAAACATGTAAAACAAGTGCTCCCCCATTTGAATATTTTTCTATGTGCATAAATTGTTTATATTTAGAATTAGAAAAGGGCAAATTGGAATCCACTAAGTTCTGTCCTTTTTTTAAGTGAAAATCTTGAAAACATTCTGTTTTTACATTTTTCATAACATCAATAGCACTATGAAGCTTATTGTCTGTTTCTGACTTGTTGTGACCACCGTTCCTAGCACTGCTGTCAGTGTTATATTTACTTGACTTCTTGTCTGTCTGAGTCCCACGTGACACCTTAGATAGCCCTTTCTTTGGGGAGAAAGTTCCAGAAACAGAAATGTGAACATCCTTGCTACTTGACGAACTGCTGCTTGACGGTACCTGCACACCTTTGTTCTCTGTCCTGCGACGGAGGTTGACCTGCACCCCACAGTTATTGACGATTCTTTTCTTACCTGAGATTTTGAGAGTGAGACCGGTTTGTTGTGGGATGACATGGTACTCTTGTTTGCCATTGAGAGTGACTAGTGGTGTCTTTGTAGGCGTCGTTTGTCGTTGCTCCTTATGATGATGGTGTCTGTGCTTGTGGTGTGTGTGTTTGTGGTGGTGCTCTGAGTGGTGATGGCGATGCCGATGCCGTTCCTTCTGATCACCAGAAACATTCCCCTCCCTGGAGCCATGGCGGTTACCGATGGCCAACTTGAGGAGTTTTTCAGGACTTGATGTCATACCATTGTGACTGTCTGTACTACGGTTGTCACTATCGGGCTGTCTGTCATGCTTGGATGGTGATTGAGCTACTGCAATAAAAGATAAGAAAAAATTTCATAACTTTTTTTTTAAAGACACTTTAACAAATTCTTTAATAATCAATAATACAAACACATAAGGTACATATTAATACAAACACAGAGTGTTTAATTCCACCAACACAATTAGCATTGATAGTAAATAATATAAGATTCATCAAATTGTCACATGTTTTATTTTTTCTCTGGAATGAATTTATGTGTTTTCACCTGCATCATTTTTTCAGAGTGCCACTAAATATACATGTAACATGTTCACAGTTACTTCAGCACTAGACCAATTCATAATCTAGATCTACTTGGATTAATGGACTTCTTTTGGCAGGAGAAAAATTGTCTGTCTGCCCATAATACATAAGCCATAGATATGTACCAGGTATATAAACATCAAGATAAAGAAACCATTATCTGACAATCTGCTCATTCTCGGTAGATTAATCTTTGCCAAAAAAAATAAACAAAAAAAACCCCATCCTACCAAAAGTTGAGAAAACCCCCAAAATGGTTGAGCAGAACTTGCTAAAGACAATTTAACCAAACCTTAGACATTACAACCTATGTCACCAAACCGTAGACATTTCAACCTATGTCTAGCACACACTGATACACTTTAATATATGAAATGATCTGCTAATTCAAGTTGATAATTTACTAAAGGCAGGCATATGCATTGGATATGTAACTTGTATTAAGATTGAGTCAAAAATATTCAGAAAGATATATTTCAAATTTTTTACCCGAGAGTACACAAGAACTGTACATGTAAGCCAGCAAGAAGTAGAATCAGAGCAAAGCCAGGTTTCATGTTTTTTACCTGTTAACTTATTTTCATAATTGAAACAATTTACATAATTTGGAATTACACTTCATTTATAAATGCATCATACTTTTATAGACAGGTAGCATAGTATTCAAAGAATGTGACAGAAAGAGCAAATCAGGAAGATAAAATAAAACATTAAGAAAACGGTTGACTTTCATTGAAACTGATCAGTCTAACATGCACTAAAATGTCAGGCAAACAATACTGCATGTTAGAATAAGTCAATCTGTATTCTGTAATGCCAGGGAATTTTGCAAAAGAGCTACCCGGTAGTTGAAAATCTGACACACTAAAGCACATCCTGTTGACCTTGACAGGCGGCAAGTCCTAACTAAGGGGAAAATTATTATGCCCTTGACAGTCCTAAAAAGGAGGAAATTGTAACCAGGACTTTGACAGGCTAATAGCTATAAAGTCCTAACTAAGAAGGAAATTATTGTGATCTTTACAGGCCAAGATTCCCAACAAAGGGGAAAATTGTAACCAGGACCTTGACAAGCTAAAATAATTGATATATATGGGTCACTCTCAGGTAATGGGCAATTTTGATAGAAACTAACATGCCGTTACATGGTCAACTTTAAACTAATATATTTTAAAAAGTGGAAGGTATAGCACTCCACATAACATATTATAGTGATCATTATAACGTTGTTTAATAATAAACATAATTTTATAATTATCTAAACAAGTATAACTCTAGAAAATTGATTTTAATTTCAATAATTGGCTAGAATTTTAATGACTTCCAGTTACAAATATGACATACAAATTTCTATTGTTTTGTATTTTGTCTTTGCATGGTCTCTAGATCAGTATTTTTATACACAGATGAAGTCTAACCAGAACACATTAAAACTATGAAAAAATGTGATTAAAAAATAAAGTTTGAAGTATGAATAATACACATATTGTGTGGTCATTACGGGCACTGTGAAGGTTGTCAGTTGTTATTAATTTTGCATATTCTTATACCAATATATTGAAAGGAATGTGTTCATCGTTTAAAGAAATGTGTACTGCTGAAGAAATAAAGTATAGGAACATTGTGAGGATATGCATTACTTTACGTTACGATGAAATAAAAAGGTAAAGTTTCTGTCCACATATAACGTCCATATAACGATCACAAAAGTTCTGTTTTTTTTTGGCGATAATACATCGAGTCAACTCTTGCGTACCGCGAGATTCTCTGTTTATGTACGTATCGGTGATGTCACCCACTTGTGTGCACAGTCTTCCCGCGAGATTGACGACAAAGACAAAGCAGTCTCATGCGCCCAAGTAAGTTATGAAATGTTGTGGGCGTCCTGTTGTAACGGGCATAATATTAATGTAAACACATGAAATGTTAGTTATGGCAGCTTATAATCTAGTGCTTTAAGTTTTAGTAAGAATATTATTGGAATGATTTTCTGTGACTTTAGCGTTTAAATTCATAGAACTCCATCGACTGACAGGATCGCATTTGTTCATTGAACTAGCAAAAGTGAATATTTTTGGACAGATACTCAATGAAGGGACGTTATAAGAAGACGAAAATTGCATTATGGACGTCCTCTTGGACATATAATTCTACCGTTTGCCTAGATTAATAAGTTTCAAAAACATCTCGAGTTCAATGACATTTTAGTTGTACGATAATAAACACCTAAAATATTATGATGTTTATTAAATGCCCTTTTGTCAGTTCAAAGCGGAATAAGATTTGGTATTAATTGAAAATCGTTACTTTGGACAGAATTCCATATGACGGACATTATGTGTACAATGACTGTAACTGAGCTGAGATTCAAGTTGTTTTCCTGCAAGTTTAAGCAAGCACATGCCGATTTTTAACTGAAATTATATTATTTATATAGTAGAAGAAATTAATGTTATATAGTTTGACTAGAAATAGAGGTTATAAGTGAGATAAAATCAGATTTTCATTTATTTTTCAAATGGACATTACAATTGATGGAATAGATGTCCATCACATTAACTGTTCATTTGATTATAAAATTCTAACCAGGCATTAAATATGAAATATTTTCAGCTTTTTTTCATGTTTTGTATATGAAAGTTTATATCCTTCAACAAAATTATAATAAAAGTAATATGAAAAAAGGGAGAAACAAAAAATAATAAAAAAAGAAAAAATCTGCTTGTGTAGTGAGTTTGTATATTGAAAACAATAATAACAGGGAATCAAACCCACTTGTTTTTTAACATTATCAAAGCCAACTGAGACGTACGCGACTCTCCCAAATAAAACGTGTACACCGCCGGGTCCCAGTTACCAAAGTGACCGCATGTGATCATCCTACAGTTTGCTCAGTGTTTAGTGTAAATATGCAAGGCACAGCCAGTTTTATTGTCAAATAATGGTAAATAAATACATATAGGATTTTATATAAGCAGTTTTCAATTTATAATAAGTAATAAAATCAGCAGAAAGTGTTATTTTTAACTACACAAACATATTGGCAAAAATGTCACCGGCAAGCTAAGCTATTTATAGCCTGTGTATATATACACATCCTCTCCCCTCAGGTAAGCATCATTAGACTGTTCCAGTCACAGTTTTGAGTTTGGGCATAATCCATTTCTAGGGTGAGAAGCGTATGCAGCAACACATGTACTGGTCTGTGTGTACGAGGGGTTTTATTAGGATTTATTAGGATAATTAATGGATGCAGGCTGGAAGCCTCTATATCCATATCAACGATATATGTACATAAAATAAATAAATGATTGATTTCCAGTATATCAATTGCTATGTTTCCTCAATATATCTAAAATGTTAAACTTTAAAATGAATATTTTTCCAGTGTTTATCTAGCATTACTTCAAAGTTGTATACAGTATCTGCATCTATAATATGTTGCGGCAAATTATTCCATACATCTATTATTCTGTTACTGAAGAAATTCTTTCTTAATTCTAGATTACAACGTTTCTTAAAAATTTTCTCCGAGTGACCTCTCGTCCTACTAGAACTGTCCATTTGGAAAAAGTTCTCAGTTACTCTAGATCTATAATCATAAAGTTTTTTAACTATTTTAAAAACATTGATAATGTCCCCTCTAGTTCTCCAATGTTGTAAAGTTGGAAGATTTAGTCTCTCTAGGCATTCCTCAGTCATATGTAAGGTTTTTGAGTCCCTGAATAAGTTTTGATGCCCTTCTTTGAACGTTCTCGATCAGGTCGATATCTGCTACTCGATATGGGTTCCATACACTTGCCGCGTATACCAGGTGTGGTCTGACGAAAGCTTTAAACAATTACTTGAAAATTGACTCATCAAGATATACAAATGATCTTCGTATTAGTCCAACTATGCTGTTCGCTTTGTTTACAATGTTATGCAGGTGAGTTTTGAAATTCAGGTCCTCATCGATGGTAACCCCAATGTCCTTTTCGTGTGTGATGTTTTCCAGCTGAATCCTCTCTCCTTCCTGTCCATTCATATAGTAATGTCTTTTTTTGACATTAACAATTGCAAGCTGATGGGGGGTAAACGGAGACAAGACACACTCATAGTGTTAAATAGGCTTACTATCCTAATGAGATTACAGTCAGTAACAGATAAGAGGTGATGATTTCTCAATCAAACAAAAGAATTCAGTTTATAATTGGCCTAGCTCCATGGAGTCCGTGGAGTCCGTGGAGTCCGGGATTCAAAGATCAGTAAGGCCATCATATCATGACGGACTTTTAAACAGTTACAATACAATTAATAGGCTTATTGTTTTATAAATCTGTTTATGATAACACTGCTTGTATATATTCCTCCTTTTTATAAGGAATTTGTGAAAATAAACATCAACTTTGAAGACCTGAGTATGGCGCTGTTGCACCATTCTTTAACTTACGTTTTTCAAGAACTGATTTCTATTTAATTGTGATGAATCCCTAATTCTACATATAGTAGGTAGCTATACATCAATTCATTATCTGACATATTTAACAAGAATAAATTGCTGTGTGTATGTTTATTATCTTCAAGTTCCTAACGGGAATTTCCATCGTTTTCCAAGATGGCGGACATGGAGAATTGACGATCATTTTTCTGTAAAAAAAACTTGAAAACGTCTCTATCTGTATAATTTGCGCACCCCCAACTTTAAACTTTATTTCAGTACAAAAAAAAAACTGCGCAAATTACACGAGTTTTTACGGTAGGTTGAATTTCAAATTTTTGGAAGGAGAAAACTAAATATTTTCCGTCTCTGCCGCGTCCATCATGTTGATGTGTAAAATGTCAACATTTTGCATTTTTTTATCTTCTTATTAACATATATTTAACTTCAGGTGTTTTTAGCTACCAAATAAAACCACTTCTAAATTTTAAATTCTGTGGTACCGTAACCTAAAAGTGGCCCATTACCTGAGAGTGACTCATGTATATACCTACTTATATAACCTAATAAGGTATAGCTACCTTTTTTCCAAGAAAAAAAATCTTTGACCGAGTCTCAAAATGGTGTTCAAAAGTAATAATTCATGTAAAATGTTTTGCTATTTTATGTGTTCAACCTTCTCCATCAAATTAAGTCACTGGAACACAAGTTTTCGCCACATTTTGTCTATTCCTACAGATGTCAGTGCAAAATGCACCCAAAACTAAACATACATACAAATAATAACTTACCATCTTTATTTGAAGATAAAGTAAAAGACTTCATTCATGTTGTTTACTAACTGTTGTTCAGAACAGAAAGCTAGTAAAAGACATTGTAAATCAATTATAAGGTCAAAGAAAATGATGTCGGATATATATGATCTGGGAAATCACCTGTGTCTATAAATAGAACACAAAAGAGTTCCATTTGAACATAAATGGTGGAACACACATTCTCTGGCCTAAGGACAGCTGGCATGGTTTACAAGTTTACAAGAATATTCAAGTGATGTTTAAGCTTAATATATGATAATGAATGTAATAGATATCTTCATCTGGAATGTTTTTCCATTTCCACAGCCTTGGGTATTCTGCTATAAGGTATAGTCTGTTTCATAAAACTTCAGAATAACTTATCTTAATAAGGGCGCCCCCACTGTCGATTACCCGCCCCCTGCACCCTTATTAGGTCATATACAGTATTTTTTTTGATGGGTGCATTAGCTAAATTGAGTAAATAGTGATATTACTTAAAAGCAATGACAACTAGTGAAGGGAATCAGTTTCACTTTCAGAATTGATCATCAGAAACTTGAAATTGATTGATTATCGACTTTAATTGGTTTGCTGAATAGAGCCAGCTGGGATCAAGGCAGGATTTGGGGAAGTATACCCTTTTTACTGTGGTGGAGAAAAATGGGAGACAGAAGGCCTCCGATCGAGTGTCGAAGACGCAAGCCAGGGGGAGAGCACGAGAGGGGGGTAGAGGCCCCCTCTCGTAAGGGGGGTACGGGGGGTCTCCCCCGGAAAATTTTGCATTCGTTGAGGCAAGGAGATGGCTTTTCAGCACTTTTAAGTGATCCAAACCTTCAAAATTTAGTTCAGATTTTTGTATAATTTAAATATATATATATAAAGGGGAGTTTTAAAAAAAATTCAGAGGTTAGGAGGTCATGATCAGGTCACTCAGTTCAAGCCAATAGTCTAGTCATAATTGTTGAGTGCTGTTGTAATAATTTACTTAAGTTAGTGAGACATACTCTCCAGTCAAAAATTCATTGCACAATATGTTCTAGCCTCATTCCATGTTCAAGTGATGACAGGGTTTACTTTTATAATTCTTAAGTCAAATATCTTGTTTTTGTTTCATGTTGAGTCTTGTTGTATTATTTACTTATTTACTTACATTAGTCCCAGTAGTATCCCGCTTTGTGAGACATGATAAGTGATGTTGTTTTGTCGGAGACGTCACACAAATGCTTGAAGCATCCCGGTCATTAATATTTTTGTATCATGGCAGGTGCGTTCAATAAAGTTTTACCTGTTTGCCGTCCCAGTAACACTGATTTTAATCGTTTTCGCAGATTGAACGCACCTCAAACCACGACGTTCTGAACTTTCTAGACTCTACTACAGCGTGTGTGTACTAGGATCACGACATTCTGAACTCTCTAGACTCTACATACAGCGCGTGTGTAATATCGTCAGATCTTGGAACACATTTCTTGCGACTTTTGGAATTGTTTTTATCTATTTTGGCTTGGGGGAAAGGAATCTTTGAGAAGGGGACTTTTTAATGTGATTTGGGGAACTTTTAACAAGCTTTTTGGGGGAATTTTAGGGGAAAGGGGAATTTATATCTCTAGGGGAAATTTACTGATAAACGGTAAAAAAAATAAGGCTGGATTGATCCCTGAGAGCACAGATGTGCCCTTTTGCAGAAAATTTATGTACATCTCAAGTACATTTATGCACAGAATTGACCTTTTGTAAAAAATGTATGTACATATCTCGAGTACATTTATTACGTGTCTTAGCCTTTGTTGTCAGTATTTATAATACTGAATGCAAACAAAGCATTTAACAGTTGTTAATATATTTTAATTTCCTTAATCACTTGTAAACCACCAATGAATATATCTATAAAATATAAGATCAATTACTTTTTGGTATAGTATCACTACAAAAATATGTAAGCCAAAGATTTAAGAGCACTTCCCAACATTTCCAATAAATTACATTTTCAAAATCATCGACGATCAGTTTTATTATTATTTTTTTTTTTTTTACTTAATATTTCTGATTATTTTCTATCATCGGCCCATCACTAGTGATAATTATATATATACAGCACTGCAACATAAAGGAGGTGGCATTAAGTTGCAGTTAACATTTAAATTCATAGGGAAATTGGACAATTTAAGAACCTCAGTATTCTTCAAAACATTTCATGCACATATATACGCAACAAATAATCAATGGTACCAGATTGGCATTAACTTCTACATCCTTTCTCTAAGTATCTCTTATAATTAATGAATTACAAACAAATTTATGCGTTATTGCAGATTGTTGTCCCACTGAGAATATAATTAAAGATATGTTAAGTATATAGATTCTTTAAATCATGATATTAACCGAAAGGTTTCATTCAAAAATGACATTTAGTTTGGTGACAGGTGTACTCCAAGGCAGTGCTTTCTGGCTCATCTCATCAAGATTGAATTAACTGGTAATACAATGACATGAAATGTGTATTTTTTATGACCATTTTTTACTATCATTCCGTCACACAAACACACACACGTTTGGAGCATGTTATTATCCGAGTCATGAGACCATCGATTTTTTAATAAATTGTGCCTACGTGCGTGGTGTCATGAACTTGTATCAAATACACAGACAACAGTTACGCTTTCACAAAGTACTACCTTTCGTTGTTCCATTCATTCCATTTGGTGGCTTCTGCAATGGCTTTTGCTTTGGAGGTGATGGCGAACCACTTATTTCTGATGAATCACTTGTTGATGAAAAACGTCTTTCACTACCAACATAATCATCTAAATATCCAGAATTTGACAGCCTACGATAATCATGCTGAATTCGCCTCCTTTTGCCAGTATCTGGACTGACACATGGATCCGGAATATGTGTTGTTGGAATGGTTGTTATTTTCAGGCGTTTTGGATCTGAAGGTGAAGATGTCACTGGAGAGTCAGATTGTTTATTTTTATCCTCCTTCGCAACATGTGCAGCATGTGTGATTTGCAATCCCGGCAGATTTCTGTAACCTTTTTGATCCCGTTTTAGATTAAACAATATGTCATTACCATTTTCACTTAATTGGTCATCAAATGTGTCCAGTGTCATACGCATAGAAGTTTGTTTTTGCAAGATCTCAAAGATATTGTCGTTGTTTTCATTAATTCGTGAATCTGTCGTTTCTTCCTCCGCCATTTTAATATTGACAAGTGCCCGGATATTTGTACGCCATGTCGAAAAAATTCGTTACGGCCCGTGTCATTGGTGCAAAATGAACATAATCGCAAAATTTTATTTTTAGTGACCAATCAATGCTACCCTTTCTCCAGCCGTCAGTAATCCAGCAAGGAGCGTGCGTATTCGCGCAAATTTATCAACTTTTCAAAAGAGAAGAAAGGCAAGTCCACAAACTAACAGAAGACACAGGTTAACTACAAAAAATGTCGACAGACACCGGACCCCCGGCAAAGATGCAGAAAGTGGACGGACCAATAGAGGTATCCGAAGGTGATCAGAGTCAAGATTTTGATGCAGATACACAAAAGGCTTTGGAAGATATAGACGCTTGTCAAAACGATATTGACGTTCTGAATGAGAAAGCAAGTGAGGAGATACTGAAAGTTGAGCAGAAGTACAACAAATTGCGGAAACCCTATTTTGATCAACGTAATGAACTTATCAAAAAGATCCCGAATTTCTGGGTCACTGCAGTATCCTTTGTGTCGATTTTCACAACAATACTCACAAGGTTCTTGGTGCTATGTTGGAGAAGAAAATGGCCATCTAAGAGAAATCGACAATCGATCAATGTCGGGTTTAAAAATTCTATTTTGAGTTTACTACTGAAATGGAAGTTATGCATGTTACAAAGGTTACTATGATAGTGATGTTGTATTTTCATTTTTGTCGTTTCTGAACATAAGATGTGAAATTATGTTTTGTGACCTAAGAAGGGAGATAATCCAGATGGAAATTAGGTTGCACACCACTAAAGTTTACTCTCTGTTGTTAGTATTTTTGTTAAACTGTTAAACTTTATTTTTGAATTAAATACGGGAAAAATGTACTATATCGGTTATATGTTGCTTGATTTAGAAAAAGATGTATGAATTTTAGTATTGAAACTGGAAAGCAGAACCGATCATAAGAAGTAGCTAAGGGTCTCTGGCCATTTTTTGTTTTGATGCCAATTGCAACCAACCTTAAGCAACAACCTTAAACAAGGGCCATGTCCCCATGCCTGAAAAGTGATAAAATTTCACTGCTTATCCAGATTTAATTATGGAATCCTCTTAACATTGTTGGGTAAAGACATGTCAACACGAGAAAATGATTTAATGTAATGTTTGCAGACAGGTCATGAACCAGCTAACAAAAGATCAGTAAAAAGCATCTTGATATATCAAAATTTAGATAAAGCTACTATTATGGAATCGCCCACTGAGAGAACAATTTGATAATCATTTAGAGCTCTATCAAGGGAGGTAAGCACAACAGATAGTCTGTGAGATGGAGCATAAACATCTAGAATCCATATCTTATAATAAAATAGAGAAATGTGTTGTTATTCCATCTTTTTTCTAATTATAAGTAAACAACATGTACTCATGTTAATGTATTTTTCTCAAAATATGTTTTCCTCTTTCATTTCGTAAAACATCCTTACCTTGTGCCTCAGTTTGTCAACCATCCACAGATTTCTGCCATCCTTGATGAGGAAGAGGAAGAGTGCTTACACTACCTCAACATGGTGAGATAGTATAAATGATGATTTAACTTTGGCATGGCTATATACAATTACCATTCTATGCTGAAACAAGTTTTGAACATTGCCTCACTGAACACTTCATCAAGAGATTTATAATCCTTAGCTCCTATCAAAAACTGCTTCAGAACTAAGTTATCACATGTAATCAGGTTTAATAGTGGAAATTCAAGTTGCCATGTAAATGTTGGGCATGAATGTACCTCATATGCTGATACAGATGAACCAGCATACATACATGTAGCCAGTGTAGAAACACCTTGGTCATGATGGACTTTTGGTTTTAAAGTAATATGTGATCTGTCTCTGAACTAAATCTGTGTGCTATCAAACGAACCAGTAAACTTGTTTGTTGTTGGTTAGGTATTTTGAAGAAAATGTAAAAAAAAATCAAAAAAATCCTGTCCTACCAATTATTTTCTTCTACAGGTCGAAGTTGAAGAATTTGAAGATATCAAATCAGGTTACAGGATAAATTTCACATTTTCCTCCAATCCATATTTTAACAACAGTTATATGTCCAAAGAATTTCATCTAGCTACAACAGGTAAGGTGTTTAATTTTCTGCCCTAGGTTGATTTAACATTATTAGAAACCCTATACCCAATTATACTTTGTACAATTATTGACTTTTAATGAGATGTACGAGAGACTATACAGACCTTGTCAAGAGTTTGTTCATTAAGGCCAAAGGCTCAGGTAAACAAACTCTTGACCAGGTCGGCATAGGCTTGTGTACACTGAAAACAAAAAAGCAATAATAATTGTTTTGTAATATGACCAACTAAAATCATATGAAAAAAAATTAATAATTCAATAATAGAACCACTGGCAACAACTACAATTTTTCAAAGTCTTCAGACTGACTTTTGGTACTTAAATATTGCCGTAAAAGTTTTGTTGCACCTTAAGTACCTTTTCAAGTGTTCAACAAGTTTTTTTTTCTTCAAAATATCATGCAATTCTTCTTTATTTATTGTAGTGAAATGTTGTTGGTGTTTCTCGTCTGCCATATTGTAAACAAAGTGATGCCAAACACTTATTTGTTTCCACATTATGAATGGCTGTTTAACACAAATTAACACATTGCTTGGTTGGATAATAGGGAAGCAAAGAGCAAGAACAGGTTGGGCAATTCCTGAGGAATTTCCCAGCTGAGTTATTAGTACAGATCTATTTTAACATTGGGCGCAGCTAGTGTTGTTATAGGGGGAGAGCAATAAGTACTAATTACAAGTAAAAGGCTATAGTCTGTTTTGGAAAAGTGGCTGATTCTTAGGTGATCCTGTGCAAGTACATATCCCAGTGCTATACTGCTACTGAGTATGTATACTAAAATATAGTACTATAGTCTGTTAATGTCAGATGATCATTAAGGCCCATGGGCTTCTTGTTAAGAGCTGTATTAATGAAAATCAAAAACTCTTGGTCAATGCACAAATTAAATGAAGTTTTACGAACAGACATTCTGTGTACAGGTGACCCAGCTTCAAAGTCAACCAAAGTAGACTGGAAAGACAATATGGACCTGACAAAGCGGGCCCAGGCACAGATACCAAACAGAAAACGGAGACACGGTTTCTCACGGACATTTTTCCACTGGTTCCAAGACAACGCTGACCCATCGGCAGACGACATTGCTGAGGTTGGTGGTCTAACTTACCCTGTGCTGTACTTACATAAATAGCGATAGGTAATATTCTAGACCTATCCATTCAAAAGGTATACAGGTAATTCTTTGATGACCTAAGTCTGTTAAGTAAATGTGACTGTGAATACCAACCAACCAATCACTTTGTCTGTTTCAAATAGAAAGGGGCCACGGTGGCCGAGTGGTTAAGATATCCTGACACTTTATCACTGGCCCTCCACTCCTGGGTCGTGAGTTCGAAACCCACGTGGGGCAGTTGCCTGGTAGTGGCCTTAGGCCAGTGGTTTCTCACTGGGTACTCCGGCTTTCCTCCACCTCAAAAATCTGACACGTCCTTAAATGACCCTTGCTGTTAATAAAATATTAAACAAAATGAACCAAATCTAAAAGAAGTTGTCTGTTCAAGTTAGAAACATACAGGAATCAGAAGGCGGATTTAGGGGTATTTTTTCCACATGCTTTTGCTTAAATTTTCATTGAATTTTTCAGAATATGCTAAATTTGTAAATTCTTCCATAATATTACTATTAAAGTCAGAATTATTCCTGGAAGCATATGATTCAGTTGTTTTAATATTCCGGAGTCTCAAGATTTAGATTTTCAAGTATCTGCAACAGGACATTTGCCTATTTATAGAATCAGAATAGCCGCATCAACCACTAACCAGAAAAAATTAGAAAGTCATTAGTGAGCTTTATGTAAATTCAGCGACCCCATTACTTTATCCTGTCAGGGGTTAAGTGTACCCCTCTTATGAAAATTTGAGGGTTGCAAGCATGAATCCAGAGGTACAAGTAAGAATTTGTGTATCAAGGTTACTGATTTGTACATATTTAACTAGCCATCAAATTACAGTTAAAGTGCTAATTAAGTTCTATTGAATTGAATGGTCATTTCTTGTTAGGAATTAGGTGTATTGGACCATTTGGTTAATATATGTTTTACAAAGATGAATCTTTTCCCACTCAACTCTACTTAATTGTCAATTGATCTAATATCAATGGGTGAACTGTTTTGTAGTGATGTCAAATCGGTTGAAAATCATAATCGATCAATCGGTAAAATTGGTTGTCTGCAACCAACTGATGATCAGTTAATAATCGCATCAGAACTTCCTCTTTATTATTTCTGTGATACATAGATTATACTCGTCAAATGATACTGTAACTTGCTTACTTTGTAATACGACCGCCTAGTAGTTTCTATCTTGTTGTTTAGGCCACAAGAAACATTAGACAGGCTTACATTTTGTTCTCGCTGTTTGCATGTACTTTGAAATTAGTAAGTTCATGCAATGTTATCTGAGTGGCCAAAAGGTCTTCTGACATCTACATATTTTATGATCACAACACCTAATTATACAACAAATATGATATTGTAAAATATTTATCTCATTTTTTTGCTGACTTGGTTCGACTCTTGGTGGTCAAATACAAAATGTATCCTCGGTATTACCGTATAGCAATTCGCCTAACAAAATGAAAGTACAAACTAATATGGATAGTTGTTGGCGGCAACTACGGTATCACTAAATCCAGAATTATGACAAAAGCAAAATTATTACATCTGAAGTTTAAAATTATGTATTAACACTATGTTTTAAATAGTTCCTTTGAGTGTGAAATATCTTAATTATTAGCAGTGTGCCACATTACGTACAGCTTTACCTGATTCATGCATCAAAACTATCATGCACGTACAAACGCTCGAGGGTTTAATGCATGCACGTAAAAACGGATGTAAAACAGAAAACATTAGTTAAGACCATTTAGGAATCAAATTAAAATTGTCTGAAGAAAATACGATTTTATTTTCCCGATCATTACATGAGTCGATTGCTACCGTCTGCAATCCTGTATTTTGATTGGCGATGACGATTCGCAGATCTAGGTTATTTCCTAACCTGAATTATGTTTCTTGCCAGTTCATTAAGGGCGCAACCATTACTACATATCATACGGTGTACATCAATCATGTTAATCCTGCTTAGAAGCTGTCCACAAAAGAAAAATGCTCACTCATCAATAGAGTCAGATCAATTGGAAATTAATTAGAATTAAATTATACTCATAAATTATCAATTTGTTTAAAATGGCATTTGATATTATTGGAACAATTTCCAGAATCATAATTAATTGACACCCTTCAATGCCAATGGTCTGCAAGACACATAGGTTTGTTTCACGCTCGAAACACTGGATACATGGCAACGATTTCAGAAGAAAAGCAATAATAAATAAATAAAAAGTAAGTTCTGTTGTATTTTTTGCTGAGCTGATTAATCGATTATGAAAGTTTGCAATCGATTGTCGTGAATCGGAAGGGTTACCAATCGATTTTCGATTACAAACTGATCATCGTGACATCACTACTGTTTTGTCTCATAGTTGGCTCCATGTTTTACGCAGTGTAAACATGATTGGTGCTGTACGATCTGTAGCAAAGATTGCACGTATAATGAACTTACGAGAAACATTATATTCAGGTTTAGAAAATGGCCTAGATCTATGAGTCATCATCAGCCAATCAAAATACAGGATTCCTGACAGTAGCAGCTGGCTCATAGAATGATCGGAAGACTTCGTCTCATCATGAAATCATATTATATTCAGACAATTTTGATTCTTGATGAGTGCAGTGTACCATTGACATCAAAAGTCCGTGTTTGCATTTGAATAGTTTTGATATGTAAATCACGTACAGATGTATGTGATGGGGCATACTGAAATTTGTCTTGACAATTAAGTGGGAAAGAAAAGATAAGATCAATCCATTTAAGGACAAGTAAGTTCTCCATTTTCTAAAGACAGTAAATACCTTGAATGTAAATCTGTGTTATTTATAGGTGATAAAGGACGACATGTGGCCTAACCCCCTACAGTATTACTTAGCACCAGACATAGAAGTCGGGGAGAACGGTGTTGGGTAAGTCTGACAAGTTTATTTCAGTGTGTCAAATGATTGGGATAGTGTGTAGATCTCCAACAAGTCATGGAAGTTTGGGGATGATTTAAAGATCTTCAGCAAGTGATGGAAGTTTGGGGATGGTATATACATCTCCAGCAAGCGATGAAAGTTTGGGGATGATATATATAGGTCTCCAGCAATTTAAATTTTCATATGGCATGATTGTAATGAAACTCATTGAAACTGTCTATATGATGCAAAGGAAACAAGATTGAGAAACAAGGCAATGATTTTGTTGGCTTCTAATTTCATTTTATCAGGATTATGAAAAAGATCAGTGAAATGAACCATTTATGTTTACAGAGACCATGATGATGAAAATGAGGATTCTGTGGTTGTATTGGGAGATGATGATGACGATGATGATGAGTTAGATGACGGTAAGTTTTCGACATATGACCCTGGCTCTTATGAGGGCATTAAGCCCCAAACAAATAAAAAATGTGTTTGAAAGGGGTTCGTTAACAAGTAGATTTTTGGAGATTAATGATTAATAAAATCTTAGCTGTGTCTGTTTCATGGACAAGTATATCTAAACCATCATGTAAGAGTTTGGATTCAGACCTATGTTTGATTATTTTTCTATCATACTTACAAATAAATATTTTTCAGTCAGAATATAAATGGATCTATTTTGTCTGCCAAAAAACCAACAAAAGCCTCAGGGTTGAGACAGGGGATTCCCCATTCACAACAATTGTATGACGGGGAAAGAATACAGTGACGTGTCAAAAGTTCATTATTATGATGTCATAGCATGTAAGCTGTCTTTCCCTGCCCAGTGCAAAGTAGTCATCTCTTCTCTTGCAACAACAGGATCACCCTGTGAAGTATGCAAGAAATTTACAACTTCTTGCTAGAACTATATAATAAGTTTACATGGACCAGAATATTGATTCCAGGGCATGATAATGGTACTACCACTTTAACCCATTAAAATGTGTATGCCTTTACCATCTAGGTGTTAAAATTGCCCTTCAGAGCTACACAGTGTTACACATACATTTTTGCGTTGTTAGGAAACTCATTGACAGGCTCCCTGTCACTGCCTGTGTTAGTATGTACATCTCCGTTTACAGATCGTCCTCTGGTAATGATCGCTTTGGTTTAGTATTGTTAAACATCCTATCAGCTGGTAGACTTGGTTAAGGACAGTCTCTCCTGTGTATGAGATGCGTCTGTTATGCATGTAGTGTGTGTTTTGAGAGGCTGCAGTATGTATGAGTTTTTCTCCTTTTGATAGTGGGAAACTGATATTGACTTTGTAGTGCTACCTCACTGAAGCAGGACACCACACCTGCTCACAGTATACTGACAATGGACCAAAGATCATAACGTGTTTATATTACAGACTTATCTAGTCCCACATCCCATCCTCCCACATCCCATTCTCCCACATCCCATCCTCCATCATCCCATCGTCTTTCCACATCCCATCCTCCCACATCCCGTCCTCCCACATCCCATCCTCCTCCATCCCATCCTCCCACATCCCGTCCTCCCACATCCCACCCTTCATCATCCCATCCTCCCACATCCCGTCCTCCCACATCCCATCCTCCCACCCTTCACCATCCCATCGTCTTTCCACATCCCGTCCTCCCACATCCCATCCTCCCACATCCCACCCTTCACCATCCCATTGTCTTTCCACATCCCATCCTCCCACATTCCATCCTCCCACATCCCATCCTCCCACATCCCATCCTCCCACATCCCACCCTTCATCATCCCATTGTCTTTCCACATCCCGTCCTCCCACATCCCATCCTCCCACATCCCATCCTCCCACATCCCATCCTCCATCATCCCATCCTCCATCATCCCATTGTCTTTCCACATCCCGTCCTCCCACATCCCATCCTCCCACATCCCGTCCTCCCACATCCCGTCCTCCCACATCCCATCCTCCCACATCCCATCCTCCCACATCCCATCCTCCATCATCCCATCCTCCATCATCCCATTGTCTTTCCACATCCCGTCCTCCCACATCCGATCCTCCCACATCCCGTCCTCCCACATCCCGTCCTCCCACATCCCGTCCTCCCACATCCCATCCTCCCACATCCCATCCTCCATCATCCCATCCTCCATCATCCCATTGTCTTTCCACATCCCGTCCTCCCACATCCCATCCTCCCACATCCCGTCCTCCCACATCCCACCCTTCACCATCCCGTCCTCCCACATCCCACCCTTCACCATCCCGTCCTCCCACATCCCACCCTTCACCATCCCGTCCTCCCACATCCCGTCCTCCTCCATCCCGTCCTCCCACATCCCGTCCTCCTCCATCCCGTCCTCCATCCCCACATCCCGTCCTCCCACATCCCGTCCTCCCACATCCCATCCTACAGTTGTTTTAGCTTTTTACTTAGACTATAACAGTTACAGCTGTCTCTCATCAACAGTGTATATTGTCACTGGAGTACCTCAATTTTCTTTTATCTTTTTGACAGATGAGGAAGTATACCAGATTGATGATGATGATGATGACGATGAATTAGATGAAACAAATGGCTTAGGAGAAACGATAGATTCTGTGGAGGATGAAGATGGTAATATATTTGCATGTAGTGTAAAACCAGCGATAAGTGTGGGGAAAGGACTCAGCTGTTTATAAATATCCTCTTCACAGATCAGAACTGATTTATGATATTTACCAATTTGGAACCCTGCAGGAACATATTTAACTATGGTGTCAGGGGTAGCATTTGTAGTGCTTTTGTTGTGGCCTTTTTAAAAGTATATAGTTTGTGAAGTATTAAGAAAGTCCTTTGTAAAAGAGAAGAGTGTTATGAATGTCAAATTTTAAATATGTTTTAAAGCTCTAAATAAACAATGAGTAGGAGGGAAAATTGCTGAGGGTTACAACTACTTTAAATACAAGATAGAAGAAAGATTCCTAATTTAAGGATGAGAGGATAAAAGATGTCTGGGATATATATGAAATGCTCATAGTCCTGTAGCGGTTAAACTTTGGGGACTATAGGGGCCTGTTCGTTTATGCAGACAAACCAGTTCATCGGTTTTTAAATGTAATATTTCAAACATATATCTTGACGGACCTGTAAATGTTAATACAGGCCTCGGGAGTCTCTGTCGAGGCTCGTCTAAAAACAATATAAGTTCACCAGGTCCGTCTTTATTTCATTAACGAACAACACTGGTCCAACTGGACCAACCTTTTGGACCGCAAAAACGAAAACGGCCTAGGTTTCCACTCCATCCATTTTGTATATAATGCCAAAGTTTGATGGTGCTCTATCAGCTTCATTCCTTGAGGGATTTTTTATCAAATTTCACATGATAAAGGACCATATTAATATCTTGGACAACATCAAATTAGTGTTTTGGGTCAAGGTCACTGACTATTTTGAGCTGTGATGGTAGGGGACATGTATTGCTTTAAAATAACCAGTATGCTTGGCTTTTTTTGAGGCATCAAAAACTTTTATTTACAAGCCATGGCCACTAAAATAGGTGCCACTTCTAATGTTGTTTACCTTGTGTTTATACAGAAGATGATGATGATGTTGAGGTGCTAGGAGAAGAGGATGATGATGATGATGATGTAGAAGCAGTAGAACCTGATGAAGGGGAAACGAAAGGAGAGTGATGTCATAGTTGCCATAGAAACACCACAGTGCTACAACAAGGAATTGTGACCAGTCTAAACAGTGAAATTACCAGTCATGATGGCATATGGGCCTGCATGTGGCAGGTTGGGTGGGAAGGGGAAATTTCATTAATTATAAAGGCATCATGAAGAAGGAATTTTTAACTTTGACAGCTATTTTTCATTTAGTTAGTTATCACTTTCTCAAAGACTGCTGTAAATCTCATGCTTTTTTGCGCCCATTTGCTTAAATGTTGGATCTTAATTTGCATGTTTTGTGTCGTCTGGCTTTCTGTTGCAACACTTCAAATGTCTTTTTGTAAATTTAGATGGATATTATAATATATTCTTATTACAATGATGGTTTGTATTTCTAGTATAGCAATATGGTGGCTGAATTAATTTTGCTGTAAATATTGCCATCAACATCATCATTTTACTTAATTTCATAGATTTCTTATCAAAGTTTTCTTTTGTACTTTTTATATGTACAATATTTTTGCATTTTTCCCTTTTAAAGTAATGTCAGTTTTCATTTTTTGATTGACGCAGTCCATGTGAGCATTTTAGGTAGGAAAACTATGCTGTCTTGAAAAAGCATACATTTTGACCAAGGAACACAAAAGCTATGTGGGATTCACCGCGACTCCTAGTCTAAAAGATTGTTTCAGAAAAGTCTCTAATGTTAAAATCTCTTATTGAACTTTTTAATGTACTTCTTTTGCAAACCATGGTGGCATGTCACTATCAGAAAATAGAAATTTTTAAATTCTGCTCGACTTTGACAGGACATCTTGATCTCGTTGAAGCATTGGATGTATTTAAACTCCAATCTTTATCATTTGGATTAATCTGGTATTTAGCTCCTGGTTGGTAAAATCTTCATGTTTTGTCAGAATGTTTTTCTGTTTGTCATTATCAAGGATCACTTGGTCATCTGTATCACCTTTAGTCAGTATGGGACAGAAATACAGTACATGTTTCTAAATATAATGTTTTAAAAAATGCAATATTGAGGCCTGTTCGTTTATGCGGACAAACCAAGCTTTTTAATGTAACAATTCATGCATATCGGTATATCTTGGCAGACCTGCAGATGTTAATACAGGCCTTGAAAGGCTTTGTCAAAAGCTCGTCTGAAAACAACAAAAAATCACCAGGTCCGTCCTTATTTCATAACAAACAACTCTGGTCTAACCGTTTGGACTGCGATTTATGAAAACAGCCTCTGTAAGGAATACAAAATTCAGTGAAATTGCCTCGATACTGATAGATACAGGAGTGAAGGGAATGTGTCTTAAGAATTGTTAAATTGTTATGTTGACAAAATCTAATGTAATTTAATATGAATTAATTGATGCTGAATGGCTGAGAAATATATTGAACAAGTGGAAGGGACGTCAACTTTCAGAAATCTTGATTCAGTACTGTGCACATATCATCCATTAGCCATTTTTGCTGGAAATATAAAATAAGACTTGTTTCTTTATTTAATTTCAGAAAAAGACCTAACAATATAAATTGTTTGGTACATATATATATTAACAGTTTCTATGTACCAGCACTTTTTATCTAACAATCCTAAATTCTCACACTGATTTATTTACAGAAACTTGTATGAAGACAAAATCAAATGTCATTGAAATGTTGAACTAGGAACATTGCTATGGTGTCATCTTGAAAACAAAGAAAGATTAAATTCATAAAATCTTCTTCCAAGTGTTACTGTGTTGACAAATTAACAGCTTTAATGTGTTGAAATGATCAGCATAAATGTTGTTTGTTGGGTTTATCCTCGTGAACATTTTGAGGTAGGGTCTCCTTGAAGTAGCTGGTGGCTACCTCACTGAACAACACATGAAAGGCCCATAGCATGCCATCCAGAGCAATATGGCTGAAGTGTCTTACGTACCCAAGGACAATGTTAACTACGACAGTGAAGATCGGTCCATTTCCTAGCTTTCCGAGAAATTATTCTCGTCATGTTCCATAAATCATTCAGCAAATTTCATTTTAATATTGAGACGACAGCAAACATATTGGTTTGAACATTTTTCCATACCATAGCGACATCTAAAATATAAAAACTAGAGTGTTTTAAACCATACCCATCTCATCAGGACATGATTGCGGTCATAATCACTCCTTTTTGTTGACATTTGTTTGTTTAATACTGAAATTTGACAAATACTGTCTGAATGGAATAACTCACCAAATATATTTTCCAAGTTATTTTGTTTATCTCTGGATATGGGAATTATTATTGTATTAACTCACATTTAATAAAGTTAACACTTAAATTCATATTCATCAAAAAAAGAGATAACTCAAATGGATGCTTGCATTATCAAACAAAATATGAAAAGATGTTTTCTTTAGGTACTTTTTCTTTGGATTTGATTTAATGGATTATCTCCCTTGCACAGTTTACTTTTTTGAGGAAATTTGGTCCAAGTCCTTAGAAGAGGTGTTTTGTCTGTATTTTTTCTCGTGTATTTCTGAGATAAACAAAATACATGTCATGTAATCATAAAACAAAATACATGTCATGTAATCATAAAACAAAATACATGTCATGTAATCATAAACCAAATAATGTGGTATCCATGAAGAATGAAATTACTGTATTAAAGTCATCCCTTTCAGACAATTAATGTTATTTGTACATAATGTTTTATACAATGTATAAAAACTTCATAATGCTACATCCATCAAATGAGCACTTGAAAAGCATTCTGCCATGTTTTGAGGCCCTACCTGACAACAATCATCTGGAACATGTTTGTTAACCATTCTTCCCCATGAATGATTTGTATATAAGGCACTATATATGTGGTGATCATATTGTTTGTAAAAAGATCATGTAATTTTAAAACCATTGTTAATATGAAAAATTATATCAATAGAAAATGTTGTGTGCATATATGTAGTTGAAGATACTTGGACCAATTCAGTGGTAATGATACATGGTCAAGCTTGACCAGTCTCTCATTTCATTCTCATCTGTTTATTTACCAAGTTTAAAAGACAGTATTGTCTCCATTGAAGCATGCTTATTATATATATATATCCATAGTGATTTATTTTCATTTTCCAATGAAGTCTGTTCATAGATATATTGTTGAGCAAATATTGTCTCAGGAAATTGTTGAATGAGGCTTTGTTTGCTGTCAAGTTTTAAATATTGATTTTTGATATTGTATGTAAATTACATAACTTTTTAATGTAGTGTATCAAAGAATCATACATTTGAATCTTTGAACACTAAGAATTAATATGTAGATTTTACAGTTAGGAAAATATCGGTTTTCTCATGACTTATTCATGTAAAACTTCAATCGTTGATATTAACGTAAAATCTTTATGGGTAATTTCATTTATATCAAAATAAATCGAAGAATAAGTTTATTTACCATCAAAACATGACAGATTACTAAGCATCATACAAGTACTCTGTATTAAATTCCATTTGTTACACTATCACTTGGCATATAGCTCGTACTGGTTAAGCCGGACCATGTATCATAACCTTGTGGCCTTCTGATAAGAATTTCTTTCCTCCTTGTGTTTTAAGAAAAAGTTACAGCGGTTTCAATTATCACAAATAGTACTACATAAGTATTATTTTATTTTTCAAAGGGAAAACATAAGAATAGATTTTGTTCATCTCAGGTTTTCCATATTGAATATTTTCAGTGAAAATCTTGAGTTTGTTAAAACTCTTCTTCCCAACTCTTTGAGTGAGTTGTCTTTCCCTTTCCAGGATGTCACATGGTCCGATACAATGTACATTCTGTGTCTCAAAAACACTTCTGGATTTATATTGATGGAAGATCTCAACAACATTAAAAGGAGGAGAAAGAAATTGATATTTTGTTTATTTTTCTTCGACAAATTATATTGCTCATAGCCATTGTACCTTGGCTGTTACTGACAAGATCCAGTCCCCACAGATTTCTTACAATTTATTAAGTTGTAAAATCCATGTAATTTATGCACTTGTTTTGCCTAAAAATTGCTGTGGGGTTTGTGTAGATTACATCGGTCTCCATATCAGCTTTGAACCCCACAACGGTTTACTGGAGGCCAACTTGAATCCTGGTTATTATGACATTTTCTGTCCAGAATTATTTCCAAAAGCTGTAGCCCAAGGTCATGAAAAGTTGCCGTATTTCAAACCTGGATTTTAAGAGTGTGTAAATTACAGATTTTTTTCTGTAGTCTTCTGTTTGTAAATTTATAATACAATGAATAATATCAATACTCAACTGGGCAGGCACACCTAAAAAAAAAACTGGATTTTTGTCTAAATATTACATGTACTGGAAATGTATGGAGAAAAGAAGGGAAGTAACTTCTTATTCACAATTGATTATAGAAAATGAAGATATTCTACTAGAATAAAGTGAATTCCTTAATATATTTTTTGTAGAGAAAATTTTCTGAATCCTGTGCGGTGTCAATGTAGTATATAATGAGTCTGCTTTGAATACCTCTATTGATTACCAGGTATGATTAATTAAGTCTGTTCAGGTTCATGAAATTAGACTGATGCTCACTGTAAATTATAAATAAGGAAATCATTTTTCTGAGAAATGAAGATACCATGTATATGTTCATCAACAATTAAAGATAGCTTCAGAAGCTATTATTTTGCCTCTAGATTAAACCCTAACTCCTCACTTTGCCATAGTTGTCTTGAACAGTACCTACAAACTAAATATTATGAGAATATTCACTACGCAGTGCCTTAAAAGCATAAAGAGGTCAGCAATACTTACCATTACATTATCGTAATGAAAACAGACAGAATACAATCATTTCTTTTTTTTATTGCAAAAGTCAAAATACATTAAGCTTGTTCAATAAATCCATACCTCCTGACACACCACAGTAAAACATTGATTGTTATGGCACTAGAGGGTACACTGATAAACTAGACTAGAATGGATTTGGTGCTTTCTCATACTCGTCTTTATGTTTTACTCGGTGTCGCATGAAAACTGGAAACTAATATCAATATCAGAAACAAGATCTTTGTTGCATATCACAACATGAGACAATTTCACTGAATATCTTGCTCTCTGTCATATCAACTCCACTCAAAACTTAATATATTAAGTAATTCCTCAGAGAAAGTGCTGGATTCAATTTTAGATCTTAAAAGTCAATGATAACTCTTTATCATTAAGAACCATCATTATATTGAGTCATGCTCCCCAATTCCACGCAAACTTCATACACTGCTTCGTAAGCACAACTTAAATACTCTACCAAGTTAATGTATTTAGTATGCAGTTTAGAAACAGATTATTTTTTATGTCTCGAGTTTTTATAGAATTCTAGACAAACGGATTGGAAAGTATGACTTTTAGTGATGCCAAATACACAATAATAATGTACAAAAAATGTTCAATGAAAAGTCTAGGCAAAAATGTAGGACATCTTACCAAGAACGCAGTCAAATGACCATTGAATGCAACCTCTCATACATAAATGAAGATCATGATGTCATAATAGAGGGATGAGACATGACCATTTAATAGGAATTGTACACATGCCATTGTAATGTGACCTTTGACCTGCAATTTTGTCCAAAATGTTCACAACAGGACTGTGACATCAATAAAACCTGGAGAAGTGTCAGATACAACAACTTTGATGGTAGTTTTGCCTAAAGAAATTGGACACTACTAGTCTTGTTTTATTTCCGGTAAGAAAGGTCATAGGATTCTGGTCATGTTATACAGGTACAATTGTATTGTATTGTTTCATCTTTAACAGTTCATAATTAATGTGAGTACTGGAAATACAGACTTTCAGCATGAGAATAATGCACATCCTTATAATGATAATGAGCAAACATGTAACAAACACACATGAGAAAAAATAATGGAAACTAATGGTCTAATTGACAAAGATCATAAAACCATGATAAATGAACAACTCGCACGCATTGATCTGTATCTGATATGAAAATATTGATTTAAAGGAAATGTGACAAAAACAATGAAAGCACAACAATATATGTTTGGAATGTTTAATTTTGTGACTGATTATATTGTATATAATGGACATACCGGTACATTGTATTTCAATAACATTTAATTCATTAGACCCTTGCGATATATGTGTATATTTTTTTATTCAACAAACGTTATTTTGACTTGTGTCCTGAAGACTGATGCTTATGAAACTTTACATGATGATTTGATGTGAATTATAGATATGCAAATGAACTTTCACACCAGTATATCATTCATACGGGGTCATAGGTTGAAAAATCAAATTTTGTATCTTAATGGTAAATATTTTTTGTGACATTATGGATGAAAGTTGGTAGAAATTGATTGAATTGTGCCCAAAAGTCCAGGTCATCAGGTCAAAATTGATATACACGTATAACATTTGTGGTATTCTAACATGAAGTAATCACACAATCGATCAATGTTGTTGGGTCAAAGGTCAAGGTCTTGATTTTTACAGCTATTATATTTTATAACCTTGGTATAGGTCTTGGGTTCACAGGTCAAGGTACAATTGTGTGTATATTTCTTAACTGGTAAACATTTTCTTGTGACACAATGGAACTTAAAAGGTTGACTGACCAGTGGTCAAGGTTATCAGCTCAAAGGTCAAGGTGACAGCCATCTTGGATATCTACCCAAAATACAAGTGGGTTGGCATGACTCCTGCTTGGTGATTACAAAAGATATCAAATAGATTCTACTTTGATAGATTTACCTAGAGAATTGGAGGGACATATTCATTCTCATCAACACCAAAAAGACATAAAACCCATCTCTAAGGGACAATCTGATTACTTACAACTTAAAAAACATTTTGAAGACATCATGCCAGTTTGCTATTAGTAGAACTAGGCCAAACCAAATATGATGTTATGAGTTCTCGCACATGCTACAAATTATCATATTCTTTACAACACTATCCTACAATCTTAATGAAAAGCAAAAGCTTACTATCTTTTTCAATAAAGATCCTGATCGGACTCATTAATATGTTGAAGGTTGTTTCTAAATCCAATCAGAGGGCAATATGTAGCATATTTAGCTTGCCTGAGTCTGTATCAACCAGCTAAACGACTCTTGGCTTTCCCCCTAGGAACTTCTTGAATAGATGTGCAATTTCTATATCAAAATTCTTTATCAATTTAAAAGTTCAAAGATTCAAAACCATTATCTAAGACCTGGATTTAATTAATATTGGTTGATGTTAAAACTTCAATTTTAGTTTCATGCCAATGAATATAATATTGGAGAGAAAAAAAAGAAATTTTCATTTTAGGGAATAAGGCTTGGAAAGCACAGGCTTTGTTTTTCGATTGATTCCACAGTCCCTTGAAGCAGGGTATACTCTGGTATGGTATGAACCTCCAGGGTTAAATGTATCAAGGATCTGGGTGAGATGTGTATCGAAGACTTAAAGGGTCATGTGTATACTGCAGCCTGTTGTGTGATCAGATATACCTTAACAGGTACCTGGATCCAATGTTCCCTGGAATGCCCTGCAGTGGGGGAATTGCCCTGGGGTCAAATGGGCCAGTCAAATGACCGCTCCAGGGTCAAATATTAAGACTACTCCTGGTTCAAATAAACTTATACTGTCCAGGTTCAAATTAACCCCTGGACTGTCCCTAAGAAACTCTAGCCTGACCAGCTGGGGTCAAATATATCCAAGGTCTTTAATAGATCCCATTCCCTGGATTTGAACGTCTGGACTTGTATCTAACTTTGTCAGATCTTGAGTTGTTGTAGATGTTGATGTTGATAAGCATGTTCGTTTAAAACGAGCCAAAAAACCCTCACTCTGGCTCCGTGGAAGGCTTGAACGGATTTCTGAAACATTCCAAAATTTAATATAGCCAAAAGGAAAACTGTATTTCGTACATTGTCCACTCTTTCACTTTACATATAATATGAAATCCTTTTCACAGAATGTTAACATACCCAATCATCTACCAGAAAGAAATGCAAAAAAAAAAAAAAGTATAGGAAATTAAAGAAATTAACTAAAAGCATGAACTTTGAAATAAAATCATAATATTTTAAACTATAGCAAAACTGCTTCTGAAATTACAGGGTGTGCATTTTGTAAAATTTGTTAACTTAGTAAGATTTTCTAATATGCAGAGAATGTACATGTACAGTAGAAGAAAGTAGATTTTTTTCTTAAAGGTTTTTACTTTTGACTTAAGACTATATCTAGTTGACAACTACAGGTTGGAGGGTTTGGTTTGTGTAATACCTTATTTATTCTCAAATGGGCCCCCTCCCCTTATCTAAATGTTTAGTACTGTTTCCATCCTCCAGTGTAAATGTTTGGTACCATATTTATACTCAAACAGGCCCCTTCCCCCGTACATGTACCGTATATCAGTTTGGTGCTGTATTTATCCTCAAACAGTCCCCCTTGTGTGTTAAAGTTTAGTACCATATTAACCCCAAAACAAGTCCCCTTCCCTAGTGTAAAAGTTTAGTACCATATTAACCCTAAAACAAGTCCCCTTCCCTAGTGTAAAAGTTTAGTACCATATTAACCCCAAAATAAGTCCCCTTCCCTAATGTAAAAGTTTAGGGAGGGCTTATTTGTGAACCATTTTTAACTTACTTTTCTAAAATTAGTCATCATGTAAAAATAAAACGGGGAGCTTTGTAGATAAATGCAGTAAAGCAACTTTAATTTACCGTTTTGATGTCCAAGAGGAAAACCTTGCCCCAAATGTATTTCTCTTTAGTTTGACAAATTAAGAGTAACATGTTGAGAACAATTGATACCTACCTTTGTTTCAAAATTTGTATTGCCACAAAATAACTAGAATAATCTTCAAAGCACTGAAACATGAACAAATCGTACAGGAGGATATACACAACAAATAAAGAAAGGTGTGGCCCCATGCAGTTCTAAGGAGGGGGTTACGGCTCAGTCATTGCCAGATACCCATGCTTGAATGTACTAAGCCATATTTTAATAAGTGTAGCTTAGCATAGTGCAATCAACTATGGGTATCTGACTACTTGGTTCAGTAAAATCAACCTCGTGGACAATCTTTTAATTCTGCATTATAAAGATGTTTGTTTTCAAAGCCTTATACAAATTGTGAACTGTTCGCTTTCAATTTGAAAGAATATTCACCTGAATGAAATTATGATTTGACACTGCGGGCTGAAACTTCTCAATGGAAAATGGACAAGCAAAGTAAAGTATTTTATAAGGAGATTTTTTTTCTCTGCAGCATTCAGTGTTCTTAAACTTTTGACAAGTAACTACATATGGTGATCTGTGACAGCTTGATGCGACATTAACATTCATCAACTAGAAAAAGATTTCTTTGCTCCAAAACACAAACACATTTCTGTATAACAGCTGTGCCTGGACACACATAGTCCAATTTTATCAGAGTTACTTCCCTTCGTTTAACATGACAGTACAGATGGATTAACATTAACTCCGCAGCTAATCGGGGTCCAAGAATGAGACACACAGAAAAACTGTTGTTACACATCAGATAAACTTAAAAACTCCATCTTGATGTCCATTATTTGCTGGCCTGCTTGACAACAAAATCAGGATGAAAACCTGACAGGTTGGGAATGGAGAAAGTGGACTAAAGCAAACTTAAAGAACTTCAGTAGCAGAATTCCTAAGGTTACATTATCTTTAACCCTTCTTAAAAGAGTGATTACTAGAACATGACCCAGGGAATTCTAAAAAATGAAGAAGCTGATAACAAAAAAAGCAAATAGAAAAATCAAAGAAAATAATACCAACAAATACATTTTATTACTAAAATTGCAAATATATGTATTAACAACATGAATAAATCAACAATATCACAAGAATCTAAAATGGAAATCATATTAAAAGTGTACTACATGTATAATGGCATAAGTTAGCACTTATAATAATATCAAATACATGTTGTGAGGATCACACAAAACCTGGTTTATAAAATGCCCAGGTATATATTCTGATGTGATTATCAAAACACCATGGCAATCAGGAATCTCGTTATTTTTTCCCCTTAGGTAATTATTGAATCCTATTGAGGTAAAACAAACAGGAAGACTGTTGGATGTTGGGACCATTTCATATTGCTGTGGTAACTTGTCTAAACCGGACTCCATTGGGCCTATTAGGCCTTTATAATTCGGCCAGTTTGTAGGGTTTTGGATCGTAGAGTCTACTTTTATATCTTAACATGTACAATAAAATTAGAATATAGTTGTACAGTGTATATTAATAATCTTATATGTAATCAATGTAAATTAACAAATCTTATTGTATCTGTGAAGCAATTTATATTCTATAATGCAAAATTAGTACAAATATTCAAGATTTTAAATTTAACATGATTATATTTACATTGTGGTGGCAAAGCCACGATATAAACTAAGTAAAAAGATTTGCAGTCTATGTGACCATAATTGACACCCAAAACGTGACATCAATCCATGCCGCGCATGAATATATTCACCCACCGGAACTACTTATAACGACGTAAATCGTTTTTTATGTTAATAAAAAAGTATCAAAAAGACATTTTATACAATATTGTTACATAAATAATAAAAGAAAACTGAACAGACTGTGTTTTTTTCGTATTATTTCAATGCACTTTTTTGTTTGTGACAAATGAATTTTGGAAAAATAGGCTGTTCTATTTGTCGAACCCCATTGACGAAATCGCTGAATATTGGCATTTTGTTGCTAGCGCACAATATGACGTTTGTTTGCAAAGCTCTGGCATCTATATCGACCATAGACACCAAAAAAAGAGTTTAATCCTTAAATAACATTCATTACCAAATCATTATATTGTTATCTACAATTAAACGTTTTAATGTATGGCATAGCTGGAAAAGATCTTTGGAATAGAACCTGGAATAGAACCTGCTATCATCTTAATGACGGAGTCCTCTGTCATCCTTTTTCAATTCATCCAAATGAGGTAGATAACTAATTTTTGTGGTTTTATTGATGAGTTCAGTAATGTAGCACATACATCACTGTAGTTTAGTTCCTCTCATTTTCATTTTCTGTTTCTAAATCTGGTCGGACACTGTACCAGGATGAACTGGACACTGTACCAGGATGATCTGGACACTGTACCAGGATAAACTGGTCGGACACTGTACCAGGATAAACTGGTCGGACACTGTATCAGGATAAACTGGTCGGACACTGTACCATGATAAACTGGTCGGACACTGTACCAGCATAATCTGGTCGGACACTACCAACCAGTATAAACTGATCGGACACTACCAGGATAAACCAGTAGGACACTGTACCAGGATGAACTGGTCAGACACTGTACCAGGATGAACTGGTCGGACACTGTACCAGGATAAACAGATCGGACACTGTACCAGTATAATCTGGTCGGACATTGTACCAGGATAAACTGGTCGGACACTGTACCAGGATAAACTGGTCGGACACTGTACCAGTATAATCTGGTCGGACATTGTACCAGGATAAACTGGTCGGACACTGTACCAGGATGAACTGGTCGGACACTGTACCAGGATAAACCAGTCGGACACTGTACCAGGATAAACTGGTCGGACACTGTACCAGGATGAACTGGTCATACACTGTACCAGGATGAACTGGACACTGTACCAGGATAAACTGGTCGGACACTGTACCAGGATGAACTGGTCATACACTGTACCAGGATGAACTGGACACTGTACCAGGATAAACTGGTCGGACACTGTACCAGGATGAACTGGTCATACACTGTACCAGGATGAACTGGACACTGTACCAGGATGATCTGGACACTGTACCAGGATAAACTGGACACTGTACCAGGATAAACTGGACACTGTACCATGATAAACTGATCGGACACTGTACCAGGGTAAACTGGTCGTACACTGTACCAGGATGAACTGGACACTGTACCAGGATGATCTGGACACTGTACCAGGATAAACTGGACACTGTACCATGATAAACTGATCGGACACTGTACCAGGGTAAACTGGTCGGACACTGTACCATGATAAACTGATCGGACACTGTACCAGGATGAACTGGTCATACACTGTACCAGGATAAACTGGTCGGACACTGTACCAGGATAAACTGGTCAGACACTGTACCAGGATAAACTGGTCAGACACTGTACCAGGATAAACTGGTCAGACACTGTACCAGGATAAACTGGTCGGACACTGTACCAGGATAAACAGATCGGACACTGTACCAGTATAATCTGGTCGGACATTGTACCAGGATAAACTGGTCGGACACTGTACCAGTATAAACTGGTCAGACACTGTACCAGGATAAACTGGTCAGACACTGTACCATGATAAACTGGTCGGACACTACCAGTATAATCTGGTCGGACACTACCAGTATAAACTGGTCGGACACTGTACCAGGATAAACTGGTCGGACACTACCAGGATAAACAGGTCGGACACTGTACCAGGATGAACTGGTGGGACACTGTACCAGGATGAACTGGTCGGACACTGTACCATGATGAACTGGTCGGACACTACCAGGATAAACCAGTAGGACACTGTACCAGGATAAACTGGTCGGACATTGTACCAGTATAAACTGGTAAGACACTGTACCAGGATAAACTGGTCGGACACTACCAGTATAAACTGGTCGGACACTGTACCAGGATGAACTGGTCGGACACTGTACCAGGATAAACTGGTCGTACACTGTACCATGATAAACTGGTCGTACACTGTACCAGGATGAACTGGTCATACACTGTACCAGGATAAACAGGTCGGACACTGTACCAGGATGAACTGGTGGGACACTGTACCAGGATGAACTGGTCGGACACTGTACCAGGATGAACTGGTCGTACACTGTACCAGGATAAACTGGTCGGACACTGTACCAGGATGAACTGGTCATACACTGTACCAGGATAAACAGGTCGGACACTGTACCAGGATGAACTGGTGGGACACTGTACCAGGATGAACTGGTCGGACACTGTACCAGGATGAACTGGTCGTACACTGTACCAGGATAAACTGGTCGGACACTGTACCAGGATGAACTGGTCATACACTGTACCAGGATAAACTGGTCGGACACTGTACCATGATAAACTGGTCGGACACTACCAGTATAATCTGGTCGGACACTACCAGTATAAACTGGTCGGACACTGTACCAGGATAAACTGGTCGGACACTACCAGGATAAACAGGTCGGACACTGTACCAGGATGAACTGGTGGGACACTGTACCAGGATGAACTGGTCGGACACTGTACCATGATGAACTGGTGGGACACTGTACCAGGATGAACTGGTCGGACACTGTACCATGATGAACTGGTCGGACACTACCAGGATAAACCAGTAGGACACTGTACCAGGATAAACTGGTCGGACATTGTACCAGTATAAACTGGTAAGACACTGTACCAGGATAAACTGGTCGGACACTACCAGTATAAACTGGTCGGACACTGTACCAGGATGAACTGGTCGGACACTGTACCAGGATAAACTGGTCGTACACTGTACCATGATAAACTGGTCGTACACTGTACCAGGATGAACTGGTCATACACTGTACCAGGATAAACAGGTCGGACACTGTACCAGGATGAACTGGTGGGACACTGTACCAGGATGAACTGGTCGGACACTGTACCAGGATGAACTGGTCGTACACTGTACCAGGATAAACTGGTCGGACACTGTACCAGGATGAACTGGTCATACACTGTACCAGGATAAACAGGTCGGACACTGTACCAGGATGAACTGGTGGGACACTGTACCAGGATGAACTGGTCGGACACTGTACCAGGATGAACTGGTCGTACACTGTACCAGGATAAACTGGTCGGACACTGTACCAGGATGAACTGGTCATACACTGTACCAGGATAAACTGGTCGGACACTACCAGGATAAACCAGTAGGACACTGTACCAGGATAAACTGGTGGGACACTGTACCAGTATAAACTGGTCGGACACTGTACCAGGATAAACCAGTAGGACACTGTACCAGGATAAACCAGTAGGACACTGTACCAGTTTAATCTGATCGGACACTGTACCAGGATAAACTGGTCAGACACTGTACCAGTATAAACTGGTCGGACATTGTACCAGGATAAACTGGTCGGACACTGTACCAGGATGAACTGGTCATACACTGTACCAGGATAAACAGGTCGGACACTGTACCAGGATGAACTGGTGGGACACTGTACCAGGATGAACTGGTCGGACACTGTACCAGGATGAACTGGTCGTACACTGTACCAGGATAAACTGGTCGGACACTGTACCAGGATGAACTGGTCATACACTGTACCAGGATAAACTGGTCGGACACTGTACCATGATAAACTGGTCGGACACTACCAGTATAATCTGGTCGGACACTACCAGTATAAACTGGTCGGACACTGTACCAGGATAAACTGGTCGGACACTACCAGGATAAACAGGTCGGACACTGTACCAGGATGAACTGGTGGGACACTGTACCAGGATGAACTGGTCGGACACTGTACCATGATGAACTGGTGGGACACTGTACCAGGGTAAACTGGTCGGACACTGTACCATGATAAACTGGTCGGACACTACCAGGATAAACCAGTAGGACACTGTACCAGGATAAACTGGTCGGACATTGTACCAGGGTAAACTGGTCGGACACTGTACCAGGATAAACTGGTCGGACACTACCAGGATAAACTGGTCGGACACTGTACCAGGATGAACTGGTCGGACACTGTACCAGGATAAACTGGTCGTACACTGTACCATGATAAACTGGTCGTACACTGTACCAGGATGAACTGGTCATACACTGTACCAGGATAAACAGGTCGGACACTGTACCAGGATGAACTGGTGGGACACTGTACCAGGATGAACTGGTCGGACACTGTACCAGGATGAACTGGTCGTACACTGTACCAGGATAAACTGGTCGGACACTGTACCAGGATGAACTGGTCATACACTGTACCAGGATAAACAGGTCGGACACTGTACCAGGATGAACTGGTGGGACACTGTACCAGGATGAACTGGTCGGACACTGTACCAGGATGAACTGGTCGTACACTGTACCAGGATAAACTGGTCGGACACTGTACCAGGATGAACTGGTCATACACTGTACCAGGATAAACTGGTCGGACACTACCAGGATAAACCAGTAGGACACTGTACCAGGATAAACTGGTGGGACACTGTACCAGTATAAACTGGTCGGACACTGTACCAGGATAAACCAGTAGGACACTGTACCAGGATAAACCAGTAGGACACTGTACCAGTATAATCTGATCGGACACTGTACCAGGATAAACTGGTCAGACACTGTACCAGTATAAACTGGTCGGACATTGTACCAGGGTGAACTGGTCGGACACTGTACCAGTATAAACTGGTCGGACACTGTACCAGTATAAACTGGTCGGACACTGTACCAGTATAAACTGGTCGGACACTGTACCAGTATAAACCAGTCGGACACTGTACCAGTATAATCTGGTCGGACACTGTACCAGTATAAACTGGTCGGACACTGTACCAGTATAATCTGGTCGGACACTACCAGTATAAACTGGTCGGACATTGTACCAGGATAAACCAGTCGGACATTGTACCAGGATAAACTGGTAAGACACTGTACCAGTATAATCTGGTCGGACACTACCAGTATAAACTGGTCGGACATTGTACCAGGATAAACCAGTCGGACATTGTACCAGGATAAACTGGTAAGACACTGTACCAGTATAATCTGGTCGGACACTACCAGTATAAACTGGTCGGACACTGTACCAGGATAAACTGGTCGGACACTGTACCAGTATAAACTGGTCGGACACTGTACCAGTATAAACTGGTCGGACACTGTACTAGGATAAACTGGTCGGACACTGCATTTTTAAGCAGTTTGTAAATTTATCTAACAATATTATGAAAGTTCAGGTGTTTGGCTGACATTGATAATGTAGGCTCAATAGATAGTAAAACTTTTTAGCACAGTATAGACACTCCATTGGGGACCCACAAGCCAACACTCTGCACTGTTCAAAATCATAGGTGATGCCAGTTTACACAGAGCAGATTTACTAGTGTAAAGAAGAATGGGACTTTGAAATATGGCCGGATTACAGAATAGACAGAGTCCAGATTACACAGAGTTAAACTACTGTAGATAAAGAAGGATTTCTTGGGGCTAAACTATTTAACCAGTTGATCCGGATTGGACAGAGTCTAGTTTAAACAGAGTCCACTGTAGGAAAAGCTCCTGTAATACCACAGTAAAGGTATTTCTAGTTGTCATGGTAATCTCATTATTGTTGTTATAATAGAACACTACAAACTTTTTATTCTGACACAAAGTTAAGTTACACTTATTACATCATATTACATAGATGCTTTGACACAAACAATGGAATGACAAAGAGACATATTGCAAACACATAACACAAGTGCTTCAATATAAATAGGTGCATACACTTAACGCCCAAACATAACTTACATCCAAAATCACATTTTCTCAGTAAAAAAAATGCAAAAACTTAATGTATAAATGAAACAAAAATAAAATAAAAATGGATTATTTTTTTAGTTTTTGAAAGATACCTGTTCTAGGAACAGGCTCCTGTTCGGCAGCATCACAACCAATCAGATTTTTCTGCCTCAGGTTGATGATTGAGTTAGCTATAATGCGCGCCGTGGTTTTCTGATAGCCCCCGCTCGTCACCATCATGATAGGAATTCCACGGGAGTGTGCCTTTGTAAATACTATCTGGTCTCTCTCAATGATTCCCTGACAAAATAATGTCAACATTTTAACAAAATTACACATGATCAGGTGTCTGTGATGCCTAGTAAAACCGCTTACTAACTGGAGGAGCTAGTTGGCATGTAACAATTAAATAAACAGACCATTAAGTGATATCTATATAACATAGATACACAGTGTTTCAGCTTTTAAATTTGGCAAAACAAAAAATATATTTTTTGTATCCTGTTATACTGCTAGCCCTATTTACCTAAACTTATTAAAGCAATTTTCAAGGAAGAACCCTTAGACATTTTTACTCTCCTATATAACTCTTATAAAAAAATGTTTAAAACAATTTTTTTTCAAACATTGAAAAGAAACACATCTTTTTTTGTTTGGTCTAACACTTTTGTATGATCTCTATCGAGCCAAATCTAGGAAAAAATCTGATTAATCTGGTAAGGCCTTGAGTCACTGACGAACTAGTGTAGAGTTTATGATACAGTCAAACCTGCTCTAACAACCACCTGAATATAACGACCACCTGTCTATAACGACGGTTGTACTGTCATGGAGAGATCCTTACCTCTGCTGTGATGGACAGGTTGCCGAGGGGGTCCCCTTCCAGGATATCGGTTCCAGCATTGTACACTATGATGTCTGGAGTGAACTCATTCAGTGCCTGCTCCATGTTTCTGTAAACACATTTTTAGATTAATACACATCCTATACAGTATAAGCATAATAGTCTGGATAATATATAATCATGCTGCACTCTTCCCTGTAAAGAAACTCTGACAAACTCTCTTAAAACAAAACATTTTAATTTAATTTGGCTAACTTGTATCATGTAGACACTTAACATGGTCAAGATTAGAACAAATATTCATACCTTGCCTACAATGCTCTCCGACGACCATCTGTCAGAAATTGTCCATCCGTCGTCCAGAGCTACGTTATCGCAGCTAGGTCAAGATATGTCTGTCACCACCTAGGGTGTGATATTTTTGTCAACCGGGTTGTCACCCTCGTACAGCAGTTTCAGGGAAATGTCTCATTTATAGCATGTCATATGGTAACGTTTAGTCCAATCATATCGGTGTATATGAAAATGACGTATAATGATCTTGATTGTCTTAGTTTACACAACCAAGAATATCACCCCTTGGGTTGGAGATTTCCCTGTCACACCATCAAGGTTAGGTAGGGGAAGATTCTATTACTCCATAAATCAAATATCCGGTTAGTTTTAAATTAAAATATCCGGTTAGTTTTAAATTTAGCTAATGTTTTAAGTCATTACCATGCATTTACAGTCAAACAGTTAAACAGTATCAATTGGCTGTACCTGGCCTTACAGACAACTGGGCCAAGCTTAATGAAATATAATGAGTTGAATACAGAAGTTCTCACAACGTACTCTTTCCTCTAAAGTTGAATGTTTAGCGAGTTTATACACAAGATACATGTATACTAAATGAAATACATTGAGTATTTCTAACATTCAAATTATATTGGAATTAAACTTCCTTTAAGCAAACCTTTTGTACATGAATTGGTTATATACATTACCTATCTACCAGACCGAGATATGTCACATCCTCTGTAAAATGCTGCAGTTCTACCTTCTTTTTGATTGCTCCTGTAATATCAATACATTTAACATCTAAGTCATTCAAAGCAGCCTCCATAAATATGGAATTCATTTGTCAGGAAAACTTGCAATCACAGCTTTTTTTCTAACCACCTGAATCTTTGAAATAGTTCATCAAATTATTATCAGCTTTTCTGATACCATGTAATATCTACATATATAAGAACACCTCAGATTTAACTGTGACAGTGGTAACCTAGTGCCTTAGACCTGTCCAGTGAGCTGGATACATCCAAAATGGTAGCACTTGTTATTTATTTCCTTTTTCTGCTCAGTTTCAGGACAAATAAATCTAACAAAATCATGCGATAACAAAAACTTCCATATTTTCCCTGTCAGGCTTAATCACAGTTGAAGTCGCGGATGACATCAGAGTCCTATTATTTCACAGATCAAATTTTCACAATCATGTCAATAGTCAGCGAAATAGTGAAAATTTCATCCCAATGGAAATAACCGACTATATGTGCATTATTTTATTTTGTTTATAAGAAGTAAATTCTAGGGGTCATTTTCATTGTGATGTCCCATTTAAAGATGTTAAAACATAACTCACGTTTTGCGAATCCGTCGTGTGGGTAAATTCCTCTGTTGTAAACGTCCATAATATAGACTCGGTCGTCTGTCATGAAATCTCTCTCATGTCCATTACCCTAAATATATACATGATTAGTATATTACCCTAAATATATACACGATTAGTATAAGTTCACCTTCTACATACAAGAGACACTTTAATAATGTTGACAGGCTCACTGTTACTAACCTACCATGAACATGAACTGTAAACTCTCTTAATAAACCTCAAACATATTTGCAGGGATTTTCCTACAACTTTTCAACTGGGTCCAGGGTCCATTGACTAGGGAATTTCTACGCGACAAAATGTGACATTGGGAAAAAACAAAAAATAGTGAAATTCATACAAATTTCAATTTTCTTTGATGAATATTGCCTTTATATTATTTTTGATTTCATTTTGTTATCTATAGCTGTTTTTTATTTTTCAAAAGTACCTTAGTATAGGTCTTTGTAGATAAAACTTACTTAATCATTAAAAAGTGACTTCAAAATTGGGAATTTTTGCAGTGGCAAATTGGGAAATTTCACAAGATTTTTTTAGGGGAATGGGAATTGTAGGAAAATCCCTGATTTGTGAATTAAGATTATCCATATTATACATACTTATGTCAAATAAAAACTGTCAGAATTCAAAATAGATTGATATCTTTGATAATTAAATTTAATATCTTGATTATGGTGTATATGACTGTATGACTTCATATTGTCTTACAATTAAAAATGAATATCATAACAATGGAATTCAAGACATATTTTCATATGGTTTATTGTTAAATCAGTGAAAAAAAAACGTGTAGCTGGTCTGTGAGCCACTTTGTACTAGCTTCAATCAGTAACATTATCCTTTCATTACAAACTTTTGCTTTAATGAAATAAATATGTAAATATTATATTTTATAAGAACATCCTCCTGAAAGTCGTACAGAATATCGATTCATACCTGATGAGCATCAAGGTCTACAATCATGACCTTGGAGACATCCTCCACCTTATCAAACAAGAACTTGACGGAGAGAGTGAGGTCAGCATAGGCACAGAACCCGCCCCCTCGGGTCGAACTACAGTGGTGGAACCCGCCCCCTATATTGAGTGCCCATCCTCGGTCCATGGCAAGTTTTCCAGCCTGGAATAAATAACCACATTATATCTGTAATACTCACACACCTGTGACAAATATGGTAAGATTTCCTACCTGAAACAGAGACAACTAGGCCTCGTCATACATATTACTAAGGGGTATTAGGACTCGAGATGCAAGTTGCATACCACCTTCACTTACACAAACTAGGGGAAGAGCCATTGCTGTTTAAGATAGAGAGGTCCCTTTACTCTGTGCTTGGATACCTCCAGATATCCAGGGCGATAGAATAGTATCAATATAATTAAATATTTAATCAAAACCAACCTGGAATGGGTTTGTTTACAGGTTTATTTATTTCCTCCACTTTGTCTTAGCTTCCTTTGAAGTAGGCTAGCCACTATTTACATCTAATAACCTTGGCCGAGATATGCCATACCAAAATTCTATGTTCTTTTAAAGGACAACAATGTACTTATGATCATGAAGTGTTGGGTAGCTGTACTATGTATCACTGGTGAATTGGTTATAAACAGATCATTAAGCAATTATCAAGACGGCCAAATGGATCACAAATGTTGTAAGCAAAGACACGACTTTCCCTTCTTGTAAATTTCTCAATACTTACCAATATCGTTCCACCTGTTTGGTAGCGGAAAGGCCGCAGAACTTTACGTTGGACAATGAAGTTTGGGATGAGGGCCACTGGAGGCACCTCTGTGATACTGGCCACATTGACACTCCACTAGAAACAAACACAGAAATACCATTTATAGTATCATACAGAATTTTACTGGATTGAAAAGATGATGTTTCTTATACGTGTATATGTATGTACATATACATATATTTTGAAAGAGATATACATATGACTCATGTACCAGGTATGCATGAAAAGCATCTTAAAAAATATAATAAACAGAAATGAACAATGCTATATAAATTGTTTAATATTTTGCTGGGAGATATATTTTTTGCGGGAGAATTCAGGCGAGTCCATACTATGCAATTATATTTTATTAAAATTAAGAAACTTTATCTGTTCATAAATGAAGCATAATAACAAATAAACTAGAAATAAGACAAACCTATGTTATACTACATGTAGATACAACACAAATAAATGTCTTTGTGTGCACAGTAAGTAATAATTCATTTTGTGAATGGTTTTATTTCCCAGTTTAATGATGGCATAACAAAAACAACATTGATTATACATAGAGAGGAGAATTCAATTTGTAAAATAATCTTCTCACTAAAATGGATTTCAAACCAAAATATGGTGACTCATTGTGATATTACAGATTAGCTATACATATATGTACTTAGAGATGAAACAAATCACCATTCAAGAATTACTTTCTGAAAAAATGTGCTTCAGCAGTATCTATATTTTAATCCAGTCAAAGGTTGAAAATATTTAAAGTCTACTTAAAACATTCTGTGTTTCTACAAATCATGTATGTGTGTATTTATCAAATTTCCAGTGATATATTTTCACATAGATCAATATATGAAGAAATTTAGACAAGACAAACATCACTCATTCAATCTTGACAAACAAGTTTGGGCCAAAAGAAAGAAGGAATCAAGAAAGACAATTCACGTTTATATATCATAAATATTTCGTTATATACAAAATAAAATGTAATTACAAAATGTATAAAATGTACATTTAGAAAGAATGTATTTAAACTAGGGCTACAAAGACATAAAATTTGAAAAGACATCAAAAATATCCGCATTTGAAATTCAATTGTGTGTATCTGAAAAATCTGTCCACTTTGTTGGAAATTTCAAGTTGTTTTAGTAAGACATAAAAGACACAGGAATTATTTTTAACATTATTCAGTGTTTATTTAATTTAAGATTTTAATGTTTGATATTATGAAAAAGTTACTTTTAACCAGGAAATGACAACAATACTTTTTTACAATCAGTAGTTTTCAATAAACATTGTTCATACTAAATAATTATATATAAATGCCTGGATTACCGTGTGTAAGTGGCATCAAATTGAGTATGAGCTATAATTATTTTACCATTGCGTTCTTATAGGTTATAGATATGCATCTATAAAATGATATTATTAAAAGTGGAAAACCTGCTTGAAATACCTAGGCCTGCTTTCATTGAGACAAGTAAACAGGTGAAGCATACATAGGGTTTGGTTTGGTTTGTTTTTGTTTAACGTCCTATTAACAGCAAGGGTCATTTAAGGACGTGCAAGAAGAATTTGAACATGGGTAACTGATAGTATGCAAAACTTATACAGGTATACTGTATACTGTCCAAACAGGTAATGTGTCATTTATACATGAAAATATCTCTAGTCAACACAATGAAAAAAAGGATGTCAATATTTAATCTATGCATGTAGTATTGTACTCTGAACATGGCTTGATAAGTTGAGTGTCGGTACCACTTGTACATGTACAATGTACTTGTAAGTCTATTGTCCAAAAACCTAGTTACAGACCAGAGCAAAACAATAGACAAATCTTAACCAGACAATCTTTATAATATTTACAGCTATCTATAACATTTCTCTTGTTTAAACCAAAGCCATGTATATTATTTATATCCAAGTCCATCATTTCATCTAATTTTCAAGTTGCACTAGGTCAATATGTAATCTGAATGATTCAAAATCTGTTTAATTAACTACATTTGAAATGCGTCACACAAAGTCCATCTCCTGATGTTATCTGCCCTATCTATAACCAAATCTGTCAACAACTAAGATTATCAGCAACATAGAGATCGAGATCCGAAACTGATAGATTAATTGATGTTTGATGGTAAACACATGTATACAATCCCTGCTCTGCTAAGGTGGTTCAAAATAAATCAATTAAAAATCAGGGACTTATCATACAGCAGTGTTAATCAATAGAGAACTGTCTAAACCATACGAACCAACATCTAATTTTCCAGTTATCCGTTACACAAGCACCTTTTTCTAACACGATACTATAAGCTATTGGCTATATGCCCATGAGTTAACAAAATGGACTTTAAAGGAATGCTTCGAATTGATGGTCAGTTGACGTTATTATGCTGAAAGTAATGAATATGTGACATTGTATAAATTGACATGACTGAATTTAGATCCTGAAACAAACATGTTACAAATGATTACGTTTCTAAAACTGGGAACAAAAACATGATTTGTACAAGTCCAGGACTATATATGTGTATGTGAACGGTTTCAATAAATCATTCTGGATGCATTAATTATACTGAAAAGTCATAAGACAGAACAACACGCTACAATAACAAACAGCATTCAAAACATACATGTAATGACGATAGACATATGGAGGGAACAAAGCAACAAAAACAAGGATTGGTATTGTGGGTATTCCATAGTTTACCAATTCAACTACATGTACTAACTTTGTGTGGCAGGGTGAAAAAGGTCAATTTCTATTTATACATATGTACTAGTGTTGGGCCATCAGTTCCTGCTTCATTATAATATATAACTTATCACCAAATGAGATACAATGAAAGAATGGGCAACTGATTTTACTGGTAGGATATATTACATTTGATGCATGCATGAACAGTATCTGGTACAGAGAACTTGTTCCTTATCAATATAATGCTATATCTTAAATGCTCATGCTTAAATGTTGTAACAAATACTGAATAGATGATTTATCTCCAGATTGCGCCACAAAAGGATTCTAGTGTAATCTCCTTACTGGTCACATATGTTACAGATGTATTCAGGGGCATCAAAGGGAGGCAACTGTTATTGGAATTACTTAATCATCTGTAACAATACATACATAAATATACAACGAACAGGTCAAATACAACAAGCTGATCAGGTACTTAGGGCAGTACTTATAAGACTGGAGGCTGGGACAGTGGTGATAAGATCAATACATGTGCTAGTAGGTGACTATATACTGCATTATATATATATAAATGTATGTAATACCACAAGATTATTGACAGATAGTGTTAATTCAACCATATAGTGTACAACAACCCATATAAGGACTTAGGTATGGTAAATTATACAGTATATAATGTATTAAATATTAAATATTGTTGATCATGCATATACATATAAACATACATATATTTGAGGCCGTAGATACATATATTTGAGGCCGTAGATACATATATTCCCAGTAAACATCAATAATATGCTTGTTTCCTTTTGAATTCATTACTTCTGCAATAACACCACTTCAAACAGTAGGATATTATTAAAAATAACAATAACACTTATTAACAAAATTTACATACTTTTGGTATTAGCAAAGCAATATCTATCATAATAAGTAAAAACATAACTACTGAGTATTAAATTCCATTAAACGGTTATCATGAGGTTGATTTGAATTGTGTTTTTATTCTAGGTTGAGAGCAATAGCTAATGAAAGCTGATATATATAAACAGTGAAAATGTAATCCTATTTTCTGAAAGTTATTGTAACGTACAAAGTTAGATGGTTGAGAAGCCAGCAGACCATCATGTGATATGCACCTCTGACAAGTCACTAACAATAGGAATAAAAAATCTATGAAAATTATGATCTACAAATACATCGTAAAACCATACGAACCAAAAACTATATTTTCAAAATGCTACTTTCTAATACTAACTGTAATAGTGTATATTGCACATGTAAAAAGAAATCTTTTACTTAAACTGTTCACAGAAACCAAACCTTTTTAATCTTCTACTAATCTTCTAATAAAGGGATGAGACACCTGCTTATTACCTTAACAATTATTGCTGTAAACTTACACCTAAAAGGTGATGTAAAATCAAAGATATATGTCTCTTCTATAAGGTAACATATATATTTCTCTAATTAAATGTGTTCCAGAAAATATTGAGAAGACTGCATTGATGAACAAAACTAAATTCCAAACACATGGATCATCAGCTAAAAATACAGAAATCTACTATAGGAAACTTAAAATAAGAACACACTAAGACATACAATTGCTTTTGCCCTATCTGAACTATTGGTGTAACAATTATTGCAAAATGGACCCTCCTAGTCAGTCTGCCAATTGGATGCCAAGTGAGTAGAACTTGAGCAGGCCTATGTGTTCCCTCATGCATATATATCCAACTGTATGTACATTTCTTTAATTTGTAGAAATCCAAATTTTTATAAATTTTTTCACTAGCTTTTTGAAAGAAAAGGACTATCAATAGTTTTACCTGTGTGTATGGCAAGAACATCAGTCCTTTACTAAGGCTAAGGATATTTTAAATGATTTGAGAATTGTTTTCCAACACTCTTTGGCATGATACTAGAAAAAAAGCAATGAAAAATATTCATTCAGGCACTGATCATGAATAAACAGCGAGTGTATGTACAGTTATCGTAAATCCTCAGGTGTCTGGTCCCTGTTAACTAACTGCTGTAACAGAATAGAATACATGTACTGCATGTTCAACGACACCAATCAAGCAGAGTGAAGGCAGCGAGGAGAAAAGTTGTGAAGCAAGGGGACAAGGTCACCCCACATTGTGAGGGACCCTAGAGAATGTAAGATTGAATGAGTGACAAACAGTACCTCCTCTATCCCCTCCACAATGTTAGTGAGCTGTGGAAGGAAAGAATGCACAAAACACCATGAGGAATTCGTTAGAGATGGTTTTTATATAGATCAGTATATATAGCTGGAGAACCATGCCAACGAGTCTGACAAAATCAAATTCTCATAAAAATAGGGATAATCCATTTAAATTGTTAATTAAATTGCAATTAATTCCCCTTTTATTCAAGAAAGATAAGTTTTCTTGGAATAATTTGCCTTATTTTTACTACACTGTATCAGGCCATGCAACTTGCCTCCTTTATAGGATGTAACTTATTTTAATCATTATTCATAATGCAAAAATGGATTCCCTTACACCAGAGATATTTGATGTGAATACAAAGGTCTAATTTATTTGATTTCTCAATATTTAAGGAGCTAATGGAACAGATGTTTCAGGGCTCTACTTGTATTCTATTGTTATAATCATAAAGACAATACTAATACTTAATCAATAATAAATAATAAGCCCCACTTCCCCACCTCTGACTCTTAGATACCAGTATCATACCAATACAATATAATGTTCCTTCTCGCATATATATTTCTGGTTACCTACTTAAGAAGCATTCATTGCAAATTCACCAACATAGATCCAAATAGTTGGCATTCTCAAAACTATTTGGATTAGGGGTCCTAATTATAAGTTTACCTGTTCCTAATTAAACTTGACACTTTTCTCTCTATCATTCTTTTTACGTGGGTAACTATTCCTCTGCCCTGTGTTTATTTCACACTGCACCCTTCAATTGATTACATCATAAAAACAACTTAGTCATTGGAAGATTTGTACCATCTTTTGTCCATATTTGTTCAGCTTTTCTAGACTGAAAATACCTATATACTGGTAGGAAGATACATGTACTGGTAGGAAGATACCTATATACTGGTAGGAAGATACCTATTATATATATTGGTAGTCTTTTACAAAAGATGATGGACATTGAATGATGGTTTAAACTTGAGCCTAAATCAAAGTGAGATAAGTAATTTTTAGGTTTTATTGTTACAATGTTCTGGTTTGGGGCTTATTTATATTAATTGCGGAATTTGTCTATTTTAGGAAGAAAACCAACCTGAAAGCAAATTTTGAGGAGTAAACTGCATTTTTTAATGGAATTATTCATACAATAATCAATTACGAACTTCAATTAACAATGTTCTGCCCCAAAAGTCCCCAGAAAAAGCACAAAATTGTGACCTGACCATCCTTCCAGTAGGTTAATTAGTAATCATGGTTACACTAGCAAACATCACTCTCATGGCAATAAAAGTGGGAAATAAAGTCATTGACAATATGACAGTCAACACTAATGTCTTACTTTAAGGTCATTGATGTACTGCTTGGTATGAACAACCAACAAGTCGTCTTCTGATGCCTCTCGTGGTCTCACTGTGGTGTCATCTCGAATCATCCCATGGTCTGTAATTGGAAAATAAACAAATCAATAAGAAAACATCTGATCAGGTAATCTGTTCATACTACTGGGTATACGCCAAATTGAAAATTCTAAGGAAAATTTTCCATTGTAGTTTGAAAAACTGCTTTAAACATCACAAACATATGGAGTCCTTATGTACTGGTAGTATGTAAAAACATACAAGCACCAGGCATTTTGAATGTTACTGACTAGTGTTGACTAATTCAGCATATATATCTGAATAATCTCAACATTTTTATTTTCAACCTTAAATCTCAAGATCATATTTATATTTATAATAAACCTATAATGAACACAAGCTTTTCAATATATTAACTGCATTTAAAATATGTGCTGAAATGAACAATGTCTACTGCAGTATTAATTGTAACCCATCCCCCTTTTGGAAATAATATACATAGATTGTACCATATTTTCCCCCTCAATAAGTCCAGGGGGCCACTACATTTGTCAGAGGATGTCTGGTTTATTTCAGTACAAGATGATATGTATTGTTAATTCTACTAAATAACAATATATTAGACAATAGGCAAGGCAGGCTTATAACTAGTTTTTCATTTTTACTTAAAATAATGATGCAAATTAAATATCAAATCATAAATGAAATTATATACCTTTTAAAAATTGATACACTTTCCCCCATTTTCCAGCATCAAAGGGATGAAGCTTCTCTAGGCCCAGGAATCCAATGTTATACTCAGGTGAGTAGATAATAGGCCATTGTGATGATTTTACATCTACATATAGGGCACAACTTTCTTTTTTCCTGTGTAAAGAAAAATGTGCGGATCAAGATTAAATGTTAGATCTAAGTCATGATGATGATGGTGGTGGTTGTGGTGGTGAATGCATGATTTATGTGTTCGTTATGATGATGATGATGATGATGATTATATTGATGATGATTGAATATATTTATCAAATCAAACACAACAACAATATGTAATTCTTGAAGTAGGATAAATCTAATGTCGCCGTGTCGTATCGAGTTTTTTTTGTGGGACATCAGTGACCGAAATGTGGATCGTTTACCAACCAAAATGTGGTACGAAATGGTTCATTCATTTCTTGGATAACAGAATAATGGACTTGTTCAAGTAAAGGTGTTCATAAACTAGGAAGACATGAAAATATTGCAAACACATCTTCAATTTAAACATACTTTCCCTCATTTCTGTCTTCGTTCATTGTTGTTTTTCCTCAATAATCATCTTCGTGGACCAATGTTTACCTTCACATAATATCATTTCCTGTGTAATACATAGTCCAATCAAAATTCAGCTAATAAATTATCTGGAGTCCAACAGCCAATCCCATTCCAGATAACAAAGCTGTTTGGGTCTCACCAACAATGGCGGAAAATCTGAAATAACAATCCGTGGACTTGGCACTACACAGAATATCCATCACGTAACCCACTGCTGCATTCAGAATGTCGGGGAAGTCAGCTAAACTTGGTAATGATAAGTATGCGACGAAAAAGACATATATCGTTTGTGTCCTATACTGACCCGTAACCACAATCGGTAGAATCGCACATGACACATATTGAGCTTAAAACTAAATTTAATAGTCTAGTTTGAGAAATATATTTTTTTTTTATATACAGTAACCTCTTTCGGTGACCAATGTAATGCCGTCTAGCTTATTGTGTGACATACAATTTTATTAAAAGTATAAAGTGTTTCATTTTAGAAATAATTCTGTATTACATTTAACCAGTTCATTTTAGAAATAATTCTGCATTACATTAACCACATTACCAGTTTCTTTTGTAAAATTTACTTCGATCTGGCCCCTGTGACACACAGGGGCTTGGGTAATGCGGAGCCGCCTTTGTCTTGTTGTAATGAAAATGCATGCATTTAAAAGCAACATCTTAAACTAGTAACTAGCTTAAGATGTTTATAAACCAAATCTAAGTATATTACAAGCAATTTTGATTTGAAACAATAGAGCAAAATAATTCACTTTTAAATCACCCAAATTAATCAGGGGTTGCATTTGATACCAACATAATAGCCTTGACAGACTGCTGGGCTGCCAGGCTTTGAAATGAGGAAGCCGGGGCTATCAATGGTGAAGCCCCTCCTGGGGATTTGGGGGCATGTCCTAGACTGGCCCCCTGTCTCTCGAATATTAAAATGATACATAAAATTGAGCTTTATGATTTTGGTCCCTGGGATATGTCTGATTCGATTCTACTCCTAAGTTTCAAACTAGGGGCAGATAATCTAGTATAAGAATTTAGCGTGGCAATTCTTAACAAAACAACTTATAATTAGGGTCTGGTGGCCATGGCCAGTCTAGGCATGTCACTACAGCCCCTAACCCAAACTCTGAGGAAAAAAATGAATTTTAGATGCAGTTTCCTGCTGTCTAGTTCATTCTGAGCATACAAATATTAGATCTTACACCAACAGGTTTTAAACAAAAAAAGTTATGAAAATAAAATTATTGAAGTAAATGAAGAAAACTTTAGCTGGAGATTGTACATTTGACTGAAAATGTTGGCAGTCTACAGGGATGCTGGTCTGGACATTCTGGCAGTCCAACCAGATTCCAGGCAGCCCAGGGCTGCCGGGCTACTGTTAGTGTCGATCCCTATTAATTAATTCCATCAAAACTGTTGGCAGTATGTTCAAATGTAGTTTATGAACACCCCCAGCTAGTTTCAGGTGTCACTTTTGTGCACATGCATTTTTATCCAAAAATACTTTTTTTTGGTCAGTTTTTATAACTATTTATAGCTATTTTAGGCTATATAATATCCCAACCTGGTGGAATGTTGCATTACAAAAATTACTTCATTCAATGTTGAAAGGTCTAAAGGTATCATCCAATATATATGTACTATGTTAAACCTGATAAATTGATAAGTTAAATATCTAAAAGAAAGCTGGTGCAAAATCAAATTTTTAAATTTTGAATAAATTTTTTTTTAGATAGGGTTGTTTTTTGTTAGTTTTGTACAGCTATTATAGCAATATAAGGTGATAAATTAACATATGCCCAATATCAAGTTGGATCATTTGTTTGATATGCCTATCACATACTAAATTAATTAGATCTAATTAAGTTTCTGTTACATGTATATTGTATGAAAAATTCATGGATATTTCTGTTATATTTAGCTGAAGTCACATCAGCTAGGATCCGGTTTGGTGTGACACTACAGAGTTTAGTTGACAAAAAGGGGGATGGGTAAGTTTCATCGTTGTGATAAATTGAGAGATACGGTCATATCATGGATTGTTCCAGTGTGTCACTGTAAATTCCTGGGGGGAGATACTTCTGTATTTGTAGGAAATACAACCTAATCTGTTTTTGTTTGTCGCTTTGGCTGGTTTGGCCAGAGTTGTTTGTTTATAAATAAGAACGGGAACTTTGGGCAAAGACTTTCAAGGCCTGTAATGGCTGTATCAACATCTGTAGGCCACTCAAGATTATGTCTGAAAAATAAAAAAAATTGACATACTGGTTTGTCCAAATAAATGGACAGACCCCTAATTAAAAAGTATAAATGTATTCAATTTTGAATAAGCAAGGGCTTATGATTGTGAGAGTCCATGTAACCGATTAAATACTTACTTTTGTTGTAAACTATTTCAGAAATCTGTCAAGTGATGAAGAGGATGGTGGAACTCATACAGAAATGCTGCAGAGGTATGATTAATTCTTAACTTTATATAAATCCTGAAAAGTTTATCATACAATATCTGTATTTTTTAGAGCACTTCAAAACTTTTGTTTTAGTTTCCTTACCTTTTGCTTTATTTTGCATTGTTTTTTTAAATTATCTGTGGTAAACATTACAATTCAATCCAAGTCTCTAATTATACAAAGTTAGTATTGTATCATTGTCCCTGCAGATCTAGGAGTCTTGCTTTAGGTATAATAATTTCACTTCATTGTAGTGAGCCTGCTATCATTTTGTCACCAACTAAGCGCAGTACAGCCAAAATTAGCCGAAAGAGGAAAAGGAAAGATGAAGAATTGACGGATGGAAGCCAGTATCATCGTATGTAGTAACTGTACATGTGTATTCAGTGTGATCCATAGATATAGAAGTGGAGTATAACTTATAATTAATGTAGTTATAATCTTTTATATTATAGACACAAATATAATAATGTGCTCAATTAATGTTTATTTACATGCATTTTGTTTCATCTAAGAATTTTAAGATCTCTGTATGACTTGAATATCATAGTTAATTCACAGAAAATAATTGAGGACTAAACTGTCCTATCCCTGCTGGTGTTGATGGGTATCATTTTTTGTCTGTCACAGATACTTATGTGATGAAGCTATTTGACCGTAGTGTAGACCTGGCTCAGTTTGATGAGGAAGCTGCACTCTATCCTGTATGTAGGGCTTGGCTCAAAAACCAGCCTCACAACAGATCCTTAGGGACAAGGGAGAGAACTCCAACACCTGATCCAGAACCACCCACGAACAGTGAAGAGGAGGTGAAACAATTAAATTTCATTTAACACCTGCTTTGGTTGTGTTCCACTAAAAATTGTCCACCAGAACTGCACAAAATGAAATGTTTTCAAAGTAATGATGTCTAATCTTAATATATCAACCCAAAGAACCTAATTCAAATGAAAAATAATGGACTCCTGAAGCCAGTTTTCCCTTCCATATAGTATTCTGCCTTTATCTACAGCTGGTAGATGTTGGATATTGGTTCTCAATGATTTTTCTCCTATTGGTGATTTATCTCTGCTTGTTTTCAATCAACATTATGTTTAATGAAACAAAAAAAGGACTCTTTACCAACAAATTTATGTTAAAGGAGGATATATTTCCTGATGTGTTCAAACTACCAGACCCTATCAAAGCTGATCCCGATGTTGTACAAGATTATCGTATTCCCATGCCAGTACCCCAGCCTGAAGAGGAACTCGACATCAATGCGGTGAGTTTGTTGAAATGTGTGTTTTCACTGATACATTTCAATATTAGTAATCTAATTTAAATGATTTAGACCCACAAGTCAGATTCATTTGTGTACAGTTCAAATTTTTCACCGACAAAGCGAGCAACTTTCAAATTGCTGACCTTCAAGAGAAATGATTAAGTCCTAACAAAGTTTGTTTTTAACGTGATATTTCTCGCTTTAAAGATTTTTGACACCGACTCTTTTCTGAAAGTTGAAGTCAGATCTTAACAAACTTTGAGGGATTATTACTGAAAGCCTGTAAATACGCATTTCCTGAAACCGTTCACGGTGGTTGCCACAGCCTCTCATTGGCTAAAACATTTTGAGACAGCTTTTTTGTTTTGGGGAATCCGAATAAAAATCTAAAGAATGGATAAATATAAGATATGCTCGGAGATGAAACAAAAACTAGTGAAAATGATGCAATCCATTTTGTAATTGGACAATTGTAAATGTTGAATAGTTTGGAGGACATCTGTAATGGGCCCATTGCCATTAACACTGTTATAATTGAGGGCACATATAAAAGTTGTTTATTTAATGAATGCATGTACATGTACCTTTGTGTTCCCATCAAATTATCTTGACATGTTTGATAATGATTTGACTTGATAGGACCAGGACATGGCCCCTCCTCCTGAACACCTGTTACTTAGTCATATGGACCGATGGAGATTGATTCGGCAGTCGTAAGTACAATGTCTCTGTAGTTCATCGAATAAACAATAGCTGAGGCCTATATCTGTGTATAGCGCATTTGTGATACACATTACTAGTTGACCTGTAGTCACAAACAATGCATCACAGACGCTGCTAAATATAAATCATTTTTATAGATAACAAGAGGCCCATGGGCCTGTATCGCTCACCTGGTTGGATTTGACCTAATGTCAAAATAGTGTTCATGTTCAATTCGTTTTATTTGTCAACCTCAAACAATGCTTAAAGTATGGGGATCCCAACTGCTTTAAAGAAACAACGAAGTGCAGACTCTCTAAGTTTACAACATGCATTCATAACTCTATGACAAGTAGCGATTTAAAGGAATTACCTTTATTTCCCCTATGGGGCCCCGCAACTTTAGCCAAAGTCATCATTAAATGCAAAATCTGTTTCACTTTCCCCAAGGATGTTTCTGACCAAATTGGGTTCAAATCCATTCATAACTTAATGACTAGTAGCAATTTAAAGTAATTACCTCTGGTTCTCCTATTAGGCCCCTCCCCATTGGCCCATTGGGGGTCAGAGTCACCATTTATGCAAAATCTGTTCCCCTTCCCCCAAGGATGTTCCTGACTAAACTTATTGGGGCCGCGGTGGCCGAGTGGTTAAGGTGTACCGACACTTTATCACTAGCCCTCCACCACTGGGTTGCGAGTTCGAAACCTACCTGGGGCAGGTGCCAGGTACTGACCGTTGGCCGGTGGTTTTTCTCCAGGTACTCCGGCTTTCCTCCACCTCCAAAACCTGGCACGTCCTTAAATGACCCTGGCTGTTAATAGGACGTTAAACAAAAACAAACAAACAAATCCTGACTAAATTGGGTTCAAATCCATTCATAACTTTATGACAAGTAGCGATTCAAAGGAATTGCCTCAATTTCCCCTATAAGGCCACGCCCCTCTGGCCCCTTAGGGGTCAGTCACCATTTATGCAAATTCTGATCCCCTTCTGCCAATGATGTTTCTAGCCAAATTTGGTCAAAATCCAATTAGAACTTTTTGACTAGCGATTTGAAGCAAATGTTGACGGACGACGGATGCTGCGCCATGACATAAAAATGGAATATATTACATGTATGTGTTATATGTTATGTATTCTATTTGATTTATTTATCATGCAATAACCCACCACCAAGGGGGGGGGGGGGGGGGGGGGGGTTCTTAATTTGGAATCAGGGTTTGGGCTTGCCACAGAATGATTAACTTGTACAAGAGATGATGGTTTTGAGAAAGTGTTTGAAGTTTCATGACAATCGGATAATCCATGAAGTTGGTAGAGCAAAGACATCAAAAATCTATATTTAGTGATAATGCCATCACTAACTCCTGCAAGTGGAGATTACGTGTTTGGTATTTTCAGGAAAATGGGATTGTTGTTTAAGTCAGTAGGGCAAGGAGAATGAAAATCTATTTATTAAAAGTGACTTCAATTTTGACCCTAGATTGGTACAAGCTGAACTTGTTCAAAGGATAATGGTATTGAGTATGTAAAACATATAGTATGAAGTTTCAGGACAATTGGAAAATGCATGAATTTGGTAGAATTTTGAACCTAGGTTGTTGACATACAATCTCATACAAGAGATGATGGTTGTAAGTGTATAATGTTTCAGGACATGACTGTTATACATTGGATTGGCAGATTGATATATTGATCCTTAGGTATGGAATGCCGTATATTGCTAGTATATTCCATATTTATCTAGCAAATGCCCATGTTTGATAATAAGCCCACCCATATATACATTTGTATATCAAAGATCAGTACAAATGCCAATGAGATATCTATATTTCATTGCTCTGCAGCAAGTCATATCTCCTGCCTTGGGTTAATGTTATATTGGTTTCCTGGGCTTATTACAGGATCAATACAGTAGATTCACCTATCTTTAACTATAAGAATTAAACATGATTGAATACTGAAAATGTTGCATTCTAGATGGCGTGATGCTGGATTAATGAATGAGCTGAGATTCTCCGACAGTATGAATGTTCTACGCGAGATGTTTGATCAGCAAATGAAGGAATCTCCCTGACGAGGCATGAGATTGGACTAATTCAATACATGCTATAGTGAATTGAGGATTCCATGGAAAACATGTTCTGGTATTTGTCATTCAGTTGGAGGCATACCTTGACATAGTTCAGATTCGTAAAATTTCAAATGAAAGAATGACATTTCTGTTTACTATTTCCTGCCTCAAAGTTACCAAACTTTGTTATCCTAAACCAAAATAGACCATGGCTAATGGATGATATCTTATGTAGGCATAACAATTTTATCATTGGACATTTTTTTTTAAGAACAATACTCTATTCTTGTATTAATCTACCTCTGATGATAGATGTTAAAATCATATTGGTTAATAAACTGTATTTGTAATTTAAAATATATAAACCACTTCATTATTCTGGACAAGTATTCATTTACCTATAGGTGGTTAATTCAAATATTTCAGTCTCTTTGTCCCCAGCACCGATAGTAGAATTTAAAATCATAATTGATGAATAAATTGTATTTGTAATTTAAAATAAATTGAGTGAATAATACAATTAAATTTGTACATTAGCAATTTTTTATTTGTACAGTACAAATGTAATAAAAAGTACACTATCATTTGCTCTGTGTTGTAAATTTGATTTGTGTTGTAAACTTGATTTGTGTAAGGCAGTGACTACGTGGCAGACAGTATGGTATTATAAGACCTGACCATCTCTGTTGAATCCCTGGTAATAAAGGGGACTATAGGTGTCCTCTCTGTCAGTCAGTCTGTCCACTCAGTCAGTCTGTCCACGTCAGTCAGTCTGTCCACTCAGTTTTCCACACTTTTCTCAGCCATGATCAAGGTTTGTCGGTGAAAGTTTGAGTGTAACTTCAGTATGAGTAGCTACAGATCAAGATCAAGTTTCAGGGCTTTTAAGTCAAGGTCAAAGTTACTACTTTAGGAGGGGCTGGCAGAGGATGGGTATTGCAGCATGCTTGTTAATATTTGATAGATATTGGATTACCCCAACTACCAATATATAATACTTGTTGCTTCCCACTCAATACATACAGTAAATTCTAGAGTAGGTGTTCCAATGTACTGTAGATCACTCTGTATACACCATACTTTCATAGATTTTACTGCAGCATTTTAACATTGATAATGTACAAATCATTTATTCACTTTCAAGCCCGTTTTGTATCAACAAAAAGGTTTTTTTAATATATCTTTGTGAAAGAAGCATGTTTCTTGACCACGCTTCAAAAAATGTCAAATTAAAATGCAGGTTGGGAAAGCAACTAAATATGTAACCATGCTTATAATACCAGCTAAGTTTCACAGAGATTGGTCAGAAACTGAGAGATCTCCAAACAAGATTAAAATACTGAAATAAAGAGCAATTACTCAAAATTAAAGTGGAATCCAAATACCTCTTGGGAATGTCCCATGTTTCAAAAGAGATTTGTTTAAAAGTGAGATTTCTCTAGACAAACCAGGGTTATGGCAGACAGATGAGTGAAAGGACAATATCATACCACATCACACCCATGAAATGATGATTGGGTAATATAATACATGTAACAAAAACATTAGAATCTTTAAAAATCATATTTTACTGTATATGTACAGCTCACGAATTAACGTTAGGTACAATATAACCTGTTGTATGGGGATTTAAATCTGATCACAACAAAATGTTTATCAAGATGTAAAAATATTGATAAATATTCTCCCATCTGTTGGCAAAACATCTTGTTTACACTGGACTCGCATGTAATTTCCTCTTTGAAATGCCCAACAGAATACATCAATGAATTTCAAGAAGCATTAATTTGAAATTTACAAGTCCATTCCTGATCAGTGAACAAATAACCTGTATACCCATTTGGTATTTATTCAGATAAAATAATTTAAAGGGCTCAAACTGGACCACATCAGCTCTGCAGAGATTTGCTTGCTCTATATATATTGTTTATTGCAGCAGTTTCTTTTTCTCATTCAAACATTTGGTAGGCTTGCATATCCTCGCCATCCTCCTCCTCCTCCTCCTCCTCCTCCTCCTCCTCCTCCTCCTCCTCATCATCATCATCATCAACATCACCAATATCACAGATGGTTGGGGGACATCTAACATAAGGGTTATATGTCCACTTTGGGAACACACGCTTGTACAAGTTCATAAGTACTGTGTCCTGTGACTTAAGCTGACCGTCAAACACGCACTTCATGTGTCCATGTGTTCCTGGAATGTATAAGTGAGATCAAAATCAAGTATATGATAGGAATTCAATGTTAAAGGTTAATGTTACAAAGATAAAATCAAAATCTTATCACTGAGTTAAATGTCTTGAACAGTTATATAATACCTTTAGTATCAAAAAACAAATACCTCATAAATCTTAAAAGATTAATCAAGGGTTCATTGACTCATTGAAACAAGTTAACAGCTTAAACTTGACACATACCAAGGCTGTCACGAATATTTCCTCTTCTTCCCCATTTTGTCCGCAGTTCAACTGGCTTAAACCACATAATGTCCTCTGAAACAGAATCACAATCATTGCTTTGTGTATAAAAGTATACATTAGAATTTAATGGCACTGGAACAATTTTATCTTATAACATATTTCGGTTAGTAAAATGCCCAGCAATACATTTTAGTTACCAAATGAGACAAAACAAATATTTTTGTCTTTTAATTTGCAAATTTCTGACAATACAAAATGTATATCGCTCCTTAAGATCTTCATACTTATACACTAGTTATTATCACATCTCAATTCTGTGACATTCAATTATTATCACAACAATAAATATATATTATAATGCAAAGGAAGAAGTAGCTTAGGGCTATTCCTTTAAAATATCTCACAAGAAGTCTGCAGAAATAAGAAATTATAAGTATCTTAATTTCTATTCCTCTAAAATATCTCACAAGACGACTTCAATAATAAAGAAATTATAATTGTCTTAATATCTATTCAACTAAAATATCTCACAGGAAGACTGCAGAAATAAAGAAATTATGATTGTCTTAATAAAGTATAATAATTCTTAGTGTATTTTGTAGTTGTGGATTTTGTAGAGGTGTAGTTATATAATAATGAAGTCGTCGATTGTTGGTTCCTCTCTTTTTTGATGTAGGTAGGTGCTGTATTCGTACGAATACGGGAGGAGTGACGTGTCCGTGCAAAGCACGGGAGTGACATTGGTATGCACAAAATGCTACTCTTTTATAATAATCATAATGTGCATCGGCTCGACAGATAGATTTCCCCGACTTAATATGGTTATGGGGTTCGTGACCTGAAGTCTACATGTAAACACCACATGGTATAGATAACATCCAAAGTGTTTAGAGAACCGAAGTCTATCTAATTACTGACAAATTAGCTAACATGTGTACATGTAGATATGATGATTTACAGGTTCTATGTATAATTATACAAACTGCTACTGAACATATTACAGTACATTTATATCTATTCCTCTAAAATTGTCTAATAGTTATTCCACTTAAATATCTCGGGAGAAGACTGTAGAAATAAAGAAATTATAATTATCTTAATATATGGTACTGTAATTTTAATTATTTATTGTAAACAGGTTTCACAAATTACTGGTTTACCAATGTTACTGACCTCTGTTGAAGAACATATATCTAATGACGGCAGTTCGTTTGTTGATTTTGAATGGATATCCACTGAGTACAACACGCTTCACCACGGTACGGTCAGGGTTGACCGACGACAGGGAACCAGTGGCCACCAATTCATGTGCGCCTACAACGCAAGTTAAAACATTCTGTTTAACTATCAAAAGGAGGAAAGGTTTGTCTGGTTTAATGTAAAGGTTGATGTATTATATTGAATTAATTTTTTTCAATATATTTGACCTTGGTTTAGCAGATCTTTACACAGCAATAATTTCATTGCCTACATGCATATTCACATATGTTTACTATATTCCTTCATATCGCTGGCAGTTGCCATGATATTAGAATACCTGGGTGACCCCATAGCAAAATGATATTGTAATTTTTCTACTTAGATAGTGAATGATCATTTAAATACTAATTAGTAAATATTAAGTCACTTTAATTTCTTGAAATTGTAATACAAAGAATGTACTGAAAACTCAGCACAATAGTTCCTATCCTCCATAATATCTACTCGCATCATTCAAATACACAAAAAGTCTTACCTGTTCCCATCTCCTTGAACACAAGCACTGGTGATGGAGGGAACATGATTGGTCCATAGATTGTTGCCATGGTAGCCACATTATGGTACAGAAATCTCTCAAACTGGAAGGTAGTTCAAATTGACATTATAAACTTAAAGTCAAAAAAGTGAAGTAATCTGGCTACAGAACCAATTAAAATAGGAAAAGAAAAGTAAGAATAAGGTGTTGTGAAAGATTACTTTCTAACTAAACTCTTACAGTTTAGCCCTTAAACCAAGTCAGATCTATGGAACTTATCACATGGGAATCCATGACGTACTAAATACAGATACAGAACTCGGATATCTTATCTGGTTTAAATATGAACATAAATCCAGACCACTTGTTCCTTTGTTAAAATGGCCTCCTTTTTATATATATGTACAGTTTAGTGAATACAGAGCCATGTACCTTATGTTTATTTCCATTTGTGTGTTGTGAAAATATGGGACAAACAGAGAATCTCCGAAAACCAGCGTGAAATATGAGCCTCTCTTTGGACTTGATTGGAAATCGTGATTCTCCACAACGCTTGATGACATAATTGCTGACAGACATTTTCTGTTCGTGTTGCAACAGTCCAAACATCACTACAGGGGACCCAGGTTTGTAGGATTCTGTAACACAATATTAACTAGGAAATAAGCTCTACATTTACCATCAAAGTGGATCCCTGAATTTTGTGTGTACATTTTAGTCAAAATCATGACTGTAGGACAAGAAATATTTGTTGTAGTTAACATTTTAAATCTCCAATACTATGAGGGCAATACAATGTACTATCATAACAACAAATTTATTATTTCTCAGCTTTCTTGGCGTAGTATCCAAATTTTTACTGACCAAAATCTTGCTAAATTAACATTTAAATGAACTTGCAGCTTTACCACTGATTAAGGTGTAAATATTTCACTGGACAAGGATTTGTTAGTGTAGAGCAAAGTAAAATTTATAGCAAATTGATCTAGAATAAAGACATTGTGATAATAAAGACAATGTAATTAAAACTAATATTCTAAATAGGTCTAAGCAAGATCATCTCGATACATTTGATAATTTTGAAGATAGTCAAAGCCTTCCTTAATTAAACACCCTGTAATAATTAAATCAAATATATTTTTACTAAAATATCCTTTCTAATACCCAAGTATTCCATTTCTTAACTTTAAAAGTTGCAAAAGTTTACAAATTTTCGTTGTTGGGTTAGACCACTTACTATACAAGAATCCGTAATCAAACGAAGAACATACTCACCCATGAATTCCCTGGGAACGTTTGCTATATGCACGGTGATGAACCAACCAGGCTGAAATAGATACATAAGTTTAGCAGTTAATTCCATATACAAGTATTTATACTTCCAGCATGTATTTTTCAGTTGGCCTTACTAACGAAATTGATGTCAACACTTCAGTAAACTTTAGACTGTTTAGACATAGGAATACATTGTTGACAGTAAGAGACGTCAGGCTGGCCAGGCCCAAACACACGTTTTTTTTCTAATTTATGCTAATTTATGCTTTTTGTGAATTTATTTTTTATAAACTATGATGCAGATCAAAACAAGAGGTCCAATGGGCCTTTATCGCTCATCTGGTTCTACAGCAACTTTGAAGTTTGAAGCTGATTACCATTTTATTCAAATATCAGAGTAGACTAGGTTTGTTCATATTAATCTATAATTTAGTCCTTCACTACAGCATACTACTGGCCTAATATCAGGTCTCTTGGCTATGGAAAAATAATTTTCTAAAGATTTAAGCCTATTTGATCTCTGTGACCTTGAATGTAGGTTAAGGGCATTCATTTGAATAAACTTGCAATTGATAGCCCTTCACCCTAGCATGCTACAAGCCCAATATCAGGTCCCTTGGCCTGCTGTTATTGAGAAAAGTCGTTTACAGATTTTAGCATAATTGACCCCTGTGACTTTGAAGATGAAGGTCATCCATTGGAACACACTTAGTAACCCTTAGACCTAATATCAGGTCTCTGGGCTTGTTAGTTATTGAGAGGAAGTTGAAAATGTTAATTGTTTACAACGCACTTTGTCTCAGGTGACCTAAGAAGGCGGCATACAAAGTTTCATATAACATGCTTGATATTTACAAGTTATGTTCACAAGGTCCAATGATAATATCATTAGAGAACAATAACTCTGTAAGTTACTGTCGACAAATTTCCATTTTAGAACATGTCAAAGATCTTATTGATATAAGGCTGCACACAAAGTTTCTACAAACTTGATATTTACTCAAGTAAGACTCAATACCAAGTTTCATCAATCTCAGTGAACATTTCCTCAAGTAATTGTGTTCACAAGGAAGAGTTAACGCGACTCATGTCGACGGGAAAAAGGCTATCGCAATAGGTCATCATGACCTATGGTAAGGTGACCTAAAAATTAACATTTTTATATATGGCAGGTGGTCTGGGTACTGTGGAAAGGACATTGTTGGTAACTCTGCCACAAACGAAACGACACCCCACTTCACTTCAATCAGCTAAAAAACACATTTATTCAAACATACAGTGCATACTTTATACGACTGTCATCAAGAAACATTCACCTTTCACCTACCATGTCCCTCAATACAAATTTTAACGTCCAAAACATAATAAAGAATACTCACCAATGCCCCGCTGTCAGTGTCATCAGTTAAGACTTTCTTCTTGGTCTTTTTGAAGTTTCCAAACTGAAATATTCTAGCATAATCCAATGGTAGGTTTTCCTTGGGGTCCCACAATGTGGTCCTAAAGCTTTTCAGGCCACGATACCTGGGAGGTGTAGAGTGGACAGAATATCAAACATGACATGCTGCTTTAACAAACATTAATATATTGAGAACATAATGGTCATTGGTGTTTTTAAAAGTATTTATATATATATGGTGAAAATGTCATGTTATGACAAAACATAAGATACTTCAGATCTGCCTTTTAGTAGATAATCATGTGCTTTCATGAAGTAATTAATATTTAAATTTTACTGTGACCAAAAATTTAATAAATCAATTTAATGATAACATGGCAAGTGACATAAAGATACTGAAGTGGTTTTCTTATGTCCTCGCCCTCATATCTGACCAGTCAATGTTAACTACGATTGATTGACCGTAACTTGTTTACCTTGCAAACCTCTGTCTGGCCACCTTCTCCATAGGCGTGTCAACCTCGTCTGGGAACATCACATGTAGTTTTTCCTCCTTCATCTTCTCAAACCTGGGTTTAATACCATAGAAAACCAATCAAATACATTGTAACCAACACAATATAAGAGCATCTGTGTGTAAAGTGAGAAATCTTTAATATTTGCCAAGATGAAAGGCTGATTATTAATAAGTCTTAAATATTTCATATCAATTACAAAAAGCAACTTTACACACAAATTTTTTCTTACCCCTATTTCAAGTTGGTAGATGGAATAAGTATAAAGAACCATGCATGAGAACAGCTTAAAACTCTTACTACTGTATATATAATCTGACCTTGTATCGGACATATATTGTTTTTCATTAATATCATTTTCTTCAAAAACAGTTTCAATTTTTAAGTAGAGTATAAGCAATATTTGAATTAAAGACAACAGAAGTATACAGTAAAGGTCACTGACTCAGATAAACTTACATGGATCGTTCCTCATCCATGTCCATGTTTTCATCATATCTCTCAGCATCATTATTTTCTGTCATTGTTAACTGTAAATAGAAAACATATTTTTGTTTAGTAACCATGAACAAGTTTATCAATCGCACCAACGTATGATACATGTGTGTATAAAATTCCAAGAAATTATCCTTCGCATTGGAAAATATCATGGCCTGAAGAGACAGACACAAATTGCCTGGTACATTATTATTTTCAACTCCGTAATGTATTGATAACACAGGCATCTACAAACAATGAGGTTCTTCTATAAATTGATATTCAGGGGAAATGACTGCATTCTCCTGAGATGATACTTGGCCAGGTATACCAATCTATGTCATCACTTGGTCGACTTTTGATTGTACATATACCCGAGTCATAATTATTATAACAAGCATACTAGGTATACTGCTAAAGCAATACATGTCCCCTAAAGGCCCCCAATAATGGTAATAATAGTAACAGTGACCTTGACCCAAAAACCCTGAAACTCTAACTTGTTTGAAATATTATGGTCCTTTATCAGTGAAATTAAAATCCCTCAAGGAATGTAGCTGACAAACTTCGGTGTTACGTATGATGGATTCCCCTCTTCTGATCAGTAGGGACTAATATTGCATGTACATGTATATGCTAGCTAGGTATGGTTTTACAATCAAATACAAACCTCACTATGTTAGTCAGGGTTCTGTGAGGTCTGTCTATTCAACATCAATGATTGTTAAAGGTAATTAAAATGAGAAACATACTTACTCTAGGGGCTGTACAAAGGGGCCATGGCAGCTCCCAACCCCCAACATAATAAATAACTAGAAATGACACAGTACCCCTGCAGATGTATAGTTACATGTGAAATGTTTATTGGCAGTACATGTACTTACAGTTTCAAACTCCTCATCACCAGATGCTTCTTCATCTCCATCCGAGTCTTCCTCCTCCTCAGCTTCCATATCCACATCATCTTCATCCTCATCTTCATCCTCTTCATCATCAAGCATGGCTTTGGATGCTCCCTTCATACATAAAGAAAAATCCCTTTAATAAATCTTAACTGGTGCAGAAATTATGACCATTTCACTGCCTTCCTCTAAATTATTATACTATAGATTTCCACACAATGTTTGAAGTATGATTTACAGACATTATGACCATTTCACTGCCTTCCTCTGAATATTATACTATAGATTTCCACACAACTTTCGAAATATGATGTTTAATGTATTTGGATAATTTCATTACACATGGAGCGAGTAAAATGATCAATAAAGAAAAGTAACAATGAAATAAAGTTAGAATTACAGAATACAGAATACTAACCACATGATCTTCGTCGTCATCCAAAATCCAGGCAGACTGATACTCTGATGTCCCCTTGGGTACTTTCTTCATGACCTTCTTTTTGGACTGTTTTTCAGCTGAAATATATTAAATAAATCTAAATCTGAAGTAAAGAACAAACACACCATGCCACTTTTCAAACATTTTCCCGCCCAACCACTTGGTTTTCTCTAGAGGCTCTTGTTTCCTCCAACATTTAGAACGCTGTGTGTTATCATCCAGTCCAATAAGAATGATCAGATTATAAATATTATTTACTAATAGTCATTTAAAGGTCGATAGTTCAATAGCTATAATTGTATGTCTCATCCATTACCAACCAAAGTGACTCTCTGGATCCTAATGCACCCATGGTAATGAAATAACAAGTATGTCAAATATTCATCAGTCACAACAGTCAAGCTCTAATCATACACTAGTTTTGATATACCAATATCTATTCACACACACACAATAACTGACCTGAAGAATATGTTTCATAATATCATGGCATCATTGTATAGTTTCTTAAGTTGGTCATTTTGGCACTAATTATCTTTCAGAATTGAATTCACTTTTTTTCAACAAGTCCAATTTAGCAAAAGTCAGAAAATCATTAGCACCATCATCTCTAATCTGGAAATATTAGTTTATTTTACCTTCAGCCAGTTCAGCATCAGTAGGCCAGGTCTGCTCCCCCTCCATCGGGTCTGGGATTACCTCACTTTGTAGGGACTCCTGATGTCGTGGATCAGCCTTCTCTAGAACCCTCACCTCCTCCTTCTCTCCCTCCATTTCAATATCCTGATAAAAAGGAAACATCTTAAAACACACAAAATTCAATTCTATATAAGGTTCAGATTTTGATATCTGAATTCAGCAGGCCATCCATTACCAATTAAGTAGAAAGTGTAGTGACTGGTATTTGGTATTTGTATTTCAAACAAACAGTCTGATTTCTAATCTTATGTCATTATATATGACTTAAAATTGATAAGTTCTGCTTATGATTTTTACTAGGCACTCATAACTTCTATTGTAACAAGACCTACCAGACCATTCTGTTTGCGTGAATCTTTGGCTAGTTTCTGATTGAAGGGATGAGGGTCGTTAGGTGCATCTATCTGTAACATCTGGAAGTCCCCCCAGCCTGGCAGGTGTATGAGACCGTTAGCTGACAGTGACCGTCCTCGTAGGTACCCTGACAGCTTTAGTGTCCCAACTTCACTCTGGAGAGAAAAAACACTTGATGTATAGACATAGCATAAACATTATTTCATGCATTTCTCAAAATGTTTCTATAAGCTGACAATTGTATCCACATACTGTATACTAGAATATATTCACCACAATGAAATTTGTCTCCCTGTGAAATAACACATTATGATGTCAAACATTCCAGTAAGTACATACTTTAGGGCATTCAATAATGGTAATTGACCTGAAAACCATTCATGGACATTTCAAAGTACGGATGCTCTACCAATTGAGCTACCTGGTCGCCGATGATCGACCCAGTATAGTCCCACTACAGTAAGATAGTCTGCTCTACTGAAATACTTCTTACTACACAACATTTACATTGCGTAGGTAAAATTTCAAAGGAAGGTAATTACTACCAAGATACTAACATTTATTTTATCACAAATTAATCCAAATGTGCTTCATTTAACAGTTATCTGCATTATTGTCCCAAAAAGAATAAAATTCTCAAGACTGGTTCTCTAAAGTCAGTACCTCTTCACTGTCAATTTCAAACTCAATGCTTTCTGCTAACATATGTGGCCTGTTGTCCCTGAAGAAGACTGGGGGTAGCTTGTGATTGGTGATTCTCCGCAGTACAAGTAGAGCATCCTGGGGCAGATCTATGGCATGGAATTTCTCAGTAGGAAACCTGGAAAAACAATTAATCTCTTGAACTATCTATACAAAGTATACTTACTGAATCAACTACATTCTCAACATAAAATCACTGATGTCAACACAAAGTCACTGAATGCCCTTACTTCCTGCAATTTCATGTGTTATACATGTATTTGAAAAAGGCCAACAGAAAAATGCAAAAAAAAAAAAAAAATAGGAAGGTGGGCTTATCCCGAGCATGGTCTTATACCCAGTAAATCATAGTATTGTAGGAAAAGACAAACCCTGAACAAAAGGAGAGGAAACTGTTTCTACCTCAACAGACACACTTACGGTTGAGGAATGATATCTCCGCTTTGCTTGCCGATGGTTAGATAATTGTGTAATTCTTCCGAATTTGTTGAACTACCTTCAAGCTAGGACAAGATTCTAACTATCATACTAAGCTAGGACAAGATTCGAACTTTTAATCCTAAGCTAGGACAAGATTCTAACTATCATCCTAAGCAAGGAAAAGATTCTAACTATCATCCTAAGCTAGGAAAAGATTCTAACTATCATCCTAAGCTAGGACAAGATTCTAACTATCATCCTAAGCTAGGACAAGATTCTGACTATCATCCTAACTTAATAACCCAGAACAGAAAACAGAAGTCAACATTTATTGTTCATCTTCCATATGTTAAGTATTTAGGCATAATTTCATACTCAGACATAAATTTGATAGGATATAATAGCTAAACAGTTAGAATAGCAACATTTAAAACATGAAAAAGTAGGAAAAACACAGAAAAAGTATGCAGTTTCAATAAGAAGTAGTTGAGTCCTAAAGGAAAATCTGCTTAATCAAAGACTAGCAAAAACTGGATACTTTGTTATATGCATGACCATGTCACAAAAAAAAAAAAAAATCAAAAGGGGTCTGATATCACGGCCAGCTTTATCTACTCCTCAATTAGGCAAAACTAATATCATTTCAGTAACTATGGAAACAAACAGTATATACAGGTGCTCCTTACCTTTTGTCTATGTGTCTCTGTATTGTTTTCTTTGCTTCGTTTTGCTTTTTCGCATTCAACGTCTTCAGACCCTGAAATGGATTTACCATATTTTCAAAAATAACTTAATTTGACTAGGGATAATCCGGATATGTAAAATATTCCACTGGCAAGTGATGGAACAGTCAACTAATCTTAATTCCTGTGCTGAATTTAGAACAGTCAACTTATAAATTCCTGTGCTGAATTCTAAATCACTCTGCCTTGTATTGTGTTTGTAGCTGCAGCATTCCTCGTGAATACATGAACATTTTTTTTACATTAATAGTTTCATTAATTCAAGGTTTTGGTGTTTAGGATAACATGTACAGTGATTATGTGGCAATATTATTAAGTTACAATAGTACATGTAAACCTGCTTCAAACAATCATTCTCATTCAATTTGAAAATCTGTTAAAAATTTGGTATTTTAACAAAGCATATAAAATTTCTGCTCTATTCAATAGCTCATTGATACACACTTGTACACCAAATGTTATGGCGGGAAGTCCCTGTGCATATAGACATGATATACAGTGTTCACCGACACTGTCAGCAGCGCCCTCTGGTGACAGGAGACACAACAAGGAGTCTGCAACTTTGGCTGCATCCAAGATGGCATGTAGATTGCCATACTCAGGTATGAAGAATGACAGCCGTTGTTTAAACCTTGGCACACTGCAGGATACAACAACTCTAATAAGCATATTGTCTGTTGTAATATTTTGTTACATATTAGAATACCTTCAAATGAATATGACAAAAGAATTTAATTTTATGTCAATTTATTAACCATATGAGATTGAAATGTATAAAACTTTTCCCAATGTCTAAGCACAATTAAACCAATTAAACCAATTTGAACAATATTTTTTTTTAAATGACTAAGGCTATTTACCTGATATGACAGATGCCTTGCTCGTTTTTAGAAACCACTGCTGTTTCATCACATTGTTTTAACAGTTCAAGAACAGCATCACAGTCAATATCTTTATGGAGTGGCAATATCACCTGCAAGAATTTTAAAAAAAATAAAGAAAAATATTTCTGTAGTTAAGCAGAAAATATCACTCATTGTGAACACAAATAACAAATAGCCAGATGAATTTGGACGAAAGGAGCTAGCTCTCACTCCTAGACAAACATATTTTCAATTGTTGTATATATCTAGATCTGATCCTTTAAATTATTTTCCAGGACAATTTTTAGGGCTTGGCTCATTCCCACAGATGTTCGATCAAGAGATCAATTAGCACACCATTTAAAGGAAAAAATACCATATGCTCTGAAATTTATTCAATGATTATATAATTAGAGACAGTGACATAAGCCTTACCACAAAATGTGGAGGTGATCCTTGACTTCCCCTGTTCCTCTTCTTCTCCAACACCTCGTCTCTTTTTTGCTTTCTTATTTGCTGGGCCTGCCCCAGGTATAAATCAATGGTAGAAATGGTAGCTCTATATAATATTATATTTTTTAAACCTTGCATTGGCAATCAGATCACAACAAAATTAAAATTGGAACTGGTTTTAATCATCTTATTTTCAAATAATTTTCAGTACTAGTCTAGACTGTTTGTAAAATGTGACAAGGTTTTACCTCCTTCCTGTCATGAAAGAATGCAACAATGCTGCTTTTAAACCAATCTGACCATGAAAGATACTGCAATAGACTTCTATTTACCTGATGTCTCCTGTCATTCTTCCTAGTTTGTTGTTTATTTCTCCTTGACAATGTCTTGACATTTACTCTACCTATAAACAGGTAAATACCATGTTATCATCTCTGATGAATCAATGTAAACGACAGACAAGTATCAAATAGGTTTTACAAGGGGAAAAAACAGGAACATTTTGTTTTAAAACATTCATGGACATCTTCAGAAAAACAGTAACATGCTATCTAGAGTAAATGTTGAAATTTTCATGACACAAATTAACAAATGCTTATACGAAATCCATCATAATAACTAAGAAAAGTACTCCATTGTACAGGCATATGACTTGTAAATTTGTAAATATATGAGATGGTTGCTCAACTCATCAGTATCCACTCTGCTATATATCTAACATACCTTGCGATTGTCTTTCTATTTGACCTTTACTCCTATGTTTTCCGTGTTTGTGAGATTTGTTTTGTTGTTTCCACTGTCCTGATCTGTGTGTTTCCTGCGTTTCGACCCCCATTTCTAAAATATATCGCAAACTGTCATTTCACAAACAACACGTGTTGTAAACCGGAACTCTTTTTTTAAAGACGTAAGCGACATTTTAAGAAAAGCTCCAAGCCGACAACAACCGACAAGAATCAATCGATAATGTTTTCACACGACACTGCATTTATAAATGTCTAAGCTTACGTAGGTGCGGGCCTACGTTTCAAAAAATGGCCTTAATATTGCAGGCCCATCAAGATTTAAGCTTATGCCTGAAATGTTGCAATTAAAAAATGATGATCCGGTTTGTCCGCATTAAGTCTGGTTTCAGGGCCTGATGAAACTCTGGCTAGGTAATGTAGACCTACTTCGAAAATGAATTAAGAAACATTTAATATTTCACGGTAACAAAAAGTGAGCGAAAATACGCGGGAACCCATGGCCATTCATTCAGAAATGAAGTAACCGTTACATGGCGGGATTTGCCGCATTTATGTTGTTCGATTTTCGGAGCTCTTCGGCTTTCGGAACTACTCGGATGTATTCAATGAGTTGAATCAGACTGGAAGATGTCTGACGCTTCAGATAAACCCCTCCAAAATGGAACCAGTGCACAATCAAAACAGACTCTGACACAAGGCACAACCGGAGAAATGTCAAGGCCTAATCATCTACAGCGAATAGCACAGAAGAAAGCGATCGTATTGAACTACCCAAAGACAAAGAAGCTTGAAAAATTAGCTGTGTATTCCTCTTGCAAGGTTTATCCGTTTTCTGTTGTTTACAAACGGACGCTAGAATGATAATGGTCATGTTTATTCCATCTACGTGTGTTTCTGCCACTATTTTTGTAAAGTGAATTGTTTAATTGTTGTTAAGTTGTTTAAATAACTGTATTGCTTGAAAATGAAAAGATTGTCGCAATATTTGGTATTATTTGACAACTGTCATTTCACAGAAAAAAAAGTAAACAAAACCAGCATGATTCAAAGAGATGAACATTGAATTCAAAATATAACAAGAAAAAAAGCAAAGAAATTATGTTCCTGAGTATATTCATGCATGTGATATATGAATACATTGTATTTGTAATCCTTATATATTAACAATAACAAAACAATACTTTCAGAAATGTAAAGTTCTACTAGAAAGGGATTTGATTTTTTTTTATTTAAACATATTTATTGGTTGAGCAGAGGATTAGGCACAAGTTTTTTCAACTTATTAACGCCTTTTCCTCTTATACAATTTATTTATTAATATTTACATGAAAGCATTTAACAAGGCATATACAAATCATAATATACAATTAAAACATTTTACTTAAAACCTGTTGCTGGATTCGATGAAAATGTGCATGTGTCTGAAAACTTATGTATTACTGTCTACAGACAGAATCAGATTTTCATTTCCAAATAAAATAAGTCTAGATTCACTGGATATATATATTTAACGACCTAGTATTTTGAAGAAGTGTCCCTCTTGCTTGCGTTACAAAATTTACATTCGAAGAAGATATGTGTTACATCCTCAGACATGGGAATGTCCACAGTTAAATGAAGGGTAGTCAACAATTTGAAACCAGGTTGTTTGAGCACTAGATCAAGACATACTTTAACTATTAAGCTGTCTCTGTATCTGGCAACTAGAGATTGCCTAGTCCAGTTTTATTATATAATATACAACACATTCAAGAAATACAATCATTTTGTACCATTATCATTTTGAAACCAACTTTACCATTTTGTGCTATGTTTTCACCAGTTTGTACCATAGGTAGAAACTGTATTGTACCACATATGTAAGCTGTAAACATATTGTCCCATATACAAAGAAATATCGATGGGCTACTTTTAATTTGTATGATCTCATGTAATTCATGCCACCATACATGGGTATAATAAATTTGGCACCAAAATTAAAACATGAAATAATAGACCGCAACTCAGTGAAATCTAGACAGTTACCTAGTGAATACTGCAAGTCATTGGCTCAATCATATTTCTGTACAACCCTAGTGTCTTACCGTTGCAAAGTATTCAAAACATAAGCTTAGTGACTGTTTTAGATAGAAATGTTCAAAATGTATTTTATATGTGTATCTCGGGTTCTAGTCCCCATAATCATAACACCATTTAGTGTGTAGAGTAGTATGTCTACAAAATTACATTTGTTTTCACTTTTTGTGTACCCCTATACACAAGACAATTTCATATTGAATTGTCACCAATAATCTGATCAAGCTTAGAAAAATCATATTCAATATTACATGTCAGTAAAACAAAACAAACGGTGATATATGTATAAATACTTATTTTCAGCAGTCTGATTCATGTAAATGCAATGGATGGAAGAATCCAAATCCCCCACCTACTCCCCCGAGGATGGATGTATCTCAGCCACTAGCTAACCTTACAGACCCCTGTCGTAGCTGTTCACACACACTTGGTAAGGAATAGTATACTTAATGTTGACAAGTGCCAGGATCTGCAAAAAAAAATTAACATGCAGTTTTCATCATTATCAGGTTTGATGTTAAATAGTCAATAGCAAAACACAATGATTTTGTTTTTTACTTGATCCAACTTAAAAACAAGAGGTAAATGTAATGAGCTGTCTCATAGTCAGTTATCATTAGACTAAACTGTATTAGTCATTGATCCTGTGACGCTTTCTTTTTCACAGTCCAAAAAAATTGGACCATGATTATGAAATATTTGTTTATGAAATAAGGACAGAGTCGTGATCCATTTTCAATTTCTGAATTTCAGCAAGGACATTCAAGGCCTGTCTGCTGGTCTATCAAGATTTATCTATGAAATATTTTAATTGAGACTGTTCTGGTACATCAAAACTGTTACATAATGTAACAAGACATTTGATAACAATAGATATTCTCTGTTCTTACCCAAGAACTATCCAGTTGGTACGGAGGAGTATTTGTTCTGTTATTTTGTTAAATCTACTTTTACTTTGTTGTATATTGAAATTAATTATCAAAGTATTTATTTTCAGGTGCTCATGTTTCCCACCTAGAAAACACAGAGGAATCAGAACTGAACCGATTATTGAGAATTGTTGTTGATGTTGAAAACCTGTTCATGTGTGTACACAAGGAAGAAGATGCTGAAACAAAACAAGTCTACTTTTACCTGTTCAAGGTATCCATGAATTCCAACAAACAGATGTATTTTGCTTCAAACCACTCTCTAGATTAATGTTATTAAAATCTGCTTATTTGATGTCTCCAACAAAATATTCTAGAAGCAAGGAATAGTTATACTTTATATATTAATCTGTTAGGAGCCCTGAAATTTCCTAGAAAGTCTGCAAATTTTTGTCTTTGTAGCCTAAAATTCAAACCAATTGCAATAAGATACATTTTTGCTGTAATACCTGTCACTCTGATGCAAGTGTAACTGAAATGAGCATGAGATTTACCTGCGTTTCAGCTACTTCGGAAATGTATTCTAAATATGAGCCAGCCCACTATTGAGGGGCCGTTGGGAAGTCCACCATTTGAAAAACCTAGCATAGCAAAGGTAAGCAGAAAAATACACATGTAGTCACATATAAAGTTCACATTTTACAGTACTAATGAAATTAAGGTTACATGACTGCATATTGCATGGTTTTGTCTCATTGAATATAGTCGGTGTTCTCTACTCGTTAGTTACATGTTTACTACCTACATGATCCTGTCTATTGCTTGGTTTTGTCTCGTCAAGTATATGATAGTCCATACTCTGTCAGAGTATTGAACCCTATTGTATAACATGGTAGGATGATATGTGAAATTGAGTGTATATTCTATTCAAAGTTTTTAATAAACAAATAAAGAAATTCAATATTATTACATAATGTATTTTGTTTTTCTGTTACAGGGAGTGACAAACTTTGTGGTGTATAAGTTTGGACATCTAGCACAGCGTGAATGGCAGACAATGTATGATTTAGCCAAGATGTTTTTACACTGTCTCAACCACTGGAAGTTAGAGACACCAACCAGCAGGACACAGCATGCGGGTACTGAAGATATGGCTGTGTACAAAGTTAACTATACAAGGTAGGATATCGAACATCAGAAGATCTGTACAAATCTGACAGACACTGAAAATAAGGATTCTCTGTAAAATATATATCCATTATTGTATTATTAAGTATGCCTTATTTAGGTTGTGATAATTTGAGAAGATAATTGAAATTTTGCTCTTCCAATAACATGTGTATATGGGTTTGAATGATATAAATAAATCATTGTCTAATCAGTGTATAAAGAATCCATTTTAATGATCACTGATATGTGTGTGCAAGTTTCTATTAAAACATTCTCAACAAGGGATAGCTATTATTTCTATTGTAAAAAGCCATGATGTACCTCAGGGTTGTGTTTTTATCATTTTCTCAGGTGGTTGTGTTACTGCCACGTTCCTGCATTCTGTGACAGCCTTACAAGATATGAAACAACTCTCATCTTTGGTCGTACTCTTCTCCGTTCCGTCTTCCAAACAATGCGCAGGCAACTTCTTGACAAATTTCGAGCTGAAAAAGAGAAGATGCCACCTGAAAAAAGAACTCTTGTGCTGACTCATTTTCCAAGGTAATGAATTGTGTTTCAACATTCATTGTTTGTCTTTTCCATCATTCGACCTAGCTATTAATATCTTTATTATGATTTTTGTAAAACTTCAGTATTTCAGCACTCCCATTAAGTTGAGGGGGTATGTAATCTGTCATGAAATGTTTGTGTACAAGATCTCTCATAAAGTCCTGTATATTTATACCGTAGTACAGAACATCAAATTCATACTTGATTAGATTTCTGCTTGATTGTTTTGGAAGATACAAGATTGTATGTTTCAGATTTTTATCAATGTTGGAAGAAGAGGTTTATGGTACAAATTCACCGATATGGGATCCAGAATTTTCCCAGAATGCAGCAAATATGACAGGATCCTCACCTAGTAATCGTATGGCATCTGTCTGTTTAGATTTCGATGACTCAACAAATCATAGTAAGAATCATCCAAGTTAGTCTATGAGCATGGCTGAACATCTCTGCTCTGTGTAGTGGTTTATTTAGGTCTTAATACTGCCATGAGTTTAAGAAATTTGCCTTTAAATTAATTCTTTCTTCACTCTAAAGCGAAAGATTAGTAGAGAAAGTATGAGAAACATTTTATAACTTGATGCTGTTCACAGTTTATAAAATTTAAAACTAAAATCAGCATTTAAATTCAGACATGACATTTATCAAAATTATTAGTAAAATTAAGCCTATGCAGTTTACTCAAGACAGTTTTGGTTTTAAATCACATACTCAAAGGATTGAATTCTAGTTGAATTTTTTTTTCATTCGAAAACATTCATGATATATTTGTATTGTGTCGAGTCATCTGTTTTTAATAGACATCAATTTAAATTGGTGAGAAGGTGCTTCTGTTTCATAGTTAAGATGTGTAATGATTATTCCCCTCTTACAGCACCGACTCCTCCCACAGCCACTGGGGTGAGTGGTTTGAATCGGTTCACCACATCAGGAACAGTCCCCGTAGCTAGCGGCGACACCTATACATCTATCAATGTGAGCCCAGGCCTCATACCCTCCACCCGACGCAACTCCAAGGCAGAGCCCGGTATGTCCCTATCACTTAGTGGTTAATTTACCTCTATGCTTACTTGTGTAAGATTGACAGGAAAGTAGAAGCCAGGCGTATCAGTATTTACTTGTGTAAAAGCACAAAATTACAACAATCAGAATAAGAAGTTAGTGAAGCCAAATTATAGAGCTACTAGTTATTATTTTGATATCAACTTGGTCCAGGAATCACTGTTTTCTACTGTGAGGAAAGATTATCATACTCAGGTACATAGAAAAGTATGTGTGTAAACTCTGTACTGTCTTTAATGAGGGAAGGTGGTTGGGTGGAACAGTGGTAACACACTTGATTTTCACCTGGTGAGTCAGGTTCGATTTTCCAATCAGACGTGAAAAGGTAGAGGGTTAACTGCTGAACCATATGGATTTTCTCTGGGTATTCCGGTTTCCTCCCTTAGTAAGATCCCTTGTGCTCTACCATCCAGGCCAACAACAGTGATTAATATAAGTTGATAAAATATGTTTCCCAATTATTGTAAAATATATAATGTTTACAATTTTCTTCCCCTGCCTGTTTTAATTTTGTTGCAAAAGTTGCAAAGTTGAGTATGAGGAATGACAAATTGGCAGTGAGATTTCAGATTTTATACTAGATTAGTAACATTGTCCAACCCATTGGGCATGAAATATAAGATCACAAGTGATAACTGGACCTGGATGTTTTACCAGGTGCTGGGAGTGAGCTCAAGAGGAAGTTGGAGGATTCATTCAGCCCTGAGGAGGCAAAGAGGAAGCGTATCGATGGTGACATCAGTGCTGAGTACCTCGCTGAGGTGGTGGCCACCATTACTGAGCCAGAGAAGATGGTCGGACCTGATGTAGGTATCCCTCAATTCGTATACATTGCAGCTGAATCATAGTTCATATGCAGTGGTGAACATTTGGGGGTATGGAACCACTGAGGAGAATGACTTGTTGTCTTACTTAATGACCTAGTTATTCTATCATATCATTATACACTGATCTTACTGTTTTCATGTAAACAAAACTTAAATAAAGATGTCACTAGTGCAGCTATTAATGTAGCTAGAAAAAAGTCCACTTTGAAAGATGTAATTATTAGACAATGTATATTAATACGAAGTATCATCATTGTAGACCGAGGTTTATTTGTATTTGATATATCTAACAGAAGGATGACCTCTATCATCTGTTACAGACCTCACTGTTTCCTGCTCACTCTGCGCGTGACGAGTCAGCACGACGAGAGGAGATTAAGGGTGTGATAGAGTTCCATGTAGTGGCCAATAGTCTCAGCAACAGACCCTCCAAACAGACACTTATCTGGCTCATCGGTCTACAGAATGTTTTCTCTCACCAGCTGCCACGCATGCCCAAGGAATACATAACTCGCCTTGTGTTTGATCCGTAAGTGTGTCATCAACAGAACTATGTATCAGAATTATTATTATTAATTTTTGTATTCACGTACCATTTATGACATTTATCTCATTAATGAAAAATACTTTTTCATATAAACTGATGACTAGCTATAGGATCCCTTTACTAACAGACACTTGATCCCAAGTCACAATGGTCATATAGAAATAGAAAAGGCTAGGCAGTATACCAGTGGTTATTTGTATACATTGTTAATTATATAGTCAGTCCTCTTTGAAAAAATTCTAGTTTGGAATGTCAGTCTTATTACAAGCATTAATTGTTTTGTCTCAAAATACAGGTGTCTCTTTACAGAAGTTTGTTGAACCAGGATGATTATTTTTTAATGCAATACATTTTGTTTTTATCAGGAATTAGAAGTAATTTTAGAAATTACCTTTTTCCAGGAAACACAAATGTCTGTCCCTGATAAAGGACAACAAAGTGATAGGAGGGATATGTTTCCGCATGTTTCCCTACACAAGGTTTCACCGAGATTGTTTTCTGTGCTGTCACATCCAACGAGCAAGTGAAGGTGAGGCTGTCAAGAATATATGTCAGCAATGTATATTTTTATTGAAAGAAACAACAATTTCTGTAAAGTTTACTGAAAATAAGTTTCTTTTAATCTGAATCTTCTTCAGATGACTTACGTACCGTCCTGTAAAGTAATGACCCTTTGTTGATGGGTTAGCCAGTAGTTATTTACCCGTCAAGAGTGTAAAAAATATTTCAGTTATTGCTGTATACATGTATCAATCCATCATCATGGTTAATTTGTTATCTTTATGGAGACAAAATCTCAAAGTGTAAAAAAAAAACAAATTTATATACCGCCACTTCAATAGATATCATAATAGATACAATTATATATTGAAAAAAATCTATCACACAAAACATATTCTAACAACATAATCTTTAAAGAATGTAAAATTTCACTCAATAGAATTAATTTCATGTGTTGTTATTTAGGGCTATGGAACCCACATGATGAATCATCTAAAGGATTATCATATCCGACACAGTGTCCTTCACTTCCTCACATTCGCTGATGAGTATGCCATCGGCTATTTCAAAAAACAGGTTTGTAATAACACTGTATTTGTATCTCTACTTTCAAAAATCTGTTTTAATCACTTTATTATTTTCTTTAATTCTTGTTAATCATGCACCTTGAAATATACCTAGTTAAGGTTTATTAGACTGATTTCGTTTGTAGTTAGCTTTCTTTTACATCCTTAAGTTGAACTAAAAATGAGTATGAAAAATAGTTTAAAGTGTCAAGTGAACACAATGATAACCCATACACATTGGATTTATATAAATTATCGGTCTTACTGATTATTAATAGAACATTTATTGAAACACTATCTTTGTAATCACTAATCTGAATAGACAATTAAATCCTAAACTTACAGTGTACTATTTGTGATAATTCAAGTATTGTGTATTCAATTTCACAAAAGCTGCTTTGACTCAGATTTGTCTCTCCATTTTCATATAAAGTATTGTATATTATCATGTAGGTTTTGACCAAATAATGAATAGAGTGTGTATTTGTAACTTAGTTAAATACAAGTGTACTTTACACTGGGTTTGGATCACAATTTCAGGGCTTTTCCAAAGACATTAAAATGAACAGATCAGCCTACTTGGGCTACATCAAGGATTACGAGGGAGCGACACTGATGGGCTGTGAACTTAACCCCCGAATCTGTTACACAGACTTCTCCAGTGTGATCAGGAAACAGAAGGAGGTAAAACTGTTCTGACAGTACATTGTAGTTCATGTTACTTAAACAGTTTGAATACTTAATATAGGGTTAAAATGTATCATCATGTACAGGAATATATACTTGAAAATAAAGCTTCTTAGCATGTTGTAGTAACAACTTGAAGTAAATGTGTATCGGGCCAAGTCAGTAACTACACTAAGAATGGAAATGATGTTTCCTCTAAATTCACAAAAAAAAAAAAAAATATTCATAAATGATAGGAAAGCTTGTAAGTCCAAAAGTATACACCTCAAAGCCTTCTAATTTGGTTTATACATTCATTAGAGGTCTAGGAGTGCTGTTATGGCAAAATCATTGCAGAAAAATTTTGTGATTTTTTCACATTTTACCATTTTGTGGACTTAACTTTTAGCACCAAAATCCACTTTAATGTTACCAAAATCCACTTTAAAGTTACCAAATTCCACTTTAAAGTTACCAAAATCCACTTTAAAGTCACCAAATTCCACTTTAAAGTTACCAAAATCCACTTTAAAGTTACCAAAATCCACTTTTAAGGTTTTGGGGATAAGTCCAAAAGTATGCACCTCATACCCTTCTAATTTGGTTTATACATTCATTAGAGGTTCAGGAGTGATGTTATGGCAAAATCATTTAGAAAAAAATGGCATTTTACCATTTAGTGGAGTTAATTTTTTTGGCACCAAAACCCACTTTAAAGATTTTGGGGGTAAGTTTTGGAAAGCTTGTAAGTCCACACCCTTCTTATTAAGTTTATACATCCATTAGAGGTCTAGGAGCGACATTATGTGACATACAATTTCAAAATGACATGCTTATACATACATAAAAAATGAATGTATTGTGTGATTGCTGCCGCCGGTGAGCTTTCGCAATCATTGATTGCACTTTACTGAGACCACTAGGTACAAGTGTAGTGTGAAGATAGGATGGAAATGTATGTAGCAATTGACTTTGGTCACAATCTCAGATTTAGAGAAACCATGTCAAGTTTGGTGGGGTATGGACTCTGTCACAATCTCAGAATTAGAGAAACCATGTCAAGTTTGGTGGGGTATGGACTCGGTCACAATCTCAGAATTAGAGAAACCACGTTAGATTAATGGAGATTGGATTTCTATAATCTGATTTCTGTGATGTAATCTGACTGTACATTGTATCTACCCCTGACAGATTGTGAAGACCATCATAGAGAAGAAGCAGGAACAGCTACAGAAGGTATACCCTGGTCTGACCTGCTTCAAGGAGGGTGTACGCCAGATACCCGTGGAGAATATCCCAGGTCTACATGATCTTGGCTGGAAACCTCCTGTTGACAAAAAGTATATATTTCTGGAATAGAATTATACCCAAAGCATTAGCTTTTGGCTTATCATCAATTCGACATATATTGTTTTGTTCTTAAAGTTGAAAATAGGTTGAGCTTAAGATATTTTCACACTGTATGGCTGCTTACATTGAGAGGAGGGAATGTATTCCTACACAGCATACAGTCCTAAAATGATATTTGAAGTAATACATTTCACAAGGTTATTTTTATTACCGTATTTGACTTTATAAACACACCTGCCCCTATAAGCACAGGAAAAGGGGGTGGATACACTTATTGAAACACATAAAAATTCCTTCCCTCACTACTCTTCCGATAATCTGCAGTCTTTTAAGCAAAGACTCTGGATTGTTTTTGCTACATAAAGGAAATTTATTCCACCCAGAATTTACTTTGAACATTTTCTCTGTACATGGTTTATCAAGTGCACCCCTTTTGTGTTTTTTTAAGTGCACAGTGTGCTTAATAGGTCAAATACGGTATTTCCCCAGTATTGAAGTAGTTTGTATACTAAATATTATATACTGAAATAAGAAATATATAAAATTAACGTTAAATATTTCACCCAAAAGATAAATGAAGGTAATCTGACTGTTTTGAAACTTAAGATACTTTAAGTGTTACATAAACTTCCCCAAAATTGTGGGCTAATGATCATTGACTTTACCATTGCAGCAAAGATACGCCCATGGAGAGTGAACAACTCCACTCAGCAGTCAAAACAATACTACAGCAAGTTAAGGTAAATCACTGTCGAGACTTATATGGTTCACTGTTTTAGGTCAAATAGTTTTATTCCTCTTCTTCTGACTCATAGCGGCCCTCTGATTGTATAATTATATATATAAACATAAATGTACTACCATGCCATGATAATTTTAGGTTAGTTGTTAGACGATATTTTAAGAATCTTTAAACATTCACTATGCTGTCCTGTATTGAGTGTTGTTACATTTTGTTCTTATTTGAAACTACATTCTGACCAATCTGGTCTGTGACTACTTTGAGACAGTTTCTCAAGAATGATTCAGTGATTTACTTGGTACAAATGTCCTACATGAGATTTGCTTTTACATAAGTGCCGCTAAAAAAAAAAAAATGGCTGCTTTGTCCACCAGGAAACTGTTTGATTTTAGCTTTCTATCATCTGGTTTGTGTAGTTATGAATCTATCATGACTTTATAACAAAATCAAGTTGTGATGGACATTTTTGAATGGTTTCAAAGTTATTACAAAAGATGTTTGACTTTGTGTCAGTGAAAACAACTGCTCCAAAAATAAAATATTTTGTTTGGAATAATCATTACACTGAAGTTGTCAGAATACTAAATCATAAATTTATTTTTGTTTAAACACTTTCCTGATTGAATAAATTATCCAAGATGTGCTACCACACGTGTCATATCAAATGTTTGTGTAAGAGATTTAATCACTTTATTAACTTGTTAAATGCCATATTACCTTCTTGTTTTGAAGTGTTGTATAATTTACATTAAATGTCATATAATTTTAGTAAATGAAACCTGGTTTATAACATTCTCTATTACACAGTCCAATGGCAGTTCCTGGCCATTCCAGAAGCCTGTCGACAAGTCTGAGGCGCCCGACTACTACGATCACATTAAATTTCCTATGGGTAAGATTTCTGGTGTTGTAACTGCTGTTCTTGGCTGTAGTCACAGAAGTAGCTGTTGTGTTAGTTGTATATAAAAGTATTTAAGGATACTGGATCAAAGTAAATTTTAGATATTATTGTACAGAATGATGTACAATCATCTCTCCGTTGTTAACTAGACTATGGGCAAACTGGCAGTTGAGCAAAGAAATTGTTTAGTACTAACTTTATTTGTATGATATGTTGAAGAAAAATATCCTTTTTACATAGACAATTTTGTGATTTGAAATTATGCTGTGTATGGAAGAGTGAAGTTTGTATACATTCTATTTCGATTTATGAAATTACTTAATAACAACTTCATTTCTGATTCAGATCTGAAAACAATGACAGAAAGATTAAAAAACCGTTACTACTGCAACAAACGACTCTTCATTGCCGACATGACAAGAATCTTCACAAACTGTCGAGCCTACAACAAACCTGACACTGAGTACTACAAATGTGCTAACTCACTGGAGAAATTCTTCTCCACAAAAATGAAGGAGGCTGGTCTGATGGAAAAGTGAAACACTGTTTCATAGGGAGAATGCGGAGTGTCGTGTTTTACCACAGGAATTGATACTGAAACTGCAATATTGAGATCTGGATGTGGATGAGACTGATAAACTTTATACAGTATTAATAGAGGTTGCTCGTAGTCGGCCACAATTTTGCGAATAAATGTAAATATTGAGTTACTAAGTTTTGAAGTACGTATGGCGACAATATAGATAATTTTTACTCTCAATATTTTGTGCTCTGTATTGTAATTTCAAGCATTTGCCTGCTGTCTTCAGCCTACCAGAACAGCCAAACTGCAGCATTCGTTTGGTAGAAACTATGTATAACATTATATTTGAGTGTAAAAAATATTTAATCAATCCCATTATTAGGGTATTCAGCAATAGCAGAGTTCTTTATTTTAAGTCCAGTAGTGAAATCTTCATATAGATCCAAAACTGAAATGTGTTTTATATTAATGTAAAATTTATATTGTTTCATTTTAATAAGAGAAGAACATTCAGCCTGTTTATATGATAATTATACCAATTTGGGTATTTCAATTTAACTGCTACATCCAGTCATAGTTTATAATTATGATGAATTGCAGTGCAAGTCTCACATAAGTGAATTGGTGTGTGTAAGTAGTGAGATGAGTACAGGGTTGTCGTACAAGTGTTTTTTTAATCGGTATACAATCAGTCGAAAGGATGTGTGTACGTGTCTGGATGAGGAATGTGAGTATTTAAAGGAGTAAATGAACAATATTGACTCAGTAACTCAGCCTTACATACACAATTATACATGGCCATCACTTCCCACATTTATAGGTCTCATGACATAATTTAGTCTTTCAAGAATTCTGATAAATTATTATAAGTACTCTGAACCTCACGTTTGAAGTTCTATCATTCTTTTGACTATTGTACCAGTACGGAGGGCAGAATCACCTGATCAAATAGTGCTGCAGCCATGAGTTATCTCCCCTGTCTCATAAATATTCCTTAACTTAAAATTTTCAATAGGAAAGCATTACAATACATTACATTATAGCTTATGTTATATTAAAGGAATTTCCATCCACAAGTGAAGGAATGTTGATGACACCGGGGCCTGTTCAAAGGACAGATTTTACTGGTATAACCAGACATGAATTTTGGACTCTAACATTGTTTTTTGTTCATTTTGTCTGCTTCATCTATTCAATATTTAAGGTTGATTAAGCACCCTATTTACACCCTGAATCATCAGATGGAAGTGTTTTTGAGTATCAAAGAAATGAAATATAAACAGCTGTCAAGATGGTTATGTCACCATTAACAGTTTATCACTGAGACTTTTGTTTATAGGTCAGTTTTTAGTTCTAACGTTTCAGGTATAAATCTTGACAGACATGCAGATATTAATACAGGTCTTGAAAATATTTGTCGAGGCTTTTCTGAAAACAACATAAAATCATAAGGTCCATCATTATTTCATAAAAGAACAAACCACACAGACAAATGGTGTGTAGTCAGCTGGTCAATTTTGAATTGTGTAGGACTGCAAACACCCACAACAATTTCTCTCTAGATTGTGTGGAATGGGCAAACAAAGGTAAACTTTTATACATCTGAAAATGAGGTTAAGTTGGTGGACAGGTGTGTTGAGAGTGATTTTTAATCGGCAGTATGTAATAGTTAATGGTTTAAAGTTTTGCATAAATGGGGTTGAATATTCACTATTTACTAAGGAGTTGCAGTGGAGCCTTTATGTCAGGGAAAAATGGATTTTCTGATATAAAGTTTTAACAGAAATCCTGTTCTAGAAATGTGTGCAAAAAGTACATACCATGATGTATGCATCACATAGAAAAACTTCCAAGAAATTTCTGGGAACCTACCAACATATATTTACCAAGTGTTGAATACCGAAACAACATAGAAATCAGGTTTCACACTAAAAACCTTTCTGAATGGAAGCCTCTGTACACACTGCCTTAAAATGTTAAAGAGTTGACTAGTTCTTGAACGGTTACAGAAACATGAATACCAGTGATCTCTCTGGTGTGGTCTATGTTGAATATTTGCATGAACCAAGGGAGGTAGTCCGTTCATTTCATGAATTTTTCAGTATCATGATTTCAACGAGTAAATGATGCAGGGCTACTTCGCACTACTGTGATTTATCATTGCGTCAGTAAATAAATATACATCTACGTAAAGCAAGCCTTTAATTTTATCATGACATGTTCTAATGATGCAAACAAGTATATCGGGTGAAACTATGGATTTTGAAAATACAGTCGCTGAAATCAACTGATGTTTCACTTTTGTATTGTTTGATAAGAGAGGATAGATCTCTACAATGTTAATTGTATCAATGGTCATCGTCATGTTGTCATTCTTCTTGTATTGAGAATATCATTACATCATCACAATCAATAAATCATCAAAGAAGTGAAGTTTTACTTGTATTTTTGGCCCAAGCTGCCGAGGTATTCATGTGAACATCGGGTTGTTCCTCTTTCCAAGTAATGAGGGCTACTATAAACATTTTCAGAAGTTAAGTGGGTGAGATTTGGTTAAAGGCTACATTGCAATGTATATCCAAGTTATATTAACTCTGTGACTATGTTTAAGGCTACATTGCAATGTATGATATATTAACTCTGTGACTATGTTTAAGGCTACATTGCAATGTATGTTATATTAACTCTGCGACTTTGTTTATACACAGTACAGTATTCTCAAATCACAACAAGAAGTCTATGATAATGCTTATCTGCACTTTTATTCCATTTTCAATTCATATTTCTTGGTAAACTCAATATAAAGATTCGGTCTTATTTCCAGAGCTTGACTACAATCAGATCTGTGTAGCTATCTGTGCCATATAACCGTCACTACATCTTGCTAAATTCTAGACATAAAACAATAAAAAAAAATCTACTGTTATAACTGTACCATTGTTTGAAAATAACACAAACAATACTAGTATCAACTTAATGTTATATTGTATTACTTAATTACGTCGCCATGGCATGCAAATCATAATTGTATGATGATGATACAATAAACATGATAGTATCCAGTCCATACACTAGCTCCAACATATTCTATATACATCATATATAAGTACAAAGTGTTGGGTTGGTCTTAATATACAATAAGTATATCACATATTGTGCATCCAGTTTGGTTTTTGTAACTATGGTCATTTTAAAACAGGTCAATTTAAAGATATCAGTTAATTGTTGAAATGAGAAAATTGTAAATAAACGACATCAATATGATCAGAATATAGCAACATTATCTTCTAACCAATCAACTTCTTAGCTTATTCACCCAATATTTTAAAAGTCTACATTTTTCTTATTGCGTATACACTGTATTTTAAAATAAATTTCATATAAGCCGAGTTTTAAGCTGTCTAGACAGAAAGGTTGGCTAGTGTACTAGATAGATGATACAGATTATCTATGTTATGTATGTACACTATGTACAGATAGTTCTAATATGCCTTATAAATAAACACTGGATCCAGATTATCTATTCCTCCGCAGTATGTAGAATTAAGATATTTTTATACAAGATATTCATCAGGAAAATCTAAATGCTAGTCTATAAATAAATGCATGGGAGTGGTGTGAGGATTTGTTGTCACAGACTACCCTTTTTTATCAAAGAAGGCGCCCCAACCCTTTCCGTGTGTTTATATATCTTGAATAATTCTTATTTTACGAATGGGAACCAAACAATGGTTTTTAAAGACTACGCTGACAGATGAGATGGCAATGTTTAAAAAACATACAACTATGCATTTGTTGTCTGTGATAATTCAAACCCGATCTGAATCACGACTAAACCATTAACAACAACTCTGCATAACCTCCAAAAATATAACCTGGTGATAAGGAAATCAGGTTAAAAATGGATTTTCACTTCAAAATATGTAAAGCATAACAGCTCAAGATGAACAGAGTAAATTATTCCATGTTTGTCAATCGCACTTCATTTACAGTTAGTAATCCATTAAAATGAAAGATTATACAAGTTTTGTTGATCATTAATTTATTACTGTTGTAGTTGTACATCCAGACTGGAAACCTCCATCCAAAGCCTACACTTGACATATATCAGCAAAGTCCAAACAATCCTATTGTGTTTGAAGATGTCAAGTTGACAACTCCTCCAGACCTAACTCAACATTAATTTTCTTATGTTTTGATCCACAATTTTCTGATGTTCTTCCAGTATACACACTGTTCTTGCAATCCCCACAAACAGTTTGTTTTGTCAACACTGCTATATAGATTTCTTTCCTCATCAAATTGGTATATGCATCTCAAAACAACATTACCTGTTGCATGCCCCAGATTTATATACATGACTAGTTTGGTGAATGGTATAAGGATCTGTCCAGCAGATGTTCATTAATGTAACATCACCAGCTAATACCATACTCCTGAAATATATCCCGATTCCACACTTATAACCACAAACTAAACACAATATCACTTGTCATGGTGTACATTTATTTTGGTTTGTAGGCTGTGTAAACTCATCCTTAGAACTACTTCAATGCTTTACACACATCAATAAACTCCAAAAAGGAAACCTGGACACAATAATAGATCACAATTATCAGCTCCAGTTAAACTTTGGTTAGTACTACCTTAACCAGATCAGATATCTCTGTTTTTAATCAACTAATAGCTATTTCTACAGTAAAATACACAACACACTCAATTATTTCGCTGGCAACTGACATATTATTGAATAGGTCAAACTGATTTCATATACATGTGACTGATTTCATCCTGCACAAAAGTGAGTTCACATCCATGGATTGACAAGGTGGCTATCAAGTTTTTAATTTCATTGTAAATGTTGAACATTTCATAGCCAAGGGTCAATACAAAACAAGTACTATCAGAAAGATTTTTGTTGATTCAATGTTTCCAGCCTACTACACTGTAATAAAACACTAAGACTACTGAGACCAGAATCCATTTGATTATCAAGATATACAAATTTTATACACTTTATACAGTAAATCACTTACGCTTTGTCGTGTCAATTCTCAAATTCTATTCCATATGCTTTTAAATGTTTCATGTTAATAACACATTCAGACAGTTATGGAAACAAATCCACATTAGTTATCACAATACATATGGATGGCACTAACAGCAATTGTGCTACAATTAATCCTCGACAAATCATAAGCGATTTTCAGTATTTCACACTGTATACATATATGTACAAGTGGCTAGCGTTCTCGGCAACAAATGTCAAATCATATGCCAGTCGTGCCCACTGACTTCGGGGGGTGATTACCCCTATAATGGCCCCTCTGGTTAAACATGAGTTGTAACAACATCATGTGTACAAATCAACAGTCAAGGAGGGGTCAAACAAATAGGCAAGGGGTGGGGTTCAAATACACATGGCAAAACATCAATATACTCAGTTTCAGTCAAATTCTATACTAAAAAAATATGAAAAAAATTCAAATGCTAAAAAAAATATCTAAATAAAATCTAAATGATATTCCTTGAATCAACTTTCTCTGAACATTTTCCATAAATGTTTTTTTACACAAAAAAATCAAATTCAATTTCTGCTAAATTTGCAGGGTACTATCTTTTTTCTAAACAAATAAAAACTTTGTGATGCAAGAAAGTAATTTTCATGTGTTTAGTTTTAAATGTATACCGGGTGTATATGTATCAACAACCCCCTCTCCGTGATAAATTTGGAGACTAGTACAGTCACTTGATTGACCAGCTATAAAATAACTCCCTGAGCTTATCACATGTCAAGTCTGTGAATTGGTTGTTTCTTACATCACCCAGGGCTTAACACAGGGCAAACCAGAATCTGTGGCTCATCAGCTGAAAGGCTGCAAGGCCGTAATAGCGGACGTAAAACCTGTTAAATTAAATTGAATCTGTGGAAAGACTTCCCTACAGCAGAATACTGGACCAGATTCAGTGAAATGACGGCTCCATAACCCAGTGCTTGACATCTATAGATATACAATTTCTACTAGTTCATCTTAAAACTGTATTCTCAATACACAGGTATTGTATCTATAATCATTTTAATAAATGATAGATACTTATTATAAATACTACTATTAATAATAGTAAATCATATATTTGATCACATTCATTTATAGCACTCTTGGAGGAATCAAATAATGAAGATAATATAACAACTGTTATTTTTTTTACACAAAATGTCTCCACACAGAACCAGATTGGTTCAGAAAAATTAAAAGTTATTCTGGGGGAAACTGAATCCTTGTTATGACTTCTGTAAGTATTTTATTTCTAACAATATGGTTCAACTCCATCCAGTATTTCAAACATCAGCACTAATTATAAACACAGAATACAAATCTTGGCAAAGAAGAAAATTAATAAAACCTGTACATTGCAATGAATAGGGAAAGAAAATGCATTTTGTAAATTGTTTACTGAGATAACTAAAAGATTCAGAGGGAAAAAAGGTCGACGGTAAAAAAAATACAGAAAAAATGAGGCAGTAGATCACAGTTTGCTCCTATTTTTGTGTAAAAGATACACTACCAATACTGTGCCACACAATCAACAGTATTGTATGTGTTATTGCCAGTCTAACCCTCGTCTCCTTCCATTCCGTCCTACATACCAATACTGTCCCACACCATCCACAGTATTGTCCCACACCATCAACAGTACTGTATGTGTTATTGCCAGTCTAACCCTCGTCTCCTTCCATTCCGCCCTACATACCAATACTGTCCCACACCATCAACAGTACTGTATGCGTTATTGCCAGTCTAACCCTCGTCTCCTTCCATTCCGTCCTACATACCAATACTGTCCTACACCATCACCAGTAGTGTATGTGTTATTGCCAGTCTAACCCTCGTCTCCTTCCATTCCGTCCTACATACCAATACTGTCCCACACCATCACCAGTAGTGTATGTGTTATTGCCAGTCTAACCCTCGTCTCCTTCCATTCCGCCCTACATACCAATACTGTCCCACACCATCACCAGTAGTGTATGTGTTATTGCCAGTCTAACCCTGGTCTCCTTCCATTCCGTCCTACATACCAATACTGTCCCACACCATCACCAGTAGTGTATGTGTTATTGCCAGTCTAACCCTCGTCTCCTTCCATTCCGCCCTACATACCAATACTGTCCCACACCATCACCAGTACTGTATGTGTTATTGCCAGTCTAACCCTCGTCTCCTTCCATTCCGCCCTACATACCAATACTGTCCCACACCATCACCAGTAGTGTATGTGTTATTGCCAGTCTAACCCTCTTTCCATCCTATGTATCAAGCATTTAATGACATTGTAAAGCCAGGCGTGCCTGTTCAGACAAAGTGTTCTGTGTTGGTTAAGTTTGGAGGAAAACTGTACCATTTTTCTAAATTCTGATAACCCACCAATCAACTTTATTGTTAAGCACAGCAACATTGTGTTAAAAAGAAACAGTTTATGATGTGAGAAAATTTAGAGATAAGTTATATATCCAGTGAGGTACACCAAGACTGTTAGGCAGTGAACAATGATGAGGACCAATGTGATGTGTTCCATTCACTGATGATAAATATTACTTCTAACTATATACAATCTGCTGATAGCTATCAATGTACTACTCAAGACTACATAACGTCAAGTTCCTCAATTATTAACCGGGTAAGCACTCAGTATTAGTATGCTTTCAATATATTTTCTACTCCTTACAAAAAAATTTGCTTAGATTAAAATCTGCGTTTTGCCCTTTACAGGTTGTTGTGATTTCTGTACAGAATTATTTACAAGAAATAAAGGCAACATGATATAGCAATGATAGGAATGACAGAGAGGCAGATTGGCCGGCATTATTACAACTACCAAATAAATACCATCTTTGTATACTATTATCTATGGCAATTATTGTTTTACATCATATAAATTACAACAAGTCCCCATCGTACCAGTGATACAAGTATGACATTCTTATGATCTTCATACATTATAAATGGTGTGAAAATAAGACACCCGTAGAATGGGCATTGCTCACCAGGTAGAATATGTAAATCTGTTGTAAACATGAACAGCTGTAATAAGACCAGTTTGACTTCTATTCTAAACATTTGTCACATTTGGCAGAGGAGGAACACTGCTACCATCAAATGACAGGGAAATTAACAAGAGAAGTTTTAAATGAGATTTTTTAACACTGACATTTTCTCTTTCAATATTGACAGACGGCGGGGTATTGTTCCATGACACAATTAACCTCAATGAAGTTTCCCATGAACTAAAAAGAAAAAAAAAAAAGAATCCTGCCATTTCAATGAGAATGATTGATGGGCAAAATACAGGTTTCTTGTGTTTGCTTGTCCTTTCTTCATTGTCACGAGACTATTAGGAAGACAGACACATGTAGTCCAAATAGAATCACAAACAATCAGGATGGATCTTGTTTCCTTGTCCAATGAAAAGTCCAAACAAAATTGGTTTTTCTCAGGTACATGTAGCGCTGAGGATGAATCTTTACTGTAGCACAAGCACGAGTTAACAGACAGGCATAGCTAGAACATGTCAGGCTTCCGCGTCAGACAACCAGGGATGTTCTAGACTTTCTGATGCTGTGGCACGCTTCTCTGGGTCGAATATAAGCATGGGCATGAGGAAGTCGGAAAACTGCTGGGCTGCCGATGGTTCCCATTCATATTTCTCTGTCAGTACTTCGTAAAGGCCCCACGGCTTCAGTTTTACGATGTGCCGCAGCTCTCCTATTGAAAATAACAAAATTAAATTTAAAGGGTTTGCAAATTTCGAAGATCAATGTCTCCTGTTGACTCTACTCTTCTTCATAAATCATAAAACTTATGTTTTTTTATTACAAAGTTAAATATATCTCCTGATGACCTCTATAACATACTGGGAGATCAGATACACACCGGGATCATGAGCATCAATACTTTCAGTCCTGTGATTAGTGGGGTGATGTATGGTGGTTCCCGGTACTGAAGCTTGACAATATATTCCATGTTGACTTGTGTAATGATTCAGAAACTACATAATGATCTCAAAGCATGGCTTTAGATGTGTAGTGGCCAAGTCAATGTTTGTCAGTACCATTTAAGTGAAAGGCGATAACAGGCAAATAGTACTTAATTTTAGAATAATTATGAAACAAGTTATAAACTCCTACCAATCATTCTTGTTGGCCCTAAATCTGATAGAAACCAAAGTACCTAGGGGAATCTAGAAGTTAGAGGACAGCATACTCGTTTATATCTGATCAGTATCAAACTCGGGCCATCTAGGTGTGATATCCACTACATCACTTAGCCGCCCATAGATTAGTTAGGCCATCTAGGTGTGATATCCACTACATCACTTAGCCGCCCATAGATTAGTTATCTCACAGACGTACATACAGACATTAAAAATCTTAAGACTTGGACAATTGATATATTTTTGTAATGTTTCAAGACAATGACAGAATTCTGGAGTTTTAGCTACCGTGGCTATATATTACCACTTATAATATTTTTCAACAATTTGTAAATCATCACCTTACAAACTGAGGCTCTGTAAATAACAAAGAACCAGGTAAGAAAAGAGATGTCTATAGGAAGACCTGATATAACATATGCACTTACCTTTCCTGTTGAAGAATTCTCGGGAATATTTGCCAGACAGGGCTATATGGCGTGGAATGGGGCCGATAAGTTCTATAATATGTGCAAGGTGGTCCTCGTCTCGGGAGTAATCCTCGCCAGAATGGGGCTCAAACAGATAATCACCTGTTGCCAGCTCAAACGCCTGTAAAACCAAAGCAGAACATTGATACAGTAGACTAAACAGTCAACATTGGAATACTATACACTAATGTCTTGTAACATACAGAACCCTTTCTAGCTAGAATAAGGCACTGTATTATAAACCCATGTTATTAATACTATCTATATCATATGAGAATATGCTTTCAACACCATCTTGTTTTCCACTGAAACACCTCGTTTGAACAGACAGTGTAGTTCAATTACACAGCTAATAAGTCCATCAGGTTTATAAATCTTAAGCAGGCCGGAGAAAACATTTTTCTTTTCCCTGAAAAATTCCAGGATTCCTAGAACAGTCGAATGGATGTGACATTACATGCCCTTACTACATTTACAGTTTCTGTAATACAGAGGAGAAAACATTGAAGAACACCACACATGGCCTCAGGACTTACCATGCAGGCAGTACTCCAGAGGTCGGCAGGTGCACCGTAGCCAGCTCCAATTAGGACCTCAAGACAGCGGTACTGCCTTGTCTGAATGTCCTCTGTAAAATGGTGGTGCTGTAATGTAGAGAGAATATGTTAGTTAAAGGGTCATCAATCTGACCAAGACATGTTCAAATACGACTAAAAGGTTTTTTTTGTCATATTCAAACAATTTAATTAAATTCTTATTGCTCAACAAAAGCAAATAATTTTTCATTACTTATGTAGAACTATTTGAAAATTGTTTTTCCTAATACACAGTTTCGCTTGGCACTTTGTGTCACTGCCTGTACTCACTATCCAGCAGGCATTCCCCAAGTCTGCAATCTTTACAGGTATATCACAAATCTCTCTCACTGGGTCTGCTTTGCAGCTAAGTTTGCGTGCTGTTAAATAAGGTATAGATATTACAATACTGACACCGTAATAGTCAAAGTACATTCTTAGGAAAGATATCATATAGTACTACTTATTGGCACTATAAAACAAGACTTTATTTGACACAGGACGTTTGTAATAGAAAGTTGTATAATATCACATTAAAGTAAACAATTGTTCTGTTACAGTTTCATTAATAGCTGATCAAGTACAACATTAAACAATTACACACAACATTTATATTCAGTGTTTTTGTCAATATAAAAGATGCCCATTCTGACGTCATGTCATAAGCAATTTCTATGCCACCCAGCAAAATGTTACAGATGTTTACGAGAACAAGATAACTAATATTTACATTTGAAAATCAGCAAATCCTGATAATTGTTGTTACATATGCTATAGTTAATTGAATGCTACATTACAATAGTTACCCGACTTCAATTTAAGGTAAGTTCTAAAATAAGTTGTGGTTTACATCATCATGGTAAAATGTATTGATGTATTGACAATTTTTTTTTTAAATTAAATTGTTACTTGTTACTATCTATTTGCATGGTATTTTTAATGATTGAAGCCTGTGATTGTTTACTCCCTAATATTTCAATAATATCCATCTAATTGTATATATCTATCGTTGAAAAGTAAAATATGATATTAAGAAAGATCCACTGTACTGGCAAAATAAAGCCTAGAACTATTACCTGAGGAATTAGTGTTGTCGCTGTTAGCTTGGCTAGTATTGTCCACACTGTGATCACGACCTTTGGACTCTGGACTTGACTCGCCATTATTGCTCTCCTCCATAGCGCAAGGTGTGCTCTCGGACTGCGGTTCTGTTTTATTTGATATAGCCTCACTTTCAGAAATGTTCATTGATGTGTCCTGTGATGGTGTCTCCTGAGACGAAATGTTTTTGTTTACGGAGTCCCCATCCCCTTCCTGTCCCCCCTGAGATTCATGGCCGTTACACATTGGGGGTACAGGTACCTGTTCGGGAGCCACATTTTGCACAATGATCGTTGTTGTACCGCCACCATCTGTGATGATTGTGGGTTCTACATAGTTTTTGTTCGTTAATGGCGGACTTTTCTCGCCTTCACTTTGCTGTGTATTTTCCTCATTTATTTTTTCTGTTTTAGTTTTCTCCTTTTCTGCACTGTTATCTGTGAAATAAAAAAAAAGGTATTTAAACAAACTTTGAATCAAACAATTTACTTTGAATTCAAATGTGAAAAGCTGGATTTGTTTTAAACAGAAATTAGATTAAACTGATGAATAACTTATAGACAATATTTTTGTACATTATAAACAGGTTTTTGATTTACACTCTAGATTTAATTTAAGTAGAATTGTGAAAAATGACATAAACTAAAGGTCTCCTATATAAGTGATGTCCTAAGTGATGTTCTACGGGTTGACAGTAATGAGTTCAGAGTGACAGGGTAACCTAGTAAGATAATGTAAGATTATATAGGGTTACATTGAAATGTAGCAAGGTCTCATATATACAGGTATCCAGATTATATCCAGTTACATTAAAATGTACCACGGTCTCATATATACAGGTATCCAGATTATATAGGGTTACATTGAAATGTACCACGGTCTCATATATACAGGTATCCAGGTTATACCCAGTTACATTGAAATGTACCAAGGTCTCATATATACAGGTATCCAGATTATATAGGGTTACATTGAAATGTACCAAGGTCTCATATATACAGGTATCCAGGTTATATCCAGTAACATTGAAATGTACCAAGGTCTCATATATATATATATCTAAATTATACCCATTTACATTGAAATGTACCAAGGTCTCATATATACAGGTATCCAGATTATATAGGGTTACATTGAAATGTACCAAGGTCTCATATATACAGGTATCCAGGTTATATCCAGTTACATTGAAATGTACCACGGTCTCATATATACAGGTATCCAGATTATATCTAGTTACATTGAAATGTACCAAGGTCTCATATATACAGGTATCCAGATTATATCCAGTTACATTGAAATGTAGCAAGGTCTCATATATACAGGTATCCAGATTATATAGGGTTACATTGAAATGTACCAAGGTCTCATATATACAGGTATCCAGATTATATCCAGTTACATTGAAATGTAGCAAGGTCTCATATATACAGGTATCCAGATTATATCCAGTTACATTGAAATGTAGCAAGGTCTCATATATACAGGTATCCAGATTATATAGGGTTACATTGAAATGTACACTGTCAGATTTACAGATTATGCAGGGGTTCATTCAAGTCAGGTCACCACTATTATACAGGACACTGTTCACAAACACACATTACCTGCATTGTTGTTTTCAATTTCAATGATGTTCAGGTCATTTTTGTTGTTTTCTGAATTTTCCTGGTCCGTGTAGTTTGCCAGACTGTTCTCCGTGGGCGACGAGTCACTATTTAAGGTGTTACAAGTGTCTGTTTCCTCCGACTGGTCCATGCCCTCCTGCTGGGGTAAGCTCTGTGTACTCTCACTCTGGGACATATACTCGCTCTAGAAATAAATTTCAACACTAGCCTGAATTTTTGTAATAATTGATCAGCATGCAGGTGATATAACATATAGGGGTTATTGATTGCCTTGATATGATCCTGTCTAACCTTGAACTTCAATGTCTGATGTACCTTTATCTCAACAGGATGTCTGAGAATAATAGAATCTATAACATGGGTCTGTTCCATGGACAAGGATATCTCAACCCAAGTGTAAGAGTTTGGCCAGTCAGCATGTACACGAGGCTTGCCGAGTGCTGGCCAGCCAAACTCTTACATGATTTCTTTTTCTCATACTTTATTAAAGTTGTTCATCTTGCCATCTACAATGCTCCTTGGAATGTGCATCAAAATTGATGACATCATCATTTACGACCTGGTTATTCAACATAAAATGATGATGTTACGTTATTATGTGCAGTGTTATATAGCGCGTGCCAGCTGTCTTTACCCCCATGTGTGAGACCGATTGATCTTTTCCCTGGCAAGTGCTGGATAACCCTGTGGAGTATGAGAATAGTTGCCCTTGGCACCATGTGGTTGAAGGTCAGTCTTTATCTTATTTATCCCAGGGAGCAAAATAACAATTACTCCAAACCTTCATGGATTTTTAAGAAAAGCAACAATTCTTCTGAACTAATGAAATTTTCGAAGATGATAAGAACTGCCTTTCATCAGAACTAAATGGAAATGTATCAAGTGCATGGATCAGAGCTGACATAAAAATTTTATTTAACACATGACTTTGATCATAAAAGAGTGGATGGTGGTGAACAAGTCCATTAAATATGACAAACAAAGAAAATATGAAGTCGATATAGCAAGTTATAAAGTCAATATAGCAAGGATGGCATTAGGTCACATATAAACTTATAAATAGGCAGACCTTTCAATGACTTATCATGGGGAAATGAAAACAATAATTCCAAAAATATAGAAGACAAGTACTGCCCTATTTATATATGATTTCTATACAATACACATCCACCTACCTGCTCTTTGTCTTTCTCAAACTCTTCAATCTGTTTCATCTGCTCGTCCAGAAGTAGCTGTTGCTTCTTTTGTTTCTTTTTCATCTTTTTCTTTTTATTTTTAGACATTTTTGATGGGTCCAGCGGCTTTTCTTTTGGTGCTGTACTCACTGCATAAAGAAAATTACAATATAGGTTTGTAAGTGTCCAGTTATTACCAGGTACCATGTGTATCTAACTGGAGTTGGTTGTAAGACATTTCCGAATGAGAGTTTGTTTGTCATTAGAACTTATGTCATTTCAATTTCAAAACCTTTTATCTCTTGAAGATGGCACAAGAATGGTTTTGAACAACAAGCTAAGTTTGTAAATTTTCTCAACTTTCTCCTTAAAATATTAACCTCGAAAAAAATTATCCTTATATGATCATGACTGACAAGAAAATGTCATGCCCCAAATAAACCCAATATCATCAACTCATAACACCACACTTAAACAGGACAAACCATAATTGTGGCATGTATAATTTTAATGTACCAAGGACATCAGACATATATATATAATTTTAATGTACCAAGGACATCAGACATATATATATAATTTTAATGTACCAAAGACATCAGACATAGTCTTCTCTATTCAACCACAAAGAGCAATGAAATGGTAAACATGTCTCTTACAGAACTCAAGGTTGTTGTGGAACTGAGCACAGCCAATATTAACATTTTAACCAAACTCAAGTTTAAACATACAACTATACAAATCATCAAACCGTGACAGAATGTATTAACAAATAACCCGTGATTTAAAATTGGTAAGACATTCATTGATATTGATGTCGTGTAAAAATGTTATCTTCCTGTAAAACAGCCGTCAATAGCACAAAGAGGATTCTGTTCCATATCATCATACAGTTTTAATTACCAGTATATATCATGTTCATAGCTCAGATCTTTGTAACATGTGAGTTTGCATGACCTTGATATCGATGGCAGGATTTCCTTGCATGACCTGACTGGTACAGGTTTTCCCTAGATACACCTCGAGCTCCCAAAGGACACATGTCGGGAAAAAACAACCAACTTTTCTCCGCTAGATACACCCGTAGAGAACACATGTCATGCAAAACACCATTTTTTTCTCCCCTAGATTCACCCCAAATGGACACATGTCAGGAAAAAACACCATCAACATTAGTATCAAGCTCTACTACAGTTTAAGTGTAAATGCTAGCTGACTTGTATACTAATTATTGAAGAATTCCAAACCAGATGTAACCTATAAAATGACTTGATTAATCCTTTGTTTATTACCACATAAAGTGTAACCTGACTTTCCCGACCACTAACTTAAACAACATTCTGTAACAGCTGACCATATCCATCAGAATGGTGACATTCTCTGCCAACATTGCAAACACTGACCTTACCAACACACCATCATATTCGACACATTGACTCGGTCCCACAGTGTGTCGGTAAAGTCGGGTTTCACTGTACATGGTACAATGGAATGCATTCCTTTATAACGTTTTAGGTGATATTTTCATTTGATGTCACATAATTCTGAAGTGATAACCTGTTTGTACTGCAGCATTCATTGTTTTCTTACATATCAATTTACACTGGTTTCTTTTTGTAAAGCATTTTTAGAGGAAATGTATTTTTAGTTTGCAGATTCTCAAGCGAATACAATCCTGAGTGACAATACATTCCATTCGATCCAGAGTGTAATCTTAGCAAGTGATTTTAAACTGTTGCGGAGCTGACAAAATTCTTTACAGGTCGTCATACTTACCAGCAGATCCAGGCAGCTTTAGGCCCATTTTCTGCCACTCGAAGGCGTCTGCAGCAAGTTTCCTGATGTATGTCTCGTCGACACACATGAGGACATTCTCTGGTTTGATGTCTGTATGGATAATATTGCATTTCGAATGGAGGTAATGGAGGCCTTGGAGTACCTGAAACAAGAGAAGCTTGGTCTATACACCATTTATAATGATAGTGAAACATTTTCACGCAAATCTTTGATATTCTATATACATACATGTATACCTATATCATTCAAACTTTTTGAAATCTTGAAAAATTCTGTTGAAATTAAATTAATTGTTGGAATTTTTCTAAAAGATCAAGCTCCCAATAGTTAGTTAGCATGATCTGATAATTAAAGATTAATTTGGTATTCAACTGAAATTTAAACCAGATAAATAGTCCATGATAGAAGATCATAACAATATATATATGGCTTTACTGTTAAATATTTACAAGTATGTGCTGCATCCAAAAAGTAGATAATCATATTCATTGGTGTTACAGAAATACTCTAGAACACGAACATTTATGATAAAATATTTACAGCATTCCAGCACATTCATAGCTTGTGTAACCATTAAATCAGGCCTCATGTTTCCTCAATGTTCCCTAACATAAAACTATCCACAGGAAAGCATTATAGAATTTAAAGTTCTCCGACAATTTAAGGAAAATTTCTTAACTAAGTTTTTTCATTAACTACAATAATGCTTTCCTATGGAAAACCTTAGGTTAAGAAATGTCCTTAATTTAAGGAACAATGATGAAACCAGCCAGATAAGATGATATTTATTTTTTTCAATCTGATACTCACCTGTTTAATTATTTTCTTTACATTAGTAAGTGGAATTCCTTGATAATTTGATCTAATGATCAACTTTAGTAAATTGTGTCCTAACACCTCAAACACCATACAGACATCTGATTCAGGTTAAGGTAAATTTCTCAGTACATTTCATTGATCTTGTTAACCATGATACATGTGTTTCCTGTATGATCTTTAACATTTTATGTTAACATAGTGGACCACTTACTGACATGAGATTAACAATCTTACATATATCGTGTATAATGAAAGTAAAGACAACAGCATATACAAAGAGAGCTGGCACTGTTGGACGACACAACAGAAAGGGTTCAATGTACATGTTAACTAGAGTGGTCAGAAGACATCAAAGCTCGCCTAGTGGGTTTGGAATTAGGTATACGCCTTTTGAAAGTAGGTCAAGGTCAACAGTTCTGCAAATATAGTATCAATAGAAGACCTTGTCACAAGGAACACACACATCAAATATGAAATATCTCATATGGTTAACATACTGTGGCCAAGGTTAAAGTTGTTTAAAAGTAGGTCAAATGACACTGTCAAGGGTAGCAGGTTTTGGAAATATAGCGATAGATCAACGGGACTTTGTCCCAACTAATTAAGGTCAACTGGACTTTGTCCCGACTAACTAAGGTCAACCGGACTTTGTCCCGACTAGCTAAGGTCAACTGGACTTTGTCCCGACTAGCTAAGGTCAACTGGACTTTGTCCCGACTAGCTAAGGTCAACTGGACTTTGTCCCGACTAGCTAAGAAAAAGGATACGTGTGCCGTTGACACCAGATATTTTGAAGTCGTCCAATAGCTGTACAGTCCTCTCTCTGAACAAATCAGCCTCATCACTTTCCCTCACCTGAAATGACAAAGAAAAATATGAATAAATGTTCAGCGTTTTATTTATTTTTTTGTCACATTCTGTCTTACAAATGACTGGCATCTCATACTGGATTCCTGTCTGTCCACAGTCCAGTACTGACATTTGGAGTATCATTTTAGTGGTCTAATAATCAACTCGGTTCTATTATTGAACTAAATGAAGCTGACCCCAATCAAGTCATCATATTCCTACAATATTTGGGTTTCAATGAGATCAGGATGAGTACTTATCTTAAGGGAAGTAAGATACAGAGACATGACATTTGCCATGATGAATGATTTCCTGACCTTGGTGGTCATGTAGCCTTGTTCCCATATGACAGACAACTATCCTTAATCAATCCTTACCAGCTACATCTGTCAAATACTCGTGTCCTGTTTTACTTCAGTCTGTTTTAATTGCAGATGCATTAACCATTCCTGGTATTATGGTTTTAAATTACCAGCGATTTAGCCACTGGGAGTTCCAAGTCTCCATCTAAATGACTCTGTGAATAAATGCCAATCTCCAGGCAGGCATTCCAGTGCAATCCGCATTTCAAATGAAACTGAAGGTCACAACTGACTACATTCTGATCTGCTTCCCGACATCTATTGGGAAATCTGATGGTACTGGTTCCAAGGAGATTGATTCAAGATTTGTGAGAAGATTCCGATAAGATGAGAGCAAGAAAGCAGAGATTTTCAGTAGATACAGCCACATTTATCTACATAGATTTAATCGAAATTTGCTTCTTCTTTTTTTCTGTCAGATAAAGGATGAAATTTCATTTTGAGTTTAATTTTTCATTTCACCTAAAACTGCTCTTATTTTTTTAGTAGGTATAAGCTACCTATAAATATAGCACACATTTTTTTTTTTATTTTCAGTTCTCATCAACACTAATCTTCACCCAAGTTTCAAGGCATACTCCATTCAATTATGTTTTCCTAATCAATTTAATTCTTGTCAATATTCAGATAAAGAAGTCTAACTATAGAAAATAATAAGAAATCTTCCAACCATCAATTATCGTAATGATAACACAAAATTGGTCGATACAGCTTCCTTCGGTAATTCATATCGGCATTCCTACATATCTAGGATACAGAATGATCAATATGTGAAACAAATATAATCAAAATCGCTCTGTCTCAGTCTGCATAAATAGAAATACTGCACAGCTAATACCTCCTCTATACCAAGAAACAACTGGGCATGTCACAATCAGGAATCTAAATCTTACAGATAGTAGATTAGCTAGAAAAATGGCACAGATAAGAATTTTTGCCATTCCAATAGAAAATTTTAAAATGTCAATGGTATGAGCTCCAAAAAAACACAACCCCTGTGTCAGGCTAATTATTGAAGCACACAGAAATATCTATAGTAAGAATCAATTGAGCCGATACATGAAGTGAGAACAGACTTGGAGACAGAGAGTATAAGCCTGGAATTTACTGTATTATTAATTACCAAATTTTTTTGTCAGTGATATATTTCCAAATATTTTCCAAGGAGGCATATTTACTTAAGTACATTCCCATCAACACAACAAATTGGTAAATATAATGCAAATCAATTAAAATCCTATGAAATATCATGCCTGTACCAGGAAAGCTGAGACAGAAATATCATGCCTGTACCAGGAAAGCTGAGACAGAAAATAATAAGTACAAGCTGACATCATATTGTTTAACTCAGGGAAAGTGTGTAGATTTTTCAGTCACTTTTATTCATCCTTTCTAATCTCTTTCAATCTTGCTATCCAATGAATTTTTTTTTTTCATGAAAAAAACAAAATGAATGTAAAGTCCTCCAAAAGATGAATACTCAAGGACACCAACTGTCCATGTTGGATCACTTATAAATATGGAAATATTGAGACAAAAACAACAAGAATCAAAGTTAAGTAGATGTTTGACAAGCATAGTGACAGCCAGGCAGTGACTCTTGACAGGAGTAACAAGGTTCAGAATCAGTTTTGACAAATGTCTTCACAAGATTGACATCAGATGTCATTTTAATGCTCCATGAAACAGTTTTACTGTGGCTAAAAAGCTGGAGGACATAAGAAAACCACTTCTTAATCCAAACAAACACTGTCTCAGGATTTTATTGTCAAAATGTTGACCGAAATATCTTTTATAACTAACCTGGTTTTCTCTCAGACAGAGCTGAAAGGCTTCTATATTTATTAGAAGGAAACTTGTATGTTTTATCACACAGACCAATGCTATGCTGTCAATAGGTTAAAAGTGTTGGGACAGTGTGACAGACCTTATTGTCACAGTCCCTTTACTGTCATGGTGGATGTTGGGGTAGTGTGACAGACCTTATTGTCACAGTCCCTTTACTGTCATGGTGGATGTTGGGGTAGTGTGACAGACCTTATTGTCACAGTCCCTTTACTGTCATGGTGGATGTTGGGACAGTGTGACAGACCTTATTGTCACAGTCCCGTTACTGTCATGGTGGATGTTGGGGTAGTGTGACAGACCTTATTGTCACAGTCCCTTTACTGTCATGGTGGATGTTGGGACAGTGTGACAGACCTTATTGTCACAGTCCCTTTACTGTCATGGTGGATGTTGGGACAGTGTGACAGACCTTATTGTCACAGTCCCTTTACTGTCATGGTGGATGTTGGGACAGTGTGACAGACCTTATTGTCACAGTCCCTTTACTGTCATGGTGGATGTTGGGACAGTGTGACAGACCTTATTGTCACAGTCCCTTTACTGTCATGGTGGATGTTGGGGTAGTGTGACAGACCTGTTATTGTCACAGTCCCTTTACTGTCATGGTGGATGTTGGGACAGTGTGACAGACCTTATTGTCACAGTCCCTTTACTGTCATGGTGGATGTTGGGACAGTGTGACAGGCCTGTTATTGTCACAGTCCCTTTACTGTCATGGTGGATGTTGGGGTAGTGTGACATACCTGTTATTGTCACAGTCCCGTTACTGTCATGGTGGATGTTGGGACAGTGTGACAGGCCTGTTATTGTCACAGTCCCTTTACTGTCATGGTGGATGTTGGGACAGTGTGACAGACCTTATTGTCACAGTCCCTTTACTGTCATGGTGGATGTTGCGACAGTGTGACAGGCCTGTTATTGTCACAGTCCCTTTACTGTCATGGTGGATGTTGGGACAGTGTGACAGGCCTGTTATTGTCACAGTCCCTTTACTGTCATGGTGGATGTTGGGACAGTGTGACAGACCTTATTGTCACAGTCCCTTTACTGTCATGGTGGATGTTGGGACAGTGTGACAGACCTTATTGTCACAGTCCCTTTACTGTCATGGTGGATGTTGGGACAGTGTGACAGACCTTATTGTCACAGTCCCTTTACTGTCATGGTGGATGTTGGGGTAGTGTGACAGACCTGTTATTGTCACAGTCCCTTTACTGTCATGGTGGATGTTGGGACAGTGTGACAGACCTTATTGTCACAGTCCCTTTACTGTCATGGTGGATGTTGGGACAGTGTGACAGACCTTATTGTCACAGTCCCTTTACTGTCATGGTGGATGTTGGGACAGTGTGACAGGCCTGTTATTGTCACAGTCCCTTTACTGTCATGGTGGATGTTGGGACAGTGTGACAGACCTTATTGTCACAGTCCCTTTACTGTCATGGTGGATGTTGGGGTAGTGTGACAGACCTTATTGTCACAGTCCCTTTACTGTCATGGTGGATGTTGGGACAGTGTGACATACCTGTTATTGTCACAGTCCCGTTACTGTCATGGTGGATGTTGGGACAGTGTGACATACCTGTTATTGTCACAGTCCCGTTACTGTCATGGTGGATGTTGGGACAGTGTGACAGGCCTGTTATTGTCACAGTCCCTTTACTGTCATGGTGGATGTTGGGACAGTGTGACAGACCTGTTATTGTCACAGTCCCTTTACTGTCATGGTGGATGTTGGGGTAGTGTGACAGGCCTGTTATTGTCACAGTCCCTTTACTGTCATGGTGGATGTTGGGACAGTGTGACAGACCTGTTATTGTCACAGTCCCTTTACTGTCATGGTGGATGTTGGGACAGTGTGACATACCTGTTATTGTCACAGTCCCGTTACTGTCATGGTGGATGTTGGGACAGTGTGACAGGCCTGTTATTGTCACAGTCCCTTTACTGTCATGGTGGATGTTGGGACAGTGTGACAGACCTTATTGTCACAGTCCCTTTACTGTCATGGTGGATGTTGGGGTAGTGTGACAGGCCTGTTATTGTCACAGTCCCTTTACTGTCATGGTGGATGTTGGGACAGTGTGACAGACCTGTTATTGTCACAGTCCCTTTACTGTCATGGTGGATGTTGGGACAGTGTGACAGACCTGTTATTGTCACAGTCCCTTTACTGTCATGGTGGATGTTGGGACAGTGTGACAGACCTGTCATTGTCACAGTCCCTTTACTGTCATGGTGGATGTTGGGACAGTGTGACAGACCTTATTGTCACAGTCCCTTTACTGTCATGGTGGATGTTGGGGTAGTGTGACAGGCCTGTTATTGTCACAGTCCCTTTACTGTCATGGTGGATGTTGGGACAGTGTGACAGACCTTATTGTCACAGTCCCTTTACTGTCATGGTGGATGTTGGGACAGTGTGACAGACCTGTTATTGTCACAGTCCCTTTACTGTCATGGTGGATGTTGGGACAGTGTGACAGGCCTGTTATTGTCACAGTCCCTTTACTGTCATGGTGGATGTTGGGACAGTGTGACAGACCTTATTATTATACCTCAGACTTGTATCACAGCTTCTGATTAGTGAAAACCATGTCACGTGATTAAAAACATTCGTTATGTCACCCTCTCGTGAGCCCTCCAAAATCGTTATGTCACCCTCTCGTGAGCCCCAACTCGGAACTCTCTTCCGTAACGTCTTCAAAAGTAGTCGAATCAGAGAAGTTCCGAGTATTCTGCTTGACAACAACAATGGCTGCCGGCGGACGCTATCGTCTGCCAACAGAGGAGGAATTGGCGAAATTATTGCAAGAAAAGGATTAAAAAAAAAACACCAAAAGGGTCATCAATGTGGCCGTGGATTCCTTTAGACATTTCCTATCTGCAACAGGTAGGCCTAGACCAAAGGATTGTGAAAACTTCGACGTCCATACATTGAAAGTTCAACTGGGAGAATTTTATACCGGGTCCAGAAAGACGATGGGGTACCTCTTAAAAACTTTTCTTAAAAACTGTTGATAGTAATAAATAAACTTATTGATACCAAAATTAATTCACTTATGTTTTTTTTCGGTATAATAAAACAATTACTGCCCTTGTTCCGAGTTGACATGAATATTTGCCCACCCTTGAGGTGTCATGTCACCCTCGGGCTACGCCCTCGGGTGACATGACACCTCTCGGGTGGTCAAATATTCATGTCAACCCGGAACAAGGGCAATAATTGTATATTGTCACAGTCCCTTTACTGTCATGGTGGATGTTGGGACAGTGTGACAGGCCTGTTATTGTCACAGTCCCTTTACTGTCATGGTGGATGTTGGGACAGTGTGACAGACCTTATTGTCACAGTCCCTTTACTGTCATGGTGGATGTTGGGACAGTGTGACAGGCCTGTTATTGTCACAGTCCCTTTACTGTCATGGTGGATGTTGGGACAGTGTGACAGACCTTATTGTCACAGTCCCTTTACTGTCATGGTGGATGTTGGGACAATGTGAGACCTTATTGTCACAGTCCCTTGCTGCCTAGCGGCACATGTTGGGGTATGTGTTGTGGTAGGCTTTTTATATAGTATTGAGTGCACATCATCCATTATTTTCTTGAATAGTTTTTTAATGTGATATGCATCAATGGTAGAAAAAGTATTTTCTAAACATTTTCCATGATTTTCTGTCATAAAATCAATGTATTTTTTCCTGATTAATACAACATTAGCAATGATGATACTATTACTCCAAAAAACACAGGGAAAACAGCTACCTTCAGAAATTCTGACAAGCTGCTTACAGAGTTCTTCTAAATTGAATTGGCAAAGATAGCTTCAATTACATCATAAACGTGAATAAATATTTCAGCATTGTGACAGGAAATCAATTGGACTGAAATAAAATTTGAAATTGTGCATGCATGAACCACCATCTGTATTCTCAGGTTTTTAAGACTGTTTACGCATCGAATCAGACATACAGCTTGGGTCTACATGGTTTGGGCCTCGCATGATCTGTATTCATAAACTCCCTGTATATTTGGCTTTCAAAGAAATGCATGAAACTTTGACAGTGGTCTCAGCTTCCCTACGAATGAAATGTATGGTCGTCGACAGCCTATAAAATATCAATACAGACAACACTAAATTGGACTTTTTATAGCAGTGTATGTTTGGTCACGAAAACCTGGACGTGATTTGTGGGAAGGGAAATGCTTCTCCAACCTGCGGTATTTACATGTCAAACTTGATTCTATATTCAAGGGTTTGTTCCCAATATCATGATTTCCATAATGGATATAGACTACCAATGGAAAATTTGATGGAAAACTTCCAAACAAGGGTTCAAAGGGTACAGTTTGTTGAATGCTATGGAAATGTTTTATGGCCATTGTCATCATCTCAGTGTGAAATTTCTATTTCCTTGTTTAATATGAATTTGGATGTGTTTGATGGCCATTAGTACTCTAGGTGGTCCTGTTGTCACTTCTCTCAGTCTGATGGCATGACATTACCTGGATTTTACTAGATTTGCATGGCACATTTATCAAGGAACCAAGACATTTATCATACATCTTGTTCGGTATCAAATGTCTACAATATTTTAATCTTTTGTTCATATTTTGTATTCATTTTATCGATTAAAGTTAGAACTATGGTTTCCTTTTTGTTTTTCCAGGTGAAAGTAATTTAAGATATACAGTAAAACTCACTTGTGTCGAACACGCTTGAATCAAATACATCGGATGAATCGAATGTTTTGTTCGGTCCCGATTTTTCCCCTTCTTTATCTTAGTAAATTTAACACGGATGATTCGAACACTGTTGAATTGAATACTGCGGTTGTGTCGAAAATATTTTGTGGTCCCTCCCTTCTAAACAATACCAAAATTTCCATTTTTGTGTCGAACATAGAAGGCGTCATGCTTTGTCAGGTAAAATTTTCTGACATCAGCTTGATTGACCGAGTGCGACGGTGTTACCAGAGCCTATTTTTAGTTTCTGGCTGTCGGTCACACATCATCCCATTGTGTATACAGGTGAAGTAAAACATTAGGGTATACATAACTTAGAATAAAATGTACAAGTTTTAGTCTACAAACCATAACATCATGACCTGCTGTGTTCTGTTTACTGTTTTGATGCACATGGCTGCCGAAATGGCTGCCGAAAAAAAGGAAAAAATAAACGATAAATTACATATCTTCCACCCGAAAAATGCTCAGTTAAAATACTTATCTGTCTTTGATTTAGTTATATATGCCTCAATTCTGAGTACACCGATGAAATAGTACCAATAATATGCGGGATGTTTTTTTTTTTTTTTGTTCTGTACAAAACATTGTGGCAATGCATAATCATGCAGCCGATAAACACTGACCACGGCCTTCACCTTTTCTACAAAATCAGCACGCGTACTGTCGATCAAATTTTCCTGAACTGTTTATTGTTTCATATTGTTTAATTGTAGAACAATATAAACGGGTTTTAAGAGAAATAATGTGAGTACAATATGTACATTTATATTCTGATAATGTACATGTATCGTTTTCATAGAATATGCTGTAATATTTATATTTCCACTTAGTTTAGACTCAATGAACCTACCACAGTTAAGTCAAGTCATTTTTCAATGAACATATATCAAGTTCGGCGTAGGAATACATTTGTCATTCTAAAAGTAGGGGACTATATTTTCTAATTCCTTTTCAAAAGTGATCATATTTATATGAAATAAATTCCATTAAAAATAATATTTGTTTTAATTCGTTATTAAGTTTCGGTAAGTTCCGTGGTAGACTTGCACAAGTCCCTATTTGTCAAGGACAAAATATTATACAAAAATATCAAAAAAAATTTAAATAAATTTGTCTCAAGACCTATTGAGGTTTATACCCCCATACACCTCAACATACTCGGGTATTTTGTCTCCGTATACAAACGGACACGGATAAGTCAAATATTTTGCTTGGTCCCGTTGACTTCGACTTATCCAAGTTTTACTGTAATTTATAAGTATGTGGCTTATCATGACTGTATCTTGGCCTTTCCAAATGTTGCAACTTTCTTCCTTCGCTTAAAAATTGCAACAATTTAGTCTATTTTTCGTTTTGCTCTAACTTTATTTCATTTAAAAAAAAATTTTTAATTATCACTGTTGAGTGTTACCAGTTTCTTAGATTAATACTACCATGAGTTAGACTACACAGAACCAAGTCTGAACTCAGAAGAAGGAGGTCCAAGTAAATTCTCCACCCAACACATCCTGTGTCTGGTTTTTCTCTCTCATATTACCAAACATTAATCTCAGAAATAGGCTATAATTGTACAGTTAGAAGTATACCAAACATCTTTTAATATTGATGGCATTTATTCTGACCAGTAGAGAGAACTGCTTACACACTCTAGTAGATAAACCATTGAATTTTTTTGTAAGTTTAATGTTATCAAAGAACTTAAGCTGTAACACAACGTAGACTGCCAACTTCACAGGAAGTGCCATATATAGAAGTGACCAGCGTGCCTGTCAGGAAATATTATGCTTCACAATCTAACATGCAAGCATATTTCAACATCTTACACAAACTAGAAATAAGTCTTCATTACAGACAATTTGATACATCATGAGCAATGGGATCACGACACCATGTTATAATATTGATCCCTTTGCACGAGGTCAAGAAAGCTCAAGAAATATTCAATTCATGATCATCATATGTCGATCGTCGGAAATGCTTTCCAAACTCGTATTAATTAACTAAAAATCTTTTTTTCTTGTTAAGAATTGATAACTTTTTTTGTTTTGATTTGATACAAAAACAGGTAGCCATCAAATATGCCTAGACCATATATAGATACTGTAAAGGCTGTCATTGTCAACAGATTCTATTTTTACATTTCCTGCAATCGACAGAATAAAATCGTAACAAGAGGCCCCTTGGGGCTTAATGGTCATCTAACATCAACAGACCATAGTACTATATTGTAGTGTACATACTCAGTAGCAGTATTATAGCATTGGGATATGCAAAATATACATACACCGGTAAATGATCACTAGCTAGAATTGGCCACTTTCCTAAAACAGACAATAGCTTTACCTGTAATTAGTACCTATTGTTTATACTCCCTATTAACAACACTACCTGTACTCAATGTTAAATGTTGGCTGGGTGGAAAGACACCATGGCATCACTTAAACTAGCAGCCATGGCGGCAAACTTGGATTTTGGAACAACCCAAAAAAAAGTTGAAATTTGAGAAGTTTGAAATAGGTGTTATTCAGGAAAACCATGGATGCGCAATCATGTTACAAAATGGCCTCTGTGGCTGGCTTGTCGATGCTCTGGCTTGTCGATGCTTTACCAGTTTGACTTTGTTGTACCCTCTACCCGCCAATACCTATATAGCTAGTCTGTGATTAATCACTGGGCCTGACAGTGCCAAACAAGGCTAAACCTCACACCATTCATCAGTCACAACATCACACGTCTGGGACCTAGCTGTCCTTCATGTTAAATTTACAGGCCAAAACACAAGGGCATCGGTCTCATTTACAAATGATCATGTCCTCTGAACATAACTTAAACTAAATCATAGGAGATGCTGGTCATTATTTGCAGTCTATCAAAGTGACAATTCATCATTGGTAACTGATTGATAAGATTAAGTAAAACAGATGAAAGTCACTGCTACGTCCCTGTATATTATTTGGTATCATTGTGTAAAAATGTATAATCAGATACAACTTTTTTTTTCTTAATGTAACATTTTATTTAGATTCAAATGAATGAGTGAAAAATTAAGGACTTTTGGTGCATTGCTTTCAAATACATTTTAAAGATACATATAAAATTAATTTAGAAATGAACAAACCGTAAACATCAAACAATACATTAAAGTCAAACATGCCTAAGACCTCTGGGTCAACCAGGACTTACAAGTACCATCACACCATTATACATTACAGTCAAACACGCCAAAGACCTCTGGGTCAACCAGGACTTACAAGTTCCATCACACCATTATACATTACAGTCAAACATGCCTAAGACCTCTGGGTCAACCAGGACTTACAAGTTCCATCACACCATTATACATTGACAGTCAAACACGCCCAAAACCTCTGGGTCAACCAGGACTTACAAGTTCCATCACACCATTATACATTACAGTCAAACACGCCCAAGACCTCTGGGTCAACCAGTTCAATCACTAAAGTAGATGGCCTTCCAGAAACATTATAACTATTTCTATCTTTTATTCAGACAGCATAAGCTGGCAATCAATATTCACAAATAAAATATCTTTTAAAAGTAAATATCCCTGGCAACCTCGACCAACACACTCAATTTACTCAACATACAGAGCTGTGGACTGAAATGTTACTTCTGCAGAGCAAGTCAAATTTGATAAAATATTGATCACATCAATAGCAATCATTACAAGAGTGAAATGGGCTTTAACCCTGAAGATCAAATTTCAATACACAAGGGGTATGTACATTTCCCCTAAATCCTGGTTGTGCAACCATACGCTCAAAACACCATGCTAAATTACTTCTGGTACAATTTTATCCAATACAGGCTTTTGAAACCTCTTCAGTGTAAATATTAGTTCAATAAAGTTCTTCCTCTCAATCAGGAATTTATATGAATATTGCATAACAGTCGAGATAAGGATTCTGATACGAAATGAAATTATCTATCTACATAGACAAAGTACGATATAGTAGAAGTTACATTATGCTGACAGGCTAGAGGCTTGATGAGCCTGTTTCAGTATAGTCTGCGATATGTGGTGAAGAGGCCACAGGGGAAGAGAGGGCGGAGGTAATCGCACATCCTTAACAGTTTGACGTTTATTTAAGTATCACGTGGGTGGTAGCTGGCGACATACAGGTACTCTAACATCTGAACAATTGGTGGGTGTTTGAATATAACGTGGGTGTCAAATCACAGTGACATGTGAACGGGGGAGGGGTTGTTACACTCACACATCTCAACAGCTTGATCTCGTCCACGGCAGTCTCTGTGTAGTGCTGGGCGCTCTTCACTACTTTCAGGGCCACAAACCGCTTCTCCCTAAAACAAAGTTGAAATTGCATAATTAAAGTTAACAAAACACCATTAAAATGCAAAAGTTAACTCTTCCCCAGGCCACCGAGTAATGCTCTTCACAACAACATGTATGATAAAAGTTGATTCTGTGGTGATGTTTTAAAAACAAGAGATATGAAACTGCAGATGCACAACAGAAATGCCAATCAACCTGCTTTTTATGCTGCAAAAATAGATATTTTACTGAAATTAGTCTTACTTCAAATCCTGATTCCTATAACAAACTTACATGTCAAGAAAAGTATAAAGGGTAGTAGTAAAACAGATGATCTTGTGATATTTCAATGAACATGACTAATTCCTTCCCTACAGACCGATTAATCTACTAACTCAATGTACCAATACCAATCTTCCAGTCTCCCACTGGTAGGATCACAGACACCAAAATGTAGACCTGTGCATTTTATCATCACCCTCAAGCCCTTTTCTCATAGATGGGGCCCCTCTCTCTTAGAAACAAAGAAGGCAGTCACCAATACACAACACAAGGTTTACTGCAGCTAGGGGATAAAATTACTCAGAACAGCTTCATAAGCGTTAATAGTGAACAATGAGATTTCTAGAGTGTCTGGTGTTCAAATTAAACTGGCTAATTATGGATTTCTGGGGTTGCTCTTCTTTTGGATGCATGTCCAACAAACTAATCTAATAGCAGTGAGGAATGACAAGAAATATGAAATAAAATGTATCTATATAAACAATTTCAGATAAATTCAGGGATTGGGAAGGCCGAGGCTAGGTAGGGGCCATTAACCACTGTTAAAAATCTTAATGGGCCACTTTCTCTCTGACTATTTAAGACTTTCAAATTTTCTTTTGGCCATTAAGAATCTTTTATGCATCTATGGCCCATGGCCCCTGTTCTTCCATCCCCTGAAACTAGTCCTGGGCATAATAAGTACACTATTAGTTAGACTGTTAATCAATCATAAAGCAATAATTGTAACTACTTTAGAAAATATAACAAAATCCTATCTGTGTCCACCACTTCTCCTGGCTCTCAGATCAGATATGATTTATGAGATATGACACCAAGCACTAAATATAAAGCCATCATTTTGGTAATTATGGAAACCTAGACTACCATCTAGAAATCATACATAATTTCAGTAGAACAAATATTTCAATGACACAGCCATTTACAGCTGATTAACTGCTTAGTCATTAGGATGTACTTGAGAAGGGTTCCCTAGGGTACTCAGAGCCCCACATATATTGTACAGGGGAACTTAACTATTTCTATTCTGGCATTACATACTAGAAAATATCTATTTTAATAGATTTCATCAAACGCTTCTGTCTTATAGATTTCTTTCTTACTATTTACATACTACTTGCATGATGTTTTGTTCTTTATTTCTATTTCCTCCTGAAAATACCCCCTTCCCGTCATTAAATTTTTTTTTTTTTTTAATTAAAAAATAAAATTAAAGAAAAAATAATGAAAAAAATTAACTGTGCCACATCCTTATTTCACAGAATTCTCTTTTGAGCTGCTGATATTGACAATATAAAAATGGTTTCAGCAAGAAATTCAAGCCAAACAAGCCAATTAGCCACTGTCAACATTTACACAGCAGACACTCCACTATGTAACAAAATCTAATGAAAACTAACATTTATACCAATCAACGTTGGCTTAGCACCAATCATGTAACAAGCGGAGGAATTTATTACTAGGAAGCATTGATTATCACATAAACATCACATAGGCTGTTCTATCCTCCAAAGACTTCCACAAATTTTATGGCACACATTTTCTAAATCCATTTGAAAACATATCTGTAAAACCTATCACATGACAAGTTTTTAGTTTGAGCCATTAAGTAATCACACAGTAGTTGGATCTTACAGATACTCTCAGCTTTCCGCTTTCGTATTTATTTACATCGTAAATATGAGTTGTAAAAACGCAAAATAACAGAATCAAACACTTGTTGCTATACTTCAAAATGTTCTGAATCAAGACAACCATTTTCTCAAACTAGATGGAATAATTAAGATTTACTGACAATTTTTTTCCCAAACTAGATGGAATTAATTAAGATTTACTCTTTTTTTTTTCTATCTTCTCAATCCAGGAGTGCCATTGTTCATGAATATTCCCTGCTGTAACCTATTCCAGAATTATCCTCAATTATACATTCAATAGTCAAGAGACATAATTATCCTATCAATTATTGTATAAAATGAAGTGTTTGTTATATATGTATTATTGTTATATCATTGTTGCATGGGAAACTACGAAAGTTTGTACCCATAAAATAATTTAACGCCCTTAACCACAAAAGAATGTACACACGAAAGTTTCATATTATACTGTACAATATCAACTTCTGGAAACTTGTCTCAATGATTATTACTCTGTACTAGTAAAATTATAAAACCTTAAATAAGTGCATGCAGTTCTTTACTGATAAAACCTTAAATAAAGTGCATGCAGTTCTTTACTGATAAAACCTTAATTATAGTGCATGCAGTTCTTTACTGATAAAACCTTAAATAAAGTGCATGCAGTTCTTTACTGATAAAACCTTAATTATAGTGCATGCAGTTCTTTACTGATAAAACCTTAAATAAAGTGCATGCAGTTCTTTACTGATAAAACCTTAATTATAGTGCATGCAGTTCTTTACTGATAAAACCTTAAATAAAGTGCATGCAGTTCTTTACTGATAAAATCTTAATTATAGTGTATGCAGTTCTTTACTGATAAAACATTAAATAAAGTTCATGCAGTTCTTTACTGATAAAACCTTAATTATAGTGCATGCAGTTCTTTACTGATAAAACCTTAATTATAGTGCATGCAGTTCTTTACTGATAAAACCTTAATTATAGTGCATGCAGTTCTTTACATCATCTAAACAATTAATGCATAAATAAATACAAGATTGACCATCACAAAGTCAATGTGTCTCCAACTCCTTTCTTTGATGAAATCCCCTCAATGCCACCTCCTGGCATACTTACAACATATCCCAGCATAGCCAAACTGTGGAGAAGTGTCCCCAACCCAGCTTGCGGACAACATGGTATTTCCCATTGAAAAGGTCGCCAATCTTAACAGGATGGTATCCCCCTGAAAAGAAATAAAGACACAAATTACAACCAAATCAACTTTTTTGTATTTAGTCATTCATATCCCGTGAATATTTTGCAGCAGTTATGAAAATTGAATTAAACATACATTTTTGCCTATTATGTTATCAATTTTGATGACTGAAATTCACTCTGTAACTGCTTATACATTATGTAGATGGTAAAATTACTTTTTAACAAGCTCATGACCTTAAGACTAATTACATCACACAGGAAAATCTATGCAATACTGGTAAGTCATTGTCTTTTTTGTGTTTACCCTGTATCATCAAATGTATTGATTAGCTAATGGTAGTTTTAGAATAATCAATTCATTGGAGATTCACCATTGGGTTCAATGTCATGGTAGGGTATGTAGGATATGAATCCCTTGACCTTGAGAGAAGCTACATGACCTCCCAGGGCTTTTCCTCACTGTTTGGGGAAGGGGCCTTTTGGTCTCATATTGAGAAAATAATTGGTGAATTGGGAAAGATTTTTTCAGGAGTAATTAAACTGCAAATTTAGGGAATTTGGCTTAAATGTGAAATAATTTCAATTCGGAATGGAGCCCATTAATGGCCCCAAAAAGCCCCCAGAAAAAACCCTGCCTCCTGAACTTACATCAAAACAAACAAAAGCACCCTCTCCATTGGCTTTATTACACAAGTTCTTGTACTCCATAAGCCTAAGATCATGTACAATGTTAATGGTTATCTGTAATTCAAAAAGTGTTTCATCTTGATAAAATTGTTCATAAGTTGATTTTTTGACTTACTGCTACCTATATCATCCTTAAGATACAGGCATAGCCAAGTTTAGAGTGATGGGTTTTTGAATTCAAAATATCATTTTCTAAAACATGACGTAGACAGTGGCATTTTTCAGGTTATTTTTCAACCTCTGTAACCAAGTTTCTGGCTTCATGTGAGATGAGATCAGAATGGAATTTGTAACCAATGACGTAGGCCGTGGCAGTTTACAGTTATTTTCGACACATAACAAAAGCATTATCAGTACTTCTTGTCCCTGGATGATGGGATCTGCATGGAATAATAGTATAACAGTTGTAGGTCACATTCATCAGTAGTGGAAGGCAAGCACCTGTCTCATCGTTGGCATATATAGAAGTATGAATGCCAACACCTAAATAGCAGCGTTTGCTGGTGTGGGAGTGTTTCCAAACGAGTTCCCCAATGCAGGTCCTGACGGCTAATGAATGATCCTCATTATTATCAATCTTTTTGAATCAATGGAGTTCCTCGTAGATTTATTTCTAAAGCATCATTTCTCATTATCAGCCTGACAAACACAGTGTTATACTACACAGATGTCAGAATTGTATCACATCATTATTAGCACAATTGGAAAACCATGACCAAGTCAATAACTGTTTCCTGTAAAATTACCAGAAAGAATTAAGGATAAGCTAAAAAAAAATAATGAAGTTTTATTTTATTATATATAAGTGGAGATCCAACAAACTCAACTAGCCCTCCCTGAGGTCTTAATTAAAACTCTTCAAAGAAAGCTGTTTTTCAATTTGGATTATCCACTGATGAAATGAAAGCAGTTATTCCTCACATGCACAGTTTCCATCAAAAATGACTGATAGAATTTCCAGTCTTATCAAAAAAGTTGAAAAAAAAAAGTTTTTTGTAAGTAGAAGTTGGATTAATAGATTTTACAGTCACATTACAGTACACAGCTATAACATGATGATTGTAGGAACTGTCAAGGGACTTTTATAGCTAAGAGCCTTGACACTTTCAATACAACCAGTGAAAACTGCAGACAGAATAAATGTGGAAAAGTGAATTAAACTATCATTGATTCAGTAGAACTGTCTGAAGTCAAACAACTTAACATTTGGAGAGAATAGGAAATAACTTTGAAAGACCTTTACATTTTGATGACAAAAGTTTGGTGTCTGACTCATTTCCCTGCTATTATCTCAAACTTAACTAAATTGTAAGATCAGTCTTATAATTAACTTCCTATTGAATTTTTGAAAATTAATCATTCTTTTATCGCAGCTGAAGATCGATTCACCATTGATATTGTAATATAATTTCATATTAAGTTGGTTAAATTTGTTTAAAAATTACCATTGATTAAATGTTGTTTAAGAATCCCCACTATTGTGTTGCTTGAAAAATCCCCATTACCTGTGTGTTGTTTAAGAATCCCCATTGCCTGTGTGTTGTTTAAGAATCCCCATTGCCTGTGTGTTTAAGAATTTCCAATGCCTGTGTGCTGTTTAAGAATCCCCAATGCCTGTGTGCTGTTTAAGAATCCCCAATGCCTGTGTGTTGTTAAAGAACTCCCATAGCCAGATGTACACTTGTTAACCCCACAAAAACTATTTTGGTAGTAGAAGTCCTAATAACAACACCAAAACAACTTTCAAAAGTTCTAAAATCTGAAACAGAAAAAGTTTTGAATTTACACACGTATACATATCAGTCTGATATCTCTGGATCTGGAGGTGTCCTTATTAGGACAATTCATGTATAAATATATTGTCATTGTAATCCTGCCCTTCACCGAAACTGATGGTCACTGTCACGCCAAACTGACCATTGCTCTGTCATGGCGGACAAAAACCATTAGCGTATAGTGAGAGTAGGATCCAGCCTTACGGATGACCACACCAATTCCTTAACCTAGCCACAAATCAGCCAGACCAACAACTTATCTTTATTATTGGATTGGCAAACAACAAATGAGCAGGGTTATGCTCCTGACCCATGGTTACATCTGTCTGTACAGAGGAATCAATCTACCTAATGCCCTACTGGGCAGCTAAGCGTACAGCCAATAATTCGGTCAAACAGTAGTAATACATTCTGTAAGTATGTATCAGACTTATTTTCAATGTTGGGATTCGTTTCAAACACACACCCCAAACAACTTATTCTGAAGGTTTGCCTTTCTTTGGAGGCAGTCTAATAACTGGTTGCCAAGGAGATACAAAATCCGACTTAGCAACACAGGCCTTTGAGATCGGATGTTACAGCCGAATCTTTGCCCAGTTAAAGCTGCCTAGTTTCCTAGTCAATCTTCTACGTGTTAGCATAGCTCAGAATCATGATAAACATCATTGATTTAAAAGGGATACCAAGTATTTTGATCCTAAATTTAAAGACATCTGATAATATATATTCCATCAAGGTTTTAGAGTCTTGTATTATTTATCAATTTCATACAAAAGTGAACATTGTATAATCATGATTGGCCTGTGTATGCCTCTTACCTTGTCCCTGGCTACTCGACTGACCCCTTATACTGCTGATGTGATGGACATCACACAAAAACTTGCTCATCACATAGTTTTTCTGAATGGGTAGTTCATGCAGTCTTTCACTCAAAGGAAGCCTTTTTGAAGGACTGGACCCTGCTCTAGACAGACCATGGTCTGAAATATGTCCTTTCTTCACGAGACCATTTAAGTTCTGCAAAATGCTATCTTGATTAAGTGGGTTTTGCACTTTGTCTATTTGACCATCTGACTTTGTCTTGTAACCTTGATCTGCCAAGTGCATGCTCCAGAGATTTTCAAGTCTTGTGCCCTTTGACCTAACATGAGAAGAACCTTTCTGAAAGTATCTAGACACATGACTTTTGTACCTCACTGTCTCCTGACTTCTGTAGATCCCTGCAGCTGCCCAGGGGTCAATTGCAATCAATCCATGTGATGTCCACCGAGACTGACCGACACTTTCTACAGCTGTATCATCCTTGTCCTTTTTAAAACATATCTGACCATCTTTAACATCTATGTTATATTCAGTTTGTCTGGCTGCTTTGTAATGGCTGTATGGACTATATTGTGATTGTCCAGTTTTTACTTTTGAATCTCTGGTATCCAAGGACTGAGATGAACATTTGATGTCATTACTACACAAAAATCCATCATCTCTATCTTGAACATCTTCCTTACAACCTTTTCTCGGAATATTTGTACTTTCTTTTGTTTGGTGCTTTCTAGCCTTGTTAATTAAGTTGCTGATGACATCAAGAGGTTTAAATGACCTCCGGGGCTTCAGTTTACTATTCCTCTGGGAAACCAATCCATCATTCCATCTTTCAATATTGCCTGCTACTTTAGTGGTTTGTATATATTGGACTTTGCCGGATGTTTCGTAATGATTTTCATTGCATCGTAGCTGCGCAGTCTTGTGGGGATATTGTGTTTCGCCTTTGTACAATGCTGTAGGTTTGTGACAGTGGTGATGTATGGGATCAGTAGTGTCCTCCTGGCCAGACCTACAGCTGTTTGGTGTATGCTCCATGCTGAACAGTCTGGGTTGTAAGTAACTTTTAGATGCTGGAGAATTCCCCATTGCGTAATGTCTGTAGCTAGACACTTTCTTCAGCCCCATTTTGGGGACATGATTCTTGACCGGCACCATCACTGGAGCATATGATCCACTGACAGGGTACAGTGGGGTCACACCATGAACATGCATGTGATAGCACTTGTATGGATCATGGTTAACCAATTTCCTGGAGCTCTCCATGGCTAACAACTTCAACACAAAATCTTATATCCTACTGATAAAACATGTTCTGTAATAATGTATATCAGTAAATTGAGACAACCTAAGTTTGAACAGTATACATCTTTACTTCTCCACCATCACTGAATTATCCAATACAATATGAGAACACTGTCACTTTTTATCTGAAATGTCACTGAAGGAAACTACACAATAAATTGCTATTACATGTAGTTATATCATTTCATTACAAACTCTTGATATAATCAGACACATTCCAAATATGTAATTTTGTCATTTGATGCTTCAATGATTTACAGATCCAACAAAATCAGAAGATATCAAAGGGACTGAAATAGTTCCATGATCAGTCTGGAAATACTCTCCCCTTGAAGCATTGGGCTAATTCCACACAATCTGTTTGATGAAACCATATTTCTGTACATCAACTGAATTTGTACACTCCCCAATATAAAAGCACTAAGTAATATCTCAATGTCACATAGCTCCTTGTCTGATGATGAATTAAGACTTCTTTCTTCACATCTTAGGAACAACTTTCAGTAGTCTCCACACATCAACCACAATACGATCTGATTAAGTTGTAAGAAGACCTGTTTGTATATAACAGAACCAGGAGATCTCTAGTGAGTTTGATATTAGGAGTTTGGATATATGTACATATAGTCCATCAAGATCACCAGTGCACCATAATAAACCAGAGTAAACAGTTGACTTGTATACACAGCTGGACTATGTCCTGTCCAAGTTGACAGATTTATGGATGGACTGGTAAGGACAGGTTAGGGTCATTTCTTGTCAGAGTCCATTCACAGGTGATAAAACCTATTGGTGACCTATGACCCCAGTTGTGTTGAGTATTAGTATGGCTAATTATACACCCTAATTTAATGATCATACTGTAATGACCTCTGAACTGTATATTACAATATCAGTAAAGCTTATTAACAGTATATTTATTGCAATGGCTTCTGACCTAGGTAAGTATGCTAATTTTAGCATACCATAATTAACTTACTACACTCGAGTGTAACTTAATATCATATTAATATGTTAATATCCAATTGATTATCATCATAAATGATAAATTTCATCTAAATAAACATACAAGGTCAAGGCAATGCAATTATATCTTTTTTTCTCAAAGCCATAAAAAGATCATTTGCAAAATAAATGTCATACAGTATCCAAGTAAATGCATTGGATAGAACTGGCTTGTTTCCAATTATGTGGAAAGACTGGTTCAATTAGATTAAACTTATGTCAAACTATATTGAATCTGTGGTACAATATTTATCATACCCAAGTCATCATTTTCACACTGATTTTGAAAATTCCAGCATAATCGTTCAAAAGAAATTTTGAAAATATAAATTACTCTGAAAAAGTAAATCAGTTATTGGCATATTCTGGAAAATATCTTAATTTTCCGAAAATAGCCCAGGCACTAGCTGCCTTTAGCCCACAATGGACTGGCCAGGCCATTCATCTAAGACTTAACCATTTTTTTTTTTCAAAGTGATAATTTTTTCATTTTGAATATGAAATTATGTTTACTCCTACCTCAAGTGATCAATTTAGATCTCAACCTGAATAGTTGAACATCAAAAGCTCAGTTCCTGCTAATACATAAAGCTGTGAAGATGAGCATGCTGGGAAACTCAAAGCCCCAGAAGACCAATACTTCTTTTATTTATTTGTCACTAGCAAACCTGTAATTCATTTAAGGTTCAACAAAGTCAAACTCATCATGGGCTTCCCCCAAAAAGTACACACGATAAATCTTACTACTGGTTTTGCCAATTCCATTTTGAACTACTCTGTAAATTACAGGGTTGCCAAACTGATCAGAGAAAATTCACGATTAAATCACTTGATATCACCGATCATACATCACTTAAATTCTAATTTGTTCAAGGAACTGCGGTTTCCAGGTAAAAGATCTCCTAAAAGATTTAATGAGACAAGGAAATCTATGAATGTGTCTGATTTCTACTCGAAATTCTTACCAATTGCCACAAGGGTATTGATTTATTCCAACACTCACCAGAAAAGTTTAAACCAAGGTTTAAGCTTAATACAGCTTTCACTTCAAATCTATGTTGTTGATAATTTTACAATTCGTCTTTATTGGGAATTACCTTTTCCCCCCAGAAGTTACCTCAATAGTTAATTAAATTTGTGATACAATATCATTGGTTATCTTCCATTACCAAGTTGCAAACAACATTTTTCTTTATTTATTATTATTGTTAATTTTTTTTTCTTTTTAATTTCTTGATATCTCCGACTCCTCAGACACCTCGATATCTTGACATACCCCCAATATGTTGCACGTTGTATATACACTGTACAGGTCAAATCTTCCAATCGTAAAACATCTTTCTGACGTAGTCAGAACACTGTTCTTATCAGCATTAACCGCCAAGTACTAAAATATTGATATCAGTTTCTTCATATAAAGCTCATCCATACCGGATATGTTGAATGGGAGTTATCATATCGCTTAGTGTATGCATCCCAAAATAGACCCTAGTATTGATGCCCGATAAATATTGATATTAAAACCTCTTAATGTATACATGTTGTTGTGTATCATTACTGAACCCCTGGAAGATCTCTAATTATGACTTGAGATAATGTGGCATGGTGTCGTTCATCCAAATTTGATCTTCAATCTTGGGTCTTTGAATAACTAAGGGTCATGCATGAGAGTTACATGTATTACAATTAAAGGTACTTAAACATTTCATGTATATGCCAACAAGAATTTCAATTTGACCTCAAACAGTGACCTTGACCCACATCCAATGGTAATGTCTGTATATCATAAGAAATTAAGCCTGGTTATTTGACATTAGATCTTGCATTTGATCTAAAATAGTGACCTTGACATTGGCCAAATGTTGTCCGGGAGTGGTTGTATAAGTATCTGTAGCAATGAAAATGAAGGTAGAAATACAGAGAGATGGGTACATACAGTACAGATGTGGTAGTGGCTACATGCTCCTGGTATTTCTAATGTGGCAGTATAACACCTCTATGGGTTGTATGTACAGACTGTTAAATAGAGTGCTGGACCATTGTTAAATGAAGGATAGGAAGGAGTGTTGGTCAGACCTATAATGAAATCAGGAGAGGATGGAACACGTTCTATAAGATCAATGATGAATGGCTAACAATTGTACCTATCATGAACTACCAGTGAATGGCCAAGCCAAGCTCAAATGTCTGTACTCAGCAAGAATTAGACTTCTCCTAATACTTCCACAGAAATAACATGCTGAAAATCTGTTCAGAATCAAACAACACAATTGGATGTCCTGTAATGGCCAAAGTTGGCTGAATTAAGGCTGTCGCCAACAATGTAACTGACCGGAAATAAGATAGTCTATATGGTCTATATAAAAATGCCAACAATAATTGTCGTCATAAAACAGCCAAACTCCAGCTCCAGAACATTGTCGCCAGTTTTATACACAGGAAATTACAAGGCATACTGAGTGTTGCCTGATTGTCATGGAAATAATTGGAATTGGTCACAAAAATTATGCATCAAATTGGTATTGGCTGATAGACCACAATCCATGACATGGAGGTATCAGATATGTTGGTGATATTGACTTAGTGCAGTATATAGCTGCTATATTTTCCTTAAATTTACTGTGTAGATTGATAGTTTGGAAATTCATCGATTCATTCATGAACTTAGAATAATTTATGAGTGTGTATAATTTATAAGTTCGAACTTTTCTAACTAAAGTTCCCTCAGCTGAGTCACTGGTACTGGCACAATTTGGTATATATTTGGACAGACTCAACTCAGCACCTCTGATGAGTCTTACTGTAAGACAAAACCAGTCAAGTCTATAAACATAATACATATTGTCCAGTCACCCATAGTCAGCCATGGGGAGTGAAGCTGTAACAAACCAGTCACCCATAGCCAGCCATGGGGAGTGAAGCTGTAACAAACCAGTCACCCATAGCCAGCCATGGGGAGTGAATTCGAAGCTGTACCAAACCAGTCACCCATAGCCAGCCATGGGGAGTGAAGCTGTACCAAACCAGTCACCCATAGCCAGCCATGGGGAGTGAATTAAAAGCTGTACCAAACCAGTCACCCATAGACAGCCATGGGGAGTGAAGCTGTACCAAACCAGTCACCCATAGCCAGCCATGGGGAGTGAAGCTGTAACAAACCAGTCACCCATAGCCAGCCATGGGGAGTGAAGCTGTAACAAACCAGTCACCCATAGCCAGTCATGGGGAGTGAAGCTGTACCAAACCAGTCACCCATAGCCAGCCATGGGGAGTGAAGCTGTACCAAACCAGTCACCCATAGCCAGCCATGGGGAGTGAAGCTGTAACAAACCAGTCACCCATAGCCAGCCATGGGGAGTGAAGCTGTAACAAACCAGTCACCCATAGCCAGCCATGGGGAGTGCAGCTGTACCGAACCAGTCACCCATAGCCAGCCATGGGGAGTGAAGCTTTACCGAACCAGTCACCCATAGCCAGCCATGGAGAGTGAAGCTGTACCAAACCAGTCACCCATAGCCAGCCATGGGGAGTGAAGCTGTACCAAACCAGTCACCCATAGCCAGCCATGGGGAGTGAAGCTGTACCAAACCAGTCACCCATAGCCAGCCATGGGGAGTGAAGCTGTACCAAACCAGTCACCCATAGCCAGCCATGGGGAGTGAAGCTGTAACAAACCAGTCACCCATAGCCAGCCATGGGGAGTGAAGCTTTACCAAACCAGTCACCCATAGCCAGCCATGGGGAGTGAAGCTGTACCAAACCAGTCACCCATAGCCAGTCATGGGGAGTGAAGCTGTACCAAACCAGTCACCCATAGCCAGCCATGGGGAGTGAAGCTCTATAGAATCGGGCCATCGGACCACCTTTACCTTTGAACACTGTTATATGAAATCAGACATGACATTTTCACATATATGCCCAAAAGTTTGTAAAAAGGTTAACCTCGTATGTAGTATAAATTCTTTATTGGCAATAATAATTACGGTTCTTTTATGTACTACCATTTTTGTGGTGGATCCAGTGGAATTAATGTTACTAAAAGAATGTAATTAAATTCAGAATGAGCAGTAGTCAATTGACTTGTGAACAAATACAAAGATTAATGATCCTGATGAAGACTCTGAGATAGGGTAGAAACTAGTAGACAAATAAAGTTTCCACTAATTGGAAACGCTTGAGTATGGTGCGGTTATTATTCCTTGTCTAAATATGAAGATACATAAACAATTTTGAATTGCTGATAACAATTTTCCTTTTTCAGTTGTCTATTTATAGCTTGTTAGTATATATATAATACATATAATTTAGATACATTGTGTGACAGTACATATCTATGATACCAGTTTATGTACATGGTGTGTCTGTCCTCGAGATCTGTCTATGTAATGGTGTGACTATACATCATATGTAAGTTTATGTACATGGTGTGTCTGTCCTCGAGATCTGTCAATGTAATGGTGTGACTATACATCATAAGTTTAGGTACATGGTGTGTCTGTCCTCGAGATCTGTCAATGTAATGGTGTGACTATACATCACAAGTTTAGGTACATGGTGTGTCTGTCCTCTTTCTATGGAGTACATGCATGGTGTGATTGTCCTCTGTCTTTTAAGTACATGGTGCGACTTGTCCGTCTATAAAGTACATGGTGCGACTGTTGTCTGCCTATGAAGTACATGGTGCGTTGACTGTTGTCTGTCTATGAAGCACATGGTGCGACTGTTGTCTGTCTATGAAGTACATGGTGTGACTGTTGTCTGTCTATGAAGTACATGGTGCGACTGTTGTCTGTCTATGAAGTACATGGTGCGACTGTTGTCTGTCTATGAAGTACATGGTGTGACTGTTGTCTGTCTATTAAGTACATGGTGCGACTGTTGTCTGTCTATGAAGTACATGGTGCGACTGTTGTCTGTCTATGAAGTACATGTGTGTGTTGTCTGTCTATGAAGTGATGTTGTCTGTCTATGAAGTACATGGTGCGACTGTTGTCTGTCTATGAAGTACATGGTGTGACTGTTGTCTGTCTATGAAGTACATGGTAGTGACTGTTGTCTGTCTATGAAGCACATGGTGCGACTGTCCTTTGGCTATGAAGTGCATGGTAGTGACTGTTGTCTGTCTATGAAGTACATGGTGCGACTGTTGTCTGTCTATGAAGTACATGGTAGTGACTGTTGTCTGTCTATGAGGCACATGGTGTGACTGTTGTCTGTCTATGAAGTACATGGTGTGACTGTTGTCTGTCTATGAAGTACATGGTGTGACTGTTGTCTGTCTATGAGTACATGGTGTGACTGTTGTCTGTCTATGAGGTACATTGTAGTGACTGTTGTCTGTCTATGAAGTACATGGTGCGACTGTTGTCTGTCTATGAAGTACATGGTGCGACTGTTGTCTGTCTATAAAGAACATGGTTCGACTGTTGTCTGTCTATAAAGAACATGGTGCGACTGTTGTCTGTCTATGAAGTACATGGTGCGACTGTTGTCTGTCTATGAGGTACATGGTGTGACTGTTGTCTGTCTATGAGGTACATTGTAGTGACTGTTGTCTGTCTATGAAGTACATGGTAGTGACTGTTGTCTGTCTATGAAGTACATGGTGCGACTGTTGTCTGTCTATGAAGTACATGGTGCGACTGTTGTCTGTCTATGAAGTACATTGTGTAACTGTTGTCTGTCCATGAGGTACATGGTGTGACTGTTGTCTGTCTATGAAGTACATGGTGTGACTGTTGTCTGTCTATGAAGTACATGGTGTGACTGTTGTCTGTCTATGAGGTACATTGTAGTGACTGTTGTCTGTCTATGAAGTACATGGTGCGACTGTTGTCTGTCTATGAAGTACATGGTGCGACTGTTGTCTGTCTATAAAGAACATGGTTCGACTGTTGTCTGTCTATAAAGAACATGGTGCGACTGTTGTCTGTCTATGAAGTACATGGTGCGACTGTTGTCTGTCTATGAGGTACATGGTGTGACTGTTGTCTGTCTATGAGGTACATTGTAGTGACTGTTGTCTGTCTATGAAGTACATGGTAGTGACTGTTGTCTGTCTATGAAGTACATGGTGCGACTGTTGTCTGTCTATGAAGTACATGGTGCGACTGTTGTCTGTCTATGAAGTACATTGTGTAACTGTTGTCTGTCCATGAGGTACATGGTGTGACTGTTGTCTGTCTATGAAGTACATTGTAGTGACTGTTGTCTGTCTATGAAGTACATGGTGTAACTGTTGTCTGTCCATGAGGTACATGGTGCGACTGTTGTCTGTCTATGAAGTACATTGTGTAACTGTTGTCTGTCCATGAGGTACATTGTAGTGACTGTTGTCTGTCTATGAAGTACATGGTGCGACTGTTGTCTGTCTATGAAGTACATGGTGCGACTGTTGTCTGTCTATGAAGTACATTGTGTAACTGTTGTCTGTCCATGAGGTACATGGTGTGACTGTTGTCTGTCTATGAAGTACATTGTAGTGACTGTTGTCTGTCTATGAAGTACATGGTGTAACTGTTGTCTGTCCATGAGGTACATGGTGTGACTGTTGTCTGTCTATGAAGTACATTGTGTAACTGTTGTCTGTCCATGAGGTACATGGTGTGACTGTTGTCTGTCCATGAGGTACATGGTGTGACTGTTGTCTGTCTATGAAGTACATTGTGTAACTGTTGTCTGTCCATGAGGTACATGGTGTGACTGTTGTCTGTCTATGAAGTACATGGTGCGACTGTTGTCTGTCTATGAAGTACATTGTGTAACTGTTGTCTGTCTATGAAGCACATGGTGCGACTGTTGTCTGTCTATGAAGTACATTGTGTAACTGTTGTCTGTCCATGAGGTACATGGTGTGACTGTTGTCTGTCTATGAAGTACATTGTAGTGACTGTTGTCTGTCTATGAAGTACATGGTGCGACTGTTGTCTGTCTATGAAGTACATGGTGCGACTGTTGTCTGTCTATGAAGTACATGGTGTGACTGTTGTCTGTCTATGAAGTACATGGTGCGACTGTTGTCTGTCTATGAAGTACATGGTGTGACTGTTGCCTGTCTATGAAGTACATGGTAGTGACTGTTGTCTGTCTATGAAGTACATGGTGCGACTGTTGTCTGTCTATGAAGTACATGGTGTGACTGTTGCCTGTCTATGAAGTACATGGTAGTGAGTGTTGTCTGTCTATGAAGTACATGGTGCGACTGTTGTCTGTCTATGAAGTACATGGTAGTGACTGTTGTCTGTCTATGAAGTACATGGTGTGACTGTTGTCTGTCTATGAAGTACATGGTGCGACTTGCCTGTCTATGAAGTACATGGTAGTGACTGTTGTCTGTCTATGAAGTACATTGTAGTGACTGTTGTCTGTCTATGAAGTACATGGTGCGACTGTTGTCTGTCTATGAAGTACATGGTAGTGACTGTTGTCTGTCTATGAAGTACATGGTAGTGACAGTTGTCTGTCTATGAAGTACATGGTAGTGACTGTTGTCTGTCTATAAAGTACATGGTGCGACTGTTGTCTGTCTATGAAGTACATGGTGTGACTGTTGTCTGTCTATGAAGTACATGGTGCGACTGTTGTCTGTCTATGAAGCACATGGTGCGACTGTTGTCTGTCTATGAGGTACATGGTGCGACTGTTGTCTGTCTATGAGGTACATGGTGCAACTGTTGTCTGTCTATGAAGCACATGGTGCGACTGTTGTCTGTCTATGAAGTACATGGTAGTGACTGTTGTCTGTCTATAAAGTACATGGTAGTGAATGTTGTCTGTCTATGAAGCACATGGTGTGACTGTTGTCTGTCTATGAAGCACATGGTGTGACTGTTGTCTGTCTATGAAGTACATGGTGCGACTGTTGTCTGTCTATGAGGTACATGGTGCGACTGTTGTCTGTCTATGAGGTACATGGTGCAACTGTTGTCTGTCTATGAAGCACATGGTGCGACTGTTGTCTGTCTATGAAGTACATGGTGTGACTGTTGTCTGTCTATGAAGTACATGGTGCGACTGTTGTCTGTCTATGAAGTACATGGTGCGACTGTTGTCTGTCTATGAAGTACATGGTGTGACTGTTGTCTGTCTATGAAGCACATGGTGCGACTGTTGTCTGTCTATGAGGTACATGGTGCAACTGTTGTCTGTCTATGAAGTACATGGTGTGACTGTTGTCTGTCTATGAAGTACATGGTGTGACTGTTGTCTGTCTATGAAGTACATGGTGTGACTGTTGTCTGTCTATGAAGTACATGGTGTGACTGTTGTCTGTCTATGAAGTACATGGTGCGACTGTTGTCTGTCTATGAAGTACATGGTGCGACTGTTGTCTGTCTATGAAGCACATGGTGCGACTGTTGTCTGTCTATGAAGCACATGGTGCGACTGTTGTCTGTCTATGAGGTACATGGTGCGACTGTTGTCTGTCTATGAGGTACATGGTGCGACTGTTGTCTGTCTATGAAGCACATGGTGCGACTGTTGTCTGTCTATTAAGTACATGGTGCGACTGTTGTCTGTCTATGAAGTACATGGTGTGACTGTTGTCTGTCCATGAGGTACATGGTGCGACTGTTGTCTGTCTATTAAGTACATGGTGTGACTGTTGTCTGTCTATGAAGCACATGGTGCGACTGTTGTCTGTCTATGAAGCACATGGTGCGACTGTTGTCTGTCCATGAGGTACATGGTGCGACTGTTGTCTGTCTATGAAGCACATGGTGCGACTTTTGTCTGTCTATTAAGTACATGGTGCGACTGTTGTCTGTCTATGAAGTACATGGTGTGACTGTTGTCTGTCTATAAAGTACATGGTGCGACTGTTGTCTGTCTATAAAGTACATGGTGTGACTGTTGTCTGTCTATGAAGTACATGGTGCGACTGTTGTCTGTCTATGAAGTATATGGTAGTGACTTTTGTCTGTCTATGAAGCACATGGTGCGACTGTTGTCTGTCTATAAAGTACATGGTGTGACTGTTGTCTGTCTATGAGGTACATGGTGCGACTGTTGTCTGTCTATGAGGTACATCGTAGTGACTGTTGTCTGTCTATGAAGTACATGGTGTAACTTTAAATTACTCTACCTTATACATATTGTGCCTACTCTATCCAGAAGTACACAGTAATTAGCTAGGCTTCCATTATATACTGGTACAATGTTGGTGTACTTTGCATCCCAAAAGCACACATAGATCTACATGCTCATCATTTGTTCACGACTGCGGAGGTATAGTCCTAGGCTGTTTTAATTTAGATGGGTGATACATTCTAGCATTTACGGTACATATGTGATATCTGCAAATTTTAACTGATCAATACTTTTTGCATTTGAAGTGAGATTGCGAGAGAATTTTCAGTCTATACCTGAAGCATACAATGACCTCATCATATATCAATGAATCACTGACAATGCATTAAAAGGAATGTTAAGTTGTTTGGAGGAGTACGAAGCTAGTCAAATGTTCACGGATTGCCAATTTCTTTTCAATGACGAAATTGTATTATGGATTAAATGAATAAATTGAAATTCATCAATTTAACCTTTAATAAAATGTCCCTTCTTGTTCTCACTCAGATGTGTTTGTTTTTTGTAATTCATCTAAAATGACTTTAACCATTCTTCCCTAAACATTTTGCATTGGGATAGATAAGACCAATGATCCCACTAGCAATTAAAACATTCTCGATGGTCAATAGAAAGTGGAAAACCTCAGATCAAATAACCCATAAGCATTTCAAAACAGATTAAGCCTTCCAAATTTCTGACTTAATACCAATTTAATTGTGAACAAATACAAGGCCCCATCAACAGGTGCTCTCCAGAACAATCTCAGATAGATACCATTAACTTGTCCAGGTATTCTATATATCAAATTACAGCAATGACCAACAATGCAGTCAACAAGCTTGGGAGGATAATCATGTCACAATATTACATCAATACATAACATAGTTCATATGTTTCAAACCAAAGATTTGATCTCCGAAGTACAAACGATGAGTTACATCCAAAAACACATCTATAGTAACTAAGACAATTGAGCATTTTTGCAGTTCCACAGTTACAATACTAACCTATAAATGAGGCCTACTGAATATCATTTCATTTACATTTTATATATATTCTCCTGCATTTAATAGAAATGAATCAAGCAAATCTGGGGTCCAGACACCATTATAAGTGTAATACATCACAATTTTGGGAAAGAATCCAGATGAAAACCTCGGAAACATGCATACATGTGACTCATTGAATTTATAGAAACGGAATGTTTTTGAATATAAATGCACATAAATGCCTACCAAAAACCTATGCTTTTAACAATTTCATTATGTCCATGATATAAACAGTCTGAGCCTATAGCAACAGAAATGTGTCTGTGGATGTGGAGAGGTACATGTATACTTTCAGCTACCTGTTACACCTACATAGTACATACCCTTTGTGTAGTCAGCTGGGTCCTCCTGCTCATCATCATCGGACCCCAGGATCTCCTCCTCCTCTTCCTCGTACTCTGGGTCTGGCCGACTCTGGGGATCGGATCTGGGGACAGACACAATCACATCATCAATGTCATTCATTAGACGCCCCCTCCTCAGACAAAGCACATTGCGTTCAAACAAGCTCCTCAGCACTTTCATTGTACAGTACTTAGCCAGCTCCTGAGTATTTTACTATCCCCCAACTTTGGTGGGAATTTTCTACACCTTGAGTTACTGTCTAACCACTTCCTGCCCTGTGAACAGGATCTTTGCCGATTCTATTCCTGTTATACATACAGGAATCAATTAATCAATGAAATTTTTTGGCCCCTCAGTAAGATGCGGTCTTCCACCTATAGAACATTATCATTGGTGCCAGAGAAATATCAGTATCCTTGTGGCGAGCTCTTCTATCACCTGAGGTCAACAACACCACCAATACCTGGGTACAACTCTTGTGTGTTGCCTTCACTGCAGAGAGATTATTTTTGTCTATCAGAAGAGATATTTACAGTTTCTGGCCTCTGTATACACAAGAAATGCATTACACATAACACACATACAGTCCCACAAAGAGATTCCTATACACGTGCTTTCTCCAGGACTAAGATGGATGATGATGCTGTGCTTGTAGCCTTCAGTGATATTTTCAGTTCCAATCATATCTATTTTGCTAGCCAGTTGTACACATCTTCTGTCATGCCTGGCTGACATCAGACATATACAGGCTGAAGTGTGTGGCTGCAGGCACCAGTTTACACAATACACAGAATCACCCCCAAGGTGTTACTATTTCCCCATAAGTTTAGGTAAGTTTGGCCTTCACTAAAAGGTCACCACCAGTAGACAGGAATTGCCTCTGTATCTCACAACAGGACAGTCATCAATATTTCACACCAATATCTACTGCATCAAATGCAGGGCTGATGAACATGCATGAGCAGACAACACAGTGCACTAGTTTTTAAATTCCGGTACAATGATTGGTTATCTGTGAGAATTGATTAGATTTTTGCAAACTTTCACATCAGTTTCAACACATTTCCTAATTTTTATTTTCTCTTTTAATGACAACTGTAGCCATCAGTTATAATGAATTCTCTCCAAGATATTGTTAATTTTGAATTTAATGACAGCATTTAGTACTAATGGCGATAACATAGCTGTAATATTTTCCTAAATAAATTAACAAAGGTATCATAATGTGATTAAAATCTATCCCAAACCCAACAATTTCAATTACAATATATTCCCCTCGACAAATTGTGGAAATTTTATGTGATAGTATATATTGGTAAATAGTATTGATTCCTAAAAATAACAATTTAATTTTTGTAGACAGAAGTAATTACATTTCAATTCATGGCAATGGTCCATTTATCTTTCAATTATGTTATAGCCTTTGGATTAATATCCCTATATCAACTATCACAAGACAACTGTCCGATAGGAAGGATATGTATCTTGTAGGACAAGACATAATGCATGTATGTTACATTTAACTGTTTTTTTTAAATATATGTACACCAGAAGTATTTATGTCTGTTAACTTAAACATGTGAGAAAAATCATTATGACACTATCCTCATTTGAAATATCTGAAAACTATACATTAGGATATATGTACTGTTTACTCCTACTTGATGTATATATATATGCTACGTATATCACTATGAAAAACTTTTTAAATTCTAAAAAAAATTCTGTACATTTGGTGACAAAGTAACTGAATATACTGTGAATTTGAAGTGTATTATAGCTATGAAATCTTTATAGTTCTCCCTTTGGTTTTACCATACGTCCCAAGTATAACACTAATATGCCTATAGATCATGTACCATATGCCTAATTTCCTGACTGTATTATTTCAGAATGACCTTGACATTTTGTACTTTTTGCCAGATGGCCTATTTCATCGTTTGATGTTTATTTTCAGACAATCAGTTGATCAATTTTTAAATGTTGTCAGCAGTCAGTGATGGCAGAAGAAAGACTTATGCTGTATAAGACAACCATCAGTACCAAACACTGGAATTTTTCAACAGGTTTTTCAGTCAAAAGCTCACACTTTACAACAAATAACTACTAATGTTTCTTTTGAAATCTAATTATTTTGATGAAAAACACACATTAATTCTGGATATCTTAGCATTTGGAAGATAATATACATCTCAAAAGCTATAAATTTTAAATTTTCTTTTGAAGGAATGGCTGATATCATGTGTTTAATATCACAGACCTTGCTTCATCTTATATAACCGGCATGTTGTGATATTTTTAACTTCCATTCTATCTGCAAGTCAGGGTCAACACTTTTTATACACCAATGTTTAGTTACAAATTCATACCAAAAACCTAAATCCATATGTGGTGTCAAAATAAAGACCATAATTTCTTTATATGGTACAGCTGTTAATTAGGTTTTACTTTCAATTCACATGTGTGTCAATGTCAAAACCATCAAATTATACCCAAGTCGTTTTTACATGGAGTGTACCGGTAGCGCTAAAGAAAAATACCACAAATTTAGTTTAGGTACAAAACTATAAGCTTACATTACAGTAAATGTGTGGTTTAGTAGACCACGGCATCATGACACCAACATGATAGGGTATTCTAGGTTAGAACAATAGATTGAATATTGTCTTAATCAATTGTATAGACACCTCACTGTTACACCAACAGGCCCACACTAAAATACTTGATACACCCACAACACTACAATCAACAAACAATTTAGGCAACATAATTAGTTTGCTGATGAAAGTCTCCTAATTCAAATTGTATAATTTGTCCTTGTGAATATGGAGTATAACTTAACAAAGGCTCTTTAATACATGTTTCAATTGACCAAAAAAAACCATGACAAAGTGGATGATTTGAGACGGAGTCGGTGAACCTGATGACAATTACACATCTCTGACACCCCAACCTGGTGAAATGGCTGTAAGGTTTACACATAGTCCTCACTCTTCACCAATGTAAATCAGCTCAGTCAGCAGAAATCTGACCAAGACATGCATATGTTTGCCAATATAAACCAAACCAATGTAAACCTTCCGACACTTACTGCAGACATCTGAAATGCAACATAAACAAATTCACCAAGTAATAGACCCTTTCTTACATACAAATGTGTAATTTCAATGTGTCATCACCCATCTTTAAAAAACACCATCCATCAGGATGCAAAATCCATTTGATGTTTATCCTTTAAGAAAGTCCTGGTTTATATATAGTTATACAGTGTTGTCTGTATCTAAATAATACAACAAGACCACTCTGTATGTAAAATTCCCCGATACTGAAGAGTATTTGACACACAGCCAAAACATCATCTGACCAAAAGCATGATTGAGTGACAAAACATATAAAACAACAGTATACATTACCATTTATATGTAACAACGGTATACATTACCATTTATATGTAAATTGTTGATGTACATGTATAATATGATCAATAACTTGTCTATATGTTTGGAATGAAACTCACTGCAACAATATCACTGTAATTAAATGCAGACATAAAAACAGCATGTCTAAGTACATATAAGTATATATCTGTCTGTCTGAAAAAGTGCTGAATTGGTATTTTGTATTGCTATATATATATTTAAGCATTGAACGGCTTTCAGTTGGCATTCATATTGACTATGAATGCCAACTGAAAGCCGTTCAATGCTTATATTTACCATCTGCAATTTTTTATTTGTCGTGGGATTAAAAAAAATTTTTTTTTGAAATTTTCAAATTCAAATTTCAGTTGGCAGTTCATAAGCTGGTGAACTCGCAACTGAATTGGTAGGGTTATATATAGTGGCAGTGCCATACAATGGTAAATATATATATATATGGCAAAGTAGAAGCGGTAGGTTTAATGGCCAGATTGTCTCCACATTCACTGAATATATAATGGCTAAAATGATTATCTTAGGGCAAAATTAATTGCTGAAGTTTTTGAATATCGATAACACATGTACAGTATTGTCAAATAACTGAATTTCCATTAATCTCTTCTGTTTTCACAGATTTTAAATAAGTTGGGAAAGTTAACAAGATCAGTAAGTTGTTTAAACCTGTCAAATTATAAGTAATAGGTAAAATGCCATGACTTCGACATTAATGTATGATCTCCAAATACATATAGATGTGTTGAAAAAACATAAAATATGTCCCAAATTTACCAGGTAAACAGTAGTAGTATATAAAGCATCAGTGTAGTGATCATGAGGATATGAAACAGCATTTTTTCTTCGTGAGTCACAGTAACATACACACCGATTACAGCAGTAATGTGTGTGCTGTAGGTTGTATATTCTAAAAGATGTAACCATCAGGATAAACTCTGGTAAGACAATGACACAACTTTTTTGTTTGTTCAATTGTTTGTTGTAGTTTTTTTTTTTTATTTATTTTTTTTTTTTTTTATTTACCAATCATTCGTCTCAATGACTGTCCACTTGGATTCAGGCCTCAATATAAATAGTTCAGTTGGTTAGAGGGCTGGTCATGTAGCCTCAGGTGAAGGTCCGAGGTGTTTGGTTTGACGCACCCTATACCCATATCGGTTTGTGTTTCTAAGGAAGCTAAAGGAAGCTGAGGAAAAGGGCTGGTCTGTGCTGTTGGTCTGTGCTGTTGGTTTGTGCTGTCGTGGATGTTAATCAGTGAGGTTGTCACTAACTTCTACAAGATGACCCCACCTTAAAATTACCCTGGCTGTTCATGGGCAATAAACCCAGCAAACAAACAAACAAATCAATTTAGACATCCGAATTTGTTTTCCTGCTCAGTGTAGCATCCTTATAAATTTATCTCTTGTAGGCTGGACAACATTCTGAATCAACTCTCAATTGCTCTCATAGATCAGGGCACTTTTAAGAGGAATTGAACGAAATATAATTTCAACTGGTTGACGGTAGGAATAAGGATGTAATTATTTTCTCTTTGGTATACGTATGATCTACACCAACAGGTGTTGCTACTGGTATTTGCATGTGCAAATAGGCTTAGGTATAACTTATACGTGTCATTCAGGTGACACAGGTAACAAGCACAAGTGATTTTTTTTCTATTAATGAGTTTAACAGGTTATGTGAGGCACAAGAATGATGTGTGCGAATTGTGTATTCTTGTGTCATTACTTTTGATAATCATGATGTTTTCGAATAAACATATCAGTAAGTGCCTTTTTTACTGTGAAATACAGTTGTTGTATTTTTGTTGTTTATCCAATTGGATTATGTTGAAGAGAATTAAAGTTATTTTCTTATTTTTTAAAAGTTTGTTATTTGCTGATTACAAGCAGTGATGTACACTTTCAATGTACAATTCAGCAATTAAACTTTTAAAAAATGAAGAATTCACTGGAAAAAAATCATCCATCAAGAGTTAAGTAAGATTTTACTAAAATGGGTTTTTTAAAATTATTTTTTGCCATAACTATAAAGAAAACTACAATTTCAATTGTTGTTTTTCCATATATCAGCTAAAACAATATGAGCATGAATGAATAGCACTACTACATGAAAAACTTACGTACAGAGGTATTTCTAGTTCCTCCTTCACACAAGAGGAGCCCAGGCAGCACATTGTGTCAGTAGGCCAAACTTATCTGCCCTGAAAGAGTTTCAAGCAAGTATCCCAATCGTCCAATAAATTCATTGCCATTCAACGCTTTGGCTATTCCAGAATAAAGTTTCTTGAGCGTGAACCTTCGACCACCAAACTTGCCATTATGAGGTATATGTTGGTTACTAGAGATGGGAGGCTGATCTCCAGTAGAGTAATATACACACTGTACAGGAGATATTGACTAGTGTCAGAAGCTTAGACCATTTTTCTCAGTCACACCTCTCCATCTCAGACAGAAATATCTCCTGGAAAATGAATATTACTGTAGAGAAACAGATACATACAAGACTATCCCACAGATGCTAGTTAGTTCACAGAGCCCTCAATGATAGCTTGGCCAGAGGCCACAGGTTTTTTTTGTTTTTTTTCCACTTCCAGTAAACGTAGGTCTACATCCACAACACAATCACCATCTGATTCTTTATCCCTTGAATATGATGAACTTGTTAAAGCTCTAACATAAATCAGGACCTTTCTACTTGATACAGAATTTATATCACTTTATGTAAATTATAAAAATCCTTAGGGATCAGCTAGATCATACTCCCAGATCTCGTGTGTCGGAAAAAACTTCTGCCAAGTTTCATAACCTGTGTATCATTCTCTCAAACATCCCAACTTCCCTAGATTATCTCAAAAACTGCCTGCAACAGCATCTCTTGGAGAATCGCTCTCCTCACATACACAAAATAGCAGCATCTGACCCCCAGATACCCATAAATTACATTTAATATCATTTATTCCGACAAAATCTTTTGCAGACAGATACCAGACACGAGCCAAGCAGTTTAACAAGTCAGCAAGCAGTCCTACAATATAATCCCTTATGTTTTACAGAAAGAGTTTGTATAACAAGATGCCTATCAATGGGACAAGACATTTGTCTTCAATAATATCTAGATGGTACAATTTGGAGAACCCACAGACAAGCTCTAATCCGCACCAGTTTGGCTGTGTTTATGTTCGCCTTTCATAGAAAATCAATGTCCTAAGGAAAGAGTTAGGGACTTGTAACTTGAGATAATGTTGCTGGGGTGTTAGGGAAAGGCAATTACATTCATATTAAGTCAGATAGATGAAGTCAAACCAACAAGATATTTTGGGTAGCCAGAGATCTTGGCTGTTTTAGAACCATGTCTGTGCTGATCAATGAAGCTATAAACTATAGACTTGGTCAGACTTCCATCTTCTGGCAAGGTTACAAGATGCTGTTTTGCATTTAATAATCCATCTTATGATCATATCTACTCGAAAGCCAAGACCTTATAGTAATTAACTGGTGTACAAAGTATTTTCTGGCATGTCCCAAATCATGTTATTATATAACTCACACGATGGCATCTCCATCTTGCAATGCCTGCATATCAAGTTCTGAACTCAACTTGGTTACCCTCTTTAACTTCCGCAGAATTAATGTACTGCAATTAACACTCTATGAGGGCTCAAAACTAGTTCTTTTTACTGATATGTGCCAGATTGGCTTAACTGGTGAATAATTTCAATAAACAACTCTCGAAGAAATTTCTTTCAACTGATGTCCAGAATGTGACAGATACATACATGTACGGTCATGATCAGGTATGTATACATGCGTCATCGAATATCCATGTAGGCAGTTGCAGCTAGTGTTGTGAATCGGTTGAAATTTTCTGATCGATCATCACTTGCGTGTAACCAATCGATGATCGATTAAAATTGATTACTTTCCAAATGTACTTTTTTATATTCATGTCTCAATATTTTGTGAATTGCTTTCAACAACAATTTCAGTAACTAATAAACTGTTATACCTACATGTATACCCTCTTCCTGTGTGTTTGTTTATTACACAGAAAAAAATTAATCAAAATTGTCAATTTTTTTTCAATAATTTTATTCAACACAGAAAAAAACAACAAGAGGATTGTTCATAGGAGTATTAAGCTAACTGGAAATTTTGGCATATGGGCTGTAAAATGCTTTAATCCATTCGTTATCAAAAGTCTATTCTACTTTGAAAACAAAAGTAGAACTGTGACTAACCATTGAAGGAATACGACTTTCTGCACATTTTACAAATAGTTTTCGTCTCTATTTAACGAACCTTCTACTTCTGGTTTTCTTTAAAAACAAAAATGTTTCCATACAATAGACCCTGCCCGTTTACCAGGATGATCGTATACATTAAAGTTGCTTCTATGGTTAGTCGCTAATGATCTTACAAACGAAATCTTAGTCATCAGTACGTTTACATTCCTCCTAGTATTACAACAATGTACCAGTTATTGTGACGCGCTTGATTTTGTATGATACAAGCGTAACCATTTCCCGCAATCGTCTGTGTTGTAAACACTGTCAAGCTTAATTTTCCTATGTTTATCTGCAACCCGGCTAATATATTTTCATAAAACATGATGTAGGGCACTTCCGACGAAACTCGATTACAGAATTCTTACTTGATTAATTGATCAAATCTCAAACAAGTGATACTCGACGAACTCGATTAATCGGAACATCACTATACTAGTTGCAGACAAACAATACTGATCTCGAACTTAACATGAAAATGTCTCCATGATCATCTTCAACATCCAAGATCATAAATAACAGTAAACATCCAAGATCATAAAATAACAGTAAAGTAACAGTTCTCATGGTTTAACAATAAATCAATTTCTAAATACAGATGTTGCATTTTCATTTTCTCTATTTCAGCCGATTTGATCAATGAAGTGTGCAAAGGCAACAGACCAGTAATCTTATCAACAACTGCATAAGAAACTTACACTTTACTACAGCATAAAACTAGTGATGCAAGACTCATGCTTCAACCATGTGAATATCAGACGACAGATATGCAGGAAAGTAATGTTATATGAACATCTGTCTGGAAAGGTTGTATGTGTGGTGTGGGGAACACCAACTGGTGTATGTGTGGTATGGGGAACACCAACTGGTGTATGTGTGGTATGGGGAACACCAACTTGTGTATGTGTGGTGTGGGGAACACCAACTGGTGTATGTGTGGTGTGGGGAACACCAACTGGTGTATGTGTGGTATGGGGAACACCAACTGGTGTATGTGTGGTGTGGGGAACACCAACTGGTGTATGTGTGGTGTGGGGAACACCAACTTGTATATGTGTGGTGTGGGGAACACCAACTTGTGTATGTGTGATGTGGGGAACACCGACTGGTGTATGTGTGGTGTGGGGAGCACCAACTGGTGTATGTGTTGTGTGGGGAACACCAACTGGTGTATGTGTGATGTGGGGAACACCAACTTGTATATGTGTTGTGTGGGGAACACCAACTTGTATATGTGTGGTGTGGGGAACACCAACTTGTATATGTGTGGTGTGGGGAACACCAACTTGTATATGTGTGGTGTGGGGAACACAAACTGGTGTATGTGTGGTGTGGGGAACACCAACTTGTGTATGTGTGGTGTGGGGAACACCAACTGGTGTATGTGTGGTGTGGGGAACACCAACTTGTGTATGTGTGGTGTGGGGAACACCAACTGATTATGTGTGGTGTGGGGAACACCAACTTGTATATGTGTTGTGTGGGGAACACCAACTGATTATGTGTGGTGTGGGGAACACCAACTTGTATATGTGTTGTGTGGGGAACACCAACTTGTATATGTGTGGTGTGGGGAAGAGCAACTGGTGTATGTGTGATGTGCCTCAGGAACACCATCTTGTATATGTGTTGTGTGGGGAACACCAACTTGTATATGTGTTGTGTGGGGAACACCAACTTGTATATGTGTGGTGTGGGGAAGAGCAACTGGTGTATGTGTGATGTGCCTCAGGAACACCATCTTGTATATATATATGATGTTGGAAACATTTATACATTAGAAGTGTCGCGCTTCAACAGCCTTTAGGCTCCCTGCCAGCATTTCCTTAAACTTCACCCTTATACATATTTTAAGCTCAGTTTATCTATACCAGGGTTGCCTATCAGTCTGGAACTATCTTTCCTAACCTATATATTACAGCCATTACCCTAGTTTTAGTCATACAGCCTAAATTACTAACACATACTGTGGTGATGATTGTACAGGATCTATCACTCATCATTATCAGTCCAAAATACATACTGTATACCGACAAGTTTCTTTTTAATTCTTTTATTCTTTAAACAGGTCATACACAATTAAGACACTAACATTAATCTTTATCTGAACATCCATAGAAACTTCCCATTCAGGATTTACTGGTATGTTGTTATGTTTTATAATTGGAGATTTACAATATTTTTTGTCATTACTGAAAAACCAATTAAGGACCTATCTAGTATCTTAAAATTAAATTCAAACTTTGACTAAATTCCTGAATATTTATGTTAGTTTGTCATTTGCTGGAAAAGACATGTTTTCTTGCTCAGAGAAAGATGTACATGTGAACATCATGAAATGTGTAAATGAGCAACTGGGGCTTGTTTGTTTTTGTTTAACGTCCTATTAACAGCCAGGGTCATTTAAGGACGTGCCAGGTTTTGGAGGTGGAGGAAAGCCGGAGTACCCGGAGAAAAACCACCGGCCTACGGTCAGTACCTGGCAACTGCCCCACGTAGGTTTCGAACTCGCAACCCAGTGGTGGAGGGCTAGTGTTAAAGTGTCGGTACACCTCAACCACTCGGCCACCGCGGCCCCATCGCAACTGGGGCTCATATCACAATGAATGACAATAACATTAATATATTGTATTGTGGAAAAGTGTAACAAAGATGTGATTGGACTCTCAAAGGACTCCGTTATATATAAAATCTTTTATGAATCTTAAACTATATTTATTTCGTTATTTTTCTGTGACATCATCAACCTTCTTAAACCTTTTTTTATATACATGCCAATATGATGTTAGTAAAACAATTAGAATTATCTCCCTTTGTCCATGTAAGATGCGCACTCTTATATATATGATCATGTAAAGGATGGCTGACGCACATTGCCCTATAAATAGTCACCCAACACGATTCCAGTATCTGATCCCCCACCTTCAACTGATCTGTACATGTGACAGAAAGCTATCAAGGGAAATCACCATACCTCCTCCAACAATCGTCAATTGAATTTTTATTGACATAAAATCTCAGTCGAGACCCATTCCAAGGGTCAGACACCATGATGTTTGTCAGTGAGACCAGCCCACACAAACAAAATAATCCTTGGGGAATTTAAGTTTGAAACAGTAAAACTTAAAATAATTCTTCCATCAGCACAATCAAATTAATCTATGGTATTTTGGATTCAAAATCATTCTGAGAATGTCTTAATAGCGGAAACAGTTTCTGTGACATTTTTATGATAAAAGTGCCAGTATTGGGCAGTTAAAACTTTACAATACAAGAATAAATGATTAATAACTTAATAAATAACTGCTGCCTGAATGTTTAATGCCAAGTATTGTATTTCATATAATACTGATTAAATCATGTACAATTTATCAATTGAAACTGCACGGTGAAGAATTTCAAACTAAAGGACTGATTTGAGAATACCAAAGGGGACTGTATCACTGGGTTTTTTTTGTTTTGTTTTTTTTTCATTTTCTTAATTTCTGTGTAGAACTTTGCATCCACTCACATATATAATATACTGTCCCATTAGACTGTAAAGCCCAACCAATCACTTGATATATCAGTTTGTTATGTTCCTTTTTTGTTTGCTTTCTTTATCATCTATTTTTAATTTTATTTTAGCCATGAACATAAGCCATGAGCTCAAAAAGTCTGGCCTCATAAGTAAATCCTTAAAGCTAGAATTGGGGACATTTATAAATTCATTCAGTTTGAAAATCAGTTTGAAAACTATGTTCTTGGTAGCTAAAACCTTTCAATTCAGTTTGGGATACTTTTTTTTATTTATTAGGAGTATGTCATGTATTTTAATACAACTTCACGCGATGGCCGAGTGGTTGAGGTGTACCGACACTTTAACACTAGCCCTCCACCACTGGGTTGCGAGTTCGAAACCTACGTGGGGCAGTTGCCAGGTACTGACCGTAGATCGGTGGTTTTTCTCCGGGTATTCCGGCTTTCCTCCACCACCAAAACCTGGCACGTCCTTAAATGACCCTGGCTGTTAATAGGACGTTAAACAAAAACTAACTAACAAATAACTTCACAAAACATTTCATTGCAATTATCTGTCTTATTTACGACAATATGTCAAAAGTGTGCTCAGAGCTATTCAAATTGTAACAATGACTTCTAATCTATTTATTTAAGAATAAAAACATACCCCCGTGATCTCATCTTTGCCACTAATGTCTAACACTGAAGGTGACTTTGAGGCTTTCATGCAAAGTGCAGACAACCAAACGGCTTATACATGAATATATTTACTGCACTCCTCTCAAGATATCTTAAAGAAATTTAATGTTATAATTCAAAATCCATAAACTTGAATGGTTAACAATAAGCAAAAGTAAAATTGATAACATTAAGGAAATGTCAGAACATGACTTTTTGGGGGGCGGATGGGGAAACACAGGCACAGCTACCAGGAAGTGTACAAACTGTGAGGATTTTGTAGTACAATGCCTTGCAGTAAATTATTCAAACACTAGAAGCGATATGCTCAGCCTATAATGTGGAAATGCTTATGCTGAAATTTAAACTGTGCAATGTAGCTCAATTACAACCTATAATTACTTGCATGTGTATCTTGTGCTACACCACATTGCAACAAAATGAACACATTGTAATTATATCACATCATTGACAGTTACGGGTAAAAACTAACATTACTTATACTACATCTGGTTACAAAACTTACACATCCTTCTTATTTTCATTTAACTATAATTTTCTATTCACAGAGGACATTATTCTTTTCTATACATTCCTATTTTTCTTTTTCAAATGAATTTTTTTGAATAGTTATATTTCATGCCACAAACAAAAGCTGGCTTTATAGAGAAGTGATCGGATTAAAAAGCCTGAACGAACCTGTGTAGACATATTGATCGTGAAGGTATAAGTCACTTGTGTGTTATCATCATTATAAACCGAGGCCCGATGCTACAACTACACTAAATGTCCAGCATGTGAGACATCAATACTATCAGATAGGGAATCATCCTCTCTCCAAGCAGTAGAAAATCAATGTCTGGGGTATACAACTAGCCATATTGTACTTCACATATATTGTTCTCAAACACAAACATGCCTGGGGAAATTATTCATGCAGAGAATATCTTTTTCTATTTTTAAATGGTTATTTATTCATTAAATTGACATTATGCCCCTAGAAACATGTACTACAAAGTGACATTATTCTAAGAGGACAGAGAGCCAACTATTAGGACAAATTGTTGTAATTTAAAGCAATGGTTCACTCTGGTTTATAGTATTAAACGTAAATGATATATATATTGAAGAATTTATTCTGTTTTAACACAATAAAATTACATATAGTTACCGAAGCCCAACAATAAAATTACATATAGTTACTGAGAGACTAACAATAAAGTTACATATAGTTACAGAGAACCTAACAATAAATTACATATAGTTACTGAGAGACTAACAATAAAATTACATATAGTTACCGAGAGACTAACAATAAAATTACATATAGTTATATAATTACTGAGAGACTAACAATAAAATTACATATAGTTACCGAGAGACTAACAATAAAATTACATATAGTTACCGAGAACCTAACAATGAAATTACATATATAGTTACCGAGAACCTAACAATAAAATTACATATAGTTACCGAGAGACTAACAATAAAATTACATATAGTTACCGAGAGACTAACAATAAAATTACATATAGTTACTGAGAACCTAACAATAAAAACAGACCAGGTAATGTTCTGGGAGTTCTAAAGAGCCTGGGGATAATGAAAGATAAACATAGCTAATGATATGATCCTTCTGAATCTGAATTACATAGCCAGATGAGACAAAATGTGTATTACATAATATACCAGCACCACCAGGTATATCTTTTATCATATGTATACACAATGTCAGTTACAACAGTTTCAAACCTCAGCTCAATTATTTATCATTTAAAAGCATCCTGATTGCATAGCTGCCAGAGAACGTCATGGAAAAGTATATATTACAAACAGTGTTAAGTGTAAGTCTGACGCATCTTATGAAAACACATATTAGCCTGTCAGAGATAAGATCAAGGAAGGAGATTCAGTTTATGTATTTACCATACATGATAGACGAACAGAAACAGAGATAGAGAGCGAGAGACAGACAGACAGACAGACATCTGATGTCCAGTGCACGGAAGCTACTGTCTGTGGACACATCAGACAACACATGAAGGTTTCAAAAACATAGAAACAGCTTACCTCATGACCTCACCCAGACTAGACAACTCTTAAATCCAGTCTCCACGCACTCCTAACTACATGTAATCCATTCTCCCGTTTTTAACACTTGCATTTTAACACACCATCGTGGATATGCCTGGCAGGGGAAAAGCACATCTTTGGCGTGGAATCCTGGAGAGATGCCGGTGCAAAGTGCTAGACACAAACAAGTGGCCGTGTGAAGTTTTTGAAGCCAGCTGATTACATATACATGTATGTGATGCCTCAGACTGGGGTTTGACACTACAGTTAAATGACTTCCTCAACTGTTCTACTGTACGTTTTGGTCTAGGTCCCACTCACCATCCTAACTTCCCACTACTAAAGGAATTATAATCAGATTTGGAATCCGTGTTCTTATTGATTGTATCTTTGCATGCCTCCTCTGATATTTCTACTTTTTTCCATTACAAAATTCCAGAGTTCACTTACTGAGAAGGATAAATCTTTTGATATAAATCCATTCCACTTTTTTTTGTACAAAGACATCTACCCATCTTCCCTAACAAGCGTGTGCGCTGATGGTTTAGGTATTGGAATTCTCCACATAAACGAAGGGAGTAATTACTTTGCTTATAAATAACGATACACTGATGATTGGCTTGAGAGGGAGTCTACTCCTATGGGTATTATTTATACCATACAGCCCAACCAATAGCTTACTCTTAAATTACTCTTCAGAAAGAAACCATACAACACAGATTTATTGTCTACCAAATGTAAACTCCACAGAAATTCCATCTAAAACCAATTTGTTCTAATATAACAACACTCTGCAATAGTTACTCTACAAACATACTGTTTTTCAAATATATAATTATTCCTTTTTTCCTTCCTATAAATTCTATCCATTAGACATAAATGTGTGTATGCACACACACTGTACATACAGGATCTGAAGCACAGAATCAAATGTCCTAATGTTATATATATCTGTTCATCGGCCAAATGACCTATAAATTATCGAGTGACCTGATTCAGTCTGTGACTTGACACGGATTCATTATTAGATCTGGTATGATAAATACTATCTAATAACACATAAACACTATATTCAAACAAGATCAATGCCACACAAGAATGACCCTACTAATTGCCACTTGACTACTGATCAAGAACAAGACCAAAGCCACAACTGAATCTATTATAGGCTGCCACAACTGTATCTAACATAGCAACATATACTGCCACATTACTGGCCAAGAGAGAGGCCACAACGTTAACAGAACCTACCAAAATAGGCTGCCACAACTGTATCTAACATAGCAACATATACTGCCACATTACTGGCCAAGAGAGAGGCCACAACGTTAACAGAACCTACCAAAATAGGCTGCCACAACTGTATCTAACATAGCAACATATACTGCCACATTACTGGCCAAGAGAGAGGCCACAACATTAACAGAACCTACCAAAATAGGCTGCCACAACTGTATCTATTAAATGTAACAACACATGCTGCCACATTTATATATATATACTGGGCAAGAAAGAGGCCACGACAGTCACAACTAAACCTACCAAAATAGACTGCCACATTACCACAGGACAAGGGAGAGGTCACAACCAAACATACCAAAATAGACTGCCACATTACCACAGGACAAGTGAGAGGTCACAACCAAACCTACCAAAATAGACTGCCACATTACCACAGGACAAGTGAGAGGTCACAACCAAACCTACCAAAATAAGCTGCCACATTACCACAGGACAAGGGAGAGGTAACAACCAAACCTACCAAAATAGACTGCCACATTACCACAGGACAAGGGAGAGGTCACAACCAAACCTACCAAAATAAGCTGCCACATTATCACTGGGAGAGAGAAAGAGAAATCTCAAAGCCACAACTGTTCCCTTCAAAGGTAAAAATTCAAGGCTTTCATATGAAGTGTCAATAATAAAATTCAAGTCATTTTCAAGTCTGTGTTAACCCTGACTAGGCAAGAATGAGATAATGCAATGCCACAGCTGACATTACCATTCATAGACTGCCACATTATCACTGGACAGGAGAGTGGTCATTTTGCCACAACTGACACATACAATAAGCTGCCACATATTCATGACAACACAAGTACTGATCCCAGGAACAGTGCCACATTTTAAGAGATACTGGCCAACAAGAATGCCACCCTGCAGAGATACTTGTTTAATATTGCTAGCTGTCTACATTGACATTGCTATGGATACACAAACCCCAATATGATTGTCATATTGCATTTTTGTCAAACTCCTAATTTCTAAAAGCATAGGAATTATTTGACCTTGGCCTGACCTTGGCTTAGGAAGCTGGAATATACAATCATCATACGTGACATTTCATTGAAAATTGTCCAAAATTAAGAAATTTCTGTCAGGTCAAGAAGATGAGATCTGATGAAGGATGCAAAGGTTGATCTCTGCCATGCAGAACAAGCTTAAAGGCAGGTATAAATAAATCAAGAAATAACCTATACAAAGTGACATACAGAGTTTAATCCCTTGAAAGCTTGGAAAAAAATTATATGTAATACATCTGTGATCCAATAAACCTGCAATACAGCAAGACATTTCTTCAGTTAGACCATGACATTGAGTCAAAGGCTGCTGTGTTTCACATTTTCCCATGCCATTGTTCCTAGTGTCCTAGAGGAACATGTCATTTTTGGTACCACTTTGGAACTTCAGTCAAATCTGTATTGAGTGACCACTCAAGGGAAGTTGAAAAACAGTTTTGATAGAGATTGTATCTTAGATTTAATAAATGTTCATAAGCTTTTTATTCACTTTATAAATTGGCAATAATGAATAATAATATATATGAAAAATAAACCATCCATTTGAACAAAATATATTTTATTGGTTAATTAGATTGCTTTCAAATCTTGGTCTGGACATCCGCCCCAATTATTAGTTACATTACTGCATTTCCTACTGTATATCTGTTTTAATTTCTCAAAAAGATAACAAATCAAGATTTAACAGTAAGTTGACTGTTTATGTATTCCTTAATTGTTATATTTCTCATGCAAATTTATGTATTTTATGAGTCAAAATGTCTGAAAATCATCAGAATTTTATACCATCTCTTCCCCTCCTCTCCCATCTTTTTTCACGAAAAGTAAAACTGCTTGGGTGGTATTAAGGCGAAAAATGGTAATGGAAGGCTTTTTGGAGACTTCTGGTCGTTTTATTCGAGAGTTATTATATTGTTATCACTGGAATAAAAAAAACTGTGACCGCTGGTCGCGTAAACAGAGGGTCGCTTAATAAAGTTAAAATATATAGCAAAAACGCTCAAGGAGTTGAAATGATGCTTAGAACAGAGATCTAGAGTAGCTTAACAAAGATGGTCGTTTGACGGATTCAACTGAATGTTGTGCAGATCTCCTTCAGCAAATGACATGTCATGAGTAAGATATGTGACCAATGTTTTTATTGGGGAAAAAAATAAAGATTTCAAATTGCATGGTCCAAGTTGTTTCTAACAATGATCAAAGGCTTCCAAAGAGGATTGGTCCAACCAAGATAAATTGATAGCAGTGACATGACCCAAGAATGAAGAGACACTGAAACGAGCACTACATATTGATTCCTGGCAAGCTTTCACTTATTTATGTGTAGAAAGTGAAAGCAATGGGTGTTGGGGGAAGAGGATTGAAAAGAAGTAATTGGGTTAGCATGGAGGAGACTTCAATGTCTGTAATACAAGTCTGTAGGGTGTGGGTGGGGAAGGGGTGGAGAAAATGGCTGTCTCATTGGGCTGGGAGAGGTAGATCTAAAGCATTTAAAATGACTTACAGAATGGATGGGGGGGGGGGGTTAGACAGGACTGAAGCATGAATGTATCACATAATGGACTACATGGGGGTTGTGGAGACAGGTCTGTAGCATGAATGTATGACATAATGGACTACATGGGGTTGTGGAGACGGGTTTGGAGCATGAATGTATCACATAATGGACTACATGGGGGTACGCAGGGGAGACAGGTCTGGAGCATGAATGTATCACATAATGGACTACATGGGGGTTGTGGAGACAGGTCTGGAGCATGAATGTATGACATCATGGACTACGTGGGGTTGTGGAGACGGGTTTGGAGCATGAATGTATCACATAATGGACTACATGGGGGTACGCAGGGGAGACAGGTCTGGAGCATGAATGTATCACATAATGGACTACATGGGGGTTGTGGAGACAGGTCTGGAGCATGAATGTATGACATAATGGACTACATGGGGTTGTGGAGACGGGTTTGGAGCATGAATGTATCACATAATGGACTACATGGGGGTACGTAGGGGAGACAGGTCTGGAGCATGAATGTATCACATAATGGACTACATGGGGGTTGTGGAGACGGGTCTGGAGCATGAATGTATCACATAATGGACTACATGGGGGTTGTGGAGACAGGTCTGGAACATGAATGTATCACATAATGGACTACATGGGGGTTGTGGAGATAGGTCTGGAGCATGAATGTATCACATAATGGACTACATGGGGTTGTGGAGACAGGTCTGGAGCATGAATGTATTACATAATGGACTACATAGGGGTGGGGAGACAGGTCTGGAGCATGAATGTATCACATAATGGACTACATGGGGGTACGCAGGGGAGACAGGTCTGGAACATGAATGTATCACATAATGGACTACATGGGGGTTGTGGAGACAGGTCTGGAGCATGAATGTATGACATAATGGACTACATGGGGGTTGTGGAGACAGGTCTGGAGCATGAATGTATCACATAATGGACTACATGGGGGTAGGGAGACAGGTCTGGAACATGAATGTATCACATAATGGACTACATGGGGGTTGTGGAGACAGGTCTGGAGCATGAATGTATCACATAATGGACTACATGGGGGTTGTGAAGACAGGTCTGGAGCATGAATGTATCACATAATGGACTACATGGGGGTAGGGAGACAGGTCTGGAGCATGAATGGATCACATAATGGACTACATGGGGGTTGTGGAGACAGGTCTGGAGCATGAATGGATCACATAATGGACTACATGGGGTTGTGGAGATAAGTCTGGAGCATGAATGTATCACATAATGGACTACATGGGGGTTGTGGAGACAGGTCTGGAGCATGAATGTATCACATAATGGACTACATGGGGTGGGGAGACAGGTCTGGAGCATGAATGGATCACATAATGGACTACATGGGGTTGTGGAGATAAGTCTGGAGCATGAATGTATCACATAATGGACTACATGGGGTGGGGAGACAGGTCTGGAGCATGAATGTATCACATAATGGACTACATGGGGTTGTGGAGATAAGTCTGGAGCATGAATGGATCACATAATGGACTACATGGGGGTTGTGGAGACAGGTCTGGAGCATGAATGTATCACATAATGGACTACATGGGGGTGGGGAGACAGGTCTGGAACATGAATGTGTCACATAATGGACTACATGGGGGTAGGGAGACAGGTCTGGAGCATGAATGTATCACATAATGGACTACATGGGGGTTGTGGAGACGGGTCTGGAGCATGAATGTATCACATAATGGACTACATAGGGGTGGGGAGACAGGTCTGGAACATGAATGTATCACATAATGGACTACATGGGGTGGGGAGACAGGTCTGGAGCATGAATGTATCACATAATGGACTACATGGGGAGGGGAGACAGGTCTGGAACATGAATGTATCACATAATGGACTACATGGGGTTGTGGAGATAAGTCTGGAGCATGAATGGATCACATAATGGACTACATGGGGGTTGTGGAGACAGGTCTGGAGCATGAATGTATCACATAATGGACTACATGGGGGTGGGGAGACAGGTCTGGAACATGAATGTATCACATAATGGACTACATGGGGGTAGGGAGACAGGTCTGGAGCATGAATGGATCACATAATGGACTACATGGGGTGGGGAGACATGTCTGGAGCATGAATGGATCACATAATGGACTACATGGGGGTGGGGAGACAGGTCTGGAACATGAATGTATCACATAATGGACTACATGGGGTGGGGAGACAGGTCTGGAGCATGAATGTATCACATAATGGACTACATGGGGAGGGGAGACAGGTCTGGAACATGAATGTATCACATAATGGACTACATGGGGTGGGGAGACAGGTCTGGAGCATGAATGTATCACATAATGGACTACATGGGGTTGTGGAGACAGGTCTGGAGCATGAATGTATCACATAATGGACTACATGGGGGTTGTGGAGACAGGTCTGGAGCATGAATGTATCACATAATGGTCTACATGGGGTTGTGGAGATAAGTCTGGAGCATGAATGTATCACATAATGGACTACATGGGGTTGTGGAGACAGGTCTGGAGCATGAATGTATGGCATAATGGACTACATGGGGGTAGGGAGACAGGTCTGGAGCATGAATGTATCACATAATGGACTACATGGGGGTTGTGGAGACAGGTCTGGAGCATGAATGTATTACATAATGGACTACATAGGGGTGGGGAGACAGGTCTGGAACATGAATGTATCACATAATGGACTACATGGGGGTTGTGGAGACGGGTCTGGAGCATGAATGTATCACATAATGGACTACATGGGGGTTGTGGAGACAGGTCTGGAACATGAATGTATCACATAATGGACTACATGGGGGTTGTGGAGACAGGTCTGGAGCATGAATGTATCACATAATGGACTACATGGGGTTGTGGAGACAGGTCTGGAGCATGAATGTATTACATAATGGACTACATAGGGGTGGGGAGACAGGTCTGGAACATGAATGTATCACATAATGGACTACATGGGGGTTGTGGAGACAGGTCTGGAGCATGAATGTATCACATAATGGACTACATGGGGGTTGTGGAGACAGGTCTGGAACATGAATGTATCACATAATGGACTACATGGGGGTTGTGGAGACAGGTCTGGAGCATGAATGTATCACATAATGGACTACATGGGGGTTGTGGAGACAGGTCTGGAACATGAATGTATCACATAATGGACTACATAGGGGTTGTGGAGACAGGTCTGGAACATGAATGTATCACTTAAATAATTGACTACATGGGGTTGTGGAGACAGGTCTGGAGCATGAATGTGTTACATGATAATAGACTTCATATGTGTGGAAGCACATTTTTTAAATCATTTCAAATTTTATCTAAACTTAAGTCTTTTTTAAAGACATTGTGATTACTTCCATTCACATCCAAATGAGAGTACGGACACAATTATATATGTACTCTCTTAGTTTTTCTATGTTTCATTTGTTTGTTATATTTTCTTTATATTTATATACAGAGGTATAGATGGTAACAGGTATCTGATTGGACCTGATGTGTCATTATTATGTAGAGAGAATTGATTGCATTTGGTGAATCATATGGCAGTTGTCAGCCGGAATGGTTATCTATGGAACTCTTCTAGACAAGGATATATTTATCAAGTCATAGAGCAGACCCGGAGTTCCAGCTATCCTTGATCCTAAGAATCAATCTTCCTCTCTGTCCACGCTATATATATATATGACCAAATATATAACAATATTGATTATGTAGATGGGAAAAGTATATACTTTTTGTACCTACACATTAATCCATTGGAGACGATCTAGTCACGCATCTCTGGCTACAAACACTTCTTTAAAATTCTTCCAAAAAGACCACAATATAAGCAAAGATATTGGCATAGAATTTAACTTGCATGTATTACTGATGTCTGGAAATCCTCAAAACAAAACAATTCACAAAGTGACAGTTGTAACAGTCTGGTATTCCATATTTCATACATTGTCTGAAATAATTGAGCAAAATCCTCACATTTCCAGCCAACAGACACATAAAGATCCAGTTACATCCATTTCTGGAAATTTTCAAATTTTACAGGTCAAAGATGACTGTTCAGTAGATATAGAAATAAACTGTTGAAAGAAAAGCTGGCTGTAATATAATTACGGCAGTGATAGAAACAGTCTCCAATCTAGGACAAAACAGTAGAAGAAATTAACATTTAATTTAGTTTCTTACAAAATGTTTTGGCAACCAATATATTAGTGGTAGAAATGTGATTTATTTCAATTGTATTTATTGATATTAATTGGCGATGACGTCGACTTTGTCTGAGAAAACACTAGAAGTAAAATGCTTATTGATTATAGTACACTGATGTTTTTCTACAAACACTGCGGCTAGCTAGTGCCTTCATCGTCTTTGAAGTTATTACTTCCATATAGGTCCCGATATATGTACAAGTTATAAGTTTATCTGTTACACCACAAAACTTGATTTTTTTTTTAAAGTAACATAATTGTGAGTCTATATGTCTGCACCCTGCCTCACACCTAGAGTAAATTAACCTGTGTGACAAATATGCATTTTCAAAACAAGTTAAGAGTGCACATGTTATAATTTTATACACAGGCTACACATGGAGCAAACTTTCTGACTTATGTTTTCAGTATTTACTGGAGCTGTAAGGATTTTTGTTTAGGTCACTTTCAATAGGTCTGATCACTGCATCTGATCTCACTATACTAGAATCTAGTATTATTGATTAAGTTCAGGGAAATATATCAACTGTTTGTTCCAGACACCTACAAATTAGGCAGTGAATTCTTTAAATATATTTTAAACAATTCATTGGTACAAATTTCTTTTATTCTTGACAGTAGCTGGTGACATATCTCTCAATCTGTTACATATATGAAATGGATGGTATCAATTTACCTAGTAATTGCTATGGCTACTTTTGAAGCACTATTACACTGGACTGTAGAAACTTGAGATCTCAAAACTATAGATTATACTAGTACTCCTACATGTCTTGTGGGCTGCTTTAATTGTTTCACTTCAGTTTCATTTCAAATCTAACAACATGTTGAATTTTCACAGAATCAATATTCATGGAATTCTTGGGAGATGAGTTTTACAACTAAATGTGTTATCTTTTTATATTAGTTTTGAAGTTACCATGGAGGTTAGTGGATGTGAATTTGTAGAAATCAATGATCATGCATTAAAATGTTCAGAACACATTTCAAAGATTCTTTATAAAATCTCTACCCTGGGTATTTCATGACATACACAAACAATTTAAAATCAATTCTACCACTAAGATACATGATAAAGTTTTATTGATTTAGCTGTAGCTAGCCAAGTGTATACAGACTGACAGTAGAATGATTTAAGAAAATGTCCATTCACACCCGAAAACTTGACAAGTGCTGTCTATTGATTGAAAACATTTTACATCTGGCCTGCTGCCACCAACTTAACGGCCAAATGGCATGACCTGATGCTACAGTAAAAATAACCCACCTAGATATCTCAGCATCTGAAACAACTACAGATCCAGAAGTAGTATATCATTATGTAATTTTACAGATCTGTACTATAGTCTTATACACCTGTATCATATCAGTTATTAATCATAGAATTTTCATGGACTTGTAGAATTTCTGTATTACACATATCAGAAAGACTTAATTCCATTTAATGCACCCACACTCAGTTATTCTGTACATGTAAAAATATTTTCAAATAATATTTCCCCCCAAGACATCGATATATCATATAGCTATAGCTTTATTCTGTCATACATTTTTAATTTTCACACTATACTTAGTGTGTGCAAATGCGTGAAAGTCTTTCCTAAATATCAATATATACCAGTACACACACCATGGTCTGACCTAAATGTGTTAAATATGCAATGCCAAAGGGTATCCGAGGAACAAGGTAGTCTAATGACTGTTTGATGTATAGTATACAGAAGAGAGCCAATCAGAAATGTTTTCTTTCTTTGATATTATCAATATTTCTTCTGATGCTGCAGAAATACATCGATAGATCTCCTATCTTTTACACAGATGTAGTATATCAAAACACGACCGAAATATTTCCTACTAGTATTCCAGACTGGTATAAACACTGACCAGGTTTCGAAAGAATTTGAACATAATTTTTTATGCCATTTATAATAAAACTTTCACAAAAAATACTGTTTTTTTTTCTTCAGCAACTCAAAACTGTTTTTTACCCGAAAATCATTAAATCACCCTAAATAAAACTGTGCAGTACAATGATTTGCCTAAATATCCTGTAGGAGTAATACAACACATAGGGAACATCAAGACAGTCTCCAGCTGTTACCTACAAGTATTTATGTCTCCTTCCAGACCAATACATTGAATACACTACATCACACTAAACTTTTATGATGCCTGATCTGTTACATCTGTAAACAGGCCCTCCCACAGTCACTATAACAAATAAATACAAACAGGTACATATTTACCTAAAAGACATACATTTTAAATGGCTACAAGTTACCATCTCAACCAGAGCAGTCGAAGTATTAGAGTGGAGATGGACTACCACTGGATCTGCACGGTGAAGCATTGTGACCAGCTGTATATAACAGTTGATAAAATACAAAACATTTCTCACCTGCCATATGTTTTCCATCTTGACAGCCCTGGTAAAAATCCTGCATAGGGACAGGGGTGTGTCTGGAGTATTGGTGCATAAGGCTGTTTCCTAGCATAGCTATACATCTTTTATAAACAACACATTAAGCAAGAAAAAATGAAAATTATTTCACTACAACATTGGCAGGGTAAAACAGATAAGTGTATCAAGTCAACCCTCAGATCTTGTAAATAAATATACCATAAGTTTAACTGTAATCTTATATTTAAGTAAACATATACTTCCCTCTTCCATGACTTAACATTCCCAAGCTACAAAAGAGCGTGTTTTAATACAATGTATGATGTAACCAATACTACTGATGGAAGAACTGTTCACATCTCTGACAAATACATATATGTCACACAGGGTGAACCATCCCTATTATTTGCTGTTTAAGTTTAACTTTACAAAACAAAAGCATCTTCCTGTCTACTGGTGATACCAGCTATTACACACATAGATTTGTAGTACTATATATAACAACTGGAAATACCTTTATTGAGAAGCCTATTTATCTTTTATTACAATACCATGTCATTATCCATCAGGAATATAAAATGTGGGAAGGATTGCAGCTGATCGACCTGTATACTTGTAGATTTAAGGTTTTGATAAGCTGTAATTAACCATGATAAGTATGCTGTACCAGACTAAAAAACAAAACAAAGTCCCTTTAAAATTTTCATTCCTCTTCTAATGCTGATCAGGTGATCACTCTTCTACCTAACAACTGAACTTAACTTAATTAAAATCATTTTTTTACCCTCTACTTAATCCCCCAGCATAGTGAAGAAGATGAAACATAATTTTTGTCCAGAAAAAAATAAACAGACATTGCTTTCAAATTCATTCTGGGAAAAGAGATCTGACCAGAACATATATACACTCAATCTCTAACTCATCTCAAATTTATATAATAACCACACACATACACAGATTTCAGTACACTACTAAATTCACAACATAAGATTTCTAATGTAAACCTAAGTCAAAATGGTTATCTCCCTTATATGTAAAGATTGAGATGAAGGCATAGATCTACATACAGTTATATGCCTGTGAGGCTGTGATATCCTTGGTGTTTAATGTTAGACAGACTGCCTAGTGTAGGTAACACTAATATCTTGATACAATGCTGAATATATCATGATCAAGTGACACCTGGTCACTGTTGCCAGTCATTCAACACTTACAGGTGCACTTGTTTACAACAGATAAAGCACTGTATATATCACTAAGGCAAAGTAAAACCATGGACCAAGGGAAGTAACTCTCAATATATTTTTGCAGAAAAATGCCAAACTTCCCAGGCTTGAATAACTAAACATTTCTGTCGCTCTGGCTAAGTTTTTGGCAATGAGGCAAGTAGTGTTGTTAGTAATTAACCTGAGGAGAAGTTTTATGACTGAACCATGTGATGGACTGAAGATGGATATGCTATTTTCCAATGAGCACACCAGTCTTTACTATACGCTACACAACTTATTACAGCACAGGGTGATTCACACCACTGGTCCTGTCAATCAAACCCATCCCTTGTGATCCTCCTACCATCAACTCTGTATGTAATATTTACTGTATATTATTTATAGTCACATACCTCAAGGGATATGGAGAACAGGTCGTCAGGCAGCCAAAACAACTACATGCAGATAATGTGTATATGTAGTGTTAATTATTTATTATATTTTTAGATTCTATTCATATAAGTTCAGAATTTTGTTTAGTTAAAGCAGCTGTGGGCAAATACCGTAGTCATCATGTTAGACCTAACCTAGGTCCACCATCAACACACGGTGACTGCTTCAACCTTAAGTACTGTCCTTGTCTTGTAAAATGTCAACATAAACAACTCCTATAGGTAGTGATCATATAACTGATTAACATACACATGTACCAATGCAAGCAGACTAAGGATTCAAGAGAATGGCTATACAGGTCATATCCACCTCTGTAAACAAAACAGCCATGATTTGGGACTGGACTATTATTAACACGTGTTTGAAAATTGGGTGATAATGAGATGATGGATACCAGCCTCTACCAGGACATATCCTAGTTAACAGCAAGTACTGGAGTCTCCAACCAATATAATATGTATCATCTCCATGATCTGAAGACTTTGCTGTCACTATAACAGAGTACTAGCTTGTATCCCTGTAGAAATTATAGTCTGCCATCATTGCTGTACTACATGGAACCTGTGTTCCAAAGACTGTCAATGACAAAGTTCAATAATCTAAAATTAATTTCTAGATCTCTGTCTACTGGTGAGGCTACAGAGGTTAGTAGTAGTACTAATCTATACTAATCGTATAGATCAATAAAGTCACTATCCTGGGAGAACTTACACCAACCAGCATGTGTTCACAGCCAGCTACATCTGTACATTATACAGGTGGCATTTACATAAATTTGTGTTGAATATTTCCTTGACCAGTATGGTGAATTACTATAGTAAGTTCAAGTGATGATTCACCGAGATGTAACCCAGAAAGGTATAACAGCTTATATTTAGTTGAGATTTAGGGTTTAACTCTGCTCAGCTTGACATATCTTTATATTATTAACTCTTTAAACAGACCATACTTCCCTTCTCCACCTTTTTCCTCAATTACATTTATCAGGGCTTACTGGCAGCATCTGCTTCAACCTCAAGATGCTACTTCACTGTAAAGAGTTTCATCAGAATTGTCTGCTTTTAATGGTTAGAACAGGTGATTTTTTTTTATCATTTCATGAAATCTAATGACTGCATTTGACCTTAAAATACCTGCCTTACAAATTAAACCACCAGTACTAGTTACAAAGTACAATAGCAGGACAGGAAACAATATCATCATCATTGGTGTGCCAGACAATTCTAATTTGTGTTCAAAAGAACGGCCCAAAAATGAAACATATTGTTAGTTACTGTGGCCCGAAATTGAAACATACTGTTAGTAACTGTGACCACAACCAGTCAAATCTAATTGAATTGGATTGTTAATTATTCAAAAGAAAACATAAGATTTGCAGGAAAACTTGTAATAGCACTTGTCTATAAGGCAATTAATTATACGCAGCCACAATATTTACTTGCTCATGCTGACCCAATCGAATAGCCCAAAGCCATCAATGCAAGTTCAAACAATTCTAAATTACCACAGGATGTCGACATTGTGATTGAAAATAAAATATAAACAGGCTCCAATGAATCTTTTTCCAGTTGAACAACTTTTTTAGAGTTACAAAATGTAACAAATCGTAAAACAGTTCAAAGGCAACTCCTGCCTGTAAATCCTTCTTGTGAGTTATAGATCTAGACCTGTGTACTTGGGGAGATGATACGATCTGTGAAGTTTTGAAAACAAAACAAAGCAACATTTGCTGATAAGACAGTACAAGTATACATACATCAGCTTACTATTACTGAAGAACAGTTTTCAGAAGACAACATCACTGAGTGGGTTATATTCAAATTTGGAATAAGTTTTTTAAACGTAGGTTAAAGGTCATAGTCAAGGTAAGCAGGTCCACATATATAGAAAGGCTTTGTCACAGGAACACATGTACACATGTAGAATATAAAATTCCTATCTCATACATATATATATATACAGATAACATACTATGTCCAAGGTTAATGTTTTTAAAAAGTAGGTCAAAGGTCAGAGCCAAGGTCAGCAGGTCCACAAATGTAGTACCAATGGAAAGGTCTTGTCCCAAGGATCACATATGTAAGCACTCTTTGGACACACCAATATGATACAAAACACACTTAAATTGTTTGAGTGTCTGTTCAAAAATTAATCAGTTAACATTAACTAAATCAATATATTTGTCAATATGCGTATTAGAACGTCATCCTGTATCAGCAGTTAATGTACTTTATAAATTCATCTAATTTCATTGTGATTATAATCAGGGCCCGACAAAAGCACTCGTCTGGACAAGCAGATTTCCATGGCGCTAACACCAATGATTTTTAATGTCAACTTGTCAGTTGGACCAGCAGATTTGTCCTTGTTATATATTTTCTTTAGTCAGCATTATGTTTAATATTAATTCATTGAAAAAAACTTACAATTTCTTAAGAAAGTTAGCTTATTTTGTGATGTTTTCACTTAGTTCTATCATTGGATGTTCTTTTTATCTTGCAATTGACTAGTTTTAAGTTCTAACAAGCACGAACATTAGAAAAACACTTGGTTTCTGCATGTTAATTTTCCAGACTAGTGAATTCTTAATCTGGACGAGTACTTTTTACCAAGCCCTCATTCCGATGGATAAGTGCTGTAAAAAGTTATTGCTGGACCCTGTTACAAAGAATGTTGAATTTGTTTAAATTATCTTAGGCTATAATGTCATATTTGCTTCAATTAGCTTCAACAATATTTACTTTACCAGATTTTTTAAACAGACAAGCTGAGCTTTATCAATTTGAACGAGTGTATTTTTCAATTGTTTGGAACAGTTCTCGGCTAAAAAACTGAAGATGCTATCTGTAGATTAGTGAGGGAAGCAGCCTTTTCACAGCTTAAAAATAAATGTGCCCATCTTATGTCTCAGAAAAATAAGGTTATAGGCAGCTGGTGTAAATACAGTACTTATCTTCTTAGGGCTATAGCTATACAATACACCAAAATAAAGGACAACACTTGGGATCAGTTCCACACCACTGAATATAATGCATTAAATTCTGATAGATAGAAAACATTCTCAAATTTTTAACTACTTGCATTTTGCTCTGTTTCTTTAGTGAATAATAAGTGAACAATGACAGTTTCATTGTTTCCTAGATTGATCAGTCGGTAACGAGAGCTTTCAATATTTAAAGAAAATACAAACAAAGTGAAACACTTAAATCAACTGATGAATGTACATTATCCAGTATCATAAGCCTTAACTTCTCAGAAAAAAATCTATGCCATATCATGAATAATACTAATATAATTTATGATTACACACAATGGTATACAAAATGAGTTTTCAGAAAAAAATGTATCAAATCATGATCACTTTTTTCTTTACCAGCTGTGTACGTGATGTAATTATCTCCCCTAAGTCCAGCCACTAATATCATCATTATTGTGGAATTGATTTCACCACTCATAAATCGTCTGTGATCATGATCAACTGTCAGTGTGCATGTGCAACCTGTAATGTTTAAATATCTCATCTCCAACTAGCTAGTGAAGTGGCCAAAAAAGCAAAAATATGCCTAAGATTTCCTTCAATATTCATAAATTTTCATTGTAGATGGTTAAAACTTCATTGTTTATTTGACAGACATCTTTGATTTAATGTGCTTATATTTAGTAAACGAAAGTAATTTGCTGCTGGCTTGCATGCCACCACCAAGACTGGCACAAGCAGACCTAGGACTTTTTGATGTCATTAAGCAAAAGATAGAATATAACTTATAAATTAGTTTTGATGGAAGAGAGACAAGGAAATCAACAAAGCAAAAAATCACACAAAATTACAAGTAGGGTCGTCATACGTCTGACAAAATGTCACTTATTATATATAATTACCAGTCCATATGCACTATCTCACACTTAAAAGCTTGCAAAGGGACATAGGTCAGAGAAATTGTTTATATTAATTCTGACAAAAAAATAATTTTACTGTTAGTCATTGAGAGTTAAACATTGTCTTTAATATATTACTGGTTTTTGTTTTTACAAATTATGAATTAATGTTGCCAATTAGAAACATTCCAACCAAATCTCCCATCACTATTGGCACTAGATCAATCGGAAATGTACAGGTTTTTTGCAAGGAAATAAAGGTCCAGTACATATGGACTCATCTTATAAATTGAAAATTGACACTCTATTTTCCCCATTTCAGTCTGTATTTTCCCAATTTGGGTTAAAACAAATACAACCCAAAAATATCATGTTAATACAGGCATTTATTTATTATCTGGTCAAATTCAAGACATTACAGTGAGTAATCACATAGTTTTATCATTTGTTTTGTAAGGACAAGGTGTGCAAGTACATGGACAGTCTAAGTGAAGTCGTGTCATTTGATCTGCATCTGAATCGCCCGTTATAAGCATTTATGCACATCGACTTCTTCTATTACCTAGATCAAATTGAACACATGTGAAGGGCTCGCGGCATGTTTACAAAATGTCACTTAATAATCCAAATACTACGCAAAAAAAGACTTTGCTGAAAGACTTGAGGGATTTGATGAAAGTCACTTAATTTTTAAAACCAACTCAAAATTAATTCCTGATCTGAAAGCGAGACATGTATTTTCATCCAGAAACGGAAATTGAATGTCAGATTTAAAGTGAAACTATGCACACTTACATGCATGTATAACAGTATACTTGTAAGGAAACTTCTAAATGAGAGAAACAACAAACCAGAGGATACTTAATGCATTATAGTAGGGGTGTGCAACAATATCGACAATACTGGTAATCATGGTATTTTGTTTGGACGGTAATGATAAATTGTGATTATATCATTTTCAAATACAGCTTTTTTTTCTGTTTATATAGAAACACAAAAAAAAGGCATAACATAAATAAACTTGTACTTTTACTTTTAAATTTATCGAAATTTCTGTTTAAATGACTGGTAAGAAGTTTTCCATTTTCTCTTAGGTGAAAATGAAAGTAGAACTTGCACTTCTTGTTTTGGAAACAATCATGGATGTTGACACCTTATAACCCATTATCAGGAATCAGTTACCTTTCTGATCAGATAGATTGATTATAATAACCCAATAATACATATCAATTACATAAATTATTCATTCCTTTTCCATCTAAATTTTATGAAATGCATTATTGTCGTCAGTCAGATTCTATAATAAGGCATGTTTAACTTCTGAATTCTGGCAGACAGATCAAATACTTACGGATAACGGAATTGTTTCTTACTAGTTTCTTTCTTTGTGAATAAAAGGAAAACATACCATTTAGGATTATTTCATTCACAAAATAAGGTTGAAGGTAAGTTTTTTGAAATTAGCGCCTGTCCAACATGTACAGTTGTCAAGTATTCTGTGGAACAACAAATATGTCTTACACCTGTGAGCATGCAATTCTATCACACTTGACATGTGATTCAGGTGGGTAACAAACACTGGGATCGATTGGAGATACACAGACTGGACTTTAAACTAAGTCAGACAACTGTTATGACCAGAAAGATTTCATATCTTCCAAAATATTCCAAAATTTTCCATTTGACAGTGTTAATCTTGTTTAGTTTTTCATCCTGTCCCATTTCACTTTGACAATATATTGCAATAATTTTTTATGTATTGTGACATTGGATTAATTACTGAAATATTGAAAAAGGTGGCAAATTTAAAATACCATCCCTACAATAAAGTGTTCTTTCTAAATCAGAAACTTATAAATCAGGTCATGGTGAAGTTATGACTGATGTGAAAAATGTTGACACTGGAAATAGAAAGCTGCCAAAAAAGTCATCCAACAAAGATACTAGTTATTGTTTATAATCAAGGTCAATTTATACAATTTACTTCACTCTTGGCCATAATATATATATCAAAGTGTCGAGGCCACTCATAGGTGCTAAGCATGAGGGATTGAAATATAGAAGAAAAGCAAATATTTTATTTATAAATATAAAACGGCATGTAATAATTAAACGTTTTTATTGTTTTTTAAGTGCATTCCTGAATGTTTTACTAATGGTGATCCTATGTAATTTTAAGTTATTCTATTTACTTTAAACAGGCTGTGGTTGGGTTAAAGTTTTGATTTACAGCTATGTTTTTAAACCTCATTTGAATTGGCATACTATGATTAAGTCTAATTCTTAGATAGATTAATCTGTGATGTCCGTTATGTTTCTTGATAAACCACATCGCGATTCCCTATAAATATGATTCCTGTGAATTACTGTCCCAGTTTATTTTGGTTCCTAAGTTTATAAATTGTACTCAATTTACTGCTTTTTTCTCTCTCCGTGTAATAGCTAATCTGTATCCTAATTAGAATTCTGCCAACTTTCTTTAGAAAAAGACTTGTCTTGGAAATTTAATTTGTTCCTGATGAATTGGCCTCCCTTATCTGTTCCGGTCAGCCGGTGACTTGTTGAATCGCACGTTCATTTTACATACTCTGTGCAAGCATTTCAGTATCGACTGATTTAAAACATGCCACCTCTTTATTGCTATCAGAATCTCTTGCGTAAAACAAGCTTTCGTCTCATAAATACTCAACCAACACAACCAGCATGGCCTTTTTTGTGTGGCCAATTTCTCGGAAATGACGAACTAATCGGATGTATTCTACTTTCATTTTAAGTATCAATTGTAAAAACAATCGGAGATTTCACTTATCGATTTCTAATTGGAAAATCCGAGACTAAAAACAGTATTCAACGGCTGAGGGCCATTATTATCAACCCAAGAACTTGAGGTGACTTTCCAATGTCACATCAACTAGAGTGTATATGATTAACCTCCCCTGGCACAAACCAGGAAGCAAGCGTAATAATTTACACAGAAAATAGTTCGGAATTATCTGGGATAAAACAGGTCATTGTGTATGATCGAAGTTGTTTCTCTATGATTTATCTAAACTCATGAAATGTCTTCAAACATATATATAAAAGCATAAATCATATTACTTTATCACAAGCAAATACTTCGTGGAAGGAGACAAGAGTGTCTAGTGTGTTGTTAGCATCTTATGGGAAAAAAATTTCTGGTCCCATCCTGAACTCATCTGGATTTATCATTGAAATAAGTGACATTTTGATTCCCCCAAGAGTCTCGAATGAATTTGTTCTAGCGAAATTTGGCAATGACTACTTAAGGTTGCTGTTTCATAGCACCCATGTGTAACGCAGTTGCGTTCCGCTCACTTATTTTTGGACTCATTCCGGAAAATGGTAACATCCGGTTACGTAAGATACCCGTGCTGCTGTGGGGTCAATCACTTTTCGTCCGGGTGTCAGCAGGGTAAGTTGTGTTGAATTTTAATCTGTAAAATTATTTAGCTCATCGCCGCTTATCCTTTCCTAAATTTCATATTAGTTTGTCTGCTGGATATTATTTGCCACTATCGTACATGTATTTTCATTTTTACGTGTATTATTTTGATGTATTTTCGATGTATAGAACTTTGTTTACTTTGATTGAATTTGAGTCTTGTGTGCCGGTGTCATGTCGGAAGTCAGGTTGTTGCTTGAAGGAATTATTCCGTTTTCAGCGCACTCGCGGAGTGGCTAGTGAATATTTCCGCCTCTCGGGCTGTTTCTATACCGGTAAAGCGAGGGATGGTTGATGGAAACCTCATTCTGACCGGACATGCCACATGCTTGAGAGTTGAGACTCGGGGTAGAACATATTTATTTTACATATAATTTCATTTGTTATTAAACGATGGTTGGCATATGATTTAGACTAGATGTTTATTTCTGTAAAAACCTCACTGTGCCTCGCCGGTATTATTTTGGTACTTGGTTATTTTTACAAATGTTAATAAATTGTTGAACTTTATATCACGAGTCTCTTTTCCTTCTCACCAGTTTACTACTAAATATGGTTTATTGCCTGATAACTCATTTGTATTTGGAATCTGCAAGCGAAAGCGATAGTCGAACCCTGGGCAAAAACTTGGTAGCAGTCCGACACACGTGGCGCCCCTGCGGTACACGTGCTGCGCATTACACATGCATGCAAACAATGAAATAAGTGTTTCAGAAATGAATATGTAGTTTCACATTGTGGCTTTGTGGCAGATAATTACCGTGTATTTTATTGTATTTTAATTATAATTTTTTTTCTAATTCATAACATCGCTAATCACATGTGGAGCATTTGACAGCAAAAGAATGCTCTAACCTACTACAGCTGCATACACCTACCTATTCGCTTCTGCTAAAACAACACAAGGCCTAATGCTAACGACATGAAAATATGTCTACTTTTATCAATGGCCAAATGATCATGTCTCAAGCTTTACATATATATATGTTCTTTAGCAAGAACCCACTTTAACTACTGTATGACCCATCTCAACTGTGCAAGTATGATAACATAATTTAAATCATTTAGTCAGCTAAATTAGTTTATTGTCAAAAATGTGGCTATTAATATTGTTTCAACATGAACAAACTTTAATTATTAAAAACATACTGACTGTGTTTACAACAGCATTGTGTTTTACAACAGTATTGTATCTTTGTGTTTACTATGTCTCAAGTCGCCACATGTTCTACATCAGCTGTTGAAATGGAATGTAACAACACGTGTTTCATCGAGTGAATGACGGAAGCATTCACTACTCGAAGATAGGAATTGGATGACTTATTGGTACCCAACGTAATTCTTTCTCGAGTACACTTGAATACCACCGGGAAACTAGATCAATCAACACACTCTCTTTACTTGTTACTCTGGACACCGTTTGAATCGATAATACACACATGTATGCATTTTATATTGGGGTAGACACCGAGCACGAAATGAGTCACAAATAAACACTGTCATGTATGGGTGACAGGTGGCATTGTCAGTATTATAAATCTTTTTTCTTGACATTACAATTGTCAAAGACACGAACAACACTACTCACAAAACATGTTTCTTTTTGTGATTTAGCGAAATACTTACGATATATTCTTTGACTTATCATCATTCTTGAACCGCGGTTTAGCCTTAGAGCGTTTTTTTCGGCTTTGGATGGCCAGCGCTGAAAGAAAAAATAACAATATGTAATTCAGAAATATTTCAGTGTTACTCTCAAATAAGATCCCTCAATGATAATGTTTCATTAGGTACCTTTACGAGGAATTTTGGAGCTCATCCTCGTATTTTCATTCACTATACCATCAGCCGGATAGTACGCATGCGCCCGTGTTGCTTAGTTGCATGCTGGGAAAACTACACTTCCGCATAAATACCGTATTTACCATAATAATCAATTCATACAAACCATTCATTTTTCTCTCTAAACCGAGAGAGGTTTTATCCGCCTACTGACTCGGCCCATTACTTGATTTTGTCTAACCGACTATAATTATACATTCAGTGTATATATAACACGTTGTACAAGCCACACTGACCCACTCCTTTTCACGAAATATAGGGGAAATATCAACAATGCACAATGGTCTATTCCCAGTTTTGGGGGAAAGGACAGCAATCGATATTATCTCCTTCATGTGTTGATCATTATGTAACGGTGTATGGTCACAGTACGTGTTCATTACTGAAAATCTGCATCTGGCAGTCCAGGTACAAGTCTGTCAGTCCAGGTACATGTCTGTCAGTCCAGATATATGTCTGTCAGTCCAGGTACATGTCTGTCAGTCCTGGTACATGTCTGACAACCCAGGTACATGTTTGGCAGTCCAGGTACATGTTTGGCAGTCCAGGTACAAGTCTGTCAGTCCAGGTACCTGTCTGTCAGTCCAGGTACATGTCTGTCAGTCCAGGTACATGTCTGTCAGTCCAGGTACATGTCTGGCAACCCAGGTACATGTTTGGCAGTCCAGATACATGTCTGTCAGTCCAGGTACATGTCTGTCAGTCCTGGTACATGTCTGGCAACCCAGGTACATGTTTGGCAGTCCAGGTACGTGTCAAGATCATTCAACGAATCGTCAACGGAACAGAATATAAAGATAATAAACACACAATCGTAATTGAAAGCTAAATATACCTTTTGATGCATGCATAATACAGTATATACATAGCACTGTAACGGTAACGACGTGTTAGTGTGTTACGCTGATTCACATCCCCAAAGTAACTTGTGCATTACAATTGTGGAAATATCTGGTTCGCACCGACCCAACCGGAACGTTCCAGTAAGTGGTACAGGCTAATTATAGTAGTATTTTTTGTTATGGTATGCACGTAATGTCGACGACAAGAATTAGTATACATATATAAAAGTCACATGTACGTCTTGGGATTAGCATCAATATTAAAATTGTTTGGAACACGTGTTGGCACACTCTTTTCATATATTTGGCGCCATTTGATATTACGCGACGTTCGTATCGTGACGTCACCATCAATATAAACCGGACGCCATTTTGCAGATGTGAGGAATCAGTCGATCGAACAACACTTTTTTTTGGTACAATGATGTTTAATTTTCGGTTTGCGAATGAAAAATTTAACATGAAACCATAATAACCCCGATATACATGACAAACTGAGGACGGTCATTATTCAGAGAACGCTGACCATCAAACGAAGTCTTTATCGCGACTTGTCCTGATTTTAGACCAGATGTAGATCTAGTTCTAAACAATATTTATACCTACCAAAAAACAACACAATCCCTGTGTAATGTACCGCCCTGCAGTGAATGATCCAAATGAACACTGACATAACTGTTCTCGCCACAGAGCCCATTGTTTCACTCGCTACCGTCCAGCATTTTTCGGTGGTCTCCGTCATTGAACACTCAACCAGGCCACGTGACGTTTTAGAAAAAGTACACATTTTCCCGCGAATATATCACACCAACTACATCATAAATCTTATTGTTACAGGCATTGTACCAAACTTTGCGATATTCAATAGTGTTGATAGGACGTTAAACAATAGAAACCAAAAGAAACCAAATCAATAGTTCCATATTCGTGTTCGATATTTTACCTTATTGAAATACTCAATAACCTCTAATGAGAATATTTTTTCATGAACGGAAACAGAATTATAATTAATATTTTCGAATTGAAATTCAAGCATTAATTTACAGTTCTAGTTGCATAAGTTGTATGACGCAATACAAAAGCAAACCTACATTTTAACGGTTAACAATACGGGAAGGTCATTAGACTATACTGGATACAATTGATTGATTGATTTAAACAGATTTTTATTGCCATAAATCAAAGCAAACAGGATTGGGCACAAGTTATAGCAATATTATTAAAGCCCTTTCCCAAATAAGTACAAAGGTACAACGTTTGGCAAAATCAATTGAATATTTTTGTAACATTTGTTCTCCGAAGATTCAAAAGCAAAGGAAGTACAGAAGAAAGTATTTTATACAGTATCAAATTTAATAACTGCATCTAAATTTTGGAGACTAAGAAAAGGTAAACGCCTTTGTATAATTAAAGGCATTTTCACAAGCATCACTGAATTCTGCATTTTCTACCAGGTTTACTCGACATTAATCATATTTGAGAGAACTGTTTTGGCACCTTAACTTCGCATGAATTATATTAATGAAACCATAATAAAAGGAGATTTTAATGTATTTAAATCTGGAGTAATACAATATTTGAATATGTTCAAGGAATGTGAAGATCTAGTTTGATCTAGCTCATGCCATGTAGACAAAGACCTGAAGGTTAAAAGGAAGAATTCGTACTAGAAAGCCTACAGTTAGGAATGACAAAATAATTTCTATTTCTCAGTAGATAAGGGGTATTCTGACCAACAATTTGAGACAATGTGAAATTTTAAAAAGTTTGGAGTTAACTTCAGTTAGATTATTTTTCATCTTGTACCGCAGTTGTAGTTTTATTATCAGACATAATTGTAATAAGACTTTCATGATATCTGACATACATGTATATTTAGTTTCATTTTATCGAATTACATTTCTCTAACATCATATAAAGGACATTTATAGTAAAAGTGTATTCGTCTTCAATAACATCACAAATGTCTTAATGTGGTATTCATGCTCTAAGCTTAGTAACTAGTCTTAGACTGACGTCGCTAATGCTTTAGTGATACCGACAGTTACCTTAATCTCTTAATCAGCAGTAATTGATTAATCCTGCAAATAAGAACGACGATAATCCTCAGTATTAATGTCCTAACTAGAGACTATTACAAAAAGCAGTCCATACCGTTCATTTGTACTACATGCTTTGCTATCATTCCAAACCAAAGTCGTAAATCGTAAAATGTCTCAACCATACATATACAAAGGTGTGATCAACATTTGGCACCCACTTCAATTTATTTTATTTTTCACCATATATAGATACATGAAAGTAAATCATAATCACATAAATGATTATCTAATTATATCACCAGATAGTCGCAATGAACATTCTAGTGAAGTGGTACCCTAAAACTTGGTAAATAATTTTCACAGGCTAATGTAAATATGAAATCAATAATAGTTTATAACTTAACTGTTATTTTGATACCAATTATGTCATATTGACATACATGAGGTAAGTGTAGGGATACATTTAATTAGAAAAAATGTATCCAACATTACCGTCTTGAATAAGTATAGTTGTAATCACAGTCTATATATATATTTTTTCTATTTTTGTTTATTACAAAACGAATGCATTTCTTTGCAAATCATTTTTAGTTATATGGAGCAGTAATAACTCCCAATATTTCTGTTTATTTTTTACCATATATTAAGGCAAGTGTTTTTTAACTTAATATTTAGATGATAAGCTACCTACTTTAGCATATGTTAACGTATAACTTATCTAAATAACACTCTGAGCCTTATTTACAGACAACGTCACTTCCATTTCCGATCACAATTTCTCGTCGATCTTAATACCCAATTTTGTAAAGATAACTGTGATTTCATACAAATCGACTTCGTGTCTCCTTTAGAGACAAATTTTTAATAAAAAAAAAATAATCCAACACATTTGAAAGCTCACCTTCGAGTTCCTGAATCCGCCGCCATGTGATATCATTTCTTCAAAGTCTTCTAAAAAAGTATCGCCATGCTATGTGTCAGACCATCTTGTATCGTCATTCTCAGTGTCAGACCATCTTGTATCGTCATTCTCAGTGTCAGACCATCCTGTATCGTCATGCTCTATGTCAGACCATCCTGTATCGTCTGTGTCAAACCATGCTGTATCGTCATTCTCAGTGTCAGACCATCTTGTATCGTCATTCTCAGTGTCAGACCATCCTGTATCGTCATGCTCTGTGTCAGACCATCCTGTATCGTCATGTTCTGTGTCAGACCATCTTGTATCGTCATACTCTATGTCAGACCATCCTATATCGTCATGGTCTATGTCAGACCATCCTGTATCATCATGCTCTGTGTCAGATCATGCTGTATCGTTATGGTCTACGTCAGACCATCCTGTATCGTCATGGTCTACGTCAGACCATCCTGTATCGTCATGCTCTACGTCAGACCATCCTGTATCGTCATGGTATACGTCAGACCATCCTGTATCGTCATGCTCTATGTCAGACCATCTTGTATCGCCATGCCATGTGTCAGACAATCTTGTATCGTTATGGTCTACGTCAGACCATCCTGTATCGTCACGTCTATGTCAGACCATCCTGTATCGTCATGCCATGTGTCAGACCATCCTGTATCGTCATGCTCTATGTCAGACAATCTTGTATCGCCATGCCATGTGTCAGACCATCCTGTAGCGTCATGTTCTGTGTCAGACCATCTTGTATCGTCATGCCATGTGTCAGACCATCCTGTATCGTTATGGTCTACGTCAGACCATCCTGTACCGTCATGCTCTATGTCAGACCATCCTGTATCGTCATGCTCTATGTCAGACCATCTTGTATCGCCATGCCATGTGTCAGACCATCCTGTATCGTCATGGTCTACGTCAGACCATCTTGTATCGTTTATGTCAGACCATCCTGTATCGTCATGTTCTGTGTCAGACCATCTTGTATCGTCATACTCTATGTCAGACCATCCTGTATCGTTATGCTCTATATAAGACCATCCTGTATCGTCATGTGTAAAATTTGCAATTTACGTTTTCCATAGTTTCTGTATGAAGGAGGACGTGTAAAATTTCTATTAAGGATTTTTTTTTTAAGTTTGTCATTGAAGGATTATTTCTAATTTCTGGAGGTACCGAGTTCCATAATTTTACAGCTGACGGCAAGAAAGATGATTTATAATAATTTGTTTTTGTCTGAACTGATAAGAGCTGATCAGCTTGTCTGGTTCTATAATCATGAAGATCTGAGTGTAAGGAAGGTACACGGGAACATAGATAGTTTGGTGTTTTATTGTGAAATATTTTGTGAAATTGGACAATTTTGTGCTTTTTTCTTCGATCTGATCATTTTTCCCAGCATATTCTTTATATAACAGTTCTATGTTAACAATTTTTGTAGCACCTGTCACTATATATTCTGCCAGCTTCAATTTGAACTTGCTCTATTTTGTCTATAAGATATTGTGGTAGTGCATCCCAAACAATATCGGCATATTCTAATATTGGTCTTATGAGATATATATAGAGTCTGTAGAGAGTTTATATCAAGAACATATTTCAGTTTCCTCAGTGTACCTAAACGTATGGTTGATCTTAGGTACGAGGGCTGATTGATATGCTGTGAGCCTCATATTGTATTGTTTTTCAACAAAATTCCATTCAGTATCTATACACTTTTGCCAGCGGTGTTTAAGGGCCTGGCTGTTAACGTCATCGTCGGACTAAAAGTGGGTACCTGAAATACTGTAGCTGTTTTCAGTTTTGGAAATAGATGAAAGTAGAACGGAGCGAGATCATGTGAATAAGGCGGATGATCAATCAATTTAGAGCCACAATCGTCAATTGCAGCCATGTGAATAAGAGACTTGTGAACAGGAGCATTGTCCTGATCGAATATCACACATTTAATGAGCTTTCCGCGCCGCTTAAGTTTAATATTTTCCCGTAACTGCTTCAGAAGTGAAGCGTAGTATGTGCCGTTGGTTGTTTGTCCCTTTTGGAGATACTATAAAACCAGAGTACCATTCGCATCCGAGAAACCTTCCCAGCTGATGGAACAGTCTTTGCCTTCTTTGGCGGGGGAGAGCCAGGGTGCTTCCATTGTTTCGATTGTTGTTTGGCCTCTGGGGTAAAATGATGGACCCATGTGTCATCCATAGTGACAAATCTCTGAAGAAAGTGGGCAGGATCTTCCTCAAAAAGGTTAATATTAGCATGCGATGATGTGCTTCTGATCAAGTGTCAGAAGTCTTGGTACCCTTCGGGCCGAAAGTTTTCTCATTGCCAGATCCTCGGTCAGAATGGAATGTAATCCTTCTTGTCAAATACCAATCATACTGGCTATATATATTTCTGGTACTCGTCTTTCAGTCATAACAATATCATGAAAATTATTAAACATTTCTCGGGTTGCAACATGGACAGGCCTTCCAGGCTCGGTCGGCCGCGCATAAATTCCGCCACCCACCTTTACACTGTAGCATATGAAGGCGCATCTTTTCCTTGTGTTGCTACCGTATCATTATGGATATCCTTAGGTGTTAAACCTGTTTTATGCAAATATTAGATCACCCCTCTTTCACCGATTTTGTACATTTTGCAAAAACCGCTGGTCTTGCTTACTTTAGAGTGCTACTTCGTCGATATAAATTAACCAAATGAGACCAGTCCTTGCATCTTTCATTATGAGGCTCACAACATATCAATCAGTCCTCGTATGTCTTTAGCCGACGCATGATGCTGAAGACGTAACAGACATATACAATGTACATGTATAATCTCTTAGACACCCGGAAACGTTCGGATACAGTGTCAAACAATCTAGACGCCGATGAACAGGCCTACATTAATTACAGGTTAATATAGGGTTTGGTTGGAAACCATCCAAAGGAATTTCAACATTTTCATATCATACTATCAAAACAATAGATCTGTTTGTTTGAAAATGAAAAAAAATGTCATCTTGACAAAATGATGTGGAAGTCCGGGCGTACTGGTGTACGCCTGGCTACGCGCCTGGTTTGAAAGATAATTTTGAACCAGTCAAGAAGTTTTCCGGAAATTCCCGCCCTTTCCTGTTTGTTAAGTAAGCCTTTATGCCAAACCCTGTCAAATGCTTTACTGATATCGCAAAATATAACCTGTATTTCTTTCCAGTTATCAAGAGCCTTACTAATAGCGTTCGCAATAATTATCAATTGGTTAACAGCGGAGTCCCCAGGGATGAAACCAGATTGTGACTTACTGAAGAAGTTAGTTCTGTGCAAAAAGTTGTATACATATTTAGATACACATCTTTCCATCAATTTACCTAAAATACTGATGAGGGATATTGGTCTATAATTTGTAACATTACTTTTGGCGCCTTTTTTAAAGATTGGAATAAAATTTGCAAATTTCCATTCATCTGGGTAATTAGATGAATGTAAGGATTTGTTGAACAATTGACATAGTGGACGAGACAGTTCATTTGCGCCTTCAATCAATAATTGTGCACTTATCATATCTGGACCTGAGCACTTATTGCATCTTTAACATCTTCAATGGTAAGTACACGTATAATATTATTAAGAGTTTCATTGGGTTCATTAGTTAGAGGGGGAGGAAATTTGTTGATGTCTTCTAACTGTGCTTGTTTGACAAAATAATCATTGAGTAAGTTTGCTTTGGATGCATCATCAGTAAATTGTGTATCATTTTCTATCAATACAGGTATATAGGATTCTTTGTTAGAGAAATTAGTAAATTTGTTTGCTATTTTCCACCAGTCCCTGGAGTTAAGTGGTTTGTCTTTCAACGAGTTAGTAAGTTTGTTATAATAGTCAGTTTTAACTTTCCTGATGATGTCTACGCATGCGTTACGTGTTTGCCTAAAGTATGTTTTGCTTTTCTGTGTGCTCGTTTCCTTATTCTTATTAGTCTGCGTATTCCGTTGTGCATCCATGGTGGGTCATTTTTCCTAATTCTTATGTTTTTATGTGGAATTGTGTTAGTAGCTATTTCCAATATCTTATTTGTTATGTAAGTACAACTGTTATTAACGCTGTTGTTTTCAAGACCCACATGCCACTCGATTTCTGCTAATTTTTCATTACTTCCAATCATTGTGGTCCAACATGTCGGAGAAGAATAGTGTTAGAGGAAATTCTAAAAAACTTGTTCTACAAAGAGCAATATCTTCTCTCAGAAGAAACTATTTCACTGTGAGATCAGCAAGGATCTGGAATTCTCTGCCGGAAACCGTGATATCTGCCCCTAACACAAACTGTTTTAAGAATAGACTTGATAAATTCTGGGAAAACCAAGACATCTTTTTTAATTACAGAGCCGATATATCAATATAAACTTTTAAATAGCATTTAATGGAACTGAACATGATTTGTACATACCTTATTATTATATCATTGTGTATATTTAAGCATTGAACGGCTTTCAGTTGGCATTCATAGTCAATATGAATGCCAACTGGACAGAGGCAAATTCAACATGAAGCGCACCGTTCAATGCTTATATTTACCATCTGCGATTTTTTTATTTGTCGTGCGATTTTTTTTTTTGAAATTTTCAAATTCAAATTTCAGTTGGCAGTTCATAAGCTGGTGAACTCGCAACTGAATTGGTAGGGTTATATAGTGGCAGTGCCATACAATGGTAAATATATATATATATATTGTATGTTGAGTCCAGTATAGAGGATCAATCAATCCTGATATGGAAATAAACTTAACTTAACTTAACTGTTCCCGTTTTCAACTTCGATCAACCCACATTCAAACCAGTGCAAACACGTGGGTGTTGTTTTCATGTTGAATACAGCAACCCTTTGTAATGCATTTCGTAAACTTTGGATTGGACACAGAGTTGTCTTTTCATCATCCCTTAAATTTAGGGGTTTTGAAAGTTTGTTTTATGTTTAACATAAAAAATCTTTCCAAAATAAAACAAATATAACATACATGCAATTCGAGTAACTGTATTTTAATCAGAATTGGTTCTAAATGCTTGCTACTACCCTGTATGCGCGAAGTTTTTGTCAAGGTACGAAGAACGACAACTCGTACACGTTTATAACAGAAATAGACTCGTCAAACCGGTTTTATTGTGATTGTTTACACCTGAGCCAGGTAGGTAACTCACCTGTCTAGTGAGGTAGGAAAGTTCGCCAGTATCTAGAAATAGACCTCACCCAAACGTCATACCAGTGGTAAGAGGAGGAAAAACTAGGTCTGATCGGATTATTCGGTAAAACTTACACGACAAAATGAGTCGGGAAATAGCGTACTCGACCGAGGTGACCAAACTGCGGCACAAGAAATACCAGTGGGCCTCCCGAGTGATCACTGTCATGTGGGCCATTCTCACGATCTGTTTCGCCATCCTCAATGCAGTCGCTTTCGTACAGCCCCAGTGGCTCGGGGATACGACGGAATCCCCGGGGGTAGGGTTCTTCGGACTGTACGAATACTGCGAAACATTACAGGTACGGTCTATAGAGGTTATGATTGATTAATTATCATATATGAATATAATTCATTATTGCAGACACCCGGCAACATAGATATTTAGTTCTCAGATATTTTTGAAATATCATGAATGGACTCTTTGTAATATACAATGATTATAAACGGTCATCAGATTCACTGACAAAAAGGCGTTTATTTGAAATCTGCAAATATCTCCATTAAAAGTCAAAGCCAGATATAAAAACTGCATGTATAAATTACCTGTCCATAACGGACAGTTTTGTCTATTCTCCCATCCACATTATTACATAGGGACCTCTCTATAATTGGACAGCTGTCTTATTCATGCACTGTGAAATAACTATCTCAATTCTTCATTTAATTGTATCATAGTTTCAGCAATATACTTGGTAAATGTTTATGTGTTCATAAACAACATTTGTTAAAACATATTTTAGTTTTTGACAGACATATTTCATGGGTTTTTTTCAGCTTTCAGAATAATGGAAATTTTACAAGCTACAATATTATGAAAAGCAGTTTAAAATGGTAGAAACACAAAAACTTTCTAAATATAATTTAACTTTGAAACATGAGGCCTTTTCCTAGCTCTTTTATGTTCGAAAACTGTTGTTTTGACACAAGGGGCACATGCATTCATTCAATATGTATACAGATATTATAGTAATTAGTATATGTAGCAGTCAGAAAGTAAGTAGCGACTACATGCATAGTGCTAGGGTGTACACATCATTGCTAGTCATATGAATTCATAATCTGATGATTTTGTCATGAATGTATTAGATTAAACTAATTCGATGGTGTATATTTGATCACTGTTCTATACACAGGTGGATGGAGATTATGCTTGTAAAGGTGACTTTATGAGTTTCACAACCATCCTCAATGATTCCTTCCGTGCAGCCAGTATGTTGGTAGGCATTTCGGCTCTGCTCTTCATCATCAGTATCATCTGTATCCTCCTCTTCTTCTTCCTCAAAGCAGACAAGGTCCTCAAGATCTGCGGCTGGCTCCAGTTAATTGCTTGTAAGTCTTGTCAGGGCTCAATCTAGCTCCACTTCTTATTGTTTATGGGTAAGTTCCCCTATAAGCTAGCAAAAAATCCTCAAATGATTGGTTCATTTTTTTCTCCAAGAAAGTGTCATCTTTTTTCTAACAATTATTTTGCCAATGATTTGTAATACTTCAGCCTGACAACTTCATTTAGATTATATTAGTTTTATTGAACCAGATAAAATAAACACCAAATAATTGAATGTTTGACAAACCTGAATCCCCATTGATATGCTAAACATTTAAAAAAAATCAGCTTGAAAAACCTGAAATCTTATTCTGATGGGATGGGGAAATAGCATGTCCAATGGCCCCTTGGAACCCAGGAGTTCCTCCAAGATAGTAAAAAGGGTATATTTCCCTAAATTCTGCCTTGACCCAAGTGTGTTATTATGTATTATAGTCATAGTGTTGATTTATTCTTTGAGTATGACTTGCCAATAAATTTTAGAAATTATATTAGCTATGTTCATATCTATATAGGGTAGATACTATGCATTTGAATAACATTTGAAGACTGAACAGTTACATGTGCAGAGAGTTAAAGTCGGTTAGAATAAAATCCACAAGGTTTGTTTTGTTCGTTAATCATTTTGATTTTATGACGTATCTACATTTTTCCAGGATATTAGATACAGTTCTATGTAGATTTGTAAGAAGGATTGATCATATTAAGGTTATATATTGAACAGAATATTGTTAAATCATTATATTTTGTATTGGAAATGTATTGACTTTTCTTCTACAATTTCACGAAAATTTATTTCATTTGTTTATATGTATGTAATCTACCTCATTTATGACATGTCTGCAGCTCTATGCATCACGGTCGGATGTATTGTATATCCAAGTGGCTGGGACGACTCAATGGTCCGCAGGGTATGTGGAAAGGAGGCTGGCAAATATAACTGGGGACGGTGTAATATGAGATGGGCCTTCATTCTGTCTATCGTGCTGATCTTCGATGGTTTCGTTTTGTCCTTCCTTGCCTTTATGTTAGCTAAGCGACAGGCTAACCTCTTGCCCAAGTATAAAGAAGAGAAATGTAAGTTGTTCCGAAATGTTATGATGTGTTAAAATAGACCTACTTAGAAATTTGAATGAATGACTGGTGTAAAAACTATCTGGATACTGTACACTGCTTTGTGTTGGATTGTTTTGATTCAATAATTACTGTTAGTATTTATAGTGATTTAGTGATCAACTTCCTTTTGACAGAATAATACATTAAAACAAAATATTTTCAGCTACCTTTTCTGATGAACTAATGAAGTTTTAAAGAATTAGGAAGATTTTAGAAGTATTATTGGTAACACACATCAGGGTAATAAATTAAGATTCTCCCTCCTAAGTCCGGAGAGTTCCCAAGGGCGGTTACCCTACTCCTTTTTGTTTTAACTGTCGTATTACCTGGATTTCAATATCCCGTAAACGTTGGAATTTACATGAGGAAGAAATTTACGCAAGGGGAAATTTACACTAAATACGCAATAACATTTAGCTGCAAAAATTTCCATCACGCGTATCATTTTGTGATGCATGTGATATTTATGGAACATATAAGCAAAAGAAATAACCCCCTCGTGTATAGTTGACCTATAGAAATTACGAAATTAATAACCACATTTACAGTACCATACCCAGTATTTTCTAATGCAGACCATATGTGCCTCACTGAAACATTTTCTAGCAACAAAAAATTTCTGGAGTTCTACATTTATACTGACTATGGCCTTTGTTAGTGGTACTTCCTAAGCTGAGAATATGTACATCTGGCAATTCTTCTGATGGCCTTGACAAAAATGGAGAAATATTCCAATACTTTGGACTACATCTGGCATCTTCTGATGGCCTTGAAAAAAATGGAGAAATATTTCAATACCTTGGACTACTTTGATAGTTCGACTTCTGTACCAAAGACTTAATGATTAATTAATGTTTGTGATCAACTCATTGGTAGTAGAATTGAATTAACATGCTTTTGGGAAACTAGTCTTTCTTGTTAATTACGAGTGTACATTTCAACACTAATGAAGCTAAGTGTTTTCCCCAGAAACTTGTGCAAGAATTGTGGTATGGTTAGCTGTGAGCTGAGCATGATATAGCTATGATTAAAGCAAAAATGGAAAAAAATAATTGTTGTAATGAAAATAATCTGAATATAATGGGAGAAATTCTTGGAGATTATAATATTATTGTCATAAGGAGATATAAGAGCATTATACTTTTAAGTGAATTGGGAAAACACTGTAGCTTTAATGCAAGCATAGCTATACATCTTCAGACCCCAAGGGATATCCTCATATTGATGAGTACATGTATAATCTTGGCTGTAACATTCATCAGTTTTCTCATGACAAAATCAAGTATTCATTTTTGATTGGTTACAAACAAAAAAAAGTGGCCAATCACAAGACTGAAAATAAGTGTATCTGTTCTTTGATGATACCAAACTTCTATTGAGAGCAATGTCAGTAATTTTACCATAATAACCCCGGAAAGGTTATAACCAGCAGGTCTGTTTACCCTGGAAAGGTTATAACCAGCAGGTCTGTTTACCCTGGAAAGGTTATAACCAACAGGTCTGTTTACTCTAGAAAGGTTATAACCAGCAGGTCTGTTTACTCTAGAAAGGTTATAACCAACAGGTCTGTTTACCCCGGAAAGGTTATAACCAGCAGGTCTGTTTACTCTAGAAAGGTTATAACCAACAGGTCTGTTTACCCCGGAAAGGTTATAACCAGCAGGTCTGTTTACTCTAGAAAGGTTATAACCAACAGGTCTGTTTACCCTGGAAAGGTTATAACCAACAGGTCTGTTTACCCTGGAAAGGTTATAACCAACAGGTCTGTTTACCCTGGAAAGGTTATAACCAACATGTCTGTTTACCCTGGAAAGGTTATAACCAACATGTCTGTTTACCCTGGAAAGGTTATAACCAACATGTCTGTTTACCCTGGAAAGGTTATAACCAACATGTCTGTTTACCCTGGAAAGGTTATAACCAACATGTCTGTTTACCCTGGAAAGGTTATAACCAACAGGTCTGTTTACCCTAGAAAGGTTATAACCAACAGGTCTGTTTACTCTAGAAAGGTTATAACCAACAGGTCTGTTTACTCTAGAAAGGTTATAACCAACAGGTCTGTTTACTCTAGAAAGGTTATAACCAGCAGGTCTGTTTACTCTAGAAAGGTTATAACCAACAGGTCTGTTTACCCTAGAAAGGTTATAACCAACAGGTCTGTTTACCCTGGAAAGGTTATAACCAACAGGTCTGTTTACCCTAGAAAGGTTATAACCAACAGGTCTGTTTACCCTGGAAAGGTTATAACCAGCAGGTCTGTTTACCCTGGAAAGGTTATAACCAACAGGTCTGTTTAACCTAGAAAGGTTATAACCAACAGGTCTGTTTACCCTAGAAAGGTTATAACCAACAGGTCTGTTTACCCTAGAAAGGTGTGTCCTTGTGTCATCCTACGTTTAAGACTTGAGGATTAAATCATAACAAATGTATGCAGTCATAATTTACTGACATCAGGCCAACAATTTAATCAGGTCACCAATGTCATGTGATGATATTTTGTCAATGTTGTAACATAGAAGGACTAAAGGCCAAAGGGTGAAGATTCTTAGGTTACCAAACATTCAGAGAGCCTCAGATATGTGTGTCAACTAGGAATCTTCCCTCAGTGAGGTTGAGGATCACCTTAGGGGTGAGAGTTTGATTCTGTCACGAGAAAATTCAAGGGTGTGGAATAGTCATGTGGTATTAAATACATATGCTTGGATTATATGAAGATTTGAAAATAGAATGTGTCAACAACAGTGCTTGGTGGTTACTGGTTGGTGCTAATGCTTTTCCAGATGAACGAACTATTTCAAATAACTTCATCTAAGAAAACTAATACGCTGTTAAAACACATGGAACAGAAATTGAAATACTGATCTGTTTTATTTCAGCATATCATTGAGGTGCAGTACAGGTTAAGCAATATATTGTGCCAATACTTGTCCACAGTTGTGTTCTAACCCTCTTAAGGATTCTTACTCCAACAAAAATGCTTTAATTTTCAAGACATGAAAGAATTGCGATGGGATGTATTTTTTTTTAAAGTAGCATACTGTTCCTGTATGTATTTCAGTATAAAAAGGGTAAAGTTATATAACCCTTCATATCCAATCAAAAAAATAAAATTGGAATTCTGAAAACTCATCTATTGGGACCTATTATTTCCTACAAAATTGATATATTTTGCTGATTTTCCATGAAAGCAAACAAAGATTGATATAACTGATTGATTCAGTTATGTGGAGTTCATCACTGAATTTGTTATTTGTTTTGGACTAGGAATCCTTAACAGTGAGATAATGTTTAAGTAGATTACAGACTAATTCCATATTGACTAACACATAACAGCTGGCATAGTGCCCATTACATAAACTATCCATCGATTCACCCATACATATACATAACTAGTGACACACTTGCAGTAAAAAAAGGGAGAAAAAAAGAGCTAATTTGAGTCAGGGTTAAATGCATATCGATCAATCAATTTGATTTTAAATCTACTAATAAAATGGTATTGAGGCTATTTATTGTGAATGTCTATAAATATTTAACAACACAGGGTTCAGGCAGGTAAACTAATCATCATCTATAGAGTGTAATATATTATACAATGACCATAAGACTGACGGAGGATGTAACGATTACCCTTGGAACTCTATATACAGGTCACTCTGCTCACTGTACCACTGATGAGTTACGCCTTAGTAACGTAACCGGTCATGTATTATACCAAGTGGACGTTACGGTTTCCTACACAACACGGACAGCACATTAGTGTCTTTTTTCCCCAGCTAGTTTGTAAATGTACAATTTTGATATTAAATTCATGAGGCTTCTGTATTGAAGCATTTTTGTAGAGGACTTGATAGTGAACCGATTCATTTAAAATAGAACCCCTGCACATTTTTGTAGAGGACTTGATAGTGAACCGATTCATTTAAAATAGAACCCCTGCACATTTTTGTTGTTTTGCACATTGAGATTTTATATGATTTTATGACAATTCAAAAATAGATTTAGCTTAAATATGCCAATGTATAGAATATTAGTTCCATTTTGTTTGGACTCCGGTTCCGAACCTTAACTGAGGAGCATGCAGTAGTTTGTGTAGAAACATCCATGCTTATAGACCTACCCTTGTTGTATTGAATACAAGAAAAGTGGACTTTCAATTTGATTTGTCATGATGTTTTGAACATCTGTGTTTTTAAGCTTATTAATTTATGTGACATGTATTATATATCTGTGTTAATCTGTAAACTACAAATACTACATTTGTACGTACAAATCTACTGTGTATAATAAATCTACGTAAATAAGTAAAATACAGTCCATACTACAAGTCTACCATGTATAATATATCTCCGTAAATCGGTGAATTACAGTCCATACTACAAGTCTACCATGTATAATAAATCTACGTAAATAAGTAAAATACAGTCCATACTACAAGTCTACCATGTATAATACATCTCCATCAATCGGTGAATTACAGTCCATACTACAAGTCTACCATGTATAATACATCTACGTAAATAAGTAAAATACAGTCCATACTACAAGTCTACCATGTATAATATATCTCCGTAAATCGGTGAATTACAGTCCATACTACAAGTCTACCATGTATAATACATCTCCATAAATCGGTGAATTACAGTCCATACTACAAGTCTACCATGTATAATACATCTCCATCAATCGGTGAATTACAGTCCATACTACAAGTCTACCATGTATAATACATCTACGTAAATCGGTGAATTACAGTCCATACTACAAGTCTACCATGTATAATATATCTCCGTAAATCGGTGAATTACAGTCCATACTACAAGTCTACCATGTATAATACATCTACGTAAATAAGTAAAATACAGTCCATACTACAAGTCTACCGTACATAATGTATGTTTTTGTTTTGTTTTGAAATAGGATTATGTTGGTCACTCAGATATTTAACAGTTGGTTTTCTGTACTTTTGCATGGCTATTAAACATCCTCTTTTCATGATGAAGATATCTGTAGATATCAATAATGTTTTGGATTGTGTAAATAGCACCTGTTTAATTTTTGTGTGTAGTACCACATTTGCTGATCACCCCTTTTACAACAGCTGCCCATAATCCGGCTCTTCATGACCTTAGTGATAGAAAATTTGTCCCTAATTGATCTGGCCAGTTTCTTCTTCATGCTAAAGTACCATAGGAAAACATCACAGAATTTAAGGAAACTTCCTTATCTGAGAATTTATCCTTTAATTTCCTGTTGAAAATTTAAAAATCAATTAGTTATCAAAGGCACATTGGTGAAACTGCATTGGCCAGTTCCTGTACTGCTGTTAAAAAAGTTAGTTTGTCTCTCAAATATTAGATACCAGTATTGAATATATATACATATGGCTATACACCTTGTAAACTGTCCTCAACTCAGACCTAATAATCGATACATGTATTCACACCTTACATATATGTAGATATATCGGATAAAAGGGGGTCTGTGAGTACAACGCAAACCCTGTGACACAGATTATACAGTATAATCAATGCATGTTCACACTTTCTGGTAAGAAGGTTACATAAATGTTTAAAGGGTCTCTAATCTGTAAAACATAGTCTTATCACTGTTAGAACTATAGAGAATGTCTTGAATCAAATCACTTCCACTTGATGTTTATTTGATGTCCTGCTTTGAGAAAATTTCTATTGACGTCATGTCTACTGAAGGACTTGTATAACAGTGCAGAAATTTGTTGAAACATCAGATAGTTCCACTTGTAGTCATATCAGGAAGAATTTCTTTTTTATCACTTTCAGAACTCTCTACACCAAGTTTGTGCTTTGTTTCATTTCATACCATCGATGTGTCATTGTTGAAATATGGGAACAAAAATACAATAAAAAAAATGATAAATGATTCTAAATAAAGAAAAGGACATGGCTTATCGAAACATTCCATCACTTAAAAAAAAAAAAACCTCAAAATTCTTAACAGCTTTACATCTCATTGTCCCATTCGGTACTTATAAATATCTGAAAGATGATAAATATTTGGTGTTTTCTGTCAATGGTAATAACAATCTTAAACCTGATGTACATTAATATGTTTAATATATTTGTTTGAAAATGCAAGGTTTATATATAGAAGATTTTACGGTAGTTTCCTGTTAAGCTGACTATACTGATAGTCTGTGAACGACTGTGTCCAGGTGTTTATTGATCACTGTGGCGTAATACTTTAGTGATAAAGCTGTAGAAGTACACAGGGTTTTATCTAACCATCATCAGGGAAGGTTAAAGCTCTACAAACTTATGTTTACATAGATATATTAACCCAACCCATAACTACCTATCTGAGATAACAAAATGCAAAAATGTACTTAGGAATTTTTTGAGTAGCAATGTGTATAAAGGTTTTGACTTTAATTGTACTTTTTCATTTGTGTGATGAAAAAAAAAATCTACAAAAAACAAAACAAAGCAAATAATTGAAAAAAAGGCATGTTTTGCCATAACTTGGGGCCACTTTAGGTCAGAAACTCAAATAGAAAAAAAGTGATTTGATGGATTAAAGATGGGAGATGGATAGTAAGGTCTGCATTCACAGATTTCCTAAACACACCTTTCGACTTGTCCTGATCACATGGTTTGTAGTGCAACAGTAAAACTCAATATTTTCTACATTGTAGTAGCATGTCTTCATGCTAACTGTATATGGTCAAGGGATAGCAGTAATTCCAGCATGATTTGCCAACTGTTCTAGGGAGCTTTCATCATGTATATTGAATATGGCTTAATGCGAATCAAATATATATAGTGTGGTTGCTCTGATTGCATGTTAGATTATCTTAGGAGTGAAAAGAAAATATGTCATGTTGAAAAGTTTGCTGTATTTTGTTATTGAAAATTAAACTTCAGAATTGGTTACAGTAATTAGAAGTACAATTGTATATATGATGGGGGAAATGTACAATATATGGCAGATATTCTGCGGCTTTCAAATAATGGAATGGCTTGTTAGAATTGTCAAGGTTAAGAAAAAATTGACAAGGACATATTTGCTGGAATGATATTTTGATAACATTAGATTTGATTGAGGACTGCATATAAATTAATCCTATACAATAAAACCTCATTATCTCAAAGTCAGTGGGTTCATGAAAAATTCAAATGAGGTAACTAAGTATATTTTATATAGACAATTTTGCTGTCTTAACTGAATGTTTACTTTGAGTTAAGAAGAGTCTTCAAGTTATCAGATTTCGAAATAACGAGGTTTGACTCATCTCAATATGCAAAGTACAGAAAAGGGAATTCGAGACATGATTCTAAGATCGACATGGTATCATAATGTTTACAATTAATTTGTTTTGATCTTTGTTTGTCCACCAAAATCGGAATTTCACTTTACTTTAATTGAACTCGGTTACCTTAAGAAAAATTTATACCTGTTCCTAGTATATTTCATTTGATTAAATATTCTTTCAGTTAAGAGATGTTTGTAGATTTTAATCAACATATTTATTTCGTGATATCCATATGTATTATGGGAATTCTAATATGAAATATTCTTAAACTCCGTTATTTTTTCTCTTTTACAGCTGCTGGAATAGCTAATGCAGCATTCAGTTCCAGTATGAATGGTTCGTTTGTAAACCCTGTCATGTACCCAGCAGAGGAGAAACAGCCTCGACATCTTAGTACATTCACTGGACCGTATGGCCAAGATGAAGTGGATAAGGATAATGATAATGTTTTTGAAGTTTATGACAAAGATCAGGATATTCGTCTGTAAATCTGGTGTGATACATTTTTCAGATTTATATAAGTCTATCCATTGGCTAGCATGCTGCTTTAAAAAATAAGGTGAAAAGTCATCAGCAAATATCATTATTAGTTTCTGGCAAAGGAAATTATAGTATACATTTGTGATATAAGAGCCCACATTTATGCACTTAGTATATTGCATTTCCCTCAACAAATATATATGAGTTTAAATTGTCAGTATTTGGTTTTTAATAATAATTCTATTTTAAGCACAGTCTGCAGTATATTACCCGCCTGTCTTAAAGAGTTATCCCCCTTCAATTTTAAGTTGACATTAATCATTCATCAAAGTCAATGGAAAGTTCTTGACACAAAAATGTATTAATTTTTTTATCACAAACAAAATCCCCAGATTGAAATACTTTAGTATGAAAATTAAATAAAAATCACAGCTCTGTGTGTACACTACTAAATCTATTAATGATAATGTATATCAATATTTAAGAAAAAATTGAAATGTAAGGTTTTATTTCCACTCAAACAAAAATCTGTGATTATTGTTTGTTGATGAGGTCTAGGTTCTATGTGCTACTGTATTTATTGTAAAAATTGTCTCAGTTGTCTCCCTTTGAAGGTGTAGATGATGACGTAAGCCAGAAATATTAAATATCATGCACGGTAATATGTTAAGAAAGGTGGGTGTTAATTGGTAGATATTTTAGTAGTATTGGGATCTGTGAGGCATTAATGTAAATTTTTGATGAAGACAAGTAATTATTGAAATAAGTTTCTGCTATGCATGGGATCATTAATTATACCTCCTACTTTGTTTCTTCACACCTGTCTTAATCCCCTACACTCTGGCAACACTCGTCACCCTAGGGGGTGGATGATGACTATAACACTTGAAACATACTCTTTTGCTGTAACCAGTAATGGCGAATTCCTTAGATATCACTTGTCGAGCACATGAACAAATTTTTCCTTGGAAGAATGATGGTCTGACATTCTATCAATCTGTTGTTAAGTAATTTAATTTGGAGGGACCAATGTTATGCAGATTAATGTCTTGTACAGATTTGCATAGTTTTGATTTTAGTTAACACCCATAAAAGGCCATCATCCTGATTAAAGAAATGCATTGAATTATATACTGTATTTCTAACAATATTTCAGGCCTGAATACAGAAAAAGGGTAAAACCTTTGTAAAATTTGTTTTAATTGAAAAGGTATGATTTGGTACTAGTAGTGCTGGAATAAGATATTCTAATGCAAACTTTTCATTACATGCTTTTGTCTGTGTATATGTCATTGTAGTTATATGTAATGGAAATTCATACAATATTTATACATGGACGATTTCTTGTTTTGTATGATTTTTATGCGATACGATTTTTGTTTCATATGTGTACATATATGTATATACTATGTAAGATTGTGTGTTTCATTTACATATGATATTTGGCCTATATAGCTGTATGGTAAATACATTGCTGTTTATCATCTATTGTTTTATCATTGTAGCTTGGTACTGTAATTCACTGGTAATTCCACCGATTGAGTCCTCGTCCGAACGACTCTGTCTGTCACTTTATCATGTGGTAGCAGGGGATATCATCTGGTACCTACACGAATATTAAAGTGGATAGGTTGATAGAATCATTCGGACATATTGAGTCCAAATTCTTATACCCAGTACCATAGTTAGATACCCATGGTGAATTGAACTACACCATGCTACATGTAGTGTAGTGCAGTCAACCCAGTCCCTGTACTAAGACTGAAGACTGGTATCCCATTATGGCCAAGTCCCTGTGTTAAGACTGAAGACTGGGTATCCCATTATGACACCCAGTCCCTGTGTTAAGACTGAAGACTGGGTATCCCATTATGACACCCAGTCCCTGTGCTAAGATTGAAGACTGGGTATCCCACTATGACACCCAGTCCCTGTGCTAAGATTGAAGACTGGGTATCCCATTATGACCCAGAACCTGTGCTAAGACTGGTGACTGGGTATCCCATTGTGACCTAGAACCTGAGCTTAGATTGGAGACTGTGGCTTTGTAACGAGTTACATACAGTTATGTGTATATGATATAGGGATTATTGTAGAAATTCAAGGACAGTACAATGTAAAACATTTAAATTAACACAATAAAATAGTAATTTTTCAATTCAGTTACTGAACAAGCATGTTTGATGTTATACAAACTTTGGATTATACATTTTGAAATAATTTGCATATTATACATTTTTTGATTAATTACTATAATTGATGTATAGTAGAAAACGTTAAGATCTGAAGATCTATAAATAAATTGTTAAAAAGAAAAAAATGGAAAAAGGTGGCAGGATCCACAAAGAAAGTGATATGATAAATATTTCAGGAAATTAAGAATGAACATCCACATATGTCTCCTATATGTTATGTATGCAAATTGTTATATTTTTTATATAAAGTATTTAAAAAAACATCTTCTTTTGTTATCTTTATGGTATTGGTTGATTTCCAGCTATTTCACGCTTTGATTAGAATTTACAAGCGACGTTGAGGCTGTAATTTTGTTTCATTACTTTTTAATAATTATCCCTGCCATTGCTATCACATTATTAATTTTGAAATGTGTACATGTTAACCACAAGCATGCTCGAGATTTACAAAGCATGGGTCTAATCATTGGGATTAATGGCCAACAGTGTTTCTCTATATAGCCCAGTTCAACCTTTCTCCGTAGACATCAACTCTTCCTTTTGAGACACATTTCCATTGCTGATATTTCATTATATAGATATCAAACAGAAGCTTAAGAAACAGTCTGCTGAATTAAATCAAATGTATGCATGAGTTACCTCCCTTCTTAGCTCAGCTTATGCCATACCGTGGTGTTCTGCATCCGTCCGTCGGTCAACAATTAAATTCTTCTTCATAACCACTCATTTGAATTGAACAAAATTCTACTGGTATCATCATTATGGGATTAGAATTAAAAATTGTACAAATGGTGGGGCTGAGGAGCAGGGCCAAAAAGGGTCAATTTGGCTTAATTGATATAAACAATTTCTTCTCTGGAACTAAGCAGTGGATATCGCTCAATTTTGTCTGGTTGCATCCTTATTGGGAAGGGATTCAAAATTGTCCAAATGGTGGGATTGACCCCCTGAGGGCTTGAGGAGGGGGAGGGGGGGTCATATGGCAATATTGATATTAATGACTTCTCTTCTCTGGAACTAAGCAATGTATGACATTGATTTTTAAGTGGTAAAATCCCCTGTAGGCTGGGATTCAAATTTATACATATCATTGGGCTGACACCCCCACCCAACAAACCCCCAACCCCCTTGGGTTTTGAGTCTTTTCCCATGCCTGAAGACTTATTGCTTTTGTTTTATCTTTGAAACCATTCAGATCCCCACCCCATAATCACATATAGCCTTGCTGGGCATCAAGGGATGAACACAATCTTGATGTGAAAAATAGGCCCAGGGGTCTTTCCCCACCCTAAGGGACTTATAGTTTCTTTAAATACAATCATGTTGAATCTTGACTTCGTTTCTGGGTTATATCTTTGAAGCAGTTGAGATCCCCACAACATAATCATACATCAATAAATAAAGCTATTACCAAATGGAACATAAACATTATTTTGATGTTTGCTCAAATAAACCAGGTGAGCGATACAGGCCCTCTGGGCCTCTTGTTTCATTTTGTGATGTATTACAGGATTGCAACCCAATTTTTCTTCCTTTTCTGTAAACAAGATAGTCAGTGATAGTTGTTGCTCATCGATTGGTCATACAGGTGTAACTAAGATATTGAAACCAAGACAAGACATCAACATCATGTTTATAAAGAGAAGATTTATTAAAACAAAAGTAAAATGTGAAAAACTTGAATAAACCAGCTCATTGAACAAAAAAACTGAAACATTCAGCTTATTTTCAACGGGAAGCAACAAGGACGAGTAAGTTGAGTATGCATTTGAACAGATCCGTGTTCTATTACAAAACCAACTTGTGATATTTTACACTGGAAGGTAAATAATCAGTATATATATGTATGACCCACATGAGTAAAGTATTGTACATGCCAAGAAAATCAAATATCGGCAACCAATGTATTAAAAAGTCAGTTGATTGAGTTTCAGTGAGAAACGGAAAACATTTACACTGTTACATTAGGTATTTTACATTATGTTGATGCAAAAAGTTATAATAAAAAGCATGAATGTACTATGGTTGAAACTTTTACAATCTTAGCTTATGAGGTACAATGTAGAATGGATTGAGTTTGGGCTCGAAAAGTACTAATTATGTCACTGTTGCTAATAATAGATATTTTTTCATCAAATTTTGGTTTCCAGATAACTTCAGAAAGGATTGATAGGTTTGGCTGAAACTTCATACAATGTAAGCTTGGTTCAATATTTGATCTATTTTTTTTACAGATTACAAACATGTTCAAACATTATTCCACTGTATTACTCGGACCATTGCCTCATTTTCAGCAGCCATAAACATGAATCTATGTAAATAAACTCAATGACATATTCATCTCATTGTCTGCATCATCTGCTCATTATATCATTGACCATCCACATCTCATAGTAAACATTGTATTTCAGCTCTTGGTGACATTTATCACACATTCTGAGGAATCTATCATGTTTATTGATTGCCTTTATTTTCATTCCTTGATTAAAAAAAAAAATAATTAAAACCTTTACATTGTAAACAGTTATTCATTATTAAAACCATGTTATATACATATCTATGGATTATATAATTCACAAAAAATCCTAGTGGCAGTAGGGGCTATTCGGATCCCCACCCCAGGTTTTGTTAGGGGTACAATTTATTTGGTAAATGACTTAGAATAGGATTGAAAGACAACCAGAGATATAAGTTATTTACTTTGGAGAACACAGGCCAGGTTAATATTTTAATGGAAATGCCCTAACTTCTGATACTTGCATACCAAGTCAAAATCTCAACACAAAGGTCACTGTCCCTGAAATAAGGTTTTCAGTACCATATTCTCATTTCACGCTCAGGCTCTTGGAATAATTAAGAAAATGAGACAGCTTTTCATTGCTACCATTGATTGTTAAAATGAGACATATGTTCATTGCTTTCAAGGTCTATGTTGCTTAGAAAATTTAATTGACGGCTGGTTACGTTTGTTGCATATTTAGGAAAGCTTTAATAACATACAATGGCGGGATATATTTTTTCTTCTAAATATAACCGGATTCAGATGCCTGTGCTGCCCTGGTTTCGAACTCTTGACCTCTCAACTCTGAACGACGCTCTAACTTTTAAAATTGTCGGCCAAATGGCGCAATTGTGGCTCACACTGAACACATATATTTGACATGTGACAAGTCCTTGTGACATTGGATATCAAGTATTATGTTAAAACGCAAAACTATACATATTGAAATAATATCTGCAAACTAATTTGAAGATCTTCATTTAAAACAAAGAACGTTAACTTGATTCTAGGACTAACACATCTTAATCAGTTGCTGATCTTCATTTAAAACAAAGAACGTTAACTTGATTCTAGGACTAACACATCTTAATCAGTTGTTGATCTTCATTTAAAACAAAGAACGTTAACTTGACTCTAGGACTAACACTTCTTAATCAGTTGTTGTTTCACCGGAAGTTTGTAGCTGTTTTCTTGAGTCAATCACACGGAACAGGTACTTCCTATATATATAAATAAAAAGTAAACTTTAAGACTTGAAAATAGAATGACGTAGAACTACAGGTGAAAAAAGGCGGGAATGCCCAATATGGGCCGGGGTTCCCCCGATATCAGGTCGCATTTCTAGTCTTATGTTAAAAATAGTAGGAAATAGGTATTTCTGGCTGTTTTAAGACTAGACATGCCCCTGTGATCAGTGTTACTGTCTTCCGAGTACTCATTATAGCGTGGGCTCTTATATGCCATTTCTCTGGTAGCGAAAGCTTTAAACAATTTTATACAAATCAATGAACTTAAATTCCTCCCCCCGCCGACCTTTTGATTTTTTCAGAGTTACTTTCCTTCGTCAGCGGATGGGAGCCGAGAATACACGGTGAATTCATATCTCGGTCAGGCGATTTGGTATAAGGTTTATGGGTAGGATTCTATTAAATGCAACATTATCTTCAAAACACAAACAAAATAAAATATTTTGGAAAAGGCTGAACTATCTTCTGTCTCGGGAAGATTAAAGTTGCTTAATCCAAACTTATACAAGAATATGTTATATTTCACTTGTTAAGTTTCAAGTTGAAATCACACAATCATTTCAAATAGGTAAATCAATATTTGAAGGGGTCTGTGATTGTACTTCTTTGTAAACTGTTAGTTGCTTATAACCCTTCCGCTATTCAGCGCCCACCTTTCTCGGTGAACTGGCTATATCCGTGCGGCTCTCGTACAATTTCCACATTTTCCTGTCCGATACAAGTGAGTGCTTGTTTGATTTCATTAGCGCCTGGGAACTTATCCGGATCTTGTGTCGCATGGAGGCAACGCCAAATGAAGTCTGCTGTACCACTTGACAATCGCTTCATGTCTTCTTCCGGATCTACCAATGTTTGTGGGTTTTCGTTTTCAATGAATTTCACAAGCAATGTATCGCGATGAAACCCGAATGCCTTCACGCCGAGTAGGAGTTCAAACACCAAGAGACCGAGACCGTACATATCCGCTGCTTTCGAGTACGTGTTTCCTCTTAAGACGTTCGGGGAAAGATAGGCAAAATTGCCGACTATTTCTGTCTCTGAAGGCTGTACGAAATTTCTTGGCAAACATTCCCCTGTTAGTTTTACTTCTCCATCTTTGCTGACCTTGATAAAGAAAATAATGTAAATACATTGGATCTTCACGTTGATATTATAGCATCAGGACTTATCTTGCATATAACACTGCACACACATACACACTTTAATTTGAACAGCGCTGATAAATGTGAAAGTATGGAAATCCAAATAAAACGGAAATTCATCTTAAAAGTATTAACCTGGCGTAAAACACAGAAGGTACTAATCCAGTGATTTAACCAATTAAATATTTTAGGACATTGGATATTTCAAATTAATACATAGAATAAGTGTTGATAATCTTAACCTACCATTCACAATTTTGCAATTCCTATCTAACAAGAGTACCGAGCATGGTTCATATTTATATATTAGATAATATACTAGTTTTTGTTAAACATAGTTGTATACATAAAACGTAATTTACTCAAAATTGATAAAACAAGGCAAAAATATGAAAATAGTTGTCGCCGTGAATTACATTTTTGCCAGCTAATGTAGTAATGAAGTTTTCTGTGTTCTTGTTTCTTAAGTAATCATCGAATATACTTCTTAGATACAAGTTGTAAGCGGAAGGCGATGGAAACCATGATCTAAAAACCTAGTTGTATTAGGCATTTGATTGAATTTGGTACGTAACTTACAGTGACAGTGTCCAGGCATAACTCCATGTGTACCAGTCGGTGTTTGTGGAGGTAGCAAAGGCCCTCCAATATCTGTGTTGTGACGGTCAACTTGTTGAATTTGGAACGACGTGGCCATTTTGGTAGGTGTTCTGACAGAGTATACAGATGGTCCTGGAAAATGAAGACCGGAGGGGGTGCATCGGAGTAGTGAATACCCTCCAAAAGTGCCATCGTGTCTTCTCGGAGGAACCTAAACGGACAAACACCAAAGGATAGCATCAAGTATTAAGCATAAGCATCAAAGCAATTGTTTTTAAAACAGTTGGTCTTCAAAACTTAATATTTATTTATTTATGTGCCTTTAAATCTTAAGAAATTACCTTAGCTTGGCTACTTCATTGTATGTTGTGTCGATGAGTGAGGAAGGCAAATACATCTTCATAGTTATCTCACTGTCATTACATTTCCCGCGCTTGATTACCGTCCATAATCCGCCACGACATTCGGATGCTATCTTGTCTGTAGAATTGCTGAAAAGTGATGTGTGGAGAATATCCGATGCTCTAAAGGACCTAGACAGTCTGTAATGATTTTCATCAGCAGCGCAGACTTCGACATCCCGCATATTCTTGACAGATATATAGCCCTTGTGGTAATGATTTAGGCGCCGGTCTGTTCCGTCAATACTCATCTTCAGATTTTCGTATATGCCCTTGCTTTCCACTGCATTCTTTCGGGAGGAGATAGTTCGATCTAGCAACATCTCGTTAGATTTGATAAGCAATGGGATGTTTCTTTCGATCTCAGCAAGTTGCGACACGGACCTGTCCAACATGTTAGTGATAATCTCCTGAAGAATATCTTCATCGGCTAGTGGCGTTAACAGCTCTACCATAAATTTCTCTGTCTGCTCTCTTGCTACTTTTACAGGGTTTTCTTTGTAAAGCTTTTCTTTCCTTGCACTGATGATTCCGTCAACCAGTTTCGTTGATTTTATAACATTTTGCACTGGATGAAGAACCCGTGTTATCAGTTTCATTGGTGTAGCACGGAAGTTTTGCTCCGATGAAGACACTCTTGACATCCTGCGAAGCGTCATTGGATTTGAAAGTGATCTCCGTAACCTATCTCTGTTTTCTGACTCTCTCTTGTTCATGCCATCTTCTATTTTCTTCAGATCCTCTTGCAGCAAACTTAATTGTATTTTGATAGCAGTTGCGGTTCGTTCTTCCATGAGAGCAATCTGCCCTTTCTCGGATTCCCATTCCTCTATTAGTCTTGTAACTCGTTCAGCTATTCTCCAGCGCAAAGTAATCTTCACATAAGGCCAACCACGTTCGTCAAGTTCAGGAAGTTCCTCGGGTAGCCATTTTGTGAGAGCCATTCTTGCGTAAGGTTTCATCAATTCCGGTCGGAACTCTTGACATAATTCTTGTGAAGTCTGCTTAACATCGCTCCTCAGTTCGTCGAAAACGGCACCGGACTTACTTTCCAGTGTGTGCAGTTTCTTTTTTATCTTTTCGACATTTTCTTTCCTTTCATTTTCTGACATATTGACTTGAGCGATCAAAGCTTGAAGCTGATGTCTCGATCTGGAGAACACCTGGACCATCCACCTAGATTAAATAAATAAAGAAATGATTCAATTCGTATTTCGATTATAATATGAGTTGGCGTTTAGGGTTAAGTGTCACAAAATTGCTTAACTATGTATTTTTATCATCATTCATTAAAACAAAAGATAGGTATTTGCAGTTCCTTTATGGCTGGAACCAGGAAAACTCGCTTTCAGGTCCTCTAATCCACGAATAAGTGGCCTGACGAACATTACAACTGTAATACTAAAATGTATAAATTTTGGCTTAATATCTAGTTTATATAATAGCATCTAAACTTCTATTACTACACTTATTTAACGCTAAGATAAAATTTCCGTTTAACGCCAAAACTGAAAAAGATATATGCACATTTCGAATTCTTTTTTACCCGACAATCTGATAAGGTACGCACTTATAGGTCTGCTCTATCCTATGGTCCATGGCATGGATATACATGTCTCTTAGACGCTCCAGGAACACCCGGTACAGCTCGGGGATAAAGTCTGGGTCACATTCGGCCTCCTTGATGGCGTATTCTGTCTTGAATGGGATAACTTGGGACGATGTTAGACACGGCCAACAATCGCCCAGTAGTTTTACGGTGTTGTTAAACACTACTTTCTGTTCACTCGACTTTACCAGGTCCCATCGGTTACATACAAACATGGCGCTCTTCGAATCTAAATGTTCAAGTCTTTGCTGTTGATTCATCTGTTGCTTATCGATGACCATCTTCAGCATACCCAGCAGCTGGGGAAACACATAAAATATATCTAATAACTTAATACAATGAAGTTATCCGTACAAATAGCATTAACGTTAGAGCTTAGATATACACAATACATAAGAAAAGCTACTCTGAGGCCTGAACGGTTGTGTAAGTAAATATATAGATATACTTTCATACAGGACAATCAGTCAATATTTTACATTTAATATGAATTGGGATCTTTTACACAGTGCATCTCTTGAAATCATTTCATTTCTCCTGAATAAATATTATCAACATGCATTTTGCAAGTGTTTTTAGTTGTTACACTTATACTAACTCTGTCTTCATCTACTCCCCCTGCATTGTCAGATTTGATGACGTAGATGTATCCCATAATTTCGTTCTCCTGAATGAAGTCAGCAATTACACTGTCCATAGCCTCATTTTCGCCTATTCCTGGGGAGTCTACTATCACAAGACCACACTGTACAAATACATAAATAAATAAATAAATAAATAAATAATTGTTACACTACATGAGCAGCAAAATATGTCAATACATTTTCATTGTGTATTTTGATCAATCTACAAACTCATACACATGCACCTGAAATAATACGTAGATATTTGATACACTAAATGTTCTAGAAATATTAAGATATGTCATAACATATATATATTTGGTGATCAACAAACCTTAAGAACATCGCACGGAACCTGGAACCTTATTTCTTTGATTGGTGATTGGAACTGTCGTTTGTTCTCGTCCTTTATTCGCAGACGATCCCAAAGGTAGTCATGTACCCATTTTATGTTGATATCGTGGAATTTCTCCGTCTGAATACTGCTCATCTGATATACAATCTCGGCATACATCTTCTTTCCATAAGATATGCGAGTTATCACTGACGTTGAACTGCCGGTGAATGAAGGCAAGATAGACTGTCCTAATAGCAGATTTAACAAACTCGACTTCCCAGCTGAAGTTTCCCCTGAAATATACATAACACTATGAAGGGAACTCTGACCAAGATGAAATTGACCATCAAAATTAGGACATTTTATTCATTCAGTGTTTTTATTTACTCATGTTCGTCATGCTAGAAAGTAGATCCAACATATGTCATAGTTACAGTGCATCGGATCCTGGAGCAATTACTACACATTATACTACGCCAGCTAACTTGAGTGAGGTGCCCACACACGCAAAGCGGGTAAGTGTAATTATTGTGACGATGTCCAAGAATGAAATAAATTCGTATTGCAAACTAAGAAGCTCTCATATAACAAGGAAGATGTAAATATGAGATTAACAAAGTCTTACCGACATCAGAAATATTTTAGGCTGTGTCCAAAACACATTAAGTCTGTCATTTACAAGTTTATATAACATTTTATTTTTATATCAATTTTTATTTAACTTTGTTCAACTATTTTTATAGATTTGTGTTAAAGAAATTAGTGAATTACCCCGTCAGTATTCACTAGAAGCGTCTGCTGTCAAATCTGGACACAATGAACACTGCAGCGATATAGTTAATATTTTATTAGAAATTAGACGTTTAAACGTTTCAACGTTTTAAATCAGGCGTTCAGCGTCAAAAATATTGATTTGGTGAAACATACAAGGGATTTAATTGAAAAATGAAATTAGAACTATCAATCTGCTACGTACGGAAGCCAGTTAGGGTCACAGCGAAAAAATATATTATGTCGTAATAACGACATAGTATCTCGTAATAACGACTTAGCTATGTCGTAATAACGACATAGTATCTCGTAATAACGACTTAGCTATGTCGTAATAACGACTTAGTATCTCGTAATAACGACTTAGCTATGTCGTAATAACGACATAGTATCTCGTAATAACGACATAGTATCTCGTAATAACGACTTAGCTATGTCGTAATAACGACATAGTATCTCGTAATAACAACTTAGCTATGTCGTAATAACGACTTAGTATCTCGTAATAACGACTTAGCTATGTCGTAATAACGACATAGTATCTCGTAATAACGACTTAGCTATGTCGTAATAACGACTTAGTATCTCGTAATAACGACTTAGCTATGTCGTAATAACGACTTAGTATCTCGTAATAACGACTTAGCTATGTCGTAATAACGACATAGTATCTCGTAATAACGACTTAGCTATGTCGTAATAACGACTTAGCTATGTCTTAACTTGCAGCAAGTCATCTGTTGGGACATGTGACTTCATTGGATTGAACAGTTTCAGCTTTTGATTGCTTATTATCAGAAAATATTGCACATAACTTTTTCAAATCCCATTTTAATTTAGTTGTACATTCTAATGTAGTAGAATCTAGTCCTTGTGCATTTTACTGTTTGGGACTGACCTGAATCACAATATCGCCACCAAGTGGCCATCTCGGGTTTTAAGAGTACACAAAAACTGGTAATGTTAAACTGGACTCTACAAGTTTGGTACACTATATGCATACATTAAAAGTTCATCTTGGAATATTGGAGCGCAGTGTAAAATATGGCTTAGTAAGTCATTTAGTATCTAAATATTGTATACGTTTTTGGCATTTTGGCAAGGAACAATTTGAAAGATCATCATTGGTGAGAGGTAGAGGTGAAGTTCTTTGTTCCAGTGCCACTTTCAGACATGATTTTAGGTTGCCCTTTGTCCATCGTTTTCCTTTGTGCGTTTGTAAACAATTTACCTGCGACAAAATTCGATGAATGTTCAACCAAAACTGTGAAATATGTGGTCCTCACCACCAGGAAGCCTGAGAGGCGGGGCCAGAAAAGGTCAAAATGACATATACATTGTGTATTTCAAAAATCTGCTTCTCAACTCCGAAACATGATAGAATATAGATGGTCCAACGTCCATCAAGTTAAAAACAATCATTTGTACAAACTTGTTATGACAAAATATGTAACTACATTTTTGTATTGTGTTCCTTATTTCTTTCAAAATGTAACAGTTAGTTACTGTAGCATCAACTTGATCGGTTTAATGCAAACATCGTTGAATTTGTAAAATGTTTACACACTAATAGCTACAACCACTTGGCTCGAGCAAACGTTTTGTGAAACGGCTCTTACTCTAGATCTTTGAACATGGATTGAGTAACGCAACAATGAGACCGGTGTTTTGGACTCACGATGAATGCACTTGACTATAAAGTGATTGAACTATCATTGTTTAAATTTACGTGAAATCAACGAAATGATTAAAAGTAAGAAATACATGTTAGCTTGATGTTCATTATTGGTATTGCTAAGTATCATCCGATTAAAGATATATGTCCATGGGATTGCGTACTTCAATAAGTTTGTACTATGGTGTTCATGGTAAGCACACTCAGAAATGAGTAGAACGAACATATTGCAACTGTTGAGACATGAATTCTGCTTAGCACCGACAACAGTGTTACTCATCACCTACTATTTCGTCGTTATTACGAGATACTAAGTCGTTATTACGACATAGCTAAGTCGTTATTACGAGATACTAAGTCGTTATTACGACATAGCTAAGTCGTTATTACGAGATACTAAGTCGTTATTACGACATAGCTAAGTCGTTATTACGAGATACTATGTCGTTATTACGAGATACTATGTCGTTATTACGAGATACTATGTCGTTATTACGACATAGCTAAGTCGTTATTACGACATACTATGTCGTTATTACGACATAATATATTTTTTCGCTGTGACCCTAACTGGCTTCCGTAGCTACGGGAATGTCTTCTGAGATATGTTTAGCACCACAACCCGTCTACATTCAAATCTTCATAGCCGACATGAGACCGAAACAAAAAGAAAACAATTACAAAGGTAACAAAATCGACATACTGAAAGCATTCACTGTCAATATGAATGCAATGTTACTGACTTTACAATGCTCAGGCATAATCATAATATCGGATATAGAAAATAGACACAATGAAAAGTAAACAAAGTGGATAATACAAAGCAAATATTTAAATATATAATGCACCCGAGGTATAGAATGGCTGTGTCAGTGTTGTGTAGCTAAAGTGTGTTATGAGGGTGACTGATAAAAGGCGTTTCTTTGGGAATGTAATCCGTGCAGCACTGTGCACTAGATTTGAGCCGTTATTGTACAGACGATATGCAACAATGATTAAAAGCTCGAGTATGCTTTGTGGATCAAATTGATTTAAACATATTTTTATTTGTAAATGAACTTTACAAAGGGATTGGGCACAAGTTATACAACTTATATAAAGCCCTTTCCCGATCAAATTAAACCGTATTTACCGCAATTATACCCCACTTATTGTAGCTCCCAAAATAGAGTGGTTAAACAAAGCCTTTTGAAATATATTCAAAAGCCTTACTTTTAAACTCCCATCCAAGTCAATGACGAACATATTCAATATCTTAATTTGAAAGAAAATTAACACTTATCAGTGTAAATGTAGGTGAAAATCATCTCAGAACTCGCCGTTTTATGAAAAGAAACTCGAGCTTATGCTAACGATCGGGAAACATTATAAAGGATTGATCTATATATCGAACAAATCGAACACAAACGTTGGCGGAAAGTGGGGACGTAAAGAAATAAAGGATATATGTTCCGGTCCGTTTAATAGTTTTTTTCTAAAATGTATCAGCTTAAAGATTTTATAATTCAATATGGTTTCGTACCAAGAGCTGTTAAAATTTTAGACACGAATTTATGAACTAATATTCTCATGTAATCTGAAGCAATAATGTGTTTTAATTCCAAAATACTGTAAATCGCATCACTCATACAAAATCAATTTCCATTCCAATAGTTTTGTAATAACGAAAATTGATAGATCTTCTCTTTCTATTGATGAAAGTATATAGGTCATATTCTTGTGATTGATTAGTGCAACGACGACTTGCACCGAGTCATATGGTCTCGGGTAGTACTGGTTTACCCAACCTTACATATTATGATTATCAGGGGATTACCTGTTATCCTAATAATTGAACTTAATGTTTAAATGTAGTCATGTCAGGTATATTTTCCAGTTTACTTCCTGGTTCGTGTAAATGTTATTATCCATTTCTGTCGTACCTGGTAGTAGCTCACATTGTAGGTACTTGGTACGCACTAGTGTATTTGGACAGAAAATCTATAGATTGAAAAAATGCCTATTATACATTTTCTGTTTATTTTGTGAGATCTGTGTCTTGACATTGGAGTAAGCCTGTATTGTAATTACAACTTAGCACTTCATACAACAAGCTTTTTGCCGTGTAGAAAACACGAACCGAAACTACCCATGCATTTACGGTGTCGTTAATGAACTGAACACGCCGTTTGTCGTAAACTCTACCATGTAGTTCTAGAAATGTCTAATGTTAAAGGAAGTCTGCAATAAACAAGTTTCAACTAGTTTCTTTGTAATTTATCAAACAAAATGCCGTCATTTAAGACTAATATGCATTTCTACCGATGCATGATATCTCTTTACGACGTGTTTACGATATGGTAACTCATGCAGGACCATTTGCATCAGAATATTGATTATATACAATTTCATATTCTGCAATAAAACAGTTTGTTTGACATTTTTTTTTTTTTTTAACGTCCTGTTAACAGCCAGGGTCATTTAAGGACGTGCCAGGTTTTGGAGGTGGAGGAAAGCCGGAGTACCCGGAGAAAAACCACCGGCGTACGGTCAATACCTGGCAACTGCCCCACGTAGGTTTCGAACTCGCAACCCAGAGGTGGAGGGCTAGTGATAAAGTGTCGGGACACCTTAACCACTCGGCCACCGCGGCCCCTCTTTTGACATACTTGGTTATACTACAGGCAAATGCTGCATGAACAAAATAGCTGAATGAGGAAGTTTTATATTCTTCTATCGACGTATATCATAAACTATTTCTAAATACATACTTTATTATGCACATCAACATTAACAAGTTGATAAACGTCGTCTTTATATGCAAATGAAGAAACCGACCTATTTCCACGTTTGTTGGGTTTATCGACCCATGAACAGCCAGTGTCATATATACACCGCAGGCTGTGGTCACGTTAACATGCACGTGCTGCGACATTGAAGTTCATTATACGGAACGTAAAAACAATCCAAAACTACTATATTTACATTCTGTGTCGCATTTGCCTATATGTCGTTAGTAAACCAAATTGTATTCATGAGACTGTATACTACAATTTACAGTGATTCGGTCAGTGTAGGAATACAGACCCAGGTGTTGCTGGTCAAAACAATGGCCGCCAGTTACTTTCGGTCTGGCTTAGCACTAGCTTAGCAGTAGAACAGAAGCATATCTGTGCAGTCTATTATAATCAAACTACATGTACATGGTTATCTAATCCACGAGTAAAGGAATTTCATTTCATGTTCTAGCACCTTTAGCAATTATGATTTACCTCTGGGGTTGCGAATTCGAAACCTACGTGGGGCAGTTGTCATGTACTGACCGTAGGCCGGTGGTTTTTCTCCGGGTAATCCGGCTTTTCTCCACCTCCAAAACCTGGCACGTCCTTAAATGTCCCTGGCTGTTAATAGGACGTTAAACAAAAACAAACAATTTAGCAATTATGACATACTGAATAAGAAGTTGATAGCGGACAACTTACCTGCCACTACAAATACGCATTCTCCTTTTTCCATCCGTTCAATGTGCTGTGCCAGCTCCTTTTTCAAATCTTTTACAGTTCCTTCAGTCCTTAACAAGTCTTCTATTGCATCAATACCTTTCTCGTTCTGACGTTCCGTGATGGTCTTTTCGAATTCTTCGAGCAGTATGTCAATCTTCAATCTCTTGTGGGTGTCTTCCTTTTGTGACACCTCCAGCGACTTTGCAATCTGAAAGAAATCAATATATCAAGAAATCAATATATCAAGAAATCAATATATCAAGAAATCAATATATCAAGAAATCAATATATCAAGAAATCAATATATCAAGAAATCAATATATCAAGAAATCAAAATAGATTCTTTGTCTGACGACATTGATGTTAACACTTTGTATGAGAGACATACCAAAGGATGGCGCCTTCGAACTTATTGGTAGATAAATCAAAAACCGAAAAATAATAAAACTGTTACTGTGATAGATTAGGTGTTAATTAATTAAAACAAAAGTGAGAATAGGGAAGTCAATATGGACAGAGAGATGTTCAGATATAGAAGGGGAGGAGGTTACAAAGCTAAATTATTAGGAATACTTCTTTATATTTGTTTTCAGATGTTATTCCGGAATAGCTTTTGCAACAAAGTTAAAAAAAAAAGTCATGGTATTCTAGGGAACTAATGATAAAGACTTGGGCCAGCTAGGTTCCTGCCTTTACAGGACAAATAAAAAACGGTTATAGTGAGATTTCTATTTAAAAATATCTTACGAAATCTAACTTAAGATATCATGCATCAAACACTGTTTAATGTATGCATATTGGATTGGTTCCCTCGCATGTAATGATACGTTATTCGATATATATTACGAAATAATGCAATGAAGTTTTGGAGAAGTGTCAGACAATGGACTTCCTGGTCTGTCAATATTACCTATAATTGCTTCAGAATCGTCTCTTTTGCAACAAGGCAGAAAATATCGTGATCGCGGTAAGATATGTAACCAAAAGAAAGATCCTCATTGTTTGTGTGGCCTGGCAGGTTTCTTTAGAAAAAAGTCAGGGGTGCATTCTTGTTTACATAATCTTTGTGATGCGCGCATATTTTCGCTTTACTGTTGATGACTAATTAGAAAAGAATTTCCTCCAAGTTTCTTTCTTAACAACAACGGTGACTGTTCTTTCGATAAAAAGTTGAGAAGATAAAGGCTTTGATTAGTCATTACCGTATTCATACTCATATAAGCCCTCTCCCCTAATGTAAAAGTTAAGTACTGTATTTACGTATCCTCTAATAATCCCCTCCCCTAATGTAAAAGTTTAGTACTGTATTTATCCTCAAATAATCCCCTCCCCTAATGTAAAAGTTTAGTACTGTATTTATCCTCAAATAATCCCCTTCCCTAATGTAAAAGTTTAGTACTGTATTTATCCTCAAATGATCCCCTCCCCTAGTGTAAATGTAAAGTACTGTATTTATCCTCAAATACACACTCTCCTAGTGTAAAAGTTTAGTACTGTATTTATCTTCAAACAAACCCTCTCCTTAGTATAAAAGTTTAGTACTATATCAATCTGTTTTTTTTACCTGTTGGAGATACGATTGCTATGTACATTGCGTTGCATGATAACCCGAATATCAAGTTTCCTCGATTTTGTCCAAAAATTAATAAGATATGTTATTTTCTCGGAAATGATAAAGCTGCGACGTTTTCTATAACTTCTCGTTTATTGGTATGTAACTGCAAACTGTCATATTGGCATCCTTTAATTATTAAAATGAAACGAGAAAATGATGCCATAAAACAGTCCTATAATACAGGTGTTAATGTCATTTCTCTGTCAAGAAGGATTAGAAAAACCGCCCAAAAATGTGATGAATGTGCCTTGTTATTATTACATGAACAATGTTGCGGTATCGATTTCAGTGCTGACCGGGTTTTCCATCTGTTTTGTTTTTTCGAGAAATATCGATATATGCATATGAATTATTCAACTATCGGCGAATAATACAAGTCTTGGTTTGGTGGTTTGATGATATATTTATTATACCATATATGAACCAGATGAGAGATTGGTACAAACACATTTTTGGAAATTTGGCAGATGAAGAACTCTACTGTATATTCTATAATCAGCACGAGGAATTCAGCGTGGAAACATAACAGTTAAAAAAGATCATAATGATAGCATCGATGTACATAGGTAATAACATAAGATATTTCATAATCAGAAAGGAAAACTCATCTATTCTGAAACATAAGAATATGATTAATTGATGCGTGCTATATTTGTATGACAACATGCAATGTCTGTATTCTTACGGTTAAAATAATGACATGGTACATGTGTAAGAGTATTCAGATGCAGATGCATGTTTGGAAATATTCCAGTTCTTCCCTCCCATCAGATCAGATGATATTACTTGTTTCAAGCTTAAGAACACATGGATCGTATATTTCTAAGGGAAAGGATGACTTGGTGTTGTGGAAATTTCCCCCGACACTCCATTGTCTATACCAGTAAACGCGTGCCGTTCTTTCGTGACATCATTGTTATCGTGCTGATATATACATGATATGTGTCATTTGATATTTTCAGTAAAATACATCTTTAACACTGTATCAGGAACGTAAGGCGTGGTGTAACGTATTTCCTTACATGTTGGTTGTCTGATTTTGGGTAAATAGATTTTACGTATTTCAAACCATCAGATAAAATATATGAAGTATAAGGTACAATAATACAATTTCGGAGGAATTATGTTTACATAGTACCGTAAATAATGAGAGATTCAGATAGAGGAGGGCAATGATATAATATCGGGGGAATTATGTTTACATAGTACCGTTAATAATGAGAGATTCAGATAGAGGAGGGCAATGATATAATATCGGGGGAATTATGTTTACATAGTACCGTAAATAATGAGAGATTCAGATAGAGGAGGGCAATGATATACTATCGGGGGAATTATGTTTACATAGTACCGTAAATAATGAGAGATTCAGATAGAGGAGGGCAATGATATACTATCGGGGGAATTATGTTTACATAGTACCGTAAATAATGAGAGATTCAGATAGAGGAGGGCAATGATATACTATCGGGGGAATTATGTTTACATAGTACCGTAAATAATGAGAGATTCAGATAGAGGAGGGCAATGATATAATATCGGGGGAATTATGTTTACATAGTACCGTAAATAATGAGAGATTCAGATAGAGGAGGTCAATGATATAATATCGGGGGAATTATGTTTACTTTTTTCTTTTCTTCCGGAGCTAGACATGTGTAGGGATACAGTTGAATGAACTGGCATAAAATCACAAACGTTTATATATCTATGAATTAAATGTCTATTTTGGTTCGACGATTAGATGTTAAATACTCGTTTGGTAAGAAGTGCCAAGCCACCATGACATAGCCACATTTGTGCTCAGATCCACTAATGATTTAATTTTATTACTAAATTTTAAAATAGCGTTTTGATAAAAGGCTTTAAATGACTATATCTGAGCCTCAACCAAGAGTTAAAAGCATATACATGTATGTCGGTCTAGATCCAGACAGAGATTACAATCATTATTTGTCCAACAATTAGGGAAAACTAATGAGATATTAAAACTAAAAAGAAAAACAAGAGTTCGCAGTACGTATTGATGAATCTCGTTTGAAATTTTATTAAACAAACAAACAAAAATGGAAAATTATTGTGACCGATTTTTAACAAGGTTATTGTAAACTGGAGTGTAGTTTCGTAAATAATTGATTTGAGTTTCGAACAGTTTGTACAAAATGGCATTGACTTTAAACTCTGATCCTGAAAACTTATCAAGAAGTTAAACAAGCATTTTAAATTTGATTATCATCCATGTCAGTGATGCTTCTATTCTCCACATCTTGTTGATAGAGGATAATAACACAACTACACGACCTTATAGGACACCGAATAAAAAATAAAATGCAATATGAACCAAACAAAGAAAAAACACCACCCTAAAAAGCATCTAATACAGGTATCACTGCAAAAGCTATATGCTGAAATCATCTGTCTATGACTGCTATTGAAAACACGAACGATGGAAGTAATGTAAAAAAAAGTATCAAATGAAATACAATCAAAGACCTAATTGCGCGTTTACGATTGAATATTTTTCGAAAGACACCCTTAAGAATTTTAATTTCAATTGAAGTGCTTTTGGTCTCATAGAAAAGTAATTAATCAAAATATGCTAGCTACTCCAACCGAATCAGTGATTAAAGAGGAAGATTAACATACAGCGAGGTCGACGGATCAATACCACCATTACTGACTCGTACCTGCTTGCACACAAGTTTTAGCGCATTTCCAAAATTGTTTTGACAGATTAGTGCAATGATAGATTGGCGTACCACTTATCTTCCAAAGAAGTTTGAGGTAGAAAGCACAAAGCATTCATAATTTAGCCCACTGCTTCTAACGAAAAAGGCGCGAAATAAGGTTACCGCTAACCTTATAGCTGTAAAGCTTCAATGCTTTACTAAAACACGCAACCGAACAAATCTGTCAAAATTCATCAGTTTATTGGGTAATGTTGTAGATTTCAGAACAGGTAATAGAGGTTATACACAAATACTGATGATGCTTTACTTTAAATTTTGTTATCCTTTGATAAAAAAAAAATGAACATGTCGATCGGATATCCATCAAAAGCCTTAATTCAAAGACAACCACATACTCTTCATATCCTCTCCCACCTCCATCTTTACTTTTCATGTTACCAGCAGGGTACAAATAAGCAGTATGATGAACATGAACAATTTAATATTATTAATTTCTAGACCCTAGTTATATTATGTTTACACAGTTGATTCAATATCCAAGGATTCGGTCCTCGTACCATGCCTTCAGTTACAGGGATTTATAGACACATAGACTGCCTTCAGTGACAGGGATTTATAGAGATGTAGACTGCCTTCAGTGACAGGGATTTATAGACATATAGACTGCCTTCAGTGACAGGGATTTATAGACATGTAGACTGCCTTCAGTGACAGGGATTTATAGACATGTAGACTGCCTTCAGTGACAGGGATTTATAGACATGTAGACTGCCTTCAGTGACAGGGATTTATAGACATGTAGACTGCCTTCAGTGACAGGGATTTATAGACATGTAGACTGCCTTCAGTGACAGGGATTTATAGACATATAGACTGCCTTCAATAACAGGGATTTATAGACATATAGACTGCCTTCAGTGACAGTGATATAGACATATAGACTGCCTTCAATGACAGTGATATAGACATATAGACTGCCTTCAGTGACAGGGATTTATAGACATATAGACTGCCTTCAGTGACAGGGATGTATAGACACGTAGACTGCCTTCAGTGACAGGGATTTATAGACATATAGACTGCCTTCAGTGACAAGGATTTATAGACATATAGACTGCCTTCAGTGACAGGGATTTATAGACATATAGACTGCCTTCAGTGACAGTGATATAGACATATAGACTGCCTTCAGTGACAGGGATTTATAGACACATAGACTGCCTTCAGTGACAGGGATTTATAGACATGTAGACTGCCTTCAGTGACAGGGATTTATAGACATATAGACTGCCTTCAGTGACAGGGATTTATAGACATATAGACTGCCTTCAGTGACAGGGATTTATACACATATAGACTGCCTTCAGTGACAGGGATTTATAGACATATAGACTGCCTTCGGTGACAGGGATTTATAGACATATAGACTGCCTTCAGTGACAGGGATTTATAGACATATAGACTGCCTTCAGTGACAGGATGTATAGACATACGGACTGCCTTCAGTGACAGGGATTTATAGACATATAGACTGCCTTCAGTGACAGGGATTTATAGACATGTAGACTGCCTTCAGTGACAGAGATTTATAGACATGTAGACTGCCTTCAGTGAAAGGGATTTATAGACATATAGACTGCCTTCAGTGACAGGGATTTATAGACATATAGACTGCCTTCAGTGACAGGGATTTATAGACATGTAGACTGCCTTCAGTGACAGGGATTTATAGACATATAGACTGCCTTCAGTGACAGGGATTTATAGACATATAGACTGCCTTCAGTGACAGGGATTTATAGACATGTAGACTGCCTTCAGTGACAGGGATTTATAGACATGTAGACTGCCTTCGGTGACAGGGATTTATAGACATATAGACTGCCTTCAGTGACAGGGATTTATAGATATATAGACTGCCTTCAGTGACAGTGATTTATAGACATATATACTGCCTTCAGTGACAGGGATTTATAGACATATAGACTGCCTTCAGTGACAGGGATTTATAGACATATAGACTGCCTTCAGGTGACAGGGATGTATAGACATATAGACTGCCTTCAGTGACAGGGATGTATAGACATATAGACTGCCTTCAGTGACAGGGATTTATAGACATATAGACTGCCTTCGGTGACCGGGATTTATAGACATATAGACTGCCTTCAGTGACAGGGATTTATAGACATATAGACTGCCTTCAGTGACAGGGATTTATAGACATATATACTGCCTTCAGTGACAGTGATTATAGATATATAGACTGCCTTCGGTGACAGGGATTTATAGACATATAGACTGCCTTCAGTGAAAGGGATTTATGGCCATATAGATTGCCTTCGGTGACAGGGATGTATAGACATATAGACTGCCTTCAGTGATCGGGATTTATAGACATATAGACTGCCTTCAGTGACAGGGATTTATAGACATATAGACTGCCTTCAGTGACAGGGATTTATAGACATATATATTGCCTTCGGTGACAGGGATGTATAGACATATAGACTGCCTTCAGTGATCGGGATTTATAGACATATAGACTGCCTTCAGGTGACAGGGATTTATAGACATATAGACTGCCTTCAGTGACAGGGATTTATAGACATATAGACTGCCTTCAGTGACAGGGATTTATAGACATATAGACTGCCTTCAGTGACAGGGATTTATAGACATATAGACTGCCTTCGGTGACAGGGATTTATAGACATATAGACTGCCTTCAGTGACAGGGATTTATAGACATATAGACTGCCTTCAGTGACAGGGATTTATAGACATGTAGACTGTCTTCAGTGACAGGGATTTATAGACATGTAGACTGCCTTCAGTGACAGGGATTCATAGACATATAGACTGCCTTCAGTGACAGGGATTTATAGACATATAGACTGCCTTCAGTGACAGGGATTTATAGACATATAGACTGCCTTCAGTGACAGGGATTTATAGACATATAGACTGGCTTCAGTGACAGGGATTTATAGACATATAGACTGCCTTCAGTGACAGAGATTTATAGACATATAGACTGCCTTCGGTGACAGGGATTTATAGAGATGTAGACTGCCTTCAGTGACAGGGATTTATAGACATATAGACTGCCTTCAGTGACAGGGATTTATAGACATGTAGACTGCCTTCAGTGACAGGGATTTATAGACATGTAGACTGCCTTCAGTGACAGGGATTTATAGACATGTAGACTGATGAAGACAGTTGTCATTTTTACTTATGGTCGACATCATAATCTCTTCTTTGCATGGCGATGCTTTCAAAAACGAAGACGCTCATCCCTGTGGAAACAGCTGGGTTTATTTGTCCTTTTCGTTAACGACAGTCTCCATTCAAAGATGTCTTGTGTCCATAGTTGACTGTTGTTTTACAGGTTTTTAGTTTGAATTAAGATTACGTTTGCACATCAGTATTATTTGGGTGTTTTCAGGGAAAATGTAAGCGTTAAAACATAAATCATTAGTCTACTATAAGCACGCATTCATACACCGTAAACCATCGTCAATACTGTCATCTTTAATTTTTGCTCCGCGATCTGGTAATATGTCTAGGTATTCGGATGATACAGTGGTAACACACTTGTCTAAGCAACCAAATTCGATTCCAGATTGGACATGAAAAGGTATAGGCTGACCAGTCCGATCGCGTAAGTTTTCTCCAGGTACTCCGCCCCCCTCCCCCCTCCCCCTCCAATGTCAGGCCTCTAGCGCTTCCATTCGCGTCGACAAGTGTGATGAATATAATTCGATGTAACTTGTTTTCTACCACAATACCCTGTGTTATTCAACTATCAGACCATCAGTTAATCATTACAGCTGTTGATTACAATCTGTTTATACCACACGTGGTATAAACTCTGTACGCATTTTGATTGGCTATCACGGTAAACTTTGACCAAAGCTGCAATTGTTATTGACGTCATCAATAATCTAATGACGTCACGTCACCGGGTCCCGGACGTCACCGTTACACTTTATTTCCATACGCGAAATTATACTTGGCCACGTTTCCCTTTGATTCAAGCCGATATTATTGTGGTAGAAACAGGTCACACGACTCGAAATTGTTTTGGATATGAAATTTATTTCACACTCGTAAGTTATTTTTCAAAAGTTGCAAAAAACACTCGCTAAAGCTCGTGTCTTTTGTAACTTTTAAAAAATAACTTACTCGTGTGAAATAAATTCCATATCCAACAACCACTCGTTGTGTAACCTCTATGTAAAATAGATTTACATGTATATCTTGGTTTGAGCATTGAAACAGCGGGCTGAAGTTAGCAGCGGATTCGTTGTTCGTGGGTATTCGAATAACGAATCCGCTGTGATTGGGATTCAGTTTTTTTAATGTTTAAATGATATTTCTTTTTATTGACATTTTGACGTTTGGATTCAAATAACGAATCCGCTGCAGCAGTGAATTTGGGATTCAGTTTCATATTTGTAATTTTTCTTATAATATATGAATGGGGATTCGAATAACGAATCCGCCAGCAGCGGATTGGGGATTCAAAAACGGATTGGGGATTCAGTTTTTTATGTTTAAATGATATTTCATTTTATTGACATTTTGACGTTTGGATTCAAATAACGAATCCCCTGCAGCAGCGGATTGGGGATTCAGTTACATATGTTTAATGGATTTTTCTTTTTTCTTTTTCTTTTTATTGAAATTTTGATTTTGGGATTCGGATAACTGCCAGGGACGGATTGGGGATTCAATTACTTATATTTTATTGGTATTTTTCTGATTAACTATGATTGGAGATTCGATTTTACATTTTGATTTTGTGATTCGAATAACGAATTTGCTGCCAATAGCGTATTGTGGATTCAGTTCTTGATGTTTAATTGACGTATGTTATCACAAATTACGAAAATGGTAATTAGCGGGTATTTCAATGATATGATTACTAAATAATTCAATCAGCAATAATGGAGTTCTAGTTCGAATCTGCTGCCCAAACGTTTCTTTCCTGTGGGAGGTTTATCGTCTCTTTACAAGTAGACGAAGTTCTATGTTTCTTCGCCAGAAGGAACATAGAACCAGAAGGGTTCCTACCGTTGTGACCTCTAACGAGATCGAGTATCATTTCGATATAGCTGAAGGTTTGATTGGAATGCAAACATGTATAAGGAATTTGAAATTCTATCAGTAAAATACTCTTGATTATTATATTTATGCTACCAATTGAATACTATTGTTATACTAATCTGCTGTTATTCGAATCTCCAATCATATATTAAAAGGAAAAATATCAATTGAACATGTATCTAACCGAATTCCCAATCCGCTGCTGGCAGCGGCTCCGTTATTCGAATCTCCAATAATATTTTATAAGAACTAGAAATGTCTGTAGGACATAAATGGCCCCGCCTCATCATGAAATTAGTTCCCGACACTTGGACAATATTTAAATTTTGACCAATAAGGGGCCAGAAAATGGCTTCCATCCCCCCCCCCCCCCCCCCCCCCTCCCCAAATAAATACTGCCATTGCCTTTGTATAGCCAAACTGTATATAATACCAAATTTCATGAAAATCGAACGATATTTAAATATCCTCCAATCAGAGTCCTCTATTTGGCGGATATCTTTAATTCAAGTTCTGTTGTTTTTTTATTGTTATTATGAGTGCTGTCATGGTATCATCTCTCCCATCAAGTTCCATTAGAATCAATCAGATAGAACAAGCGTTAATAACGAATATCAAATCCGCTGCTAATTCAGCCCGCTCATTATTGAAACCAGGTTTTAAAAAATCATGTTTCGTGATTCGCTTTGCTTTTTGATATGTTGAATAATTACAAGTTTGTGTATCAGATTGATAATATACAACAAAACAGCAAGAAGGTGACCTTGATTCGTCTAATAAGGAAGCGAGATGTAGTTAATCCTTAATAGACTACAAATTTTGCCGTAAATGTGATTATACATACTAAAGCATTCATGTCAGAACTGGTAATGGTAACTTATGGGAACATCGATAGTAATATTGGTTGTTTAATTATATATATATCACGACTTATTATGAATTGTTCAATATTACACAAAGGCTTATTATTGATTGTTCAATGATACACCACGGCTTATTATTGTTTGTTCAATAAAACACCACGTGTTATTAAAGATTGTGCAATAATGTACTACGGCTTATTATTGATTTTTCAATGATATACCACGGCTTATTATTGATTGTTCAATAATAACCAAGGCTTGTTATTGACTGTCCATTGAAATCACCAGGCTAATAATTGATTGTCCAATAACATAGCAAGGTTTGTTATTGATAGTCCAATAATATAACAAGAGTTATCACTGATAGACCAATGATATATATACAATGTACATAGGCTTATTATTGATTATTAAATCAAACACGATGTGTAAGAACCAAAAAGGGTGTTTTGATAAGGCTTACCAATGCCTTCGGATTTCCATATTCATTTTTCTTTAGCTGCATCAATAGTCGTTCTCTCATGTCTTCGAGATCATCAAGGCCATCAAGCGGTACTTCCAGTTTGTCAGCATAATCAAACATGTCATCAAATTCATCAACGTTCCAAATATCTTCCTGTGTTACACCTGCCATAGTTCTAAACTTTATAGGTATTTCAGCGGCACGTGTTATCTGTAATAGTCCGATACCACTCACGGTTTGGACTCAAGCATGGCGGTGACAGTCAATGATCGGAAAACCAATTTGTCAGTGAGTATATAGCTACAAGCGTCAGGAGACAACGATTATCACTCCACACACACACACACACACACACACACCCTTACCCAATAGTATTAATATGTAAATCAAGCATTTAAACTTCCTGGTTCGACAATGCCACCGCCAGTCAATTTAATAGTGGTGTAGTCTCTACCTGTCTGTTCCTTACCATGATAGAAGTGTCACTTACCCTTAACGGCCTTTCATTAACACTTGTTTTGACTGGAAACTTAACATCGCCAAATAAAAGTGTAGCTCAATAATGAATAAATAGTGTTATGTCACAGTAGGGACACAACGTTTATAATAGCATTACAGTAATACAATTTTAACGACATACAATTATTATGTAGTGATAGTATACTGTATAACGTATTTACTATATAAACGTTCGTTGTGTATAAACGAGCAGCGGTTGCCGAGTGGTTAAGGTGTCCCGACACTTTATCACTAGCCCTACACCTCTGGGTTGCGAGTTCGAAACCTACATGGGGCAGTTGCCAGGTACTGACCGTAGGCCAGTGGTTTTTATTCGGGTACTCCGGCTTTCCTACACCTCCAAATCCTGGCACGTCCTTAAATGACAATGGCTGTTAATAGGACGTTAAACAAAACAACCCAAATGTATAAATGTTCATTGTGTATTTACTATATAAACGTTCGGTGTTTATAAACGTTCGTTGGTTATTTATTTTACAAACGTTCGGTGTTTATAAACGTTTGTTGTTGTTGTGTATTTGTTATACAAACGATGGTTGTGTATTTATTTAAGGGTTAACTGTAATATTTTTTTTACGTTATTGAGCAATAACACAAAAAACTGGGTGTACTCTGAATAAACCGCGTTATGAAAAGAGTACACCCCAGTTTTTTTTGTTTTTTTTTACGTTATTGAGCATTCTACCATGTTTGCTATGCAACGCCAGTTTTGATTGGTTTAAAACCATGTATTATTTTCCAATAACCCACGCTCGTGCCAATAATACACGGTCGTGAGTCAAGGCTGTTACAATTTTATATATCTAATATTCACCCCTTTCAAAAAAAGGTTACTATAGCCGAGTGGGCTAATGGGTTAGTCTTTCAATAAATTTTTATCACGACGCGAGTTCGAATCCTACGGAGGCCCTCCTTGTTTTCTTTTTTTAATCCTTTTTTTCTTCTTTTCAAAATCAATGCCATATGATAGATGCTCTTGATCGTAGTAATGTATTGCCTGTATATTTCATCAACAAATAATGCAATATTCAAGAAATAAATTACAAGGTTTTCCCGGGGTTTCTTTGCTGTTTTTCTATTAGAAAGAGGTCGATCTCAGAACTAAACAGTGCATGGTAGAATAGAAATAATCAACTTTGAATCGTGTATTGTTGCAGGATATACAACTCGGACTCGGATATTTTGCAATTTTAATTAATAACTCAGGCCTGCGGCCTTCGTTATTAATTTAATTGCAAAATATCCTCGTCCTCGTTGTATATCCTGCAACAATACACGAATCATCGTTAATTATTTCTTAAATAACACAAAAAACTGGGTGTACTCTGAATAAACCGCGAAGCGGTTTATGAAAAGAGTACACCCCAGTTTTTTGTGTTATTGCTCAATAACATAAAAAAAATATTACAGTTAAACCTTATAATTGAATTAACAACGAAACATTTTCATTAAGTTTAACATGTTTATTTTGCTCCAGATATTTAAAAACGCATCGATAAATACAAAATCCCGTGAACAACGATTACTCCGCTGACGTCACAGTTTATTTTTTTTATGTTATGAGATGATAACATAATTTTTTGAGCCAATGAAAATGCTTGTTACAAGCAAAATTAAATTATTATATAAACATTTGGTGTTTATAGACGTTCGTTGTGTATAAACGTTCGTTGTGTATAAACGTTCGATGTATAAACGACCGTTATGTATTTGTTATACGAACGTTAACGTGTTTATAAACGTTCGTTGTGTATAGAAATTAACATTTTTCCTAGCTTCAGGGTAGGTTAAAGCAAACCCCACACAAGTGAGAGGTCGCTTAAGTCTAATATAATACTTTGATAGCAGATCCTTGGTTAATATTGCTTGGTGTAGCCAGAGAGTCAGGTGATAAATACTCTTGGCCATGCTACCATACTGCTTTGTAATACCGAATTCCATGGGACCAGAGGAAATATTTCGTTATATTCAAAATGTGTGTTAAGGTTTCAAAATATATAGGATTTAGCCGAATTCGCGATTTTAATTTACTTCGTTATCAGCAGAAATTCGTATCAATCCTGTTCGTCTTAAGAAAACTTTTCCTATATATCTAGTTGGCGAAATGCCGTTAATTTGTCTTTGAAGTTTTATATCTTTACCTTGTGGATAATCCTCTGATGAGAGAGGCAGTGCACATTTATACGTAAATAACAAGACCAGTAAAATTGAGCGGGGTAGTACCACTAGAACCATCAACCCTTAATGCAGAAATATTTTACCTAGTTTTACTGAAAAAAAGGGTTGACTTTCTACTTATTACAATCACTTAGTGGAAGTATTTACGTTAGAGTAACCTCTATTTTTATTGATACTTTCTTCAATTATAGATAAGTCTTGTGATGAATAAAAAGTGATTACGAAATTATTAAAATCTTTAAAATGGCACGTTTTTAATAAGTATGGTGTTAAAACATTAGATTTTATTTTCTAATGAAGAATCAATTGCAATAAAGATGATATTATCTAACTGAATTTTATTTTTACTTTTTAGAATGTTAAATTGTTAAAACAGATGAATTGAGAGGTACCTCATTTTAGATTTTTCTAATAGACAATAAAATTCGTCCACGCACGACACCAGCAAAAGTTATAAATCCTTATATTTCATTTAAACATGATGCAAATACACTTATATATCGAAGATAATTTTCGTTATCATCATTTCATAAAAATTGTATACGTATTTTTTTCAATACGGCGTTACAGCAGCTACATCAAAACTATTTAACCTCTGTCGATGATTCAAGTTCAAGTTCTTTATTTCCTTGAGCCTTACGGCTCATCGGTTCAACAAATATATACATGTACAGAAATGATACAATACAAAAACCACACACTCGCATACACACACTCACACACAACCGGACTAACACATACATTGTACAACAGGTAGAGTGTAGAAGGACATTTTTTTTTTATACTAATAAAAAATCTGTTCTTTGTTTATTACTGTATTTAATATATTTTGCTAAATTTGAAAGATCTTTTTTGTTTACTGTTTCTAGAAGTTGAATAAATTTGTACATACTAGGTTTATTATAATAATATTTCTTAATAAAACGTTTTCTTAGGTCTAAATGAAATACACATTTAATAATAAAATGAAATTCATCTTCAATGTCTCCACTGTTACAATAGGAACAAATTCTTTGATTTCTTTCTAAGTTATTAAATCTACCAATTTCAATATTTAATTTATGTGATGACAATCTAATTCTAGTTATTTCTTTTAAATTAGAAGTACCTATTGGTTTTGATAAATATGGCTGTAAGTAGAACTTTTCACTAATAAACTTGTACAGTGAACACTTGGAAGATGAATTGATTTTTTCTTTACATTCTTGTATAAATATATCACATAGTCTGCATTTAACAATATTCATAATATAATCAGCTGTATAAATATCCCCATTTTGCCATATATACCCAACACCCAATCTATACAGTTCTTCTTTTACTTCATTCAACCATTCATTCCCGTTTTCTAACATATCTTGATAACAAGCATTTAACACACAGTTATTGGTTTGTTTTAATTTCAACCAATATTTAAAAATTCTAAATTTCCTCACTATTACAAAAGGTAATCTCCCTAATTCTTGGTAAATCATACAATTAGAAGTACTTTTCTTAACCCCCAATAATCTTTTTAAAAACTGTAAGTGGATTTTCTCTATATCCGGTGCTTTATGAAAACCCCAAATTTCAGCCCCATAGTTAAATATACTACCGACGTATGTATCAAAAACATGTAGTTGGGTTTCAACGTTAAAAAAATTTTTCTTTGATACTCCCGAAATTGAAAATAATGCTTTTCTTCCTTGTTCAGCAATTTTTTGTTGAGTTTTCTTAAATTTACCATTAAAATTCATTTGTATCCCCAGATAATTAAATTCATCTACGGTTTCTAATACACATCCGTCATATAACCACTTTTCTTCTTTTCTTAATTTACCACCGTTTCGGAAAACCATTACTTTAGTTTTGGTAGTGTTTACAGTAAGGTTCCATTTCTTTGTGTAGAGTAATAAAGTATCTAACATTTTTTGCAGTCCCTCGGGAGTTTCTGCCATTAAAACCATATCATCAGCATACATAATTAAAAACAAGTTAATAGTATATAACTCAATAGATGGACATCCTTCTGTTAGGAAATTCATTTCACAGTCGTTGACATACATGGAGAACAATAATGGTGACATTATTTCACCTTGGAATAACCCATTTTGACATTTAAAAAAATCGGACATATTATTATTATATTTGACACAACATTTCACATTTTTATAAAGTGCTCTTATAATATTCAACATTTTCCCTTCAACACCTTCTTTAATAAGTTTGTACCACAAATTTCGTCTGTTTATAAAATCAAAAGCTTTCTTGTAATCAATAAAACAGCAATATAGTCTTTTCCTATTTTTTAAAATTTTACTTATTAAGGTTTGTAAAACAAAAATGGCGTCTACAGTAGATAAGTTTTTCTTAAAGCCAAACTGAGCGTCACTTAATTTAGAATAATCACTATCAAATTTCATTAGGCGCTCATTTAAAATTGATGTAAAAATTTTACCTAAACAACTAACTAGTGTGATGCCCCTGTAATTATTGGTATCATTTTTATCACCTTTCTTGAAGATAGGTATAATATTGCCTAATGACCATGATGAAGGATAAAAACCAGATTTAAAGATATTATTGAACAATTGGACTAAGCAAGGCAAAAGTACCTCTTTTCCTTTAATAAAATACTCATTTAATAGGAAGTCTGGCCCACAAGCCTTAGAATTATTCAAGTTTCTGATAGCTTTAAGAACTTCACTATCAGATTAGACACGCGTCCAAACACACAGGCAACAGCAAGCTGGTGAAATGCACGGGCAAATGAAATCTTAATCAAACAACAAGTTCAGCTTGAGCAGAAAAAAATATCTGCGTCACAGTCCGCTGATTAGATTTTTCTAAGGTAAATATGTTGAATCACGGGAAAGCGGAAGGTGCATCCCCTAGCAATTACACAAGTCCTGAATGTCGTGACAACCAGTCATATAATTAGCCCGATGCCATCACTTACACCGAGCTGACGCTTCTCGGTGATTATTTCGTCTTCTCAAGTTTCAGATAGAGATTCAAGGATATTTTCATTGTTTTGTGTTTCTTTCAAAAATCATACAATTCAGATTAAAGTGTTAATAAACTACGAACACAAAAACAACAACAACGTGACAAAAAACCCAAAGAACAAAAAACGAAACAAAAATATTTTTTCAGCAAAACAGGAAAGCCCAGAGTCTGATCTTATCTATCGATATCTGTCGATCTATAGCCTGACTCGGTAAGCGGTTTTCCAATACTAATGTTAATGCTATTTTAGTGATTTTTTGAAGTGGTATTTTTGCGCATTTTGTGAGTTATTCTCGCGGTTAAAATATTAATGATAGGTTAATATGGAAGAAATGTGTATTCTTGTTTTGTTTTGAATGATAATCATGATGCATATTGTATTAATATTGATCCCCGATAACTCAATCTAGCAAGATCGTAATACAATCAAAGCTGTAGTACAATTACAAAGCAAAAGATGTTTAAAAAATGGATATCTGACCTCTTCTAGTTCTACAGTAAGATAAAACTAAGTTTACTGGATATAACACAACTATACAAATTACCAATTAAAGTATAATAGAAAGAGCATTAGTGATCCAGATTGATATGTTTTACAGAAGTGGCATACCAACAAAACTGCACTCTCCTACAATGGCGTGCATAGCATCAGCATACTGTTTAAGTGAAACCGATATAATTCTATTCTGTACCATACTGTATTAAAAGATCGACCATGCTGTTAACTTCACATTTTAATTCTTATAGTATAAATCTCTGGACACTTGCAGATTTTTTATAACTTTATTTAGAAATGAAGCAGAATTTAACAAATTTACATCATTGTTAATAAAGGACCAAATGCATAGGTGTCGGCACACAAGGACAAAATTTATCTCAGGGTCCGCATATGGACAAATATAGCTCACAAGGACAAAATTCACCTTTATACCACAGAATTAGCACACAAGAACAAAATATACAACAGTCTCAGCTCACAAGGACTAAATTCACCGTAATACCAGAGTATTAGCAAACAAGAACAAAATAAACCTCAGTGTCAGCTCACAAGGACAAAACACATCACATTTTCGGCTCACAAGTACAATATATACCCCAGTGTCAGCTCACAAGGATAAAATAAACCACGGTGTCTGCACACAAGGATAAAATAAACCACGGTGTAAGTTCACAAGGATAAAATACCACATTGTCAGCTCACAATGACAAAATACCACATTGTCAACTCACAATGACAAAATGCCACACTGTCAGCTCACAATGACAAAATATCACATTGTCAACTCACAATGACAAAATACCACATTGTCAGCTCACAATGACAAATCATACCACATTGTCAACTCACAATGACAAATCATACCACATTGTCAACTCACAATGACAAATCATACCACATTGTCAACTCACAATGACAAATCATACCACATTGTCAACTCACAATGACAAATCATACCACATTGTCAACTCACAATGACAAAATACCACATTGTCAACTCACAATGACAAAATACCACAGTTTTAGCTCACAATGACAAATCATACCACAATGACAGCTCAAAAGGACAAAACAAATCACGATGACTTCACACGAGAGCAGAATATACCACAACGTCAGCACACAAGGACAAAATATACCGATATACTTATGCGAGAGGTGTCATATCAAGAAGCAAACCTGTGGAATGTGTTACATCATGTAGGCTCACAGTAGTAACATACCCGACAGAATATGTGTTGTATTGTATTGGCATGGCGAAAAGGAAACACAACACCTCTTATTTGTAAGTACGTTGTCACCGCAGTAAACTAACGACTGTATATATATACACACTGACAGCTTAATCTTTCCGTTCCCTTATGATGATGTTATCATACAACATAAAAATAAACAAATTGCAGAATTTATCATTTCTATAAATAAAAACAAGCATTATTGATATACAATCTATATAAATATTTTGATTATTTTTCATCTTGGATATAAAACAAAAATTCTTGTCTAAAAACAAACCTTAATACCCAAAGTATATAAAAAGGCAATAACTAATAAACCTGACTCATAGCCTCGGAACAACAGACAGGTTTCCTATTGGCAGGAATCAGGAACATTTTTTTATTCTTCACTTGTGGAATTCTAGCTAATTGATTCAAAGTTGTCTCGAAAGGACACCAGTGTTAAATACGTCTAAGAAGCGTACATGTTAGTAGTTTATAACTGAAATACATCATGGTGCACTGCTATATTTGAACACAGCCTCGACATTTTGATTTGGTAGTTGTCTCTAGATGTATAACAGTAAGTATATTGCGATCGTTTAAGGAATATTTTTATCACATCCGGGGAGTTTGGAACTGTGTAAGGATAAATGGCAATATACACGATTGAAAACATACATTTGTATATTGTAGCAAGTACACACACACACACACACACACACACACACACACACACACACACACAATCAGATCACGTTGTTAAAGCGATAAATTATATAAGCAGGCGTGGCAATAGTTATGTGTTTTACGGTACATGCACATCCCAAATTAATGCAGTGAGTTCAAAAAAGAACAGTCGACGTTTTAAGCAGTAATTGAGATATATATGTTTATAAGACTTAAACAAGCGCAGTAACCCCTATAATATTTATACACGTGTAACTGGAAACAAACAACCAGTCATTCTATAGAACATGGATGTGTAGTATTCAACTTTTACCGTTAGCTACAAATAAAACAAACCCTAACAGAATATAATTTTTTTTATCATAAGCCTGCTTTGTAAATTTATTGTTTAAAATGATTGGAAAGTGTTTTCTGAATATCACAATGCATTTTCACAAATTCAAACTTTAACTGGAGTCTACAAGGGGACATATTGGAAGTCTTAACTTGATATCAGTTGGTTAAAATGTATTTATGTAATTATCAATTTATCTTTTTCTACACCATCCAAGGGTAAATAAGAAAAGATGCAAAACTCGGAAATTCATTAATCAAATCAATATAATTACCCGGAAGTTCAGTTTTTTAACACAAATACATTGTAATGTATTTACATTCAACACCATTTTGATGTTTCCAACATACAATATCCGCGTGAAATGGTTAATAGCTCTGCTGACATACTGAAAGAAGGGGTGTTAAGCCACACCATCTGATAAATAATACAACTACCAAGCACAATATAAAGAGACAATATCTACTTAAGATAAAGGTTTAAATTATGCAGCATTTCTTGGTTAGACATGGTCTAATATAGATAGAATACATCTTAGTAATTGGTTTGATTTAAAAATATTTTATTGCCTTTCTCTTAGTAAGGGGATTGGGCAAACATTATACAACCTATTCAATGCTCTTTCCCTACAATATAAAATTGCTATGTATACACAAAAAGTAAGACGGCATAAAATACATTGTTTCAAACAAAATCTATAAGAATCCTGGATATTGCTGAGTATGCATGAACATTAATTCATTTTCCTGTATTAAATAGATGATTCCTCTATAGAAATGATATAGCCTATCAAACATAACATGTTTACATTAAAATATATCATGATATATAATATGCATCATATTATAATAATAATTTCGGATCACCTGATACTAAAATGATAAAGTAGTACGACCACATGATACTCATTAGGTTAGGTAGAGTTAACCTCATACAGTCATCTTAGGTACTCATTAACACAGTTTGACAGTGTAGGCGTAATCTACCGTCAAGTTCGTGATGGAAAAACGGATTCAAAGTGTTTCTTTGTTGACTTCTGCTGGACTATACTTAGAGATATATTGTATAGCTAATTGACCACACTGATCTCAGTTTAGTAAGGTATGATGTCTTTAATCCTGGTGGTTGTTTTGTCTTTAATCCTGGTGGTTGTTTTGATATATAATACTATAATGTATAAGCGTGCCGATTTAGATAGTTAAGTCACTAATGTTTAAGTCTCGATCTTTGAAAAGGCGATTCACCACCACCCTTATTGCAAAAAACGAAGCCAGTTTTCAAAAGGAATTATTTCATGCAACGAAACAATTGGACGAAATGTTCGTGTCACTAATTATTTTTCTTTTTCGTGTCACTAATTTTTTTTCTTTTTCGTGTCACTAATTTAGTCAACATTTATGCATACTTGACAATGCTGCTATGAATATGAGTAACAAGTACAATTTGGAGTAATTCCACGATAGGGAAGTGTAAAAAAATGTACTTGGGGTTAATGTAGAAAGAGAAATCTAAATTTATGAAATAAAATGTTTTTGAATACACTCTTATATCAATTGATCCAAGTTTCAGAGCGGTAAGGAAAAATGAAGTTGTTGAAATCGTGCACTATGCTTTCAAGCTGAACGTTATATTGCATGAAAACAACATCATTGTTAATTGAATTATCTTCCCGAGAATATCAAACAATTAAATACATATAAAAGATGTAATTCCGTACTTCAATTTACCTTAAACTTTTGTTCTGTTTCTCCAGACATATTGAAAAGTCAATGCAACGGAAAATGTTGCGTTTGACAAAATAACAGTACTCCCACAGAATGTAAAAGTAAATGAAAAGTGCATCATTTGGATATGAATATGACACAATAGCCTATCACACTCTACTTTCAACTTAACATTGTGTAGTTCTCCATTCTCTCATCATGGGCGTCGAGATTTACAGAAGAAGCGCTGTTTTGCCAGTGTTTTACTGTATCACAGAGACGCTCTGTAGGAACAGACATATTCAGCAAAGCCTCAATGATTTCCTGATCATGGGGTTTCAGGTTACTGAACCCTTTTTCTTTACGAATGCATTGACCAAGTTGCATGATCTTGCTAAATTCTGACAGCGGGAGGGAATGTTTTGATCTGAGAGGCTTGCCATTGCGGATCATTTCATACATAAGGAGCCCGAATGCGTAGATATCCGCCCGATTGACATACTTGTGGCCACGCAGTACAAATGATGGTATGTATATGAACTCGGCCGCAGGAATATCACTGAAATTCTGTGGAAGTTTGGCGTGTCGAGGGAAACATCCACCGGTCAACTTCACATTCCGATACTGGTCCACCTTTAACATAAAAGTAAATAAGGTTGATACGCAATTCCAAGAAATGGTACATAATGTGTTTACTTTTCCTTCTTTTTGTAAAAATATTCAACACGAATGCCTTTTTAACAGGAGGTCATATGAAATCAAATATATAATTCTGTATAAACTTGTGCTACCACATGGCCATCGCCAACAATAACGAACGGACAGAGATGTTTAACAAAGAGAGGAAATAACTAACAGATTTTGTAAACACATTAGGGGAAGTTTCGGTTACAACAACGCAAAACTTTCAGATACAAATAACATAATAACCGGCATCAAAACAAGAAAACGAAACAGATAAAAAATAAATAAGATGTTCCGGAAATATGAACGTTTCCTCCACCACAAGTGGCACCTTTGTCTGATACTTACAGTCACGGTGTTGACGCTGAGTTCCATGTGGACCATTTGAACACAATGGAGATAATTCACCCCTATGGCGACTTCCTCCAGGATCCTGGGTATATCGGCCGTAAAGCCAGCCTGGTCTCTTTTTCGTGCACAGCTAATACTTTCAAGATTTCCAAGAAACAGGGACACTGGCGGAGGAGCATCCGAGTAGTGAATCCCAAGTAGTTTGGCAATATGTGGACAGTTGAGTCGCCTTGAAATTGGAAATATTGTGAATTAACACCTTAATTTAAAACAGTAGGAGGCTTTCTTTATTTTTCTTAGAGGTTACATCTTTTATTTGTATGTTGGTGAATCTGTTTTTATAACCATTTTTCGGTTAACGAAATCACATAATAATTTATTAATGTTTTTTTTGTAGTTTTGTTAAAATTATCTCTTAAAAGACATAAATTATAAAAAAAAATCATAGAAAACAAAGAGTATTGTTTTGAATTGGTAATTATACACAAATGTCCTAAAGATGCCTTTTTGAAAAATAATAGAATTATCAGTGATCAGAGTACGTGAGATGGTACATACTGCCACCACGTCATTAGCACCAAACCACACATTAAACAAATATTGAAAGAAGAATTAAATTTTGACAAAAACGTTTGATATCTTACTTTATCCGAGCGACTTCTCTGAAAGTCGACTCTACTCCGGACGATGAAATGTACATACGAATAGTAGTTTTTTCTTTGCCGTTCTTTGTGATCACCTCCCCGGGTTGGAGAACCGTCCATAACCCTCTTTCCACACGTTTCATTGTTAGTGAAGTTCCGCCGTTTGATACCCCTACTGCGTTAGAACTCCTAAAGATGTTCGTGCTTTCCCCCAAGCTAGACTTGAATTCGTCCTGTAGTTTCAGCTCTTCGTTGCTGAATGTTGTAATAGCTATATAACCGTTGCCAAAGTCGCCGATATGCTTCGCCGGAGTTTCAAAATCTTTCTGTATATGACGATACAAAGCTTTCGATTCCATGGCATCTAATCTGCAAACGAACGCATGTTCTAATGACTGTTTGTTGGAATCGATCAGAGCTGGAATGTTCTTCTGAATTTTGGATAGCTGCTTGAATGGCCTTTGCATTATACTCTCAACTATTGATTTCAAGATGCTATCTCTATCATCCTTCAAAACTAGTTTCTTCCAGGTACTTTCTGCTCTTTTGCATGCAATCCTCATTGGGTCCTCGGCGAACGCTTTTCTTTTGCGCGTGTTCCTGAAATGAAATGTCCGATTTAAAAATACATTGGCCTTTTAAGGACATTTTCTTATCAATGATAACATGTAACGTCTAGACACAACCTACAACTAAGAGAGAGTAGAGATGATTATGTATAACATTTTAAGGAGATTTTCTTATCAATGATAACATGTAACGTCTAGACACAACCTACAACTAAGAGAGAGTAGAGATGATTATGAATAACATTTTAAGGAGATTTTCTTATCAATGATAACATGTAACGTCTAGACACAACCTACAACTAAGAGAGAGTAGAGATGATTATGTATAACATTTTAAGGACATTTTCTTATCAATGATAACATGTAACGTCTAGACACAACCTACAACTAAGAGAGAGTAGAGATGATTATGTATAACATTTTAAGGAGAGCTTGAATATGGTTCAAAAGTATAAACAAGTTAAGATATTCTTCAGTTTCAGCCAAAAATTGTATTGTCATATCTTGTTCCATAGGGATTTATTTGATTTGGTTTTTACCTAAATTCATCCATCATGTCTGCTACTTTGACACCATGGAGAAATTTCGCCATTGGATTGGCTGCTCGTGTCATCACCTTCAATGGCATGGCCTGTTCATCCGCTACTTGATGTGTCATTCCGAAGATACTTGCCATCGGTGTCGCGGCGTGAAGTTGCTGCTGCATTGATTTCGAAAGAGATTTTGACAGATCTGATACGCCCATCTGCTTTTCTATGCCACTAAAATCATCTTGCAGAATGTTGAGTTCCTCGTGAACTTCCCTGAAGATTTTCTCCTCAATCTTGACGATATAGCTGTTTTCTTCGTTCCATTCCTCCAGAACATCGCTCAGTCGTTGTGATAATTTGAAATTCAGTTTTTCTTTGATCTTTGGCCAAGTTTTGCCGTCTGGTAAAGGGAGTTCACACACCTCCCAATTCAACAATTTTGCTTTGACGCTTGGACGTTTCAGCCGTTCCCTGAATTCTTTACACACTTCGAGAGTCATTTCATCTAATTCTTTTCGTAGGCGTAGAAATACACCTTCCGCTTTCTGCTGAAGAGCCTCAAGTTTTTTTGTTATGGTCCTCGTCCGCTGATTGAGGTCTGCTTCAGATGAGTTAATATCTTGAGTGATAGCGTTGATATGGAACATACTCCTGGTCACGACATTGGCAACCCACCTGAACAAGAAACAGAGTCATTAACTACAAGATGAATAGTTTATATATATATTTCCGTTTATAAAGTCAGTATTGACAATATTATTCAAAAAAAAAAAAAAAAAAAAAGGAAAAAAATGTGATGCCAATTTTATGTACCGTAAACCAACTTATCTTCGAGACCGACTTAATCTTGATTTTTCATGACCAACGAATTTTTCGCAGCGATTTAATTTCTTGATCTAAAGTCATAAAAGGCTTTTTGTTCATGTGATTGGATCTCTTCCGCAGCGATTAATTTTCGCGATTTTTAATCACCCGTGGAGAATACGCGAAAGTTAATCGCATGCGACAAAATGTTGGTTTACAGTTTTAAATATAGTTTACAGGTTACGAGCTATTGTATTGCTTCAGATAATTGAGACAATATTTCAATTGTCACACAATAGGGCTACTATACCTGCTATGTCACACCCTCATCAGAAAATACCCCGTTTGGTAATACCAGTATATATGTCTATAAAGGTTCACCAATCAAATCTACTGAATTATATATATATCATTTAGTATGTCACAATTACTGGAACAAATGATGTTTGGGTGGCACATGGTGACACACTTGCCTTTCACCTAGGCGACCGGGGTTCGATTCTCCGACCGGATGTGAAAAGGTATGGGGTCACCGGCCCCGACCACGTGGGTTTTCCACGGGTTTCCTCCCACAGTGTGACCCCTCGCGCGTTTACATCCGGGCTAACAAGCGTGATTAATATAAGCTGATGCAACTTGTTTCGCTATTGTTGTAAAATTGATAAAGTTTAGATTTATAGCAAATGAATGTGGTGGTGTAGATATTGTGGTAGTCAGCACCAGGTCACATATAAATGCTTCCTTGGTCTTCGTACAAAAACCTATAGTAGATTGTAAGTAGATGTAAACAAATGTTCGACAGGTGTCTGTACTTACTGATAGGTGGCTTGTATCCTTGTGTCCAGAGCAATGTTGTAGATATTCCTTAGGTTCTCCAACATTTTTCGGTAGGCTTCTGTGATGAAATCTGGGTTGATGTCGGCCTCTCGTAATGCCGTATAGGTGGACAATTTGATAATCTGGTCGGCGCTTAGATTGGGCCAACATTTCGAAAGTTTCTTCACAGCATTGTTAAAAACGATATCCTGTTGATCGTGTTGAATGACGTCCCAACGATTGCAGACGAACATCACACTTTTGGGATTGAAAGGTATAGCAGTTTTGTCTTCGGACTGCATCTGCTGCTTTTCTAATATTACCCTTATAAGTGTCAACAGCTGCAATAAACATGAATACACACATAAATGTCCATTCATATTATTCAAATCGGTAAAAATAAATTCGTTTATTGGTCTATTAATAGATAGAAACAACCAATCATTTATCAAAATAGGATGGTCGGGTGGAGCAATTGCCTTTCACCTAGGCGGCCAGGGTTCGATTCCCCGATCATAGGTAAAATGGTATGGGGTCACCTGCCCGATCATGTGGGTACTCCGGTTTTCTCACACACTAACCTCCCTTGCGCGCTTTCATCAGGGCCAGCAAGGATGATTAATATACAGGTAGTTTATATATATTTTTTTGCAGTTGTTGTAAGATAAAAACATTTTACACTTATTAAAATCTTTATTGAAGGACATTTGCTTATTTCCAAGGCTACCGATTACTTTACAACTGTCACTTATAGATCGGATAGTTGTATTTCATCAGTATTACGAACCAAAAAGAAAAATGTTTTTGCTATGAAATCATAATTTCGAAATTTTGTCCGTTATCAGTATTATTGTTTGAGAGTTCTTACCCGGTCTTCGTCAACACCTCCAGCGTTGTCAGATTTGATGACATAGATGAAACCCATCACGAAGTTTTTCTGGACGTAAGATGCGATGATGCCATCCATTGCCTCGTTTTCACCTATTCCGGGACTGTCTATTAGGACGAGACCGCACTTAAGAAGATGAAACATTATCAGTATACATTTCATATGGGACTTAGTTCACAATTACATGAATTATACATGATGACGTAGTTCACAATTACATACAATCATATCATGATGTAGTTTGCAATTACTTAGAGTATACATGATGACGTATTTCACAATTATACGTTTACATTTGCTCCACATTTTCCCATTGACACAATGCTAAGAGACAGTTGCCATCATATTCCTATAACACCCAGTGCATCAGGCTGTAATACCCAGTGGGTCATGTAACATTAAAAAAAGCGGATTTTTTGTTTGTTGGTTCAGGTTTTTTTTTAAGTTGACGAAAACTTATGTGATGACGTAGTTTCCTATTGTACACATATCTGGGTATATTCCTAATCCTATTTCTATCCCCTCCCAAGCATTCCACTCAAAGCTTCAATTCAACAGAAAGATTTACTGATATTCATTTGATATATTGTTCTTTCATGAAATATATATTGTCTTCAGTAATTGAACTTATTTCAATCGACAGATTAAGAATAAGACATCTGTTCTCTATATATTGTACGGTCGGTGTGTAGTTGACAGATTAAGATATCTCTGTTCTCTATATATTGTACAGTCGGTGTGTAGTTGACAGATTAAGATATCTCTGTTCTCTATATATTGTACGGTCGGTGTGTAGTTGACAGATTAAGATATCTCTGTTCTCTATATATTGTACAGTCGGTGTGTAGTTGACAGATTAAGACATCTCTGTTCTCTATATATTGTACAGTCGGTGTATAGTTGACAGATTAAGAATAAGACATCTGTTCTCTATATATTGTACGGTCGGTGTGTAGTTGACAGATTAAGATATCTCTGTTCTCTATATATTGTACAGTCGGTGTGCTGTTTCCGATACCTTTAAGATGCATGCCGGTACTTCGAATTTCACATGTAGAACATCCGTTTCTCTCTCTCTCCTTTGGCTTTTGTCTTCCTTTACAAAGATTATTGGCCAAATGTCTTTCTCAAGACTCTCCTGCGTCAGATCATAAAACTTTTGATTCGTTCCATTTTTGTACCATATTTCTGCTGCCAGGGAACTTCCGTACACGAGCTTTGTGATGACTGACGTACATGACTGCATGTTAGTAGGTAGGACCTCGCTTCCGAGGAGTAGGTTTATCAACGTGGACTTACCGGCGTTAGTTTCACCTTAAATTAAGATACAAATGCATTTTACATAGCAAACCATACATATGTACATTCTTTGATTCACATGTTGGGTTATCTGTTTGTCAATAAACTGTTTCGTGTTTTACTATTTACGATATTTCATATTTCTATAATTGATATATATTCTAGATAATTTTGTTTAATAAATGAAGATCAAGATACATATATTGGTTTATTAGTATTATACGAGATACAAGTATATAACATGTGTATAAGTCAGATAATAAAACGACCAATGAACTGCTTAAACTAAATTAATATTAAAACGAGACTCGTCGTAAAGATCATTGCAGCGGTCTCCTTTGTCATGTGTACGCCAGTAATTTCATGGAATGATGTTCAAATCCCACACACAGGACAGTATAGCAAATGATAAACTGTTGTCCTATGATTATCAACACAACCAATGCTCACCTGCTACAACAAATCTACACTCTTCCTCTTTCAGTGACTGTATTTTTGTCTCCATTTCTTGTCTAAGATCACAGACAGTTCCTTCTGTTTTGAGACAGCCTGCTATGGCATCTGTACCTCTAACATCTAACAGTTCACCAGTAGCGTCCACTCGATGTTTATCCATAGCCTTCTGTAGGTCTACCAGAAGAGATAAAAGTTTCTCTCGTTTGTGTTTGTCCTCCTGACTAGAAATTGACATTGACCTGGAATTCTGGAAGAAGAAAGATTCAGCTTCAGTTTTAAATGATGAACATTTGCAGTTATTCTATATAAAATCTCAACAAAATCATGTCAAACTATATTATCTAGCCGTAAGATATATGTTACATGTATATGTACAGTATTTATCTGGTAATGAGTTCATGCCGAGTGATCGGTCAAATTACGAAAATGATTTATTCGTCCTGGAATCAGTCAATCCCCTAGTTCAGTTGGAGAATTCTGTTACGTTCCATGGGATTATCACTGGATGTGGACGTAAAGCACGGCGTGAGAGGTATTTTTTCTTATCGGCACAGGTTAGCAATGTCATATACCGAAGCGACAGATCGATGATGATATTATTTGTCATACATGTATATGCAAATAAATTAGAAATCCGAAACCTGATAATTCCATTATTTACACCAGATATTAAAATGAGCTCAGGTAGAATAGCAATAGAATATTTTAGGCTAAATTTACCTTTACTTCAGTCGTACATATAATATGGTGATTTTGTTTGAAATATTTTGGTAGGAATTTATTTAATATATTATAAGATTCAAGCAGTGAAATTGATTTATTTGCTTCAATGCTAAAGTAATCACGAGCTTATACATATGTTGATGCTGCTCGCATATTAAGGTTGTGTTTATAATACTGGCGAGTAACCTTATCAAACCTGAAATTTTCGTTCAGATAAAACAAAATATTCTGTACTTGTGATAATAAATTTCTACCCACCATGGAGTGTGCATTGTTAAGTGAAAATAAGATATATTGTGAAACGCTTTGGACGAAAAAGAAACCAGATTGGCAACTTACCAAGTATTTTGGGCTGCCATCAGGACCCCGCATCAGATGCATGACAATTCTTTCTTTAATCTCCCCTAGTTCATTCAGGTTATCGGTAGGTACGCCGAGTTTGTCGGCAATATCAAAAACATCGTCGAAATCCTCCGCTCTCTCAACAGCATCTAAATAGCCGCTGTCGCTTGAGCTGGAGGACGATGTCAACCCTGCTGTCGTCATAGTAATGTAGAGTTAACCTACCAAAGTAATAAAGTGATAATTTAATACCACAACAATGTATATCCCAACAATTCTCAATGAAGTACGTAAACAATGAGTATAGAACAACTCGTACATCGACGATAGCTCAACTTTTTGAGATATGTTTAGTGAAGTAAAGAATGAGTCATTGCCGATATCTACATCAAAAAGTTAGTCAACTGTCGACGATGTCAATCACTTCGTTGCCCGGTTAGAAGTGCGCGATTTATCTTACTGTGGGAGGAAACCGGAGTACACACGTAACTTTTCAATCACGATTTGAGAATCGAACTCAGGCCACCTTTGTGAGAGGCAAGTGTGTTACCACAGTGCCACCCAATCACCAATTAATATTTGTCAAGTGATATACCGTTATAGCGCAAACATTAATAATGCTTAGTGATGGTATGATGTCACGTCCAGTGGTATTTAGTGATTGTATGATGTCACGTCCAGTAGTATTTAGTGATTGTATGACGTCACGTCCTGTAGTATTTAGTGATTGAATGATGTCACGTCCTGTGGTATTTAGTGATTGTATGACGTCACGTCCTGTAGTATTTAGTGATTGTGTGATGTCACGTCCAGTAGTATTTAGTGATTGTATGATGTCACGTCCTGTAGTATTTAGTGATTGTATGATGTCACGTCCAGTAGTATTTAGTGATTGTATGATGTCACGTCCAGTAGTATTTAGTGATTGTATGATGTCACGCCCAGTAGTATTAAGTGATTGTTTGATGTCACGTCTTGTGGTATTTAGTGATTGTATGATGTCACACCCAGTAGTATTTAGTGATAATATGATGTCACGTCCAGTGGTATTTAGTGATTGTATGATGCCACGTCCTGTGGTATTTAGTGATTGTATGATGTCACGTCCTGTAGTATTTAGTGATTGTATGATGTCACGTCCTGTAGTATTTAGTGATTGTATGATGTCAGGTCCTGTGGTATTTAGTGATTGTATGATGTCAGGTCCTGTGGTATTTAGTGATTGTATGATGTCACGTCCTGTAGTATTTAGTGATTGTATGATGTCAGGTCCTGTAGTATTTAGTGATTGTATGACGTCATGTCCTGTAGTATTTAGTGATTGTATGATGCCACGTCCTGTAGTATTTAGTGATTGTATGATGTCATGTCCTGTAGTATTTAGTGATTGTATGATGTCACGTCCTGTAGTATTTAGTGATTGTATGATGTCAGGTCCTGTAGTATTTAGTGATTGTATGATGTCACGTCCTGTAGTATTTAGTGATTGTATGATGTCAGGTCCTGTAGTATTTAGTGATTGTATGATGTCACGTCCTGTAGTATTTAGTGATTGTATGATGTCAGGTCCTGTAGTATTTAGTGATTGTATGATGCCACGTCCAGTAGTATTTAGTGATTGTATGATGTCAGGTCCTGTGGTATTTAATGATTGTATGATGTCCCGTCCAGTAATATTTAGTGATTGTATGATGTCACGTCCTGTAGTATTTAGTGATTGTATGACGTCACGTCCTGTAGTATTTAGTGATTGTATGATGTCACGTCCTGTAGTATTTAGTGATTGTATGATGTCACGTCCAGTGGTATTTAGTGATTGTATGATGTCAGGTCCTGTGGTATTTAGTGATTGTATGATGTCAGGTCCTGTGGTATTTAGTGATTGTATGATGTCACGTCCTGTAGTATTTAGTGATTGTATGATGTCAGGTCCTGTAGTATTTAGTGATTGTATGATGTCACGTCCAGTAGTATTTAGTGATTGTATGATGTCACGTCCAGTGGTATTTAGTGATTGTATGATGTCACGGCCTGTAGTATTTAGTGATTGTATGACGTCACGTCCAGTGGTATTTAGTGATTGTATGATGTCACTGCCTGTAGTATTTAGTGATTGTATGATGTCATGTCCAGTATTATTTAGTGATTGTATAATGTCACGTCCAGTGGTATTTAGTGATTGTATGATGTCACGTCCTGTAGTATTTAGTGATTGTATGATGTCACTGCCTGTAGTATTTAGTGATTGTATGATATCACGTCCAGTGGTATTTAGTGATTGTATGACGTCACGTCCAGTGGTATTTAGTGATTGTATTATGTCACGTCCAGTAGTATTTAGTGATTATATAATTGTCCAATCCAGTGGTATTTAGTGATTATATGATGTCACGTCCTGTAGTATATAGTGATTGTATGATGTCACGTCCAGTGGTATTTAGTGATTGTATGATGTCAGGACCAGTAGTATTTAGTGATTGTATGATGTCACGGCCAGTGGTATTTAGTGATTGTATGATGTCACTGCCTGTAGTATTTAGTGATTGTATGACGTCACTTCCTGTAGTATTTAGTGATTGTATGATGGCACCTCCTGTGGTATCTAGTGATTGTATGATGGCACGTCCTGTAGTATTTAGTGATTACATGATGTCACGTCCTGTAGTATTTAGTGATTGTATGATGTCACGTCCATTGGTATTTAGTGATTGTATGACGTCACGTCCTGTAGTATTTAGTGATTGTATGATGTCACGTCCTGTGGTATCTAGTGATTGTATGATGTCACGTCCTGTGGTATCTAGTGATTGTATGATGTCACGTCCTGTGGTATCTAGTGATTGTATGATGGCACGTCCTGTAGTATTTAGTGATTACATGATGTCACGTCCTGTAGTATTTAGTGATTGTATGACGTCACGTCCTGTAGTATTTAGTGATTGTATAATGTCACGTCCAGTGGTATTTAGTGATTGTATGACGTCACGTCCTGTAGTATTTAGTGATTGTATGATGGCACCTCCTGTAGTATTTAGTGATTGTATGATGTCACGTCCTGTAGTATTTAGTGATTGTATGACGTCACGTCCTGTAGTATTTAGTGATTGTATGATGGCACGTCCTGTAGTATTTAGTGATTGTATGATGGCACCTCCTGTAGTATTTAGTGATTGTATGATGTCACGTCCTGTAGTATTTAGTGATTGTATGACGTCACGTCCTGTAGTATTTAGTGATTGTATGATGGCACCTCCTGTAGTATTTAGTGATTGTATGATGTCACGTCCTGTAGTATTTAGTGATTGTATGATGTCACTGCCTGTAGTATTTAGTGATTGTATGATGTCACGTCCAGTAGTATTTAGTGATTGTATGACGTCACGTCCTGTAGTATTTAGTGATTGTATGATGTCATGTCCTGTGGTATTTAGTGATTATATGATGTCACGTCCTGTAGTATTTAGTGATTGTATGATGTCACGTCCTGTGGTATTTAGTGATTGTATGATGTCACGTCCTGTAGTATTTAGTGATTGTATAATGTCATAACAGCTGGTTTGTAATATCCCTTATGTTTTACAATTTGAAATCAAACATTGATAAAAAAAACACCCGTTTCATTGAGCGTCCCACAAATTAACTGCCCGGGTAACTGTAGGAACCTGACACGGCAGACAGGTTACACAACATGGATCTTTTGTGTAGGGATCGCGATTCCTGAAAGTCGGGTAAAGCTGTATAAATGCTTCTACCTAAACCCTATTACGTAATTTGGACTACCCTTCACAAGAATTTGATACACAAGTGACATTTTCTTTATATGTCGATCTCATATCTTTCAACTTAGTATAAATGTGACCACATGGAATTTGCTTTACTTATTATGCCTTTAATGACATAATTAAGTAATTCATGCAGGTATATGTTAATGGTGTGTGGTATCATACAACATAACATGCCGTCGCCTGCTAGTATTTCAATAGTTACTAGATATTAGAAGCATGTACGAACCCCGGCACAAGTAGGAGTAATGGCGACAGACAAAAATTATAATCCTATCATAGCATTCAATCATCTTAATTTCAACGCGAAGATTCTCCGACACGGATTTTTATGCAATTAGTCCAACATGACAAAACCTTATGTTGTAAACCTGTAAGTAATTACGTATCTAGGTAAACAAAATGATCTACGCCATTGTGTTTTGAGATATTCTGAGCTCTGCTGGCTTTGAGGTTTAAAAAAACAAAAAAGCACCGTTAATGGCGGCGTGACGGAGACAAACTGTCTGCTCACACATATATATGTCTGTTGTTTGCTTAAGTTGTGTTTTTCGTTTTCCAACACAATATTTCCTACATGGGATATAGTCAATAATCAATTCTTTTGTATATAAAATCTATTCAATAATCATTTATGATCGGTCTTTCATATAACAATAAAAAACTATGCCCAGTGAACCATTGATATTGTTTGAAGGCACACGTGTGTCTAACTCTATGCATCAAGGTCATGGTGAACAACAGTTAGCATAATCAAATTAGCAGCTACGAAACAGGGCCGAGGTTCCGAAAACATCGACATATTGGTAAACTGAAAATAACGCTCCGTGTCAGGGTGTATGTTGGTGTGTTCCTGCACGCGACGTTTTTTGGAGATAAATACATTCATGACAAAGTTGCATCAAATGAAGAGAATTGCTGAAAGCTAACCAAGGACTGAAAGAAATAATCAGCATTATTAACAAAAACAATAAGTCATATATAATCCTATATACACTTCTTGAAGTAATACACTGTACTAATTGTCTAGCTGTCTGGTAGTATCAACATTTTACGAGCAATCCTTTTTTTTCTTTTTTTAAAAATTTTCCTTAGACGATTTGCATAGCAAATATACATAGCATTCTGTTTGATATACGTGTGAGAGAGCGTTAATGTTTTATACTCGCAATAAGACATCGATAAAGTGTCTTTGTCCTTTACCGACATCCAACAAATTGGACGCACGAGCATAAAGCTACAGGAAAAAATATTATTATTAACTTAATTTGTATTTATAACCCAGACTTCGTTATGTAGTTGTTAATGTAATGATAATACGTAAAGATATACTTACACTTCCAGTAATGGAAATATAAATATTCCTCTGTCCACATGCACTTAACTATTCCAAATACAAACACCTGCTACTTCAGTCCATATTTACACGTAACTGCAAATATGGACGATTTTTCAAGGTTCCAAAATATATGGCTTGTCATATTATGATCGAGGTGCCCCTCCACCCGGCAAAAGATGAACCGATTCGCTATGACATCACCACAGTCCGTGTACTACAGATTGTGTTGGTGCCGTGCATTAATGATAAGGTAAACATTGTAGTCGATAAGGAAGTTTAAATCCCTAGGTTAGGATCGGTCTTCTCCGAATGCATTCCAAATGCAATAGTCCCTATGATCTATTAGACAATAGAGACGGCTCGCCGACGTGGTGTTGTTACCTTATAACACACAACAATGAATTGATCAAGGACTGGGTGTTTGTCCAGGTCGAAACCAAAATAAAAAACACACCCGCAACATTGTATTCAAATCTTTATATGATTGGTTAGGTATTATATATTTGGCTCATCATATATCACAGAGGTACATGTATAGGTGTCATGCATGCCTAGATAATGGCCTACTTAATATAGGTAGTGGGGCCCAGGTAGCGGTACATGTGTACATTGAGTAACATGCCATTTCATAACTAGAAGATAATGTTTTTAAACTCGTAAATAATTTGATGAGTCTTTCCATATAACATTGATATAAGTTTAAGATTATATTTACCACAGAACTCATATTCACGAGAAAATATCATCGAAATATGATTTAACTGCAAAGACGGCTGTATTTTTGATCATGAGATCTTATCAGGAGATAGGTTTCACGGACGACATAATCTTGTGACGTAATATTCCCGTGACATTGCAGCAACAGAGCTATTACACGTGCGTCTTGTACACTATATGAATCGAGCTATTACAAAACAGTTATAGGATAAAACATAAACGCTGTAGAAAAGTGTTGGACTTTTTCTATTAGTGTTGTCGGCTTAGTTGTCGGACTGACCAATCAAAACGAAACAATAGGACATGAACACACTCTATACCAAGTCAAGTTCTCAAGTGCCTCCACAAACAATGCGATTCTAAAGTTACAGCAGAACCGATCAGTTCTGTCTAAATTCAGTCTAAACGCATTAAACATGTATAGGTCAAACGTTTTGTGTATTGGTTTTCTTTATATAGTTGCATTTACCTTCTGAGGGAATTTCTAATTATGCTACATATATACTGTATATAAATTGACACTAACATAATGACATTAGGTCGTGTATATAGCTCACAACCAAGAATATATTACTGTGCATTTCATATTCTGGGGTGGGGGTGGGGGTGGGGGTGGGGGTAGGGGGGTTGGGGTTGGGGTTGGGGTTGGGGTTGGGGGTTGGGGGGGGGGGGGGGGGGGGGGTCTGGGGACGTTAAAGAGACCAAAATAGATCTTCTGCCCCTATTGCAACATTGAGAACTAAAGTTTCCTTCTCCCCTCACTGCTGCCTTTCTATGCTTTGTTTTCCTCTTTTCCTCATATGACCGTGGCTGTTGGTGTCTCCTTGACATCCGTCCTCATATGACCGTGGCTGTTGGTGTCTCCTTGACATCCGTCCTCATATGACACTGGCTGTCGGTGTCTCATTGACACCCGTCCTCATATGACCGTGGCTGTTGGTGTCTCATTGAAACCCGTCCTTATATGACCGTGGCTGTTGGTGTCTCCTTGACACCCGTCCTCATATGACCGTGGCTGTTGGTGTCTCATTGACACCCGTCCTCATATGACACTGGCTGTTGGTGTCCCCTTGACATAATCCTCATATGACCCTGGCTGTTCGTGTCTCCTTGACACCCGTCATCATATGACCCTGGCTGTTCGTGTCTCCTTGACACCCGTCATCATATGACCCTGGCTGTTCGTGTCTCCTTGACACCCGTCATCATATGACCCTGGCTGTTTGTGTCTCCTTGACACCCGTCATCATATGACCCTGGCTGTTCGTGTCTCCTTGACACCCGTCATCATATGACCCTGGCTGTTCGTGTCTCCTTGACACCCGTCATCATATGACCCTGGCTGTTCGTGTCTCCTTGACACCCGTCATCATATGACCTGGCTGTTCGTGTCTCCTTGACACCCGTCATCATATGACCCTGGCTGTTCGTGTCTCCTTGACACCCGTCATCATATGACCCTGGCTGTTCGTGTCTCCTTGACACCCGTCATCATATGACCCTGGCTGTTTGTGTCTCCTTGACACCCGTCATCATATGACCCTGGCTGTTCGTGTCTCCTTGACACCCGTCATCATATGACCCTGGCTGTTCGTGTCTCCTTGACACCCGTCATCATATGACCCTGGCTGTTTCGTGTCTCCTTGACACCCGTCATCATATGACCCTGGCTGTTCGTGTCTCCTTGACACCCGTCATCATATGACCCTGGCTGTTCGTGTCTCCTTGACACCCGTCATCATATGACCCTGGCTGTTCGTGTCTCCTTGACACCCGTCATCATATGACCCTGGCTGTTCGTGTCTCCTTGACACCCGTCATCATATGACCCTGGCTGTTTGTGTCTCCTTGACACCCGTCATCATATGACCCTGGCTGTTTATGTATCCTTGACACCCGTCATCATATGACCCTGGCTGTTTATGTATCCTTGACACCCGTCATCATATGACCCTGGCTGTTTATGTATCCTTGACACCCGTCATCATATGACCCTGGCTGTTCGTGTCTCCTTGACACCCGTCATCATATGACCCTGGCTGTTTGTGTCTCCTTGACACCCGTCATCATATGACCCTGGCTGTTCGTGTCTCCTTGACATCATCCTCATATGACCGTGGCTGTCGGTGTCTCCTTGACATCCGTCCTCATATGACCGTGGCTGTCGGTGTCTCCTTGACACCCGTCCTTATATGACCGTGGCTGTCGGTGTCTCCTTGACATCCGTCCTCATATGACCGTGGCTGTCGGTGTCTCCTTGACATCCGTCCTCATATGACACTGGCTGTTGGTGTCTCCTTGACACCCGTCCTCATATGACGCTGACTGTCGGTGTCTCCTTGACATCCGTCCTCATATGACCGTTGCTGTCGATGTCTCCTTGACACACGTCCTATTTGATCTTGGCTGTTGGTGTATCCTTGACACACGTCCTTATATGACCGTGGCTGTCGGTGTCTCCTTGACACCCGTCCTCATATGACCGTTGCTGTCGGTGTCTCCTTGACACCCGTCCTCATATGACCGTGGCTGTCGGTGTCTCCTTGACACCCGTCCTTATATGACCGTGGCTGTCGGTGTCTCCTTGACATCCGTCCTCATATGACCGTGGCTGTTGGTGTCTCATTGACACCCGTCCTCATATGACCGTGGCTGTTGGTGTCTCATTGACACCCGTCCTCATATGACACTGGCTGTTGGTGTCCCCTTGACATCATCCTCATATGACGCTGACTGTCGGTGTCTCCTTGACATCCGTCCTCATATGACCGTTGCTGTCGGTGTCTCCTTGACACCCGTCCTCATTTAACCTTGGCTGTTGGTGTCTCCTTGACACCCGTCCTCATATGACACTGGCTGTCGGTGTCTCATTGACACCCATCCTCATATGACACTGGCTGTTGGTGTCTCATTGACACCCGTCCTCATATGACCGTGGCTGTCGGTGTCTCCTTGACATCCGTCCTCATATGACCGTGGCTGTCGGTGTATCCTTGACACACGTCCTTATATGACCGTGGCTGTCGGTGTCTCCTTGACACCCGTCCTCCTATGACACTGGCTGTTGGTGTCTCCTTGACATCATCCTCATATGACACTGGCTGTTGGTGTCTCCTTGACACCCGTCCTCATATGACGCTGGCTGTCGGTGTCTCCTTGACACCCGTCCTCATATGACCGTGGCTGTTGGTGTCTCCTTGACACCCGTCCTTATATGACCGTGGCTGTTGGTGTCTCCTTGACACCCGTCCTCATATGACCGTGGCTGTTGGTGTCTCATTGACACCCGTCCTCATATGACACTGGCTGTTGGTGTCCCCTTGACATCATCCTCATATGACGCTGACTGTCGGTGTCTCCTTGACATCCGTCCTCATATGGCCGTTGCTGTCGGTGTCTCCTTGACACCCGTCCTCATTTAACCTTGGCTGTTGGTGTCTCCTTGACACCCGTCCTCATATGACCGTGGCTGTCGGTGTCTCCTTGACACCCATCCTCATATGACACTGGCTGTCGGTGTCTCATTGACACCCGTCCTCATATGACACTGGCTGTTGGTATCTCATTGACACCCGTCCTCATATGACCGTGGCTGTTAGTGTCTCATTGACACCCGTCCTTATATATCTGTGGCTGTCGGTGTATCCTTGACACACGTCCTCATATGACCGTGGCTGTCGGTGTCTCCTTGACACCCGTCCTCCTATGACACTGGCTGTTGGTGTCTCCTTGACATCATCCTCATATGACCGTGGCTGTCGGTGTCTCCTTGACATCCGTCCTCATATGACCGTGGCTGTCGGTGTCTCCTTGACACCCGTCCTCATATGACCGTGGCTGTCGGTGTCTCCTTGACATCCGTCCTGATATGACCGTGGCTGTCGGTGTCTCCTTGACATCCGTCCTCATATGACACTGGCTGTTGGTGTCTCCTTGACACCCGTCCTCATATGACGCTGACTGTCGGTGTCTCCTTGACATCCGTCCTCATATGACCGTTGCTGTCGATGTCTCCTTGACACACGTCCTCATTTGATCTTGGCTGTCGGTGTCTCCTTGACACCCGTCCTCATATGACCGTGGCTATCGGTGTCTCCTTGACACCCGTCCTCATATGACCCTGGCTGTCGGTGTCTCCTTGACACCCGTCCTCATATGACCGTGGCTGTCGTAGTCTCCTTGACACCCGTCCTCATATGACCGTGGCTGTCGGTGTCTCCTTGACATCCGTCCTTATATGACACTGGCTGTTAGTGTTTCCTTGACACCCGTCCTCATATGACCATGGCTGTCGGTGTCTCCTTGACATCCGTCCTCATATGACACTGGCTGTTAGTGTCTCCTTGACATCCGTCCTCATATGACCCTGGCTGTTGGTGTCTCCTTGACACCCGTCCTCATATGACCTTGGCTGTTGGTGTCTCCTTGACACCCGTCCTCCTATGACCCTGGCTGTCGGTGTCTCCTTGACACCCGTCCTCATATGACACTGGCTGTTGGTGTCACCTTGACACCCGTCCTCATATGACCATGGCTGTCGGTGTCTCCTTGACATCCGTCCTCATATGACCCTGGCTGTCGGTGTCTCCTTGACACCCGTCTTCATATGACACTGGCTGTTGGTGTCTCTTTGACACCCTTCCTCGTATGACCTTGGTTGTTGGTGTCTCCTTGACACCCTTCCTCGTATGACCTTGGCTGTTGGTGTCTCCTTGACACCCGTCCTCATATGACCCTGGCTGTCGGTGTCTCCTTGACATCCGTCCTCATATGACACTGGCTGTCGGTGTCTCCTTGATACCCGTCCTCATATGACACTGGCTGTCGGTGTCTCCTTGACACCCGTCCTCATATGACCTTGGCTGTTGGTGTCTCTTTGACACTCGTCCTCATATGCTGTTGCGAGGACGTTTAAAAATGTCTGTGGTAAGATGTTATCAAACCGAGCTTCCAATTTTGATTGTGTTGTTGTAGTCAAATCACGTTATGTTACTCTGATGAATTGTTATGTTATTGTTGATGAACAGTTGAATTGTTAAAGTGAAATAGAGACAGAATAAGGCGTTTTGACACCATAGTGGGTAATATTCACAGGGGATTATATTTCGCTTTATTCGCGGTAGCTAAATAAAGCACGAGAATAAATACTCAGCGAATATATACACATATAGATGTATAGGTGTCTTCACTTGCTTACTGTATAATGTCTAAAAGGGGACAATGTGCAAAATCTAATTACCGGACACATGCTCCAACTGGAACAATAAATGGTTATACAGTACTCATTCGTCACTGCAAGTTATGCATGGCGTCATATGAAGCACATTTTGTATGTGGCGAAGGTATAGGGTCACGTGCCCGAGCACGTGTGTTTTCTCCAGGTACGAAATTGTTGTAAAATAAATAAAGTGAGCAAATTAAAAGTCACAATAAACATATCTTAACATCTTAACTAATGTAATAAAATAAATAACATGTGGTATGAAAGGTATGAGAAATGAGAAATGAAACCGTAAAATACACATAATGCGCAAAGTGTGTTTAATTTTCCATTTGTATGCTATGCATTAGCCATACACTCGTGACAAGGTCACAAACGGGGACGTCATTTTGTCAGAACAAGGCTGTGAGAATGGACGCCTACACATGTTAATTCGTTCATTCTATTAAGAATTTGTTCGTATGGGTATTTGCTAATGTCAATGACGGAGTGATGGTGTTTTCCTAGGATTGACAATTTGAAAAATGCCCTAACAGGGTACATTTCTGTTGAATAAAGTTTTTATTATTTCCCTGTATATATATATCTGGTATACAGACTACAGGATGGCTGCCCTACTGATATCCGACACGGGCACCTTCAAGATTGTACAATTCTTTAAGGCCGGTATTCACTTCCTGGTTGGATGCGAATGTGATCAGTAATTTAGGCTTGTCATTCCTACCTCGATAAAAAAAAAAAATCCACACGTTTTAATACTGTATTAAATCAACTTGTGATCATTTTACCAACTTAATTCAATAGCGATGTATTTAATTAACAGCTATGTTCCCAGACACACAATACCAATGTTTGAACGGAGAGGAACACCGAACAGTGGGCGAGCTATATATTTAGATATCGTACCGTAGTTTATTGTACGTTTGTTACAGGATATCTGATACCAATTATTAAAAAATGATAATTATGCAAATACCATTTCTGTGTTGGATACTTAACGTTTTGTTGTATTTTTCTGTTCTTTTTTTTTTGTTTAGCAAAATTAATGCAAGGTGTCCTGTTAAATATTTAATGACTTCCTGATTGAAGCCCAGGTAATGGTTTGTATCTGAAATACGTCGTGCTGAAAACATAAATATACGGGGAGTTTCTCAAGCATACGCAAGTGGTGACAAAGCAAAATATACCTATTAGTCCTTGCCAAGGGCACCTGAATCACCTTGTCTACCGTGTGTATCGGAGAAGTTTGCGCGAGAACTTCCACCACTGTAGAAAATCAATTTATAATCATTGTTTCTACTATTAGACTTTTAAACTGCATTTCCAATTGAAACATATTATCTACACCATGGCAGACTTGATACATGGGTGGAAAGGGGTGTGACTATCCATATTTTAAATGTATTGGGGTTTGTAATAAAGCATTTTGGTTGTTGTAATTATAATGAAATGACACCTCATTATGCAAATTGATTATGAAATGTTGATAATTCATCAATAATTCTTACTTTATACGTGAAATCCGCCGGTTACTTATTAATTCATTATAGTGAAGTAATACGATAAAAAAAGTCATTGCATGGTGTATATATATATATATATTATATATGCAGGTGGTCGCCATTGATCACTGTCCTACCTGGAATGAAACGAAACGTCGTTCCAGAGAAAGATACTGGATTACCAATCTCCAAACCTGCTACCCTCGGGGTATGAACGAACGTTGAAGGACGTCTTCTGGGTGTATTCTCCATGTGACCATTATATTTGACAATTCATGTAGTTAATTATTCAATTTGTTGAAATTTTCATAATTGCTGTACTTTTGGGGGCATCTATTCATTGTTGCTCTTTGAGACTCACATTTAGTCGCCTCCCGCCATCATGTAACAGCATCTTGGTCCGAGTTGGTCCGAATCGTCTGTTTCCCGTAGCGTCCTGTAGGGACACTTCGGCATTCGTATTTCTTATATTCTCAGTCTTGATAAATATTCGTAGTTGTTTCACACCACGCTCTATAATTCTAATGATCTTAAACATATTTTTCTATAGTTTTTCAGACTTTGTACACGATATTTGATCAATCACTGTAGAGACGATAATGCAACATTTTTAATCTGAAATCTGATATCAATGCAATGTCGTCCACTAGCTGTATTTAGGGACGAATCGTCTTTGAACTCTTCGATATACTTTCACGTGCGGGGGAATTCAAAATATCTCTGCCGTTGGTCGCATAGCGTTCTAGTGTTGAACATGATACATCACGCTAGTATCCGCCTTCTGCCAACGTTTGCCGAAGGGTTCATTGTGGTTTATCCAGTTACTAAAACATTATTCTTATTGTATTTTATTGTATTTGTATTTTTTAATTTGTGTTTTGATAAAGGGGCGGATTGCCTCGAAAATTTAACAAGCCTCATTGTTCACACTGTTTGAATTACTTCTTTGCCCCATATAATCATTACAAGTAATTCGTATCCTCCATACATTTATGTGAGGATCCAGTGTTATCTGGATTATACTGTTTATATTACTTCTTTGACCCATATATATATTATATATATACTTATGGGGATAATATATATATTAGGTAGTTATTCATTTAAATACTATACCCATCGATTTTAACGCTGCGTTGATTTTGTTTATTAAAATGATTTTATCTTTGTTATTACGGTTCTTTTTGAATTTCTCAGAATAATAATAGAATTATCTATGTCACTAAAACTTCCTGGTTAAAATAAAACTGAAATTAATAATCCATGACTTTTTCTCTAGAAATATCAATTTTGCTCCATTCTTACAATAAGCTTCAAACGGGAGTGGCGTGCACCTACTGGAACATGACGAGATACATATATTCTGTGGAATATCTTATGGAACATTGTATACAAATTCATATTTAAATATAAAACCAATACACGCTCTGATAAGTAACAATTAGTATATGCTCACATGGGACTCAAAGGTGACTAACAATAAAAGTGATGAAAATGTTTAAGAATACCTTTAAAAATATACATTCATGTGTACGTATTAATAACAGAATACATATACTGATAATTTATTACTTATATTAATAATGATAGTACACAACACTTCAAAAATGAAATAACGGAAAAATCTTTCATAATTAAAAATGCACCATAAACAGGTAACAATGATATACAGTGTACTTTCAATCATTTTTTCCCTTGTTCTTTTTCCCCTTTCAATTAGATATGATTACTATCTTATAATAAGCAACTAATTCTTACAAATGGAATTATTGTTTCAACAAAAATAAAGGTGCATTTTGTTAAAATCACATAAAGAGTTAACGGCATAAACTTAATGATATGTAGTCAAAACTGTTTACAAGAGTATGTGTATGTAACCAACACAAAAACAACCAATTGTTATTCTCTCAAAATTACAATAAACAGTATACACCTTGGTCCAATCATTTTACCAGATCCATTAGTTATTTTTCTCTGAACACTTACTGTTTCCTGAACATTAACATTCAATTTCATAAAGGGACCTAAGTGTTTATGATATACTTTGAGAAATTGAACTTGTGTATTCTAAACATTATATACAAGCGTAATTTAACATTCAATTTCATAAAGCAACTTGAACTTGCAAGGGTTATGATTACCATATACTCGTGTTAAAGGAAGTGACAATTATATAGATTAGTATTTCTTTGTAATAATAAGATTGAACTATTTATTACGTGAATAATTTCGTATGTGAAGACTGCATATATGAGAACCGCCGATATGATTAATTGACTTTGGTGATATTGTGAACTTTATCCGTGCTTTCTAGGATTATACTGATTTGTGCTTTATTATTCAATCAGTTTCACTATCATACATGATTTGTTTTACTTGAACTATTAAAATGTGATTTAAAGTGTTTTGTTTTTAATCGTTTTCTCTTAAGTACATTATATATACCTGTTATATATTACAATGAAACAGGTAACGTTGACTTAAACGTATTGATAATGTGACCTTTCAATGTAAAGGTTAAAATTGAACAAACGTATTTTCTGTTTTATTTATAAAACATAATAATTATGATAAAGTGTGAAATTTTTAACAATGAAAGATATAGAAAAATGAATTATTTTCAGTAATTTATGAAAATTTGAGTTATTTTATTTTAATTTTTTTAATATAATAAAAGTATTTGTGATACATATACATTTATAGAGATTATGGCAAAATTTATATAACCGGAGATCTGAATGCGAGAACTGGTGGTAAACTCGATTTGATAGAAAATGATGATTTAGCTATAAATATTAGCGAATCTGTTGACTATCGTTTTGATGATATACAGCATATAACAGTACGTAACAATATGGATAAAACAGTTAACTCTTTTGGTAGAAAATTATTGTCATTCTGTAAGAACACTGGTTTTAGAATAATGAATGGACGCCATCCTGGTGATCCTGATGGAAGTTTTACTTTTTGTAGTGCTAATGGCACCAGCCTTATTGATCACCTTTTAGTAGAAAAACATAGCTTTCAAAATATAGTAGAGTTTAAATCTGGAAAATTTGAAACAGTTTCTGATCATTCACCCATATCCTTCACGTTAATAATAGAACAAGATCCTGAAGTAAGGCCAGTGGAAGATCATCTTCATGTTAGGTGTGTATGTGAAAATGTACGGTGGAAGAATGAAAATGTAAATGTAATCAGACAGAATCTTTTACAAAACATCGACTCATTAAATGATATAATTGGAACTCCCTTGATCAATGACTTAGATATTGAAAGATGTATTGACAAAGTTTGTTCCTTTTTATGTAATATTTGTTTACCAATGTGTGACGTTTTTAATTGTAAATCACATGAAACCAATATATGTCAAAGGAAGAAATCTAAATTGAAAGATGATAAACCTTGGTTCAATATTCAGTGTAGGCAGAAATACAGAGAATACAAAAACGCTTTGCATAACTTTAATGTTCAGAAAAGTGAGACTAATTATAGATCACTTATAGGAAAAAAGACAGATTATAAAAGATATGAGGTAAGAATTAAAAGAGAATATCAGAGACAAGATGGTGATATGATGGAATACCTTAGAAAACATAATCCAAAACATTTTTATAAATTCTTCGGCAAACGGCGATCAAAAATACATAACAAAATTTCAATTGATGATTTCTTCCTACATTTTAAAAATCTCGCAGGTCAAAGTAACACAGCGAGTGAGCAAGGTAAGATTGACGATGATGAAAACAATATGTCTTGTGTATTTGAAGAATTGGATGTAGATATCACCGAGCAAGAGCTGTTATTGGCTTTACGTAAATTGAAAAGAAACCAAAGTTGTGGCGAGGATAAAGTACTTAATGAACTTTTTATTGATTGTAAAGATATACTGTCTCCATTTTTGATTAAACTTTTTAACTCTATTTTTCAATCGGGGATATTTCCAGAGGCTTGGTCTACTGGTGCTATTACACCTGTTTTTAAGAAAGGTGATGCTGATAATACAAATAACTACAGAGGTATTACTCTTGTTAGTTGTATGGGTAAGTTGTTTACATCCATACTGAATGAGCGTTTAGTCAAGTGGAGTAATGAGAATAATATCATAACAGATGCACAATTTGGTTTCAGAGCTAATCATTCTACCGTAGATGCAATATTTGTACTTCAAACATTTATTAACAAGTATTTAAATAAAAAGGGCGGAAGGTTATACTGCTGCTTTGTCGATTACAAGAAAGCGTTTGATCTTATTGAAAGGTCTCAATTATGGAGTAAACTAATAAGACAAGGTGTGAGGGGGAAAATGTTACGAGTCATTCAATCATTATATAATTCAGTTAAATCTTGTGTGAAACATAACGGTTTTTACTCTGATTTCTTCTCCAACACAATCGGTCTCTTCCAAGGAGAAATCCTCTCCCCGATTTTGTACTCATTATTTGTAAATGACTGTGAAATGCATTTTATTAGTGAATGTTGTCCATCAATTGAACTTAACTTAATCAGTATTTTTCTTCTTATGTATGCTGATGATACAGTGTTATTTGCTGACTCTCCAGAGAATTTGCAACAGGTCATAGATGCTCTCAAATCTTATAACAATAAATATAGTCTTATTTTGAACACAGACAAGACGAAAATAATGGTCTTTAGAAACGGCGGGAATATCAAAAATAATGAAAGGTGGTTTTACAATGAAACTGAACTACAAATTGTAGACCAATTCAATTATCTAGGGATGCTTTTCAATTATAACGGTAAATTTTATGTTATCCAAAAGCATGTGGCTGAACAGGGCAATAAAGCATATTACGCTATATATATAATAAGTTCAAAAATCATGATTTTAACATTAATACCCAATGTTCTGTGTTTGACACATATGTAAATAGCATACTTAGTTACAGTGCCGAGGTATGGGGTTTCCACAAAGCCTTGGATATTGAAAAGATACATATTAATTTTTGTAAAAAAGTACTTGGTGTGAAAAAAAGTACATGTAATAATTTAGTATATTGTGAACTCGGAAGATTACCATTGTCAACATTCAGAAAACTTCGTATAATTAAGTACTGGTTGAAACTGAGAAATTCATATAATTGTATATTAAGAAATTGCAGGTAACAATGATATACAGTGTACTTTCAATCATTTTTTCCTTTGTTCTTTTTCCCCTTTCAATTAGATATGATTACTATCTTATAATAAGCAACTAATTCTTACAAATGGAATTATTGTTTCAACAAAAATAAAGGTGCATTTTGTTAAAATCACATAAAGAGTTAACGGCATAAACTTAATGATATGTAGTCAAAACTGTTTACAAGAGTATGTGTATGTAACCAACACAAAAACAACCAATTGTTATTCTCTCAAAATTACAATAAACAGTATACACCTTGGTCCAATCATTTTACCAGATCCATTAGTTATTTTTCTCTGAACACTTACTGTTTCCTGAACATTAACATTCAATTTCATAAAGGGACCTAAGTGTTTATGATATACTTTGAGAAATTGAACTTGTGTATTCTAAACATTATATACAAGCGTAAGTACTGGTTGAAACTGAGAATTGTATATTAAGAAATTGCTATGAGGAAAGGATAAGATTAAATGACAGTTGGATTTTAAACATAAGAGCAGAATTAGATAAATTAGGATTATCTTATCTTTGGAACAATATAACATGCAATTCTAATGATGTTGAGGATGAATTTCATTTTCTTCTAAGGTGTAACTGTTATACTGATTTAAGGCAAAAGTACATTAAGTCATATTATTACAGACGTCCCAGTGTTTTTAAGTTGATCCTTCTATTAAATACCCGGAATATTGGAGAATTAAATAAGTTACGCAAATATATATCTTTGTGTTTTAAGCGCCGAAATAATTATATCTAATTTTGCCTCAAGATAGGTTGATACGAACATATCAGACCTGTACTTTCATTTAAATTTTATATCAGTTTAAAAGACATGTCGAATGGTTGAGATTGTATAATTATAGGATAAAAGGTATATATCAGTGTACTTCCTGTCTACAAATCAGTGGTCCTTATAAAGCTAATATGTAAAATCGTATATGTATATAATTAAAGTAAGGATTGGCACTATTTACCGTTTCTGTACTACTAGTATACTATATCATGCTTGTATTATCAATGAAACATATTGTATACTATATTACTTTATTATGCATTTATAATAAATGTATATGAATATTATCTATACTTAATAAATATGTCAGCGTTCATATAGATTTTATCCTGGGGCTTATATCGAGGATTTGTATGAAGAATTTCTTTTAAAAAATCCTGAAAATTTTGTGGTCAACGTAGTGAATGTTAAAATATCAGTGCATAAACACTGTGATTATCATTTAATATGAATTTAAGTAAATGTAATGCATTGTGGTATTTTTTAATGATATACCATGTAATGTGTTCTTCTATATCAAGATATATATATTCTTGATTGATGATTGTCCATCACTATCTGTACTATTGTATTATTGTATATGTATATGTCTACTCTCCAATGTGTCTTGTAACACAAGGAAATAAAATAATCTGAAATCTGAAATCTGAAATTTAGTATACATTATCTACAAACTGATAACAGCATGTAGCACAGGTAATACAGGTAACACAGGTAACCTGAGAATCAAGTACTTCTCCAAAACAGGCTATAACTTACCTGTAATTAGTGCCTATTGTTCTCTATTGTTCCTACCCCCAATGTTAAAATAGGATATGTTGGCTGAGTGGGAAGACACCCACGTTCCCGACCTCAGGATTTAAAGACCTCACCTGCACCGTTTCCTGGAACGTGTGGGATTGGACTACGTAATGGTGACTCGTGTTTCTGTTTCATTAAGTAAACTCGATCTATCAGCTAGAACTAATACACAGTGTTTAATTTGAAAATTTTAATTGAATTCATTCGTCGTTACATTGCTATATATTGAATTGTTTTTTTATTCATTAAATATATGCTTTTCTTTAGGATATAATCTATTCCAATAATATGTACCGGATAATGATAATGGATATAAAAACAAGTATCACATGGCATGTTGATAATGTATAGAACTGTACCATAGACTGTGTCATAACACACGCAGTTCAAATGTCCAATTCAAACCTAATAAAGAGAAACATATTTAATCTGGTTAAGGGCAAATCGGAAGATTATGTATAGACTCACACAATTTGTAAACATACAAATGTAAAATTAATGAAAATGAAACTGAAACTATGTATACCGACAGGCAAATTCCTCTAAACTAAACATTATCACGAAATGTCGGATTCAGAAAGTTCACCGCTATTGAACATTCGACTGTATTTTTTTCACAGTTTGTCTAGATTGATTCTCGTAATAGTATGGTGTGTCACAATAAGAAAACTGAATGACTAAACACTCAGTGTGTGTTTATGCTATTGTGTGCATAGTTTTAATATAATTTCCCTACTTTTCTTTTACTTTGTTTCATTTGCTGGGTTTATTGCCCCGTGGACAGCCAGGGTCATTTTGAGGCGAGGTCTCTTTGAAGTAGTTGGTGACTACTTCACTGAACAATATGCGGGAGGCCCGTCGCATGCCATCCACAGCAATTAGGGTAACGCGTCTTACCAGTTTATACATGGCATCCGGAACTCCTCGTTTTTTTCTCTCCAATAATACACGTGTATTTTGAGAAAAAAAAACCCGAGGGGTTCCGGATGATCGACATGGGTACTCTAGCGTCTAGTCTCGCATTCCCCAGACTCTCGTCCTCGCTCGAGACTGCCTCAAACGAGGCTCGAGCGAGGACGAGAGTCTGGGGAATGCGAGACAGTGTACCTAGCGTCGAACCACTCATCTCAGATCACGTGGCCGGCGCGCTATTCCTTTTACAGATACGTGACGTATAAGGATGTATAAATATAATGTCACTCTCTCACACGATAAAATGGAAGCACATACTTGGGATAGTGTCGGTCTATTGACAATCATTACAAATTCCCCTTAAATATTACTGTTCAAACTGTCAGCAGTTTTATCACACAACGTTTTAACAATTTATTATTGAGTGGTCTATCCGGTGTTTTCAAATTATGGGGAAATTGAAGAACCCCATATTAGACCTATGGTTCGTAGGATGCGGCTAAAGGTGTAGCTCTCAGCAGAAATGTGGATTTCCTTGTGTAATAAGCTATCCTTTCTTTGTCAAACCTTATTCTTTTTGGTTCTTCTTTCAGTGTCCCCCTATACACCCGTCCTCATATGACCATGGCTGTTAGTGTCCCCCTATACACCCGTCCTCATATGACCATAGCTGTTAGTGTCCCCCTATACACCCGTCCTCATATAACCCTGGCTGTTAGTGTCCCCCTATACACCCGTCCTCATATAACCCTAACTGTTAGTGTCCCCTATACACCCGTCCTCATATAACCCTAACTGTTAGTGTCCCCCTATACACCCGTCCTCATATAACACTGACTGTTGGTGTTCCTCTATACACCCGTCCTCATATAACCCTTGCTGTTAGTGTCCCCCTATACACATGTCCTCATATAACCCTTGCTGTTAGTGTCACCCTATACACCCGTCCTCATATAACTCTGGCTGTTGGTGTTCCTCTATACACCCGTCCTCATATAACCCTGGCTGTTGGTGTCCCCCTATACACCCGTCCTCATATAACCCTGGCTGTTGGTGTCTCCCTATACACCCGTCCTCATATAACACTGACTTTTAGTGTCCCCCTATACACCCGTCCTCATATGACCATGGCTGTTGGTGTCCCTCTATACACCCGTCCTCATATAACCCTAACTGTTGGTGTTCCTCTATACACCCGTCCTCATATAACCCTGACTGTTGGTGTCCCCCTATACACATGTCCTCATATAACCCTGACTGTAAGTGTCCCCCTATACACCCGTCCTCATATAACCCTGGCTGTTAGTGTCCCCTATACACCCGTCCTCATATAACCCTGACTGTTGGTGTGCCCCTATACACCCGTCCTCATATAACCCTGGCTGTTAGTGTCCCCCTATACACCCGTCCTCATATAACCCTGGCTGTTAGTGTCCCCCTATACACCCGTCCTCATATAACCCTGACTGTTAGTGTCCCCCTATACACCCGTTCTCATATAACCCTGGCTGTTGGTGTCCCTCTATACACCCGTCCACATATAACCCTAACTGTTGGTGTCTCCCTATACACCCGTCCTCATATAACCCTGACTGTTGGTGTCACCCTATACACCCGTCCTCATATAACACTGACTGTTAGTGTCCCCCTATACACCCGTCCTCATATAACACTGACTGTTGGTGTCCCCTATACACCCGTCCTCATATAACCCTGGCTGTTGGTGTCCATATACACCCGTCCTCATATAACCTAGGCTGTTAGTGTCCCCCTATACACCCGTCCTCATATAACCCTGGCTGTTAGTGTCCCCTATACACCCGTCCTCATATAACCCTGGCTGTTAGTGTCCCCCTATACACCCGTCCTCATATAACACTGACTGTTAGTGTCCCCCTATACACCCGTCCTCATATAACCCTGGCTGTTGGTGTCCCTATACACCCGTCCTCATATAACCTAAGCTGTTTGTGTCTCCCTATACACCCGTCCTCATATAACCCTGACTGTTGGTGTCCCCCTATACACCCGTCCTCATATAACCCTGACTGTTAGTGTCACCCTATACACCCGTCCTCATATAACCCTGGCTTTTAGTGTTCCCCTATACACCCGTCCTCATATAACACTGACTGTTGGTGTCCCTATATACACCCGTCCTCATATAACCCTAACTGTTGGTGTCCCTCTATACACCCGTCCTCATATAACCCTGACTGGTAGTGTCTCCCTATACACCCGTCCTCATATTACCCTGACTGTTGGTGTCCCCCTATACACCCGTCCTCATATAACCCTGGCTGTTGGTGTCTCCCTATACACCCGTCCTCATATAACACTGACTGTTAATGTCCCCCTATACAGCCCGTCCTCATATGACCATGGCTGTTGGTGTCCCTCTATACACCCGTCCTCATATAACCCTAACTGTTGGTGTTCCTCTATACACCCGTCCTCATATAACCCTAACTGTTGGTGTCCCTCTATTCACCCGTCCTCCTATAACCCTGGCTGTTGGTGTCACCCTATACACCCGTCCTCATATAACCCTGGCTGTTGGTGTCACCCTATACACCCGTCCTCATATAACCCTGACTGTTGGTGTCCCCCTATACACATGTCCTCATATAACCCTGACTGTTAGTGTCCCCCTATACACCCGTCCTCATATAACCCTGGCTGTTGGTATCCCTATACACCCGTCCTCATATAACCCTGACTGTAAGTGTCCCCCTATACACCCGTCCTCATATAACCCTGACTGTAAGTGTCCCCCTATACACATGTCCTCATATAACCCTGACTGTTAGTGTCCCCTATACACCCGTCATCATATAACACTGACTGTTGGTGTCCCTATACACCCGTCCTCATATAACCCTGACTGTTGGTGTCCCTATACACCCGTCCTCATATAACCCTGACTGTTAGTGTCCCCCTATACACCCGTCCTCATATAACACTGACTGTTGGTGTTCCTCTATACACCCGTCCTCATATAACCCTTGCTGTTAGTGTCCCCCTATACACATGTCCTCATATAACCCTTGCTGTTGGTGTCCCCCTATACACCCGTCCTCATATAACCCTGACTGTCGGTGTCCCCCTATACACCCGTCCTCATATAACCCTGACTGTTGGTGTCACCCTATACACCCGTCCTCATATAACACTGACTGTTGGTGTCCCCCTATACACCCGTCCTCATATAACTCTGGCTGTTGGTGTTCCTCTATACACCCGTCCTCATATAACTCTGGCTGTTGGTGTTCCTCTATACACCCGTCCTCATATAACTCTTTCTGTTGGTGTCCCCCTATACACCCGTCCTCATATGACCATGGCTGTTGGTGTCCCTCTATACACCCGTCCTCATATGACCATGGCTGTTGGTGTTCCTCTATACACCCGTCCTCATATAACCCTGACTGACGGTGTCCCCCTATACACATGTCCTCATATAACCCTGACTGTTAGTGTCCCCCTATACACCCGTCCTCATATAACCCTGGCTGTTAGTGTCCCCCTATACACCCGTCCTCATATAACCCTGGCTGTTGGTGTCCCTATACACCCGTCCTCATATAACCCTGACTGTTAGTGTCCCCCTATACACTCGTCCTCATATAACCCTGACTGTTAGTGTCCCCCTATATACACCCGTCCTCATATAACCCTGACTGTTAGTGTCCCCCCTATACACCCGTCCTCATATAACCCTGACTGTTAGTGTCCCCCTATACACCCGTCCTCATATAACCCTGACTATTAGTGTCCCCCTATACACCCGTCCTCATATAACACTGACAGTTGGTGTCCTCCTAGACACCCGTCCTCATATAACCCTGACTGTTAGTGTCCCCCCATACACCCGTCCTCATATAACACTGACTGTGGTTTTCCTCTATACACCAGTCCTCATATAACACTGACTGTTAGTGTTCCCCCCATACACATGTCCTCATATAACCCTGACTGTTGGTGTCTCCCTATATACCCGTCCTCATATAACCCTGACTGTTAGTGTCCCCCTATACACCCGTCCTCATATAACTCTGGCTGTTGTTTTCCCATACAACCCGCCTATATAACATGGTGTGGTGTCCCCCTTTTACACCGTCCTCATATAACCCGGACTGTTGGTGTCCCCTATAAAACCGCCTCATAAAACCCCTTGCTGTTGTTCCCCTATACCAGTCCTATAAACCCTTGCTGTTAGTGTCCCCCTATACACCCGTCCTCATATAACCCTGGCTGTTGGTGTTCCTCTAGATACCCGTCCTCATATAACCCTGACTGTTAGTGTCTCCCTATAGATACCCGTCCTCATATAACCCTGACTGTTAGTGTCTCCCTATAGATACCCGTCCTCATATAACCCTGACTGTTAGTGTCTCCCTATAGATACCCGTCCTCATATAACCCTGACTGTTAGTGTCTCCCTATAGATACCCGTCCTCATATAACCCTGACTGTTAGTGTCTCCCTATAGATACCCGTCCTCATATAACCCTGACTGTTAGTGTCTCCCTATAGATACCCGTCCTCATATAACCCTGACTGTTAGTGTCTCCCTATAGATACCCGTCCTCATATAACCCTGACTGTTAGTGTCTCCCTATAGATACCCGTCCTCATATAACCCTGACTGTTAGTGTCTCCCTATAGATACCCGTCCTCATATAACCCTGACTGTTAGTGTCTCCCTATAGATACCCGTCCTCATATAACCCTGACTGTTAGTGTCTCCCTATAGATACCCGTCCTCATATAACCCTGACTGTTAGTGTCCCCCTATACACCCGTCCTCATATAACCCTGGCTGTTGGTGTCCCCCTATACACCCGTCCTCATATAACCCTGACTGTTGGTGTCCCCCTATACACCCGTCCTCATATAACCCTGACTGTTTGTGTCCCCTATAATACAACCCGTTCCTCATATAACCCTGGCGGTTGGTGTCCCCCTATACACCCGTCCTCATATAACCTGAGTTGTGTGCCCCTTACACCGTCCTAATATACCCTGGCTGTTAGTGTCCCCCTTACACCCGCCCTCATATAACCCTGCTGTTTGTGTCCCCTAACACCCGTCCTCATAAAACCCTGACTGTAAGTTCCCCCTATACACCCGTCCTCAATAACCCGCTTTTAGTGTCCTCTATACCCCTCCCAATACATGACTTTGGTGTCCTCAGGACACCCTCCTCAATAACCCTGACTGTACCCCCTATACACCCGTCCTCATAAAAACACGGTTGCCTATACACCCGTCCTCATATAACCCTGCTGTTAGTGTCCCCCTATAAAACAGTCCTCATATAACCCTTGCTGTTGGTGTCCCCTATCACCCGTCCTCATATAACCGGGTGTTGTGTCCTCTAACCCGTCCTCATAAAACCCTTTCGTTGTGTCCCCCTATACCCCCTCCTCATAAAACTCTGTTGGGTCCCTATAACCCGTCCTCATATAACCTGCGTGGTTGTGTCCCTTATACACCCGTCCTATGCCCCCCTTTCTGTGATGCCCCCTATACCCCGCCCTCAAAAACCTACGTTTTCCCAAACCCCTCCTCATACCCTGCTATTCTCCCTTACACCCTCCTGCATATTACCCTACTGTTTTCCCCCTTCCCCGTCCTCATATAACCCCTGGCGTTGGTGTCCTCCCTATCACCGTCCTCATATACCACTGACTTTAGCCCTCCCTATCCCCCCTTCCTCATTGACCAGGCTGTTTGGTGTCCCTCTATACACCCGTCCTCATATGACCATGGCTTTGGTGTTCCCTATACACCCGTCCTCATATAACCCTGACTGACGGTGTCCCCCTATACACATGTCCTCATATAACCCTGACTGTTAGTGTCCCCCTATACACCCGTCCTCATATAACCCTGGCTGTTAGTGTCCCCCTATACACCCGTCCTCATATAACCCTGGCTGTTGGTGTCCCTATACACCCGTCCTCATATAACCCTGACTGTTAGTGTCCCCCTATACACTCGTCCTCATATAACCCTGACTGTTAGTGTCCCCCTATATACACCCGTCCTCATATAACCCTGACTGTTAGTGTCCCCCCTATACACCCGTCCTCATATAACCCTGACTGTTAGTGTCCCCCTATACACCCGTCCTCATATAACCCTGACTATTAGTGTCCCCCTATACACCCGTCCTCATATAACACTGACAGTTGGTGTCCTCCTAGACACCCGTCTTCATATAACCCTGACTGTTAGTGTCCCCCCATACACCCGTCCTCATATAACACTGACTGTGGTTTTCCTCTATACACCAGTCCTCATATAACCCTTGCTGTTAGTGTCCCCCTATACACCCGTCCACATATAACTCTGACTGTTAGTGTCCCCCTATACACCCGTCCTCATATAACCCTGACTGTTAGTGTCCCCCTATACACCCGTCCTCATATAACCCTGACTGTTAGTGTCCCCCTATACACCCGTCCTCATATAACCCTGACTGTTAGTGTCCCCCTATACACCCGTCCTCATATAACCCTGGCTGTTAGTGTCCCCCTATACACCCGTCCTCGTATAACCCTGACTGTTAGTGTCCCCCTATACACCCGTCCTCATATAACTCTGACTGTTAGTGTCCCCCTATACACCCGTCCTCATATAACTCTGGCTGTTAGTGTCCCCCTATACACCCGTCCTCATATAACCCTGGCTGTTAGTGTTCCCCTATACACCCGTCCTCATATAACCCTGGCTGTTAGTGTCACCCTATACACCCGTCCTCATATAACCCTGGCTGTTAGTGTCTCCCTATACACCCGTCCTCATATAACTCTGGCTGTTGGTGTTCCCCTATACACCCGTCCTCATATAACCCTGGCTGTTAGTGTCACCCTATACACCCGTCCTCATATAACTCTGGCTGTTGGTGTTCCTCTATACACCCGTCCTCATATAATCCCGACTGTTGGTGTCTCCCTATACACCCGTCCTCATATAACCCCGACTGTTGGTGTCCCCCTATACACCCGTCCTCATATAACCCCGACTGTTGGTGTCCCCCTATACACCCGTCCTCATATAACCCTGGCTGTTAGTGTCTCCCTATACACCCGTCCTCATATAACCCCGACTGTTGGTGTCCCCCTATACACCCGTCCTCATATAACCCTGGCTGTTAGTGTCTCCCTATACACCCGTCCTCATATAACCCTGGCTGTTAGTGTCCCCCTATACACCCGTCCTCATATAACACTGACTGTTGGTGTTCCTCTATACACCCGTCCATATATAACCCTGGCTGTTGGTGTCTCCCTATACAAATGTCCTCATATAACCCTGGCTGTTAGTGTCACCCTATACACCCGTCCTCATATAACTCTGGCTGTTGGTGTTCCTCTATACACCCGTCCTTATATAACCCTGGCTGTTGGTGTCTCCCTATACACCCGTCCTCATATAACTCTGGCTGTTGGTGTTCCTCTATACACCCGTCCTCATATAACCCTGGCTGTTAGTGTCCCCCTATACACCCGTCCTCATATAACCCTGACTGTTAGTGTCCCCCTATACACCCGTCCTCATATAACCCTGGCTGTTAGTGTCTCCCTATACACCCGTCCTCATATAACACTGACTGTTAGTTTCCCCCTATACACCCGTCCTCATATAACCCTGACTGTTGGTGTCTCCCTATATACCCGTCCTCATATAACCCTGACTGTTAGTGTCCCCCTATACACCCGTCCTCATATAACCCTGACTGTTAGTGTCCCCCTATACACCCGTCCTCATATAACCCTGACTGTTTGTGTCCCCTATACACCCGTCCTCATACTAAAGTATAACCCTGTCTTGATGCAAACATACAAAATGCATCAATTATCGTCCCCTCTCACAAATTGTAATCAACATGATGACACGATTTTTAAAGTCACTATTAGGCATATGTCCGTTGCTTGATCTATGTTTAGATATTCACATGCTATAATATATTCGTTCTGCATAGGCATACGGATTTGATGAATGTCCTTATCTGTTTTACAACAATTGCGAAACAAGTTCTTTCAACTTATGTTAATCACGCTTGTTGGCCCGGATGAAAGCGCGCGAGGGGTCTTACTGTGGGAGGAAACGGGAGTACAGATGAAAGGCAAATGTGTGACCACTGTGCCATCCGACCATCCAAAGTTTTCTACTGGGGGGTCTTGAAACTACTCTTTGCCTGATGCTCTAATCTCCATTTATGTTATCCGAATATCTACGTTAACGAAGAAGAGAAATATAACAAAAATCACACAAATTAAGTTATTTTTAACTATAAACTACTCCGTGTTACACATACGTATACATTGGTCATGTTTAAGTCTCTTGTCGCCTAGTCACTGTGTTCCGTTTTGTTTTTGATCCTTGCATAGTAATTTTATGTTCCTAAATTAACCAGTGTATAATTTTCGTTTCTTGTTCAATCTAGATAAAACATTTTCTAAAATGCTCCTGAATAGTTTTTAACGTCCAATATTTGCAAAGTAGTTCACCAGTTAAAATGGGGCTTTCTGTCTATAATATAAACAGTCTTCTGAACATAGACAGAAGTCCCTAAACGACAATGCCAGAGTTATATAAGGACGGGTGTATAGGGGGACACTAGCACCAGGATGTCAATACTCGTTTGATCACGTGGACACTTCGTGTGCCTTTCTTGAGACAGGCATGCTATTACAATATCCAGGTACACCCATATAGAAGATCAGAGAGTTCCTTTTGTTTGTTTTTTTCGTCATGGTATTCAACTATTATTCAAGGGGACTTATAACAATACTTTGGAAATTTACGTGGATTTGTTTTCTATACAATCATACCTATTTATAACTTCCCTGTTTATCTAGTGACCGTAGTTATAACAATGTATGCCCTGAATGCTTTGTGTGATATTCAGAGTGCAAACATTCAGTGCAGTGGTAAAAGCTGTGGTTTTTTTGGCTAGGTGATTGGGTGCCGTAGATCGTTCGTACGAGGTCCAGTTAAGGCACGAGATATAAAGTTGTCTTCCTTCGTCATTTGTGTTACTATGTTATATATATATATAGTCTGTTCTTATAACAATTAAAAAGATCAGTAAAGTAATGAACATCGAAAACTCTAAATCTACATAATTATCCACTTTATTTAACTATAAACTACCAACTATCAATGTTATGTGCCCGAGTTGAGAGGCTCGGTACATTGTCAATGTTATGTGCCCGAGTTGAGAGACTCGGCACATTGTCAATGTTATGTGACGAGATTGAGAGGATCGGCACAATGTCAATGTTATGTGACCGGGTAGAGTGGCTTATCTGTTATGACATTTAGTGCGATTTAATCTGGATTGACACTCGACAAGTCTTCCTATATCATTACCAAACGCGAGAGTATGGGTGAATATGTAATCAAATGATGGCACCACTTGATCATATTCAGATGGTTTCCAGCCATTCATACAGTAAGCAATATATAACAAACAGTAGGCGGTACGAAATACAATACTCTTGGTCTATACACAGACTCTGACGCATACATTTCAAGTCGTATCGCATTCTACAGTGCATAAAGAACACTAATTTAACTTTAACATACTTGCAAAATGCTTGACTAAACTGTCCCTTTAAGACATGGTTTTGAATCCATGAAACGACTTCGTTAGATTTCAAGATAAATACACGTTTTGTTACAACATACCTTTCATACATCCGCTGTTAAAAAACATGTCAGTTGGCAATCATCCTGAAAAGAACGGGAAAAGCTTTTCTCGGGCCATGCTAATATTTTACATGTTTGTGTGTATTAGATGCTAATATATCCCAGTATCAAATATTCCAGATTTATGATAAAGTACTTCAGTGTATAACACGAATATCCAGCCACCGGTACACGTAAATGTATCAAATGCTGTGTATAACTTCATTAATCCACGTTGAAAAGCAGAAATAACTCCTACCAATGATACTGATAATATTAATACAGGTACCCGGACCGTGGTTCAAAATCGATTGCAATCTTAAACATATTTCAGGTTAAATGTCTTTATTGATATAAAGCTATACATCTTTATACGATGATATACATTTTATAGAATTAACCAATCACAGCGATGGATTAGAAACCTTCAATACTATAAAGCACAGGGACTTGACACGAATTCTGAACCACAGTCCAGCAAAGTCTATGAAAATATCATAGGCGCCTTATAGCAAGCTCTACAGCAAATTGTAATGAGGCAGCGTCTTTCCGATACATTCTGTATAAGGTTTACTTAGTTATAGACGGTGTACCAAACACAACATACCATGATAATTTGTTTATATGTAGTGTATCATCTGTATACCAAGCAATAGTTTGTGTGGATGTTGTGCGAAAGTAATCACTGATGTTGATGCATTGTAAATAGTCGCATTAATACTGATGAGGCGCAATGTATACTGATGAGGCGCATTGTATACTGATGAGGCACAATGTATACTGATGAGGCGCATTGTATACTGATGAGGCGCAATGTATACTGATGAGGCGCAATGTATATTGATGAGGCGCAATGTGTACTGATGAGGCGCAATGTATACTGATGAGGCGCATTGTATACTGATGAGGCACAATGTATACTGATGAGGCGCATTGTATACTGATGAGGCGCAATGTATACTGATGAGGCGCATTGTAAACTGATGAGTCGCAATGTATACTGATGAGGCGCATTGTATACTGATGAGGCGCAATGTATACTGATGAGGCGCAATGTATATTGATGAGGCGCAATGTATATTGATGAGGCGCAATGTGTACTGATGAGGCGCAATGTATACTGATGAGGCGCATTGTATACTGATGAGGCGCAATGTATATTGATGAGTCGCAATGTATACTGATGAGGCGCAATGTATACTGACGAGGCGCAATGCATACTGATGAGGCGCATTGTATACTGATGAGGCGCATTGTATACTGATGAGGCGCAATGCATATTAATGAGTCGCAATGTATACTGATGAGGCGCAATGTATACTGATAAGGTGCAATGTATATTGATGAGGCGCAATGTAGACTGATGAGGCGCAATGTATACTGATGAGGCGCATTGTATACTGATGAGGCGCAATGTATATTGATGAGGCGCAATGTATACTGATGAGGCGCAATGTATACTGATGAGGCGCATTGTATACTGATTTGGCGCAATGTATATTGATGAGTCGCAATGTATATTGATGAGGCGCAATGTATACTGATGAGGCGCAATGTATATTGATGAGGCGCAATGTATACTGATGAGACGCATTGTATACTGATGAGGCGCAATGTATACTGATGAGGGGCATTGTATACTGATGAGGCGCAATGTATACTGTGAGGCGCAATGTATACTGATGAGACGCAATGTATACTGATGAGGCGCAATGTACATTGATGAGCCGCAATGCCCAAAATATTAAAGAACTTCATAATTAGTACCACTCATTATCGCCAGCATCATTGTTATGTGACCAGGTGGAGTCTTCCTTTAGATGGAAATTCTATCTTCCTCTATTGCAGAGAGCAAAGCCTTTATGGGTGTGACACGCTCTCTGTGACGTCTCTATTGACTAGTATCACTCATTATGTGAAAGGTGTGGTCAGAAAAGGTTTTTTGTTTGGTCATCAATACTGATGTAATGTTTAATGTAATACAGATAACACACCAGGGCGTGTTTTGAGATTGTCTGTGTACTATTTCAGATATCGCCTATCGACATGTTTCTATAAATAAACCCTTGATAGAGAAGATATTGAAAGAACGCCTTAGTTACGTGCTCTCAGTTACCGGCTTAACTGTTTAGTATCGAATGACTTTCAATGACACTTCTGAGAAGATAGCTACAAATGATCCTTAAAAGACGTATAGAATTTGTCGTCCATGTTGGTTCCTAAATAGTTTCCAACTGGTACACCTAATAAATGTTGCTTCTGTATATCATTAACTTTGGTATTGACGGTGTCCGGTGCTTAAAAATAGAGAGTCGTTAAGGTAAAGTTTAACTATAGCTATTTAAAGCTTGCATATACCATAATGCATTTAAACATTCATTAAAGCACTTGAATCTGTTATCCTTACTAAACGTAGCCTTGCTAATAAACCGCAAACAGTTGAAAAATCTTACTTCCTGGTCTGAGTCAACTTGATGTCTCATCCAAATACAATGTACATCATGTATGTATATTGAATTAGAATGATAACATGTATCACTGAAACGATAAGCTTCTCAGCTAGTGAACAATGATCCACTTTTAATGTGACGTTTTAGAGGATAACATCAGTCATTATAGTACATTTTTATTGCATTCACACTATTAGTGCTTAAGATAGTGGCGAATCATTTCACGTGTAGTCGCTTCATAAAATGGGCATATACTCAAATTTCTACACGAACCTACGTTTATTAAGAAGTGTGAAATGTTTGTGATACAGACATGTTAACAGCGCTTTTATCTATACAGGTAGCCTACTCATGCGATGACAGTTCAGATTCTATAGAGGTAAACTGTCACACACCTCCTAAATCTGCTCTGTTACTGCATTTAGTGTCTTATTCCTGAAGTCAGGTTTTTGGTTAATGATGAGAAGGTACAATAGTGGTATTTGTTAACACATCTCGTAAGTATTGATAATCATATACATATCTTATTGTTAACAAAATGTATCATATGTACTCTGTGTTGTTGATCCGAAGGTAAAGATTGTAATTCACTGTCGTAGTTGTACTGTGCTGATCACGTGGTATACGAGTACAATTCGCATCCATACATATATATTTACACTTGCAAAGCTTTGTCACTATATTACAATACCAGACCGATTTGTTTACCATTCTTGCATGGATTATACCATTCTTGCATGGAAACATTGACCTTTGAACTTCGAGTGCTTCGGTCGCGGTCTGTTTTCTGTTACTCTCGATGAACGCGTGATGAAATGTTTCTTAAAATAAAACAACACGCTTTGTTTACCATTGTTAAATGTATAAAAATAACATGTCTGACATTATTAAATATGATAATCAATCAAAATGTTTTTGTTATTGATGTTAATATCATAATAAAAAACAGAACTATTTTTTACCGCGGAAAAAAAGTCTCAATTTGTTGTGAAGCGTCACCATTGGCTGTTCTAATAATTGACTCCTCCCACTGTGTCCGACTTTTATATGATTTTTTTTATTTACAAAGAAAAAATATTGTTATCACAAAGACTTATAGAAACAACATCCGTAAGTGTAAATATAGGGATTGGATTTCACTTTTATGTTAACCATGCTTTTATGGCGCTAGCGCGCCCCATAGAATATATTCTTAGAGGAATTGCTCCATAAAAGCATGGTTAACATAAAAGTGAAATCCAATCCCTATATGTATATATTGCGATCCAGGTATTCATATCATCGTATAGACGATTTGTCGCTATGATCATGTCAGGGTATAGGACCGACCATCACTGCACCATTGAATCAAAAGTTCTTTTTTTAAGAACGCGCGGTTGTAGTATAGCGATTACACACGCGCATTTCACCTTAGATTTCCCAGCGGGCTGAAGTTAGCAGCGGATTCTTTATTCGTTATTCGGGATTCGAATAACGAATCCGCTGCTAACTTCAGCCCGCTGGATTTACCCGGATACAACAGGTTCTTAATTTTTAGCAATTTGGTAGTCACCGGTAATCCTTGCAGAAAATGAAATATCGCAATGGATCATTAAACCACGTCTGTATATATTTAAGACGTTTCGGTAGAATACCATGGGTAAGTAGATTCATTGTTAATAAGTTATAATGTTTCACGGCGACACATTTGTCTTATCTATGTGTAGAGATACACGTATATGTAAAACATACTAATATGATACACGTATATGTAAAACATACTAATATGATACACGTATATGTAAAACATACTAATATGATACACGTCTAAATACTCAAAACTCATATTCACTTTCGAAGTTTTATTTAAACTTAAATATACATTTATGTACGTGTCAAATTGATTGCGTCGGTAAATGCAGATATAGAATGCATGACGAACACTATGATTTTATATATCTTTGCCTCTGATACAGTATACATGTTATGTTAATTTACTACTGAATGGTCGTGGTGAATTCTTACTGCTTAAATAATATCACTTCAAATTTGAGCAACTTCATTGATGATTAGTCCTCCCAGTAGGTTATAACGTGATTGAAAATAATTCCGTATGTAAATGTGTCCAATGGGTAACTTAAAATCTCTTTCAAATCTCATTCAAGGCGTAAAGTTACACAAAACACATCCTCTAATTATAAAACAACCCACTATTACTGCTGTATGCTTTTGTTTGAAACGGACTAAAAACCGTTCTATTGATAAAAGATATAAAGGAGCATATTATTTCACAACGCACATCAAATGTTAAAGCGAAGGCGAGTTTAAACATTTTGCACGAAATAGATCTAGATTGATTTTTAAACATAACAGGCACAAGTTTACCTATTTTTTATGAAAAAACCCTAGTTTTTACCAATTTAAAAAGTAACATTATCTATGACTAGTGAAGAGGGTAATTGTTTAGACTAGGTATTGTTAAATATGGAGAAACATTCTTACATTCAATTATAATTAAGTCATATTATATTGTATATTACTGACAAGAATGTTCACGAAAGGTTATTTGATAATTGATACTTGATTATAAGTTCAGAAAACAAGAAATTTGATTTGAATAGTAAAAGTGTGATGATTCTATTTTTCTGACTAAGGTATTGTCTCACTTTTTTGAATAACAAAGCATATATATCATAATTATAGTATATAACTATTTACAAATATAGCGCTGGATATGATGATTGCTTCACAAGAATGTCGACAAAACAGCAACGGACGATAAGCCTATGTAGACCCGACCTAACTATTGTTGTACTGCAGTTATATGTACACAATAAGTACAAATGAATACATTATAAACACGAATCAGAGCTTCAAAATAATGCATAGAATACCAAATGGTTTAAGGTATATTGAAAAATTGTGCAAAGAAAAGCAATTTACTTCAACCTTGAGCAATATACAACATGGTATGCAAAAAAGCGCTTATATTTGACAGACCAACAATTAGAACGATCTTCAACATCGTCTGCTTGGGTACTATGAGCGAATGTCAATTACAAATACATGTATGTGATTTTATTTAATTCCATGAACACTCCCTGTTGAAGTGACCTTCATAAAAAAACAAAACAAAACAAAAAACAAAACAACAAACACACACATACATACACATAAAATAAAAAAATTCAACTCTCAAAAATAAAGCAGATGGATAAAGCGTGTCATGTTAATGTGAACAGTTCATCTAGACACCGTTTATCAGACACGCTTTATACAATGGAAGACATTGGAACCTGCACACCACCGCGTCAGGACATGGTCGTGTCTACTGAACCTCGCTTGTGCCTGTTTACAACAGGTAGCCGGTGTCGTCTTGACTTGGTAGAGACAACTTTCACATCATCCCCTAAAGCAGAAACCAGACTAACGATGTCAGAAATATTAGGACGGTCATCCTTTGAAGACGCCACACACCGACGGATAACACCCCTTGTTGTTTCCGTCAGCTTTGCTAAGGCATTGTCCAGATTTAACATTACGGCCGGTTCGACCTTGTCTGTGAATCGGTCCAGAGGATACTTTCGGAACTCTTCATATGCTGTTACTCCTACGACAACCTCCAACAGAAAGAGTCCGAAAGAGTACACATCTGACACAGAAATGTAGAGTTCTCCTTTCAGTACCGAGGGTGACAGATACACGAAATCGCCTACTTCGACTTTTTCCTTGTCAAGCGGAAATGATGCACGGCGTGGTAGGCAACCGCCAGTTAATTTTACCATACCATCGGGATCAACCTGTTGATACGTAAATTAAATTGAAATATATTTTTTTTTTCACTTTCTTTATTTTTCCAAGTTCACATATATAAACACATTGCTACAAGAAACAAAACATGTCTATTTGATTAATTCTTACTTCTGCTTACATATATACTTTTACTGTCTAGTACAAAATATATTTTCAATCTTACTTAATATTATTAATTATTAACTAGATCCAGTGCTGTGCTGATAGAAATCCATCTTTCTCTTATTCGGTTCGCCTTTGTTCGGGAATAAAATATCACACTTTGTTTTTCAATTTGTTTATAGTACATAAAAATTGACCGGATCCCTTCAATAGATGGGATAATATTTTTACATCTGCAGGAATAAATATACTTTTTCACAAGTAAAATACAAAAATTAATAACATCACATTGAGAGTCATTATTACAACCTAACAGGACTGAAGTACAATTCATATCAAACAATATATTTAAATTAGTTATAAATCTATTTTTTATGAATTCCCATAGAACACGAACATAAGGGCATTCCCAGAAAAGGTGTTCAATTGTTTCTATATTAGCCATACAAAAAGTACATAGTTCACTTTCAACAATTTTCATTTTCATTAATCTAGAATTTGTATAAATAATTCTATGAAGCAACCTAAATTGAAAAGTCCTTATGTTTGTATCATCTGACAACAAACAAACTGACTTAAATATCAGTTTCCAATCTTCCAAATTAAATACAGTTCCTAACTTTCTATTCCATTTTTCTACGACTTTGTTTGGAAATTCCTGCTGTTCACCGATAAGAAGATTATAAAAATGTTTAGCCACTTTTTCGTTAGACTTAAGCGAAGTAATTAAATTGCCTTCAATATTATTTAGTTTTCTACCATTATTAATAATATTTTGTTTCCAGTTCCTTGGAATAGCAGAGAGTAGCCCTTGAAAGGTTATAATATTAGTATTTATATTATACTTCCGCTGGAATTCTTCAAAAGATAGAAATTCACCAGTCTCATTTAATAAGTCATTAATGAAAAACACATTGTTCTTTATCCATTTATAGTATATAACATGTTTATTATTTACAAGAATTTTATTGTTTAACCACAATGGTTGAGATAATTGGTCATTCGGGGTTGTGGGAGGTACACGTGTCAAGGAAGCCCATATCTGAATTACATTTTGCCAAAATGTGTTAAATTTACATGAAATTTTCAGTAATCCTTCACTATTCAGGTCCCAAAGTTTATCTCCTCCCATCTTTTCCACCTTACTTAATAGTAATATTTTCCAACTGGAATAGTTTTCTGGATTCAATAATTTCTTTATCCATGTTATTTTTTGAGCTTGACAATAAGATTTTACATGCGGCATTCCTAGTCCCCCATTTTCATAAGTATTTATCATTGTATTTCTTTTGATTTTCTTTTTTTCCCGACCATAAAAAATTGAAAAAAACTTTTTGTAGATTTTGGAGAAATGTTTCTGATGGATCTGGGAGTGTAGAAAATAAATGCGTAAATATTGGTAGTACTAGAGTTTTTATAACTGTAATTTTTCCCGAATAACTCAAGTTTCTAAAAGACCAGTCATTTAAGAGTTTTTTAACAGATATAAGTTTTTCTTCAAAATTATGCTTAGTGATGTCTTCCTTAGTCAGATCAAAAGAAATGCCAAGTAGTTTAAATTTCCCACTATGGTTCCAATGAAGACCTCTCTCTTGTAAATATTCCTCACCACAACCCCGTTTAACCCCAATCCATGATAAGTGGGTTTTGTCCAGGTTTGTTCGTAAACCAGAACAGTCTATAAAAAGATCAAGTGTGCTTAGTGCGTTTTCTAATGAAGTTTCATCATCATCAAGGCATAGTGTTGAATCGTCTGCATATTGACTCAACATATATTCAGAGTTTTCTATATTAATGCCCTTTATATTTGGATTAAACTTAAGAGATGAACTAAGAAGTTCTATAGAAAATATAAAAATATATGGTGATAAAGGGTCTCCCTGCCTAACTCCTTTTTCAATATTAAAGAATTTTGACATATGTCCATTATTAGAAATACAACTCGAACAGTTATTATAAAAACATTTCATCCATTTTCTTAAATTGGGCCCAAAACCTTGAAATTCTAATGCTTTTTGAATAAAATGCCATTCTAGGGAATCAAAAGCTTTCTCAAAGTCCAATAAAATGAGTAATCCTGGGATGTTATTTTCACGTGTTTTTTCAATTATATCTAAAATAAATCTAGTACATTCCCCTATGTATCTACCTTTTACAAACCCTTTTTGTGAATCACTAATAAGTTTATTTAAGTATGGTTTTATTCTATTTGCAATACATGAGGAAACAATTTTATAATCTACATTTAAAAGTGATATAGGGCGCCAGTTTTTTAAAAACAGTTTTGATTTACCTTCTTTTGGAATACAATTTATAGTGCCATGTCGCTGCGAAATAGACAGATATCCCTTTTCAAAAGATTCATTAAAAGAGTTAATAAGGGGGTTGTAAATATCGTTCCAAAATTTTTTATAGAATTCCACTGTAAATCCATCTAAACCAGGAGATTTTGAATTTTTCATATTTTTGAGTGCCTTTAAACATTCTAATCTATTAATAATGCCTTCCATTTCATCTGATTCCTCAATGCTTAATTTATAATTGTAAGGATTTCCTTCGTTAAAAAAAGACTGCTTATGCATTTCCCCTAAATGGGTTTCTCTGCTTCTGTATAACTCTTTATAATATTTCACTTGCTCTTCCATAATTTCTTCTAGTTCTAAAATTTCTCTATTTTCCTCAGTAATTATTTTCGGAATAAGTTTTTCTGTGAAATGTCTTTTTTCTAAATTACAAAAATATTTTGTACTCTTCTCTCCTTCAACTTTCCACCTTGCTTTTGCCCTAATTATCATACCATTAACTTTATCTTCCCTGATTTTCTTAAGTTCACCCTCTACTCTAATAACCTCAGCTTCATTTACATTTTCCCCTTCACCCAAATAAAGATCTTTTAACTTAAGTTCTAATTTTCGTTCCTCATCTACTCTGATTGTTTTCTTATGTGAACAGTATTTTATAGTTAACCCACGTATCATTAGCTTAATTGTTTCCCAAAGTAGTTGATAATCTATTATATATTCATTTTGGGAAGTATTATCATTATTTCTATATTGGTTAAGGGTGTCGGAAATGCATTCTTTAACTTTTGTAACATATACTTCATCATATAGTAAGGAATTATTGAATTTCCAAGTTCCAAAACCGCGTTTTTGGTCAATAAATTTAAAAGAGACTGAAACTGGAGAATGATCTGATCTATAGCATAATCCTATGTCAGTATTTGTAATAAATGGAACTAAATCAGAAGATACTAAAAAGTAGTCTAATCTAGCCTGTTTTTGATAGGGACCCCTCCATGTATACCTTTTAACTTCAGGATTTTCTTCCCTCCATATATCTAAAATATCTAGGGAGGACATCATTTCGTGGACTCTAGCTTGACTTCTGGGGTTATTATTCTGTCTATAATTAAGGTTATCAAGATTATAATTTAGGGGCACATTCCAATCTCCACATGCTATAATAGGATTATTATCTAGAGTTTCGAGTTTTCGCTGTATGTTATCGAAGAAGGCAGGATTATCCTCATTAGGACCATACAGAGCTAACAGAGTTATTTTTCTATCAAAGAGTTTAATTTCAAGCATTAAGAAATTACCATTGGTATCTTTAATTTCCTTCAAAATCTCAAATTCAAATGTATTATTAAAAAGAATAGCTACACCCCTACTATTACTGGAGAAAGAGCAGAATTTAGACGTATACCCCCATTCAGTAGCCCAAAAATTTTCAACTTCTTTAGAAGAATGTGTATCAATAAGAATCGTTATATCATATTTTTTCCTGCAGTTAGTAAAAAAATCTCGACGCTTTATCTTATCAGACGACAAACCCCGACAATTACAGCAACCGTAAATTGAAATATATTGACTGGTAGTTCATAAAGCATTTGTATAGACGGAAATTTACAATTACACCAAAACAAAATGTTTCTACAGGTAAAACTTATACAACTATGTGAATGCATGCAACGATTTCCATTTCTCAAACACGACTCGTGAAGCTATGAGAAATCTACACTGAAGTGTCAAAATATTATTAATTCAAAATAGAGGAACTATGTGATCCCTTACCGTTATGGTTTGAGTGTTGAGTTCCATGTGTACTAGGTTTTTCCGGTGCAGATATTCCAGACCGGAAGCTGTCTGGTGGACTATCCTTTCCGTCTCGTGTTTGACGTTAGCTAGAGTAGACCTCAGATAACGCTTCACAGATTTGAGATGATTGTCATACACAAAGGCAGGCGCGGGAGAGTCGGAGTGATGAATCCCCAAAAACTTCGCAATAGACCCGTGGTCTAAAAATCTACAAACGATGTAAATGTACAAATGTAAAATCACACTTATATCCATGACATACTGGGTAAAAATATGTGGCTTTAGCGTATTGTGTTACCGAAATTATTCCATATATTGGAAACATTTATTCTGCACGACACACGTCATCGAACATGTGTGCTATACATTCGTAAGATCTTTACGCACTAATTTGAAGATCAAAGCTATGGAATCTGGAAATTATTAAGGAACGATATGGTTATGTGTTTTAGTAAAATATAACAAAAAAATTCGTTCTAGAAACATAATATTGAGGTGGAATTACTTTGATTTCAGTGTAACTCCGTTGAAACCTTATTCAAAATTTTGATGTATGGAACCTGTCATTTGATCTTAGATTCTATCATTCTTTCACCCAGATTGTATGCATGTAAAGGGTGTATGAAGGTTAAAACCCATATCATCTTCACATACACGCCATATTTGTGGGAAAGCTACTGCCACAAGAACTGCCTGTTACCTACAAGATGTACGTACCTGAGTTTAGAAACCTCTGGAAACGTCTGGTCTATGCCAGCTGACTGTAGGTAGATTTTGATAGTAACTGAATTGTCATGCCCGTCCCTCTTCAAGAAGGCACTCTGCAGAGCTGTCCAAAGTCCTCGCGGAAGCGATCGCCTATGACGAAGAGATCGATTTGATCTTATTATGTGTGAACTTCATTATATGATTACACTTTATGGTTATATGAATTATCGTTACTATTTTAAGAATAAAAACTGAATCTGATCATAACGTTGAATCGGGAAGCCGAATTAAACTGTCATATAATGCATTTAATTAAGATTGTTAAGGTTCGTGATTTCATTTTATTTTTACATTGTTTGTATATTTCCCTAAAATGTCCTTCGTGTATTGCCGATACTAATCACTGTCGATGGGTAATTTTACAAATGCACCATTACTTTCGAAGGAAACTATCGTGTTTGGACTTTATTCCCATCTAACGATATAACTTGTTATTTGCATAAAACGTATTGCTACCTCAGCGTTTATGTTAGATATATACACAACCAATTGTATAAGTTAATATAAAAATATTAATTAATTAATTAAAGCAATTATGTAAGTCATAATTACATTACCTGTTCACTTCACGATAGGTGGAACTATTCAGTATCATGTCGGAAATCTTCAATGTGGTCGTTGTGCCGAGCCCGATGTCGTCATGAACATGTATTTGGTCATTCACGAAATCGTCCACAAATATATGTCCTTGGCCGTACTGTGTAAGATGGACTTTCAAATTCTCAAGCCCTTCCATCATTTCCTCGTACAAAGCACGTGATTCCTTAGCATCAACGCGACACGTTGCCACGTGATCCAAAAGCTGTTCATTTGCTTCAATAAGTGCAGGGATGTTTTTCTTGATCAGATCTAAATACAAGACAGGTCGACTCATCCAGCTACTGATGTACTTGAACAGTACGTCATCGTTCTTGCTATGTTTGAGCAGGAGACTGAGCAACTTCTCGGTTCGATATTTCACTACCTTACAAGGATCCTCCCTGTAAAGTTGTACCTTTTTCTCAGACGGATCCCAAAGCACAGAGTTCCTTACCTTCGTCATGAAAGATGAGACCGGAGGGGTCATTCTTGATGCAAGCCTCGCGGGCATTTGGATATCTTGTGTCTTATTGTCCATAGTGATCTTGACACTTTGTTGGGTATTCCCCAATGTCAGTCGCCTATTTCCAGTGTACATTATTTCCGTTGTTGTCGGTTCGTTGTCTTGGATTTCGTTTTCAAGATTTTCAATCTCGTTCTCGAGAAACCGTAGTTGGAGTTTTATGTCATTGACAACCATATCTTCTATGGATTGAAAATACCCTGTCTCTTTTTCCCATCGAATCATTTGATCACTGATCCTTTTGGAAATCCCAATGTCAATCGCCTCCTTAATGTCATCCCATGTTTGACCCACTTTGACTTCTGGAGTCTCGTCTTCTATCCATTGCGTCAACGCAACCCGTGTTCCATGTTTTTTAAATTCAGCTCGGAACTCATCACAAAGTATGCTATATTTCTCTTGAACTTTTATGTTTAGTTCGGCGAGTACAGCACTGGAGTTTTGTTTAAGATGTTTTAACTTTTCGTAAGTATGAGCCATCTTGTCCTCCATGGACTTTTCGTTTGAGTCTAAGCTCTTGACCATTGTCTTCAAGTGGTGGACACTGCGGGCAAGAACCCTCTCGATCCACCTACAAAGGAAAAAAGGAAAGCTGCAGCCAAACCCAGACAAATCAGGACGAACGTCTCATTCATAAGAAGCGGTTTACGACAGATGTTCTGTACTACATGCTAAGTGCTCTGAATTTATCTAATGGCAACTAAATATGACTGAATACTGTTTTATCACCAATAACACGAGACTATTTATTTCAAAATCGCCATTAGATTGATCAGTGTAAAGAGGCTATATAAAAACCCACCTGTAGGTTGACTCTATCCGTCTGTGTACAGCCTTTGCATAGATGTTCCGGATGTTCTCCAATAGTGCTTTGTACTCATTGGTAACGTATCCTTTGTCTAGTTTCTGCTCCATATCCGCCCGAAATGTCGAGAATCGTAGAATCTGTTCCTCCTCAAGACCTGGCCAACATTCTCGCAATAACGAGACTGCATTGTTGTACACGAGTCCGCATTCATCTCTTCTAACCAAATCCCACCGATTACAAACAAAGACGGCGCTCTGTGGGTTGAAAGGCATCATCCCCTCTTTCGTCTTCTTGTTCTGTTTTTCTAATATAAGCTTAACAAGGCTGATCAGCTGAAGACAATAAGAAGACAACGTCATATCAAAAGGCAGATTATTCAATTGTCAAATTTATAGTAAAGATAGTGTTTCGGCAATGCATCTATAAATGTTCACTTTATCAACACAGGGAGCTTTGTTACCATGCTATTATACCTAATGTTTAACTATGATATACACATTATAATAAAGGTCCAAATATCCAAACTTTTAATGCTCATGACTACTTACTCTGTCCTCTTCGACACCTCCAGAGTTATCGGACTTGATGACATACATGAATCCCATTATTTCGTTCTCCTCGACGTAATCAGCAATTACGCTGTCCATGGCCTCGTTTTCGCCTATTCCAGGCGAGTCAACAAATACCACACCACACTTGAAAAAGAATAGAGCAATTTATCAAAATTCGAATAAGAGAAACCTGAAGCATAACTTTTTGATATCATAGCATGATATTATTTCAATTTTGGAATGACTTGACCAACTCAAGAAACTTCCTCTTAACATATAGATATACACAACAGATATAAGAAAATTCCAACGGTTAACGAACCTTTAGGATAGCTGCAGGTATTTCCATATTGACTTCCTTAATGTCAGAAACCATGTCACGCCCTGCCGCGTCTTCAACGTATATCATTTCCCACAAATCCTCTTTGATGCGATCTGGGTCATCGAACGTTTTCACTTCTCCAGAATTCATGAAAACGGAAGACTGGTACTTTTTCCCATATGATATTCTTGTTATAACGGAAGTACAGCTATTGTGGTGAACCGGAAGTACGTCCTTCTCTAATAATAGGTTTAGTACACTTGATTTTCCGGCTGATGTTTCACCTATGATATAACAAATTACTGGATAATCGGAACATATGAAAGTTGTAAAACAAAAAAATGTATTAATACATAATTGGGAATGAATGAATTGCAAACATATCTATTACCAAAAAGAAATTAATCTTGGTTTATATAAAAATAAAAGGACCATGATTTGCATACATATCGCTAACTTCATATCACAAACACAACATAGAAAACAAAATGTAAAATCGTGAAAAAGCAGTTACCTGATACCACAATGACGCATTCTCCTCGTTCTATCGACTTGATCTGGTCTATGAAGTCAATTTCAAACCCTTTAGCAGCACCCTCTACCTTTAAAAGATCCTCGATGGCCTGACTGCCACGCTTGCCATGTCCGCCCGGCCGTTCCGGACGCTCGAATGTAGCAAGAGTACGACGGCAGTCACCCAGGACTTGTCGAAGTTTCTCCCTCTTTTGACTGTCATCTTTGTGTGTATCAACCATGAAGTCTGTGATCTGTGACAGGCAATGGTGAACAATAACAATGTAGTATGTCACTATGTAACACCTCAACACAATGTGTTGAAAGCGTCAATATAATGTCTTTTAGCACCACCTCGATACAATGTCAAATTAAAACAGAAACACGGGTATATGAAGCATGTTGTCATATACGTAGTACAACCTCTATAAGGCGAAATTTATTAATAAAAGTTTACCATGATAAAACGCTTTTCATTTCTCAACATTATAACCAAGACATAATTTCTCTTTTTTTAAATAATCAAACAGGGTATACTGCCTCTCATTTCCATACGATGTCTTTTGATGTAAAATTGCAATAAAATGTCACACATTTATTGATATAAGAATTTCGGGCCCTTCCTCTCGTTTATGAAACTAATAGTCGATGTATTGTGATTGTCCGTACATGTTTCTATAGTATCAGCAGTGGAACATCATTGTGATGTTATACACGCCAAATTTCTCGATTGTTATGATGATTTAAGAAGAATGAACTTAGTCATATCCAATAGGAACTGATATACATAATGCTATAGTGCAACCCTTTCCCCTGGAACCATGAAGGAAATTATCGATTTATTGTCTTAACAAGGCCACTACGTGCGATCGTTACATTTATTTACCGCGTTCCCAGGAAAATTACTGGGATAATTTGATTGCGGGATCAACGGGGTACTTTACATTAAGTACAAAGCAAGCAGTCTATGGCTTTGAAACTGGCTTGATAGTGGGAAATCGGACGAGAGTTGACCGAATTTACGAGCAGGTCGACTATTATCAACAATTATCTCCTCATTTCACACGTAATAGTGTATCACCATCAGTCAGTCATATCTAAAGGTTAAAGAAAAAACTGTAAATATTTAATGTTCGGTACAGTACAAAAGCGTATTCGAGCCATATTTAGAGGGAACAAAAGTCGTACGAACGAGATAAAAAAAAGTCGTAAGGACGAGATAAAAAGTCGTACGAACGAGACAAAAAGTCGTGCGAGTTACAAAGTCGTACGAATGAGATAAAATAGTCGTACGAACGAGATAAATAAGTCGTACGAACGAGATAAATAAGTCGTACGAACTAGATAAAAAGGTCATACGAACGAGATAAAAAGTCGTACGAACGAGATAAAAAGTCGTACGAACGAGATAAAAAAAGTCGTACAAACGAGATAAAAAGTCGTACCAACGATTTGGAGGTTCAAATGATGATTCTATATTATCCATTAGCCTATTCTTTTGACATTCGATCGTAATTTATTATTGTCGAAATTAAACACCCTAAACAAGGTCAGGTTTTAAGACGTAAAGCTATACCACAGACGTACATTTTTATATTGATAACTATATGGATCAAATCAAAGTCTTTATATATGTGAAAGTGTGATGACGATATGACATCGTTATCACAGGGCTTGACATGAAATTCAATACAGTGAAATCACTCTGATTTGGTATGTGGCCTTTATCTAGGAGCGGAAGCTTGCCCTTTTTCATTATAGGGCTTCTTCCAAGACGCCTAGTATTTATTATAAGGCATAATCAATTTGTCTAGAAAAAAGGGAGGGGGCATACTAATTTTACTTCTGTAAATCACACAGCGTCGTAAGATTTACATACTGTCCTTATTTACTACACATCACGTATGTCGAATTGTAGGGACCACGGAAAATTAACCAAGAGTTCAAAGAAAACGTATTTTAGACTCTTAATAAATTGTGACAGACAGCGACTTAACAAAACGTACAGATTATTGAATATTATGTTCAGCCATCAAATTAGTAAATTGCATTTGTAATTATTAAAATGAAATTAAATTTGATTTAAATTCAATTATTATCGACCGGCTGAAGCCGGGCGATTTATTTGTGGTTGGTTTCAAGTTTACACATGGGGAAAGGGAGCGGTTTGTTATGTATGTTGATATATGCATTGTTTTCACGAGTTTGATATAAATTTAACCATTTATATTCTTGCTGATGTTTTTATATAAAAACCAGTTGTATATCTGAGGTAAAATCGCGAATTTAATAGTCATCGCGAGATAATAATTTGTTTTTAATTAATGGATAACGATCTGTCCCTGTAGTCTAAACTAACCGATAACAAATACACTGTACCAGAAACATTACATTCCTTCTTTTTAACGAGGTGTTTCCAGTGAAACATGTTTGCAATAAAAGTTCTTGAGTATTTTTGCCTTATCTTGTTCATCAAGATTGTCATTGTATATTTAGGGGATAGTAAGTTGTTTTGAGTGGCTATACTGGCGATTAGAACATGAAATTTGGTTTGAACTCGAGACCGATAGGTAAACGAGCTCGGTCTGTATGTTAACGAAGCGGGGTATTTGGATTGTTGTGAAAGTCCTGTTTCCGAAGATTTAAAGACATATTTGGATTTACGCAGTATGCTTAACGACATGTGCATTTTAACAAAGTCAGAGTTGATGTGTTTCTATAGGCTCAATCGTTATGTGAAGTTGTGTGCACTTGCATGAATTGTTCCATTTCATTTAGGATTTTACTTGACCTTAGATGCTTACACACGGACGAAATGAACGTTTCAATCAATAAATGACGGTAAGAATGATGTTAACGATTTTTGTTAAATTTATTAAGTTAATTCATTCTATTCGATTTCTTCACTTTCGATTCCAATATCACGGGTCATCAATCATAAATGGTGCAGAGTGTTGAATTTCGCTACGAGTCGAACTTGACGCCATATTGTTTTGATTAGAAACGGGGTGTGGCTTAACACGATATGTCATGGTTCTATCGCAGATTAGAAGTCGGTCCGCAACCAATCAAAACACGCGTTGCAAACGAATCGTGTTAGAATACATTTCTGATCATGATATCTCCATATATCCAATACTAGTCATACATTATAATGGCATATTTGTTTTCAAAGCATTTTATTACTTCACATGTTATTTTGTATTTTTTAGCCGTAATATCATGGCCATGCATGATTATCATTATATTACTGATTACGACATATCCATATATGCAATACTAGTCATACATTATAATGGTATATTTGTTTTAAAGTTAATCTTTTTTTATTACTATTAATCTTTGTCTTTGTCTTTAATTGATTCCAATATAGTCGCCATTCCCTTTTCTTGATAACAGAGAACTCTGTTTGTTATTCAAACATGCATTCCACTATACGGTATGAATATATTTTCGTTCAGGTAGGATAACTTTTCTTTTGTAAAAACATAATTACTATTTCAATGTTTTCGACTTATCATATCAAGGATATTGTATACCTGTACAAATGATAATGTACCAAAAGTTGAACAGTATTGATTTATAATTAAAATGTTGTTACCAATGACTTAGTCTATGTGAATGACTCTTCGTTTTTCTTTTCAAGTTGCACATTTGCTTTTAATGGAAAAAAGCTCCCGTGTGAATTGTTGGCTTCTTAAATCTTTCCGGCCGATTTGATGCTTTAGCATCAAGGTTTTCCTGTATACTTTGTATTCCACTCATTATTTAGCAACAGCCTTTCCTTCGTGAGGTAATTGCTAAAATAGCCAAATCCCTCTTCCGATCTATATCAGCATATCAAATGTTTTATCTCTTCCATACGACTTTTTATCTCGTCCGTACAACTTTTTAGCTCGTTCGTGCGACTTTTTAACTCGTTCGTACGACTTTTTAGCTCGTTTGTGCGACTTCTTAACTCGTTCGTACAACTTTTTAGCTCGTTCGTGCGACTTTTTAACTCGTTCGTACGACTTTTTAGCTCGTTTGTGCGACTTCTTAACTCGTTCGTACGACGTTTTAACTCGTTCATACGCCTTTTCAACTTGTTCGTCCGACTTTTTAGCTCGTTCGTGCGACTGTTTAATTCGTTCGTACGACTTTTTAACTCGTTCTTGCACTTGATCGTACGACTTAAATATATAAATTTTCCTCTAAAAAAATGTAACGAATACAATGCTTTTGTAGTACAGTGTATGTCGGACAATAGTTATACCTTAATCCAACAGCAGATTTGTCCTTGTAGGAGTCGTCAGTAGGGCAAGGAACATATAAAATGGCTAAACCAACATAGATATAAAGAGGAGTATATCAATTGATATCATTATAGTGTTAGAAATATTGATATGCATATATGTATAAATAAGATAAGTATAAAATATACTTATAACCTGTGCAAATATTGTTACTATTGGTCAGAGTTTACACGTGGCATGCGGCGTGATACCGTAAATCTCGTAGCATTAGAGCTTACATCCAGCTTTCTAAAGAGATTATGCTTTTAAAAGAAATAATCATTCGATACAGAACAATACTGAAGAGCAGATGTTTGGTTTGGTCCGTGATTACATGAAACATGTATAACTCAATGATGTATAACTTATATGGATTTACCGGCTCAATGCAACATCCTTATAATTGGTAAAATGCCGATTTATAAAACGGTTCCAATTCAAATCGGCCAATATGAAATGTGACCCGGGTAACCTTAGCAACAGTGACGATAGTAGCGTTATTTAATATAGCCAGCCAATATGCAATCTGACGCTGGTTAATTCAGTATCACTGATCGGCAATAGCTTAGTGTAAAACAACAGGGAGACAGTGGATTTAAAAACCACCATGGAGGAAGTTGGAATGAATTCATCTGCTTATTTTAACTCCACCGTGTTAGCACCAACTGCTTTCTACCAGGACAAACGGGCAATAGCTATAGTGTGTATGTTTTTGTCCATAATCATTGTTTCTTTGATTATGAATATAAGTGTTATTATCATCACCTACTTAGGAAAATGCTTCGAGAAAAACGCCAATTCTGTTTACGTGTTCTACTTGGCGATCGGCGATTTGTTGAAGTGTGTTTCTTATTTGGTCAACTTAGCTGATGCTATTGTATTTACATTCCTTGAAGACGGGGATTATGTTCCTTTCCAAATTTGCCTCATACCGAGAGTATTTGCACATTTTGCTATAAATGTATCTGGTTACACGCTGGTTTTGACCTCCTTTGTCCAGTACGTCGCTGTAGTACATCCCCTTATGTATACCGGACTGATCAACGGGACTTCGTTCAGCAGGATAACTATTCTAGGTGGATGGATTTTCTGTGCTCTAGAATTGACGTTTTTGCACGTGTATCACACAACTACGGATGACAATGGCGAGAAACATTGCAAAGATGCAAAACTTTTCGGTAAGCATGTTAATAACATGTATTTAACTGACGCCATACATTTTACAGTCGGATTTCTGTTGATGATTGGCTTAAATGCAAAAATAATAGGAACTATTATCCAGCGTACCCGACGAATATTACCTGATGTCCCAACAAGGAAGATATTTGTCAAACCCGTATCTTCAGACCTTTCTCCGACTGCAACTGGTACGGTTAAACCAAGGCCTTCTGATACAAAACAACTGAAAATCACCAGCAAAGAATTTGGGGATAACTCAAACGATGATGAAATAAAACATTTACAATCAGAAACCTCGACAGCGTCCCACGACAACCTTACCACCAGATTCGACATCATTGACAATGATATCAATTTCACATGACATGACGACCTCTGATAGTAAACAAATGGTGAAAAATACTGAAATGTCATCAATACATGGAGGACACATTGCGATGACCAGGACGTCTGTAACCAAAGAATTACATGTACGATCGACACTTGGAAGAACCACCCCAATGCCACCAGAATGGTCACAAAAAGAGAATACCATCGAATTCTCATCAAACTCTGATACTATCACACCAACAGCTGGAGAAACTGACCAGCCATCATTCTTCAAAGTTGCTGCATCGTTACCATCAACGTCTGGAACCGTCATATCACTCTCTCCAAATCCGTCAACACCAGTAGATTTGGTATCGGAGTCGATAAGTACACACCAGCCTCGTGTTGTATCACCCAATCACTGGAAACCCTTTGTCACCCTGATCATTTTGGTGGTGTCATATATCTTTTGCTTCGGACCTTACGTTCTGTATACTTCCTTTATTGTGTTGACGACGGAGGCCACAGAATTTTCCGAGCGACAACGTCATAGAACACATATGTTTTCCATCTTTGTTTTGGCGAACACAATAGTCAATCCTATAATATATTCCTACAGAATAGATGTTTATCGTCATTATATACGAAGTCACATACTCCAGGCTTTACGGAATAATACTAGAAGGGGGAATGGCAACGCCGGCATTAGGAACAGTTTCTGAATGTGGTGGCAATGACAACACGGGATCTGGATATGGTTAGTATATGAAGAAACATTTAAATTATATTTTCTAAGTTCTTCAAAGTAATGAACACTGTAATTTAAGATATGCATCAATTTGTATCAGCGAATTTATCATTATGTAGTTAACTTTATTATTGATGTATGTCCTTTTTGCACTATTTGGTAATTTAAGGAAGGATTCTACGAATAAAGGGCCGTTAATGGACACTTTTATAGTGTCATCACACTGAAACGACACGCCTTAATATGTTACTGCGACACTGGACACGTTACTATTATACTTATAACAACTACAATAATCTGATACATTACCCTCACATGAGCGAACGCTTAACAGGGCAACATGTGACAGTGTCAAGAGTTGCAATACGGAAGGATAATTGTATAGAAAGAAGAGAAAAGATACGATCCCATATCTATTCGCCTCTAAAGAATCATGCAATTGGGGAAGCAGGCCCAATGCCTGAGCTCTACCTGCAGGACATTGTCTCATAAAGCATCGCATGTTTACACTCAGTCAGCGTTAGCCAAGGTTTAGACTGCTCCATGTAAAAAGACGTGAGAACATTTTTTTCTACTTCTAAATTTGTTTCCTGGTCTGATTCAGAAAGCACGCCAAGTCGTCTTAGGGTTTTGTTATCATGTTACTTTAGAGTATGGTGAGAAAATTACACAAAAATCTAATCTTAATCCAGTTTAATGTGATTGTTACCTTGCTGGTAAAATGAGTCATTGTCTAAAAAAGTATTTTAAAATTGAATCCTGAATTAAATATACCGATTATCGAAACATAATATGCTGTCAATAAAACCGGTTATTCCTGTTCCAATTCGATACGTTTCTTGCTGTGGCAAAATGTTTTCATATTTATTTTTATATAGAAAGATAAAGCAAGATAATCATCTCCAACACGTGCTCAAGAATTTAAGCATAACAAATCAACAACGATACTTCAAATATGAATCTTCAAGAAGAAAATTATTTTGTAACTGTTTGATACAGTTTTTTATCCGCTGTTCGGCATATACATATATAGAATTATATAATGATATTGTTCACAAATTTTGATTGGTTAAAACAATGTCACAAGACTGTCCATTAAAAAACCATGGAATTCTCGTGCTAAAACGGTTGATAAAAAAGCTGATGTACTTTGTGTTTCAAAAAATGGATTGCAGGGTATGAATCACTTCCCCTTGGTATTGTCCGACAATGTCTTATGTCTTGCGTATAATTACAACAGAGACAACTTCAGACAATTAATTATTCTGCAAATTTCAGAACGATTATAATACCTATCAATCAATATATTAAATGTACATTTGATGATTAGTTACTGTTTGGAGTGTGTAGTGTTTAAAAGGTAAATGTTCATTTGTAGTCTCTATTATTGAATATTTTTTTTATAAATATCTCCTTATGATAAACAACTACTATAGCCTTTTCTTTTCGGTTACCCTGAGAAGAAATATTATCCTCAACTTTTTTTTTTATTTCAAGTTAACAAACCACGTATCGACCTTATTAAAAGGCTATAAATGTATATTACATTTTCTTAATCGTATATAAATAAATGTCAATACTATCCATCAATTATCAGTTTTAGTGTTGTGCTTTTCTTATGGCCCATCGATAATTTGAGTTATCTAGGGCCATCATTTATATCTGTATCGAGCAAACGTATATCATAACAACATGTAAAAGCTTGTTTATGGTGGCGAATGAAAAATTGTTTATGTGATCATTAAATCAAACAATACATTGTATGGTCTCAATAAAGGAGAATTTGAAATAAATTGCATAGCTACTAAATTGGATAAATTAGTAATCAAAACATGATGAAAATCAGGCATTAGCTTTAAAATATATATATTTCAAAATCTAGATAAGCATAACGATATATGATATGACTATTTAATGTAACATTCCAAAGGTTACTCGGAATTCATAACACAATAAATAATCGCCAGAAGGAGTGGTAAAAATGAGATTACATGATGGGTCTGATCCAACCAGGAAGTTTAATCGAAGACGGTACCCCACCTAGACTGAGTATCGTGTCGTAGTGCTGGGTGGAATTTCAAGAGGCGTGCCTAAAGTACGAACTCTGTATTTTACTGTATGTTAATAAGCCATAGATCAACTTAAAGAGGAACAATTACGTTGTTAAAATATGTCGTGTTGCCAATTCATGTCTTTAGAGATACTGCGTCATTTTCTTTAGACGAATGATAATCTGATTAATATTAACAATGAAAAAACATGATTCCATCCCTCCAAGAATGACATCATCCACCGCGTACAAAGTCCGTTATATCTTGTACAAGGATGTCAAGAGTTCGTGAAATGACCTAAAATACGATGTTAGGGGTGATTTAATATGTTTTTTTTTTCTTACTCACATCGAGTCTTTTACATAAGATTAAAACTGGAAACAAAATGGTAAACATATGTGCTCTCTCACTTGGATTTATTTAGCATAAAACACGAAGAAACAGTATTTTTTTTACAATAGCACATTTTTATATGCAATACCCTTCCTTCTTGAATAACCAGTCCAGTAGGCTGCCATGTTGCTTACGGATCTTGAGCTGGCATCACGAGGTCAGGATTTCAATTAGGCGGGGAAATACATATATCGATATAAGTATGTGTATTGGAAGGTGAATATAAAGCATATACTGTTGTTGAATTGTTGATGTTTTCGCTATACAAATTATTTAAGAAATAATTAACGATGATTCGTGTATTGTTGCAGGATATACAACGAGGACGAGGATATTTTGCAATTTTAATTAATAACTCAGGCCTGCGGCCTTCGTTATTAATTAATTGCAAAATATCCTCGTCCTCGTTGTATATCCTGCAACAATACACGAGTCAAAGTTGATTATTTCTATTCTACCATGTACTGTTTAGTTCTGAGATCGACCTCTTTCTAATAGCAAAACAGCAAAGAAACCTCGAGAAAACCTTGTAATTTATTTCTTGAGTATTGCATTATTTGTTGATGAAATATACAGGCAATACAGTACTACGATCAAGAGCATCTATCATATGGCATTGATTTTGAAAATTAAAAAAATAAAGGATAAAAAAAAAGAAAAAGAAGAAAGGGGGGGGGGGGGGGGGGGGGGGGGGGGCCACCGTAGGATTCGAACTCGCGTCGTGATAAAAATTTATTGAAAGACTAACCCATTATCCCATTATCCCACTCGGCTATAGTAACCTTTTATAAAACGGGTGAATATTAGGTATATAAAATTGTAACAGCTGTGACTCACGAGCGTGTATTATTGGCACGAGCGTGGGTTATTGGAAAATAATACATGGTTTTAAACCAATTAAAACTGGCGTTGCATAGCAAACATAGTAGAATTAGGTGTTAATACATGTTTCAAAAATATGAATAAAAACTATGAAATATGTCGGTAAAGTATTGTTTTTGAACTATTTCCCTTTTCAGTTCATACTGCATTTTGCATGTGATAAGTGTGAATGTAGTCGATTTATAATTGTTTTTTTCCATGTACTACGTAAAAACATTTTCCTGATGCTCTTTATCAATTAATTCCTCGTGTTTTCAAGTTGAATATTATTTGCATCACTATGAAAAAAATAAGTGTATCTATGTTTTTGTAACACTATATAATTCATTTATATGTATCTATAAATGTATATAATTAAGTTCTTGTTACACTATATGATTTATATATATATGTATGTATATACTTGACATATATCTATTTCTAGTAATACGCATCCAACATTTGTTTGTTAGGATCCAGTACCTATATTGGTTTATACCGTCGTTATTACTTACTAGACCCTGTATATAATTATATATGTTCTTGTGACACTATATAATTTATACATAAATGTATATCATTAAGTTCTGGCCACACTTAATAATTCATCTATACATGTATAATGTATATAATTATGCTCTTGTGACACTATATATATATCATATACACGTACATATGTATACATGTATATAGTTATGAATGTAATTATGTTTTTGTGACAAAATATAAAACAGGAATGTGTAGAATAAACAATTATGTCATTTGTAATGATTTATAAATGATATCAATATATTTGTGACACTGTGTATTACACAAAGATGGAAGTTCACAAAGAGAAGATGTATATAACCTTTGGTACATATATGTTTAATATTAACCGCACTAGCGTAAATGCAGTAAACAAACATTTATCGTTGTTTGATATGCAGAGGAATTACCGATGTCCAAACAAGATGCTGTTTCACAAAATGTGACAAATGCAATGCTTTTCCGTATCTAATAAAATATGTAAATATGTACCGCTTTGCTAAGTTTTATTTCAATGAAATCGTCACATTTCAAATCGTTGTATTAAATTGACTCACTAACAAACAGGAGATATTATGAACTTTAAATTCATTAAAAATGATTTTTTTTTTCTGTCGCTTCTGTGAACTTTTGTTTTAATATTTATCATCATATCAGAACAAATTGCATCTAATTGTGGTTCTATTTTCAAATACATGTACATTCTTTATTCGTAGAGTACACGATATCATATTAAAACGGTAAAATTATAGTATACCATTGTTATATACAACCAATAAGGGAGCAGGATAATATAACAGATGTATGATTAAGGGATAAAGTATCGCAAAAGGAACGAAAGGAAACGACGTATCGGTCATCCTGTTCATGGAATCACTTTAAGGTCAAATAGAAAGGGAAAACCCATAGATTAGGACATACTGACCTGAGTCGGAAAAAGAACAAATAATGAATGGTTTTCCCTGGGAAATTCCCAGAGAAAAAAACCCAACCCTTCCTTCCTTATTAAATTACGCAGTCGTATTTAGTGGAATCCTTCAGGTCAATACCACTTTGACATTCGGTATTCCCTTTGATCCTATGATAATACCTTATCCTAATTCTATTATTGTAGAAACATGATAGGTTTAAAATGCAACACAGTGGTGTCCTCATATATGTATACTTAATGATAGGAAGTCAACGCCCTATACAATGATTTAAAGGTACTTTAAAACTGGGAAGTGTTTGAACCTAAAAATCCACCAGTAATCATGTAAAATAATTAACATAAAAGAATCATATATCTTATATCAATATTACATTGAAAAATCCTTTTCATAAACTTCAATCGGCGATTTCATTAGTAAATTTTGTCCATAATTAATCCCCACAACATACCACACCCCGATTAATAGTATTTAGCAAGAGTCAATTACAGTCTGTTATGCAACTTAAAAAATTTTCCATCGATATAACAGAGCCATGTCCGGTAAATCAAACAATAACGATGGCTTTCTGTTTTGGGAAACAGTTCGAATGTTTCCAGACAAAGTTGATCAATATTCATATCGTCTCGTGAATAATTCACCTTTTCGCTTGGATCGAAATGTTACTGGATTAGTTTGTCTATACATGTAAACACTTCATTGTTATTTTAACAATAACAAACATTGACAGAATCTATCAGTAGACAAAGGGTAAATATCTAAACTTTTAGGTCACGTTACTAACAAATAATTCAGAATAAGCTCAGTGCATACCGCTACTTAAACCCAGTAAATTATAGTCATATGCCGTGTTCGAGTGATATGGTCAAAAGTAGAGTTTCAGTATATGGAATTCTTGAATATATTTAATTTCATATATAGGGAACTGTATAACATGAAACTGTCGTTGTTTATAAAGATTTGGTGATGAGCATAGGAACGGAGCCACGAAGATGGATGGAAACAACAAATTAAGATGAACCAGGCAACTTGCTCCTAAATTTTTACAGTGAAAATGTTATGAAGGAAACCACGAAAGAAACCGCTGACATTTCATGTTACACAGCATTTGAAAATTATTTGTTCGAGCACTTAGTTAATCAACGATATTCTGATATAGATATTAAACATTGTTATCTCATATAAATGTGATACCATGTACATTTATCGAATAACGTATTAGTACCTGAATGGACACAGCATGTTTTAGAACCAGTACCACTCTTGGAAAAAAAGTATTACTCATATTACCACAGAAGTGATATTACCTTGCCATGTTTTGGTTGAAAACTCCAGAACGTGTCCCATGGCATTCAACAAGAAAATATTACAGCTGTATTTTTAACGATTTCTTATATGTTAGTCCCTGTTTTGTCCTACATGTAGTTTTTGTTTGGAACAGTTCCCGGAAAGCTTTATAAGATACTACCGAATCACGTCTATAAATAGACAGGGTCAAGTTAAATAACACCCAGAATTACAATGGACGCCAACCATCGCCCACACGGTTTAATCATGTTAGGTCTCACCTTATCTATTTCTATAAAAATGTAAGGTCCGGGTGTTCAAGGTATAATGACGCTATTTATATGTAAATACAGACTAATACAATTAAAAGAAGATGCGTAGAAGTCTATATCAGGGACCGAAAGTATATAGCTGAGAGACAAAAATGAATTTTGCACCAGCATGGTTGATAGGAAATGTTTTTTATTTGTTGAATATTCATATGTACTACTCTGATACAATACATGGTATGTCAACAAATCTGCGTCTCGTAGATACATATACTGTGCATATTTGAAACTAACATATTTTTGTATTTAGAAATGATAGTTCCAACTGGAGTATATAACTAGAATGTAGTATGTACAACAGGTGAAATATAAGTCTCTGATACATAGAAGTATGAATACTATGAACAAAAGTTACGACTGCTCATTTCCGTCAAGATCAATAACAGTAATCATTATTACAGTTGTTATTACATTATAAACGACCCATCAATACTGAGAATGTCAATGAGAGTCAATAAATTGTGAGAAAAAGTGTGCAATAAAAGTACGAATAGAGATGCAAATAATAAATGCTTCTATGCCTGTCCTTTAGTTTGGCAAAAACAGAATTCTTTCAGACAGTTATTTTTTACAATCAACAGCAAATTACAACTACTTTTGTTTACTAAATGTTTTATATCATTTAATCTGGTTAATAAAACAAGTCATTGAATCTTATACGTTCAACTATGTACACAAATAATTGATAACAAAATAGATATGTTTACCGGTGTAATATGTCAAAGCCTGTTACAACTGAGATCAAATAGAAAGACACCATAGACTTAAAGGGACAATTTAGTCAATTTTGTTTACTTTTTTATCATTTCACAAATTATTTCATGAACGTATACTTCAGTTCTCCTTATGAACTATCCTTGACCGTATGTTGATACAAGTTTATGTTTTCAATGCGGTTTTTTAAAAAGTAATTGTAAGGGGGATAGTAATCGTATAGCTTTACAATTTATATGCAAATGAGCAAGCCGTCTCTGCACACTTTGTATACATCTGTGAAAGCACAGCCCCTTCTCCTGACTGTAAACAACTTAACATTGGTTTGCATTTGAAGCCTTTAGCGGGTATTTTACTGGGTTGCGTCGTACCAAACGGAGACGTTGAATGGATAAACAAAATATAGAGAATTACTATTAGGACAGCAATATAACAGATGTGAGATTTTTCGAACGGTTGCGACAACAATAAAAAAGTTGCTAGCGAGTTCGCCGAGACTTGACCTAGATCTAGATCGGCCTCAGGAGTAATGTTGAGGTGCAGTGTTTTTGTTCTGTACAACTTCCATTATAATCATTCCATTCGTATTGTTCTGATTACATTATGGATGAAATAAATCACCTAGATGTGTGTTAGCGTTTGTATGCATTCGTACACAAATAAAAATACAATCTACTTCTGCATTTGTACACAATTACATCATGAACACGAATTTCCGTTCGGTGCCCCTGAAATAAACCCGGGTTTGGTCGATTTCAATTGTCAAAACAACAAATCGTCATTGAATCTATTAATTATGATACATGTAACAACTGTTTGCCACGCATGTTGTTAAATCAAAATCCAAAGAAAAAGTATACGTGAGATCTACCGTGTCGTCACTTACAACCAACTCTGTTCCCGCCAGAGGGCGTAACAATTGCAAGTTGCACTATATTTGGAGTATCGCTATATTTGACGTGGGCTTTCCCAAAACTTAAACTGACTATAATGGACATTGGCTACGTAGCAGATGATTATTGACGCATTTGTTTTTGTCTGGATATATGGTTAATAGATTCTGTCTGAATTATAAATGCCTCCATGATTACTCTTTGTCTAAATGCATCCACGATTTCACTTTATCTTTAGGCATATACGATTACGCTTTGTCTAAAAGCCTCCACAATTACCGTTTTTTTTTCTAAATGCCTCCACGATTCACTAAATACCTCCATGTTTTCCCCTTTCTTTATTCCTACATTCTTACCCTTGGTCTTAATGACTCAATTATTACCGTTTGTTTTAGTACCTCCATGATAACCCTTTGTTTAAATGCCTCCACGATTTACTTTTGTCTTAATAGCCCTATGATGTCCCTTTTTCTTAATGCCTCAATGATAACCCTTTGTCTCAGTAACTCAATAAACAATTACCCTTTGTCTGAAGACCTCCATGATTACCCTTTGTCTAAATGCCTCCACAATTTCCCTTTTTCTTAATATCTCTACGATTATCCGTTGTCTTAATGCCTGTACGATTACCCTTTGTCTTAATGGCTCAAAAATTACCCTTGTCTTAATGCCACCACTATTTCCCTTTGTCTTAATGTCTCAACAATTACCCTTGTCTTAATGCCACCACTATTTCCCTTGTCTTAATGCCACCACTATTTCCCTTTGTCTTAATGTCTCAACAATTACCTTTGTCTTAATGTCTCCACGATTACCATTTGTCTTAATGCCTCGACGATTTACATTTGTCTTAATACCTGCATGATTTCCTGTTCTTAATGCCTCCACGATTCATATATCCTTTCATATAGCAGTAAGACGAGGTGTGCCGGGTTTACCCATGCTACGTTTATATCTTCCTGGGTTTATTCTAGTCGTTTAGTTCTTTTGTTTGTAGTTACTCAAGTAAAAATGTCGATAGACAACAGAAAACCAAAAAACATTCGAAACTCGATTGTCAGATACAGTAGCATTGAGCAATGTCATATAAGATACACATCTGCCCTAACTGGGTGACAGGACAGTGGCAATAGGCGAGGCCGTCTCATAACAACCATTGTTTGTAGTATCCTTTAAATCCGGCTAGCATTTAGCTGATTGAAGGAAAGAACTTTTTTGTAATGTTCCTGTCTTTTGAGTAAGTTATGCTTAGGCAGTTTGAGAAATATAATGCATTTATCATAACATCTAAATGTCTTTGGCACTATTTCTCCAAATATCACCGACATATTGTCCTTGATGAGATAGGGTGTAGTGGCTATGACATTTACCTGGTATCCAGTTTCTTTATTATTATATGCGATTTTAACTTGTTTTAATTTGCTCTTTTTAGTCAAAGTTAGATTTTTTTTTTATTTTATCATAAAAATTATTTATACCCAATTTCAAGAATTATATAAAAAGTAGTAAATGTATTAAATTTATTCAATCATTGTAACTAAGGCAGAATACTCACTCACTATAATCAAAAATAAGAAGCATGTATTTCAGAAAGCCAAGAAGAATGGATATTTGTCATGCCCTATAATTACATGTATATCGCTCATCAGGGACTCATCAACTCTACAAACAATACACTTATAGATGTTTACTCTTTAGTATAGATTTTATTATGGATACTAATATATGCAGCTATTTACATGAATTGTCTGCATACATGCAAACGATTTTACACACACGTAGTGAAATCAATAAAAAAGGGAAGATAAAGGCTTAGTCAATCATTTCTATTGTAAACTAGCCTTGGGAAGTTTAATGAAATGTTAGATATCCTATTAAGTCTATAATTGACTTTGGAAGACATTTCGTAATGATATTTCCATTATGATATAGAGATGTATCAAAATATGATACTGGTATAGAAGAGGATAAACTATATAATCAAACGTCTGAATAATTGCTGTGTCAGGGGCAAATAGAGTAATCATATCTTGTACATCATGCTTATGTCAGAAAAAATGTCAAACAAATTGGAAATCTTCTTCGAAGGAGATAAAATACTGAACAATGATTTCATCTAACGTATATGTATATGTAAGTAATAAGAAGTAACCTTTATCCATGACCTCTTTGACAAGGTATAAAAATAGAACACTCGCTTTATCGTCACTCATGAATCACATATTACTGTGTTCTAAATTTTTCACTTCAGTGCGAGATTACATAAAAAACAACATTTTACTTACAATTGTTTTGATATCTCCATTTTCATTCTTTCTTAAATGCATTTGTAGTCTCTCTTTCATTTCATCGATCTCGTCCAGACCTCCCAGATCAACTCCCAATGATTCAGATAAGTCGAATATCTCGTCGAAATCGTCAACATCATCTATATTCTCTTCACACACGCTAGAACATCTGCTTGCCGACAACGTCGACCAAGGATTGTGACGAACCGCTATCGATGTCATTATTATAATATTTGTAATATAGCGAGTTTACATCAAGTTAAAATATCACATCCATACTTGTCAATGAGCCATAGATGTTAGCAGTAAGAAAAAAGTGGCTTCAGAAAAAAACATCCTCTTATATAGTTGGTTTTCTGCAGGTTGTCACATCTATATATATAATCGCACCGTACATCCCTATAGCAGCACACCCAGTTCATTATCATTTCAAAAAGCTTCAAAAGTATTTCAGTTTACAACCGGAAGTGTACATTATCATGTCAGTTACCATTTCAGAACATTTCACCCAGCACATTCCGGTAACGGCACAGGTACTGGAAATATCTTATAACTTATTCATCACAAACTGTTATTGGTTTCGTCTTTGAAGCGTAGAATCCACAGTGAAAGACATCAACGCTATATATATATGTGTGTGTGTGTCTCAAACGAATACACATGGCGACTTGTCGCGCTTCAGCTACTTCTTAGTTAAAGCAAACGAGAATTTCGGGTATGTATATATATATATGTGTGTGTGTGTGTGTGTGTACCCTACACTTCGGGTAGCCGGACTGACAGTGCGTTTGCTTAAGATCTCGAGGTCTGTAGCTTGTGAGTGTAATTTGCATAGTCAATACCCGGTAAAACGATAGCGGTGTTTTGTGTATTTTCTATGGTTGGGTGACTTTTAGTGTAGACTTAGTTTGTATCAGGGGAGTAAGGCCGGGTGGCATAATTATATACAAATTATATTCGCGCTGATAAAAAAAACCTACAGGTTTAAGACTAGTGTTAATGCTCGCCTATGTAATGTTAGTTTAATAATGGGCTATATTAAAATGACTTGGTAATACTAGAGTCCTGATTGGATCAGGCAGACAATACCTCAATGACGTTATCTCTTCGTGTTTGTATGATCCTGCTATGCAAATCATAGGCATTTGAACAAGGAAGTTTAAAAGTGCCAACTAGGAGAGCTCTCCCTTTACTATACCATCCTAGGTCTGGCAACATTCCTGGGCAGAGGCACACTATAGACATGTTTTAAGCTGGGTCTTCTGCGTCATCAGGTAAAAAGTGTCGTTGTAGTTGATGATAAACACACAATTATTGCGCTGCATCAAATCTGACAAGATGGCAAGCTCTGGCGAACCCTACAGAATCCGTACTGTTGACGATATTCTGAAGATCCCCAGACATGCGAACTGCCATGGAAATCCTCAGGCGCTGGGGTCTTGGAACGAAAGGCCTAAAGAGCAAGGACATGGCGATAGAGATTATCATGGATCACTGGAAGAAAAACAAGTCTACATTGCAAGCGGAGGCACCAAAACAGGTATGTGGTAATAGGAATGAACGACAAACATTATATTGGCTTAGTGTGACTGGGGTAAAGATGCAAGTTCAACAAAATATTTATTTATGTGTGAAAGAATAGAAAAGAGCACGCATAATATTATGATCTGAACTTTAAACTGGTCTAATATCTCTAAACCTTCTGACAAATACTTGCGTATTTACTTTTTGTATCGTAGCTTTTTTCATGTTTTCTCTCAAACTGTGGTGAAGTGAGTTATACATTCACAAGCGTGTCCTTTTTTCTGTCTTTCCTTATTTACTGTCAGTAAGGTATTGGTAATGGCTATAAATAAATACTCTAGCATTGAATAGCCATTCACATGATTACACATGCCCATAACATGGTCACGTGGTAACACACATACCACATGAAGTAAAAGAACGCATCGTATTATTCCATAAATAGCAAAATACATTATTTATACAAACAAGTGGGTATCAATTACAATTTACCGTGTCGTTCACGCTTGGCAAATATAGCGTAACAACCGGGAATGCTGAAGAGGCTCGAGCATAGTGATGAAGCAAGGATGCTGGCAAATGTATCGCTTGTTTGAGTCACAGACGGAACGTCCGGCATTATGCCCTCTGTCCCAAGATGTCATTCTACAAATTATTACACTACGATATTTACATATTCCGAAAGTTTTTGATGGCATGCGTCCGCAAAATTAAACCCAGAATATCGACATGATAATGAAACCGTTATGCTAACTCAATATCGTTAAAACGAGGATAAAATAGGAATAGAAAAATGTTAGATTTATAGCGAGACCCTTAAAAAGTACAGGGAGAATAGAGCCATCAACGCAAGCTTGTGTCATACGCATTATAGACGTTACTCGATGAATATCGACAACACCCTATGAATATCGACGAATATTTAACAGTTCAAATAAGAACCGCCATTTATCGACTTGTTCTATTTTCCTTCAATGCTGTCGCCACTAAATGTGTAAAATGCAAATATGTGTAATGAAGATTGAATGCCATATCATTACTTCCTGGTCAGAAAATCTCCCAGACAAAAGACGGCAATAGGTTGGTAGACCTTTATTTTAAACAGTTACAACACTTGTTCCATTCACAATACTTGGAATATTGATCGAATAATTTTCAATGTCGTGTTAAAGATAAACTTGTTTTATGTAAACATCGTTGGTATGACGCTTTTATTTCTATTGAAATCCCAAACACATAAGTTTACCAATGAACAATTGTAGGATTTCTTCATATCAGCAACCGAATAGAAATCGAATATGTAATTATAATTAAAAATCGATACAGCTAGGAAAACGTATGAACAAATATTTTCACGGAGACCTTTGATAGAGTGCAGGGAGGATAAGACCAGATATTCCTGAAGAGAAAGCGTCTTCTATCAACGACACCAACCATGTCAATCAAGGTTTGATAATGCAGGTGATGTCACTTACTCCACACTGTGATCGACACCTTACTGGAGTGCCGACAACGACACCGTCAGGAATATGTATATAGGACCATAATACTTTCAAATGAGATAATGATACCAGTCTCTGAGATTGGTAGTTGCTATTCCTGCTTAACGCTTAGTATTTTTGAAGATGATTGTCAGTTGTCAAATTAATGAGACGGATGTGTTGTCCGGCTCGGTGTAAACTTCAGTGAGGTAGCACTATAAAGTCGGTATCAGTTCTGCGCTTCAACAAAGATTTAAACACGAAAAACCTGCAGTCTCCAAAAAACGGACACACTGACCACATGACTGCATCTCGTGCACATGGTAAGTCGTCCTTGGGTGACCAATGACCATGGCTGTTGGTAGGATGTTATACACCATACACACAAGTTTGCTGCTAAATACAAATAGGAATTTATGACGATATGGATGGGTCTGTAGTAAATCGTTTAATGAACTGCACAGTTATAAGACAATATATCATCAATATATCAAAATATGAAACTACACATTAAATGACTCTAATATCTCCCAGGGCATTTCTTTCTTATTTTAGCAAACAGGTATAATTTGTATATATGTATATATACAATGTATAACATGGATAGAGAACTAAAAGGGTCAGAATACTCTGGGTTAAGTTTCAAGACCAATATAACTGGCAAAGTTTTTGTTACAATGGGCCAAGACTTTGGTATCCAGAGTAGGCCAACAGTCTGCTTGTAAGTTTTTACCACCAAACAAAAATCATTGTTAACAGCAATTATCTCATTCTGGTTTATTTTTCCTCTGTATATTTCATCTTGGTATTAGTGCATTAGCTACCACAGAAAGGCCCCTTGAGCGTTTTCACCGCACCAACAAGAGTGGTAATTATGTTTTTGTCATAGACTGAGATATTATAGCGGCATTCAAGAAGGATTCAAAGTATGTGTAAGTTGTATATCGGCTCGTGAATGAAAGCTAAGATACCATTGTTTATTCAAAGGGTGATATGTTTATCATATTTGACAAGTCAAATTGTTTGTTAGCGTGGATGTTTAAATTTGCGAATGCTATAATGATTGAACATTAGTGCCAAATACATACATATTTTATATATACTTCCCCTTCGCGGACCTCACTACACTAACGTACCCGGATGAGGAAGTAGGAGATAATGATGACGACATACCTTTTGTATTACTCCGTTTAACAAACATAAATCTCGTGACAACCGCCGACATTAAGGACCAATTAGAAATAGAGCCTAATTCCTCAAGATTGGGAATCTGCACTTGTAGAAAGTATCAGATCGGTTGATTGTTCGGGCTCAGTCGAAGCCCGCCTTAAAACAAACAACATTCAGTGATTGTTTTCAACTGATGTAACGTACACATAGTGTCATATTGTCAGTGTTGAATTATATTATGTTATTCAATTCAAAGTTTTATATGCATGAATAATTCACAATCGCATCTTCTTTATAATATATCTTTTATTCATTTTTTTTGCATTCAACAACGATATAAAAGCAGAATATCTACAATCCGGAACTCTCTACAAACCATCTTTATTATGTGGGCCCAAAGGTGTCCGGTTTAGACAGAGTCCACTGTATACATAAAACAACTTAATACCTAACCGATCAACGGTTATTGTGCAGTGGGGTTAACGCTAACACATGTCACAACAAACCAGCTGAATACCTAAACTATCAACGTGTATTGTACAGTGAGGGTAAAGCTAACATATGTCACAACAAACAAGCTGAATACCTAAACTATCAACGTGTATTGTACAGTGAGGGTAAAGCTAACACATGTCACAACAAACAAGCTGAATACCTAAACTATCAACGTGTATTGTACAGTGAGGGTAAAGTTAACATATGTCACAACAAACAAGCTGAATACCTAAACTATCAACGTGTATTGTACAGTGAGGGTAAAGCTAACATATGTCACAACAAACAAGCTGAATACCTAAACTATCAACGTGTAGTGTACAGTGGGGTTAAAGCTAACATATGTCACAACAAACCAGCTGAATACCTAAACTATCAACGTGTATTGTACAGTGAGGGTAAAGTTAACACATGTCACAACAAACCAGCTGAATACCTAAACTATCAACGTGTAGTGTACAGTGGGGTTAAAGCTAACATATGTCACAACAAACCAGCTGAATACCTAAACTATCAACGTGTATTGTACAGTGAGGGTAAAGTTAACACATGTCACAACAAACCAGCTGAATACCTAAACTATCAACGTGTAGTGTACAGTGAGGGTAAAGTTAACATATGTCACAACAAACCAGCTGAATACCTAAACTATCAACGTGTAGTGTACAGTGAGGGTAAAGTTAACATATGTCACAACAAACAAGCTGAATACCTAAACTATCAACGTGTATTGTACAGTGAGGGTAAAGCTAACATATGTCACAACAAACAAGCTGAATACCTAAACTATCAACGTGTAGTGTACAGTGAGGGTAAAGTTAACATATGTCACAACAAACCAGCTGAATACCTAAACTATCAACGTGTATTGTACAGTGGGGTTAACGCTAACACATGTCACAACAAACAAGCTGAATACCTAATTTATCAACGTGTAGTGTACAGTGAGGGTAAAGTTAACATATGTCACAACAAACCAGCTGAATACCTAAACTATCAACGTGTAGTGTACAGTGGGGGTAAAATTAACATATGTCACAACAAACAAGCTGAATACCTAAACTATCAACGTGTATTGTACAGTGGGGGTAAAGCTAACACATGTCACAACAAACCAGCTGAATACCTAAACTATCAACGTGTAGTGTACAGTGAGGGTAAAGTTAAAACATGTCACAACAAACAAGCTGAATACCTAAACTATCAACGTGTATTGTACAGTGAGGGTAAAGTTAACATATGTCACAACAAACCAGCTGAATACCTAAACTATCAACGTGTAGTGTACAGTGAGGGTAAAGTTAACATATGTCACAACAAACAAGCTGAATACCTAAACTATCAACGTGTATTGTACAGTGGGGTTAACGCCAATACATGTCACAACAAACCAGCTGAATACCTAAACTATCAACGTGTATTGTACAGTGGGGGTAAAGCTAACATATGTCACCAGTACTGGGCATGATTGTGCAAACATTACACATGAGAACTATTGAGCATGGCAAGACAACTAAGGCACATAGTGTTTTTTTTTTTTTTTAAATATTGACGCAAACATTCAAAATGTATTATACAGTATTGTATTTCAATAAATCGCTCGTCCTAGAATATGAACATCAGTTGTGTAAGCCAAAAAATATATTACATCTTTAGATTACGTAAGGTGAGTGAGATTACCTAAAGTTTTAAAGTCGTATTTACTCAAAGACGAGCTTGTAGAAGACCTAACTTTAGACGGATATCAATCTGCGTAAAAGTTAACAAGTAAAATGTGAAGAGTGTGGGCGACAATAACGTACAGATCAACCAACGCTGACGAAGGCGTAATCCTGTATGTCGGTTAAATGCAATGAAAAAATAAAAACAACAACTTTGTATTAACATAGCATCACAGAAAGATAACTAACAACTTAACTGGGACTATATATTAATGCGGAGGTTTCGTTAAAGGGAATGAAGGTGACTGTCGAGAATAGAAAATCTATTTATTCAACAATTTGTTTGAAGGTGACAGGGGAACTTGATCAGATATATGCATGATCTAGAATAAACTTGTGCAAAGCAACGTACACACCAAGACTAACAAATGTTTTTCCTTGACCTAGTTTTTAATTGTGGTATACCTTCCAAACACATGACAGTGCAGCGGTAGGGTTACCGGATATAGAGATAGTATTCCTGCAGTGGTATTTACTTTGTTGTTGTACCAACGATTCAAGGCTTAAGTTTACGTAAATAGACGCTTAATGGGTACGTAAATAGAAGCTTCATGGCGAACGAACAACAAATTCCAAATATCAGGTGAAAGGGTATCCATGGGGACTTTTTATGGCATACAGCGACCGAAATACAAACAAAACCAGAAAAAAAATATTCCTGTGAGTTTACGATAAACAACAATTTAATGCATGCATGACCTAAAATTCGGTCAATATATACGTAAATAAAAACCACAATTTCAATGACGTAATTCACAGTCATCACTATCTTTACCTTTATTTATTTAACTTCTGCAGTATGAAGTCATTCAAGCTTTGGTATATGAATTTAGAAGATATAAGTTTACATGAACGACATGATGGGCATTTCTTATTCTCTTTAGGTCACTCTATTCACATTGTAGGTCAAAGGAAGTTGAAGCCACAATACCATTCTGTACTGTATTTGTGACATATTGGTATCATTTCATTTTCGTTGCCAATTACATTCATACGGTCATATATGCAGGCAAAATGACAATCAATGACCTGTAAAACATACAAGATCAGATGAGTTGAAGCTTCAAACAACAATCTGAAATCGCTAATAGACTGGGATATGGAAACTACAAAAGTATGATTGAAGCGATTACTCAGAATTAATTTATTTGTTTTAATAGGATCGTAATGGACTCCATGATGCCATCGCCAATGACGCTCAGTACAGAAAGTCACTCCGAACTTTCTATGATCAGTTACAGGAATATGTCAATTCTCTACCCACAAACTACCGTAAGGATCTGGAAGGAGTCTTCCCACATATCGCAAGAACAATAGAGGAGAAAAAGCAAGACGTGGGCTCACCAGATTGCACCATCCTTGTTGCTGGTAAGTTTTCCCGAATGTAGGTAGTTTGATATTCATATTTTAACCGCCGAAAATTAAGGCATATCTATATATACTTGGTATGCATGTATTGTACTTATGTACAAAGTACGCTCCCCTTGTTATAGTAGATAATGTATCAAGACCCCTTATTCTACCTGGTTAGATAGTCTGTATAGCTTTTATCGTTATTTCTTTTGTACATTTCCAGTCAGTGTAAGTAACAAAACAAAAAAACATGTTTGAGAAACGTATACTTATGATTGCGTTATAGTGACACACATATCAACAATATCGCATATGTGCACCTAGATTGGTTGCGTTGATATATAAACCTTCAACATTGTCTAAGGTGCAGTTATATTGCTTTGTTGGTATATTGTAGGTGAAACAGGGGCGGGGAAAAGCAGTTTTATAAATCTCATACTGCAGATCGATCTACTACCAACAAAACAGCTGAGATGTACAACAACTATAGTAGAAATGAAGAAAAGTGTAGACGGGAGGAAGACGGCCAAAGTATACTACAAACTCCAGGAGGGAGAGCGACATCCGAGATCACCGACAGAGCTGGTGTTGGACACACAGAATGCTCTATATGATATCCAAGCCAAAATGAGTTTCGAGGAGGATGGAGAAACACCATATGAAAGAATCGAGATCAGTTGGCCTTTTCCTGGCCTTTCAGTAAGATATGAATTAATTAGTCTTTGTCATTATCATTATTCCTTTTTGTGACAGCGACAACGCTAGACCTCTATATACATTGCTGTTTAGGGATGATAGCTATGTATGACCCTTTGCCGATTATACGAGTGTATAGAAATACATCCCGAAAATGGATATCATAATGCGTCAAGTAATGTATATCAATCAGCCATGAAATCATATAGACTCATAAACCAACTTAACAATATATTTATCCCAATATTCTCAGCATTACAATCAAACAATGTAGTGACTCCTGTATACAAGATATATTCATATTTTTGTAGGAAGGGATCGTCCTTGTAGATACACCCGGTATAGGAGAGAGAAGGCAGATGACCAAGTTAGTGGAAAGGTACCTTACCAAATCATTTGGATTCATCTACATTCTGAACACCGCAAACGCCGGAGGAATCCAGAAAGGAAGGGTCAGTCCTCAAGCATGATTAAAATGAGAATCTTATAACTAATCGTGTTACATGGAAGCAATAACCGTATCAAATGAAAACTGCTTTTATGAATTTAACTTCAAATACCATAGCAATAATCATGTGTAAACTTGTAGATATATATACGGCTCTTATGTATGTATATTTACTAAAACACAAAATTGTATTTGCATACTTGTACAGTTGCGAGACTTCTTGAGGATGGTGGTGAACGCTGCTGACGAGGACTTCAATCCTGCGTCCACAATGTTTATCGGCAATAAGTGGGACCAGGTACCTGATAGGGATAAGGGCGAAGTCGAGGATGGCATCTTCAATAAACTGGAATTATGTTATCCTGGAATACGCAGGGACCAGATATTCTATATGTCTGTCACAGATGTAAGTGTCACACGGTATAAAATGTTCACATACTTTTGCAATTTCTAAAGTTCAAAAATTGTTAACTGTCTTATGTTAAGATCTTTTTCTTTTAATGCATTTCGAATTAAAAGAATTCTGATAACGCGGCGAATGATTTTCTTGTTGACTCATTCATAATTTTAATGAGCACTAATATAAACCATTGTGATATCTGAAAATATGCTGCCATTTCATGTCATTTTCCTACATAAAAGATAAATTAAAATAAGCTGACGAAGAAAACTACTGGTCTTATACGCCATTCATAGAAACAGTATTTCTGGAAAAACAAAAGAAGCATTATCGTGTTTTTGTTTCATAGTCCCAAAAAGCAGCTGCTTACGGTGGTATGTCAGCACCACATGTGGAAATGTTACATGGAATGGAGCGATTCCTACCTGCCAGCCTTAGGAACAAACTGAATATCCATTACAGGTATGAACACATCGTAAACATATATACCCAGACGATTTCACACAAAAACCTATGAAATGAAATAAAATATCTGTGTGTAAGCTTTTTGGACATATTACTCTTTTGTGTAAACAAAAGATAATCCTAGCTTTCAAAGGCGGATGTTATTCAAACTTTGTGAAATTAAACAATAAGAAAGGTAGTTGTTTATCGTTCAGAATTGCGAATTGTATAATTCCAAATGTTGAGCTGATCTGACGTTGAAATTACACCCCGGGGTATTTATTACATGCTGTTTGTATTATTCATATTTTAGATTCCTGTCTCAAGTTTTGAAGCGTTCCTTATATTCCGTCAAAGTTGCAAAAGGGATGGCAGTTCAAGGAATGGAACAACAAAGAGAGAGGATTGAATCGATCAAACGCCAGATGGATAAACTCGAAAGGGAAGCAAGATACAGTGTCGGAGAACTTCGAAGAGAACTTGATGACGAGGTAGAAAACCTATACAAGGCAACAGCCAATTTTCTCAGATCTAAAAAGTTTTCTCAGGAGATGTTCAATTGGTGCAAGAATGATTGTGTCCCGGCTAATAAGGAGTGGAATAAAACTGCTTCGGAAGCTATCGAACGCATTGCAAGTCGTGTAATGTCAGAAATCAACATTTGGGAGAAAGACATGAAAATTACCGCTACCATTAAACACAAAATCATCAAGAAATTCAAGAAAGACTTTGAACTTATGGAAGGTCAGATTCAACAAATTGAAGGTAAGGACAATATTTGATCTGATGTGTCGCTATTTTACCTGTATATATCATGTATTATGTTATGTAAATATTCTACTTTGCATACTAACAGAACTGGATTGTTGTTTGAAAGTTTAAATACCGAATTAAACTAGGTATTATGCTAATTGCTTTCATAGAAAATTAAAATCTTGTTTCATGTAACAAAAGACGTTTTTAACATGTGAATATGTGATGGTATGTTAATGCTAGAAATGTTGTCTTTCGGTAGGAGTATTGCTGGATGGGGACACTCGAGCTGTGACCGACCTTCACAAATCCATGAAGAGGCAGGCCCCAGTAAGACAGATCTGGAAAAGGGCAAGGACTGGAGACGAGGATGACATGAAAGGCCTGGGAGGAGTAATCAGCAGTGTAGGGTCCAGTGCATTAGAGAAGTACGCCAAGGCACTCTTCAAAAGCTATAAAGCAGACGTAGCCTGTGAAAAGATGTCCGTTGCTACGGAAAAATTCATCGATTGCATTTTTGAGAAAGATGAATTGAAGAAGAATCTAAAACGATTTATCGGAAAATTTGTAAAGGGGATAGACAACATTGCAAAAATGATTCCTGAATTCGTGAGAGCTGATACAGAACTGATCAACAGAATAGCAAATGAAATGGACAACATGGAGGATAATTTGCGCAATGTTTTCCCAAATCTCCTCAGGCACAGTACTACCTTGCAGGGGAAGCTTGATATGTTCTTTGTTCATAACATAATGGAAAGAGATTACCGCCTGCGAGACATAGAATACAGCAAAGCAGATTTACTGGGTAGCGGATCATTCGCAGACGTCTACAAGGCCAAACTTAAAGTTGCAAACCCTCCTATGACAGTCGCATTGAAGGTATCCAAGGATCCATTGAAAGAAACAAATATCACAGACATTCTACTGGAAGACAGAACATCTCGGTAAGTAAAAAACAGAGTGTGGACTCATGCATGTGTGCATTTAAGTAAATAAGAACACTAATTTTATAAGCATCCAGGTAACTACCGAAAAGTAACAAACACGGGCTTATGTATATACCTAGAATATCAAACTGATGTTAACTTATGTCTGTGTCAATAACAATGCTGTGTAGTTTGTGAATTATGGGAAGGGTTTTGGCTCGAAAAAGTATGCACATTTGCCTTTCACCAAGAGGCCCGGTCTTATATTGATTGTTAATGAACATGTACCTGCTTAATTCCACACTTCTTCACCATGGAAAAGATTGATTGATGTATGATGATATAGTTTACTGTATAACTTGTCTGAAATGTATAATAAGTATACAGCCATTTATAAACAAAGGTGATTATAATAAATACATGATGTTTTTGTTTAATGGAGAGTGCGATTTGAGAGCTTTTTTCTCTAGAGAACAATCCTGGACATCTTGCCTACTATCCAGATGCTCTTCCCAAATTAAATGTCCCCGTCAAGTTAGTAGGACGCTTTTAGGACCCATGTATATAGTCACAAGTGTACTGCATGGATGCAACTATTCTTATATTGGATGAATTCATTTACAGATCAGCAGATAGTCACTGGTATAAAAGACATCTCGAAAATAAATATTTTTAATGAACTAATTACCTTTGGTATATGCAGGGAGCTGAAGCACCCCAATGTTGTACATTACCACGGGGCCGTACTGAGGATGGACGGCACAGGAAAGCACAGCAAAGTGTTCTGGATTATGGTATTGGAATATTGCACCGATACTTTGAAGTCCGTATTCATTGATGCGGAGTACGAAAATCCAGGGAAGTGTCCTATCTACCCGGACCAGGTGGAAGCCATTGAAAGCATGGCTAAGTACTTCGTTCAAATCTGTGAAGGAGTTTCCTACTTTCACCGGAAAGGTCTTGTGCATCGAGATCTGAAATTAGAAAATATCCTGGTAAGATGTCTTAACAAACAGCACCATTATACATCATTATCACACATGGCAAACCGTTTCAAGTGTTAATTAACATCAACAAAGTTCCCCCCCCCCTTTTTAACTGTCATTCTAAAGAACCATTTAAAGTCTTCCACAAGTACATTTTATTACATAGAAACAAAAAGACAGAAATAAATAAATATGTCTTATTTCATAGTTTTGCAATATACAATATACAAAACAAGTTGTGTTTTAAACCATACACGTATATTGTTCATTTCCCGTTATTGATGATGTAGTTACTTGATGGTTTCTCTGCCACCAGATTGACGAAAAGAAAAACGTCAAAGTAACTGATGTCGGATTGACTAAAGAAGCCAAGGCCATCTCCGGAAGTACTGTCGGAAGTCCTGTCTATATGGCACCAGAGGTCCTCAACTCTCAAGGAGTTTACGACAGGAAGGCTGATATCTACAGTCTCGCCATCATCATCTGGGAAATGTGGTACGGAGTAGACGCTGCAACGCATATTCAACAGCAGCTGTTTGGAACGCTGGAAAAGGCTGTAAAACAGGGCCTGCGACCGTCATTATCAATGTGCCACAAGCCTCCGGAGGACTGGGAAAGAATCATTAAACGTTCGTGGGATTACGATCCAAAATTACGACCGGAAGCGAGTGAACTGAAGGATTTTTTCAATAAGTTTCTTATCTCTGATAGACGTTTCTGACCTGTCGAAAAGATTTGTACCACACTTTTAGTCAATATTAGTCGCAGGTATTCGTAGTTTTTACTTTTAGAATATCTATAAGGACATTTTCAATCTAAGACTATAAATACCTGTGCCATAAGTGTATCACATCTGTACAGATATCTTCGGAATTTGTTTTTGAGATCGAAATGTGCTGATTGATTCTGTTCTAAAATCAAATTTGAATCTGGTGTAATTTCAAAAGTTTCTTTTATTTTGATTTTGGCCTTTAACACCCAAACATTTGTGATGTATGAAGTTGCATAAATGTGTTAAAAACTAAGGCTGAGATAAAATGAATTCTAGAACACCGTTGCCAGCTCCCAGTATTCTCCCTCATAACTCCGTCCCCCATCTTTTCGCTAATTCATGGCATTGACACAGAAAACAGACTAATAACATATAAAGCAATATTCTGGGGGCATCGACCAAGTCATATATATCACATACGAAGTTTATACAGTACGCGAAACCGTCACAGGCTCGCTGTTTTAGCAGTGAAAACGTAAACAACGATCCTTTGTCTCCACTCGCGTCATTAATGTGCCTTAACTTGAGCAAATCGCGAACTCTTCGCTGAAATCAACACCCCACAACCATAGATTAGTTATTGCGGAACATGCAAAAAATAATTACAATTAGATTAGCTATGGACATCTCTCTCCAATATCGGATCGAAAAAGTTCATGCTTGTATCTCTTGCCATATTCACGCTTCGCTCCCTCCGAGTGCGTCGACGCGCCACCTGATGCAAGGGGACGCAAGTCTTGCGCCCTCTTAGTCCGTCAGCCGTCCTAACGGTGGTTAAAGGTCGATGAAGAAAGGTTTGATAAGAGTGACGAGAGGCATGACCCAAGAGCCGAAAAAACAGCACTAGTTTGTTTAATCATATTTATAGGAATCATTACACTATAGTTTAAAAACATAAATAGATATTGTCCGTGGCTGTTTTAACATGCTCACTTATCGCTAATGGGCATTGCATGTTTTGGTATTATCGATTTTCTTCTTACTTATATATTCTTATAATTTCATTTGGGTTGCATCGCGCCTTTTGATTTGTTCTTTTTATTTCTGACTATCATGTGATAGACAACAAATATATATAAGATGTATTATTATGAACAAACTCCTAATTTTGTAAAATAGCACTGGTTTAAGAGAATGTTTATGCGATCGTTCTGTTTACAGTGATATTTTCAGCCATTCACACTTCAATTTTCATCGAACGTATGAACGGCTTAATTGAAATTGAGATTGAATTTAGCTTCTTTCTTGCGAACAGTGCGAAGGAATTCTAAATACGGACGCCTGTGTTTTGTCAACGTCAAAATCATTGCGCCATTTTTTTTAGTAACATATTGAACATATTTTCGTGATAGATATTTTCCCCGAAGGAAACTCGATAACAAAGCGTTTAATCGGAATGTACGTCGGTTTTCAGTCTATACATCGATAGACATAAATCCTGAAATATTGTTTATCAAATTATAAAATGATAGCAAGGATGTATATGTATAACAAGGATAATACAATTTGAGTCCATATTCTTTCGCATTGCGTACCAGCAAAGACAATACTACCTATACCTGCATAAATGGTTGGTTTTTTTTTCAGAGAGAATCTGCCTATATATTTGTATTAATATTTTGTATTTCACATATAACTGTAACTATTAACTTTTTTTAAATTGATTTTTATTCATTTTCAAATATTTTACAAGACATACAATACATCATACTTATAGATAACTAAACATGATTGTTGTCATAAGTTGGTGACAAAAATACTTACTATTACATATACCTTGTATACATTTGAGAAAATAATCAATATGTACATACATGTACACACTGTTCAACTAGACAAGGAAAAAGATAAAAAAAAAACCAAAAAAAACAACCCGAAAACAGGACAAAGCAAACACAGATAGACGTATTGATATTTGTGAAATAATAATAATAATTAAAACAAAAACAAAGATCAGTAATTAAGTATATTACCATTCATGAACAAAACAAACCAAAAACACAGAAACATAACTCACAAAAACAAAAAATCATTCAAAGCAAAAACAGAAAAAAACCCTGAACCATTACACTCAAAAACAGACGAGAAAAAACACAAAAACATTAAACACAAAAACAAAAACATAGACCCAGAAACATAGCACACAAAACCAAAATTAAAAAAATACACAGAAACATAACACATAAAACATTAAACACAAAAACAAAAACAGACAAAGACCCAGAAACATAGCACACAAAACCAAAATAAAAAAATGCACAGAAACATAACACATAAAACATTAAACACAAAAACACAAACACAATAGAAACATGACATACAAACATTAAACACAAAAACAAAATAAAAAAATACATAAAGCACGAAAATAAAAACAGACGAAAAACACAAAAACAAAAACAGTAAAGAAAACAACATTAACAAAAACAAAACAAAAACAGTCGAAAACACATGGAAACATTGTACACAAAAACAAAACCAGACAAAGAAAACCAACCGAGAAACATATCACACAAAAAACAAAAACAGACAAAAAAACATAGAAACATTAAACATAGAAGAAAAATCAGAGAATACACAGAAACATAAAGCACAAAAAATAAAAACAGACGAAAAACACAAAAACAAAAACAGATGAAAAATCCCGAAAACATTATACACAAAAAAACCCACCCTCAAAAACATTAAACACAAAAACAAAAACAGGCGAAAACACACAGAAACATTACACACACAAACAAAAACAGACGAAAAAAAACCCGAAAACATTACACACAAAAAACCCCACAAAAACGTTCAACACAAAAACAAAAACAAACGAAAACACACAGAAACATGACACACACAAACAAAAACAGACGAACAACCCACAAAAACATTACACACAAAAACCCCACAAAAACATTACACACAAACCAAAAAAAACAGACAAAAAAACACAGAGACATTACACACAAAAACAGACAACTACATACTCGGTTAAAAACGTGGACTTTTAAGTCCTATGTCAGTCAGATTTCAAGTTTATTAATGTGAAAAAAGGCATATAAGAAAAAAAGGTTAAAAAAAAAATGTTAGTACAAGGGGAAAAAGTTAATTGAAGAATATAAAGTATCAGCATGTGGGTAATGTTAGAATTTGAGTCCAGCATGTGGATAATGTTAGAATTGGAGCCCAGCATGTGGGTAATGTTAGAATTGAAGAATATAAAGTATCAGCATGTGGATAATGTTAGAATTTAAGCCCATCATGTGGATTATGTTAGAATTGGAGCTCAGCATGTAGATAATGTTAGGATTGAAGAATATCTAGTATCAGCATGTGGATAATGTTAGAATTGGAGCCCAGCATGTGGATACTGTTAGGATTTAAGCCCATCATGTGGATAATGTTAGAATTGGAGCTCAGCATGTAGATAATGTTAGGATTGAAGAATATCTAGTATCAGCATGTGGATAATGTTAGAATTGGAGCCCAGCATGTGGATACTGTTAGGATTTAAGCCCATCATGTGGATAATGTTAGAATTGGAGCCCAGCAAGTGGATAATGTTAGAATTGGAGCCATACTAGTATTTGTGTGTTTAACTGTATTTGTTTATATTCACTTTTCAAAATAAAGATTTTATGCACTTTTAATTCAAATTCAATAATTTTTCAAACTATTAAGATTTAGTTATATCCTAAACATTTGGGTATATATATATACAATGTATATTGTTTTAAGATCATTTATATATCTAAGTTAGATTTCGTGTATTTATTTGTGTTAACCAAACATGAATTCTTGAAAAAATGTGAGGTTTGTAGCTACTGTATAATGTTCATTCTAAGGTTTTAAGATTAGATACATTATCACAGTCCTATAAAATATATGTTCTTGTTTCAGAGTCGGTTTTGCAGAAAGACTAGAGGTTATTATTTGATTTTCCAATTTTGAATAAAAAATCAATTTGAAAGCAGAATTCTGTGATTTATTCCATATTTCAGCCATTGTAATTTTAAGTTTATGGTGGTATTGTAGAGAGAAACATAATGCTTTTTGAGTTTGTAGTGATATTGAAGGGAGAATACATATTATCATATTCAGTTTGTAGTGGTATTGAAGGGAGATACATATTGTTTTTTTTTGAGATTGTAGTGGGTTTGAAGGGAAATATATATATATATACATTGAGTTTGTAGTTGTATTTAAGGGAGATACTTATTGTTATTTTGAGTTTGTAGTGGTATTGAAGGGAGATAAATATTGTAATTTTGAGTTTGTAGTGGTATTGATTGTTGTATGATTCCAGAAGTAGTTCAAGATTAGCATTCTCTAATAATCGGTTTTTACTTTGTATAAATTCTGAAAAAAATTGTCCGTTTCTTACAAAATATCCTTTTGATCAGATATGTTTGTATAATCTTCTTGCTTATTATTTTAATTATTTTACTAGTGTAGTTTCGTGACTCTAACCTACAGAAGTATTAGTAGTCTATTGAACGTATCATGCTTCCTGTAATTATATGTTTTCTTATCCCTTTTATTTTTTCTGTTTATTTTCCAGATCGTTTAACACTGTAATACATGTATCAGGCCATGCTTTTTTTCCTTCTAAACTCTTAATTTGATTTATTAAGCCCCTCCCCCACTTTCACCCCTCTTTCATTAGATAATTTCTTAATTTGAGTTTATCACAGAATTTGTTTCAGCCTAATTTCCATCAGAAGTGTTTCGAAGAATAATAGGTTATTAAAAAAAAAACAAAAAACAAAAACAAAAAACAAAGAGAAAAAAAGAAATCATTTAAATGAATAATGAAGAACTAACTTTTCGGTTTTCATTATTGTATTATTTTCGAAAATGGAATATGTTTCTAAAACAATGTCAATATGACTCATTGACGCATTCTCGTGCTAAATAGCATGTATAATGGACGTCTTCAATTACGAATGTATATAGGTACTGTATCAATATTGAAAATACATAATACAAAGGGCAGTAACTCTAAGCATGAGTGACGTTGTTAAATACTTCAAAATAAGTCTACTGAAAATAAAGTTACATGTAAGACCACTCCATTTATATACAATGTCATTGAAATATAACATTTACATATTATCAATAATATATAATATGATTTTATGACTAAATTAGTTATTGAACAGATATTCGTGTATGTATTCTAAACCCTATTGATCTTCATCAGAGGCTAAGGAACTGTATTTTTGATAGAGATCACGCGCAGTGTGGAGCAGCGCGGATGAATACGATGGCCCAAATTTCAGAGTCAATAGACATCATAAAAGAGAGGGAATCTGTTCAAGATGTAGACATAAACTTGAACAGGTAAGCAAACATATGCAAAACACATAACAATCAATGTTACGCCCCATTCTTTTATTAAGTGTATCCATATATGCATATCTACATTGTTGTATTGTGATTGTTCATGGATATTGGACATTTCAGCTGCATAGTTTACGACTGTGCGGTTGAAGCAACGTCGAGCGTGGTCAGCTCTTGGAGGGTGAACACTCCGTTGTACCCGCGGTGCTTGATACATTTGGGGAAGCGAACTTGCCTAGTATCACGGAGGGTGCCCTCGGACAGCATGGGAAGCACAATGTTCCTGGAGACTTGTTGGTGACCAGGGGGTCTAGTCATGAGGCGGCACCGCTATAACAACAAGAGGGACAGTTGTGTTTGCTGATGATGCCAGGTTGAACCCATGGAAGCTTCGGGATGAAGCTTATCGGCGAAGGGGGTAATTTGATGGCTCATGGATATCGGCATTTCAGCTGTCAGGTCCAATAGATAGCTTGTGGCTTTGTGGATGAGTGTCATGTCACGTCGAGAGCGGCCAGCTCTTGGATGGGTGCCCGCCCCGTTGTACACAAAGTAAATTACGTATAGTACTTCAAATCTCTCCTCGTCAGTGTTTTCGTGATCTTGAGCTGTTATAACAACGCTGTAGATGTAGAGTTTTGTCACTGTATTAAAACCTAACAGCTTCCACGAATAACCCAGTACGTCATACATGAGTACATATAATGGCGAAATGATATCATATAATGGTGAAGTGTTGTCATATAATGGTGAATTGTCATCATATAACCTCGATTTATTATAATGGTGAAACCACGTCATATAATAATAAAATCACATCATATAATGACAAATTACATCATATAATATGAAACTTGTATCATATAATGGTAAAATTACGTTATATGAAGACGACATCGCATCATCTCATGATAATATCACATCATATAATGACAATATCACATCATATAATGACGATATCACATCATATAATGACAATATCACATCATATAATGACGATATCACATCATATAATGACAATATCACATCATATAACGACAATATCACATCATATAATGACAATAGCACATCATATAATGACAATATCACATCATCTTATGATAATATCACATCATATAATGACAATATCACATCATATAATGACGATATCACATCATATAATGACAATATCACATCATATAATGACGATATCACATCATATAATGACGATATCACATCATATAATGACAATATCACATCATATAATGACAATAGCACATCATATAATGACAATATCACATCATCTCATGATAATATCACATCATATAATGACAATATCACATCATATAATGACAATATCACATCATATAATGACGATATCACATCATATAATGACAATATCACATCATATAATGACAATATCACATCATATAATGACAATATCACATCATATAATGACAATATCACCTTATATAATGACACTATCACATCATATAATGACAATATCACATCATATAATGACAATATCACATCATATAATGACAATATCACATCATATAATGACAATATCACATCATATAATGATGATATGACAGCATATAATAGTAGCATCAAATCATAACATGAACATTTATCATATAAGGCAGCGTTGACGTTCCATATAAACAGATAATTTAAATACACGTGTATGTGATCTACTGCAGGGGAAACCAATAACATAAATGACTCTAAACATTTGACCAATCAGGAACTGAATACAATTCAACAATTGACCAATCAGAGCGCTGAATACAACTTTAACAATGCATTCAATAGTAAATTAAGTAAGTAAGTAAGTAAGTAAGTAAGTAAGTAAATAGTTTATGTAAGTGTCGCATGTTTTAATACAATTTAAAACACAGTTTACACAGTATCATTAAAACACTCGGCCGACCTCGACCTATGAGACACTATATCACATCATTCTACAATAAAAATTTCCATTATTTAAAAAAAAAAAAAAAAAAAAAAGTAACAATAATGAGTATACGATGCTTTTTATTGCATATACATGTAGTATTATACTCGTAGTTGCAGGTAATGTACAATAAACCTTATTTAAATATTCATCTATTCAGCCTAAGATTGAAGAACATTGAATGAATTCTAGTATTAATGTAACAATTAATGTTCATATAATTGAAACTCATTAGGCCCAGATATGACTTGGCAAAAGAATAATATTTTTTTCGAAATACATTTTACCTTATATATTATACATTATTGTACGGTTGTACTGCCAAATTATAATATGACATAAATATACTGGAAAAACCGACCAAATTTCTAATAAAAGAAAAATATTATTAAAAACATTGCCGTCTCCTGTACATTTTATATAAAACACCAGATAAAGAACATTGCAGGACATCAGTATTCATTAAAAATAAAAGTTTTTGGTGAGAATCAAATTCCATAAATTGTGGATTTATCACTTCTGATTGCTCGAACAATGAGCTTCTTAAATCATCATAAAACATATCAATCGTGTAATTGCTACCCAATATTATTATTATTATCATCTTTACTTCCTCCACAAAGAAGAGCATGATAATACAAATACAATCAATGTAACGTAGATAATACGTGACTATTTACATAGTGATATCAAGCAAAAAAGTGCATGCGAGTTCACAATATAATTTTATATACATATAGTTATTATCATAGATGTAAGTTGAGTAGCATATATGTCTAATATTCAATGTACATAAAAAAAAAAAAAAAAAAATGCAATTACTATAATTGGGAAAATTTTAATTTCCCTTACATCCACTACATAAGCAAGTATCGCACAAGTATGATACTATTAATTATGTGTACAGGTCAAACATTCGTTTTATGGCATATATGGACTCTAATCTATATTCTTCGTGATCAACTTCATTCACCTGATGGTTCATTGGACCATCTAGTAAAATATGTATTAATGAATAATCAGGTAGTGAATGCAGATATGTACTTAGTTCTATACTTGAAATGGATGCTATAGTACACCATAGATTATCACGGACAGTATCCGTTACAGAACACTGCAAAATAACATGAGTTACAATATCTGTGTAGAAAAGGCCACAGTGGTGACATAAAAGCTGAACATTACTTACCCGAACAGTTACAATCAATTTCATTATGTATCCAATATTATAAAGACAATTTGGATGACGCAAAGCTAATTGCCATAAATAATGAGGTTTAAGACCATCATGCAGCAATAAAAATCGCGTGAAGTCTGCGTCATTAGACATTCTATGCAACCAAGCATTAGTTTCATAATTTGATACAGATTTATAAAGCAATGACTTCCAGTGTATTTTGTTTGGAAAGCTACCATCATCAAGAAAAAGTACAATATATTCATATAAGTTATACTTCTTAAGTATTCTAACGATATCGGGTATAAAACCTTTTTGACTACAGTTGTTCACTATGTACATAAAAAATCTCGAAATGAATACTCTGCAGATTAAGTTATTTCTATTCATTCTGCAGATCCTACCTAAATACAAAAGTTTTTTAATATCAATGTACGCTTCTATAGAGAGCCATCCAATCAAGGAAGTACACATATCAGTTCTTGTTCATTTTCCAAAACCTTGAGTTGACTTTACAATAAAGTGTTGAGCTCTTTTTAACATCAATAATTCAGTATTTGAAAGTACCCACAGTTCACATCCGTAGAGTGCAGATGGGTATACTTTAACTTTTACAATTTTAGCAATAGTTAAAGGGTTTAATGCGCATTGATGTGCCCGAGAACGTAAAAGGGCCATAGTGCCACTTTTTAATTTAGTGCATGCTTGTTTTGTTCTTTCAATGGAATTGTGTTTGTCATTTAATAAGATGCCTACATGAGTAATCTCCGAAACAACTGGCAATGTGTTATCATAAAGGCGTAAAGTACAGTTAATGGTTATGGTTCTTTTATTTGAAAATACAACAACTTTACTTTTTGAAGCTGAATACAAAAATCGCCATTTTCGACTGTACGATTCACAAATAGTTAACATTTTATTTAAACTTGTAATATTTGTGCTTACTAAACATATATCGTCTGCTTGGTGTAATTACTACCCAATAATTACTCGTGCTGCGAAAAACCTAGCGATACCCATGAGATATATATGTTACTACTTTACCAAAATTAATATCTCCTCTTTACCCAATACATTCCAAGCGTTCCTGACTATTGGCTTGAGTTGTTGCTGGATTTTAGCTTAAACTATTGCAATGTCTTGAATTTAAATACAATAAACTTGTTCGTCATAATTAACATTACACGCACTTAAGAATATAAACCGTGTCCCTTTGAGAATGTGGGAATGTTAAATGAAAAAGAGTAATACACTGTATCTATATATCGTTGGAATATTAACAATATTTTTCTTCACTGGTGATAGGCTATAGTTATCATGGTATTACAGAAAATAAGTGCTTAGGACGGTTGGATGTTTACCAAATGTGGTTATTATTAGCCACTTAAGCTACGCTAAAGCAAGGGAAAGGACAAGATCAGAAGTACCGCTGTATCTAGGCTTTAATGAGTTTTAGGCCGTGTATTATCATTACCTTTCTCGGGAACACATTGTCCTATGGCCTTCCATTGTTCACGCTCCCGGACCTATATTTCTACGTCAATGTTGATATCGATACTTTTTTTGTTACTCTCGGCCATGTTGATTACTCCGATACAAAACGTAGCATAAACAGTTTATCTCAATCGTCATGTAGAAAAATATTGGTTTCATCTTTTTAATGTAATTAGTTAAAACTGAATTAATAAACAAAATAACATGCATGATTATATACAAATGTACATTATATATTTCTTTAGAGACTTACTCTGTGTGATTCAACCTTTGACCCCAATGATACAATGCTACATGTATTAGTAGTCAGAGTACAGGGACACTAACAATAAACGCTACTTTGAACTTACTCTGGCGCTACAAGTGGTCCAATTAGTGGATCGCGCGTGCTGTCCTTAATAGCTACATGTACTATATATCAGTTACTGACGGAATAATTCTATTAAGATATCTGTACTTAAACAAAATAGTTTTTGTTTTATTCTTTATCGTTGCTTAACATATTCACATATTTAATACAATTAAGTTTTATTTCCTGGTCAAATATCTATTACTGCTGTTATACTCAAGGTCCAATCATGCGTCAGATTTTTTTTAATGAATCATCACGGATTTTACATTATACTTTAAATGATGTGTATTTGTTAATATCACATTTTTTATGCGTTTGATCTTTACTTCATATGTTATGCCTGTCGTCTTCCAGTCTATCAAATTATGAATATGACTTCATACAATTATCTCATATATATTTCACAGCTGTCCGCCATTCTATCAAATTCATTCTTGTCTTGTACAATGTAGGTTATTTTTCATATCATACTTAACATTCTGTATATGTTTTTGATATCCTTATTGTACATGCACAGGACATTATTCTGTTTTTGCTGTAATACCGATGGGCCGCAAGGCTTAAAGTGAATAAACAAACAAACATACAAGAATACGAAAAAGATATTTCTGGGTATGATGCTTGTGGTAGACTGCTTATGTTACATTTGGTATTACAGTAACCAACATGCCTGGGGAAAACAATACCATGGTTATTATAGCCAATGTCATTATAGTCTATTGTTATTATAGCCTATTGTTATTATAGTCTATTGTTATTATAGCCAATGTCATTATAGCCTATTGTTATTATAGCCTATTGTTATATAGATCATTTTCTCGTAGAATAATTCAAAGGAGCTATACATTTATGCTGACAATAAAACACCAAATCAACACATAAACCAGTGTCATTGTAGAAATGATATACGAATTAATAAGGTTTTTATTTCACACTTCACGCTGGCGTCTATTGTTAGCCAAATGACAAAATATTTATTTTTGGAAATACAGGCTTGGCGAAGGCAACACCAACCTATAATTCGATTTATAAAATTACGCTAAATTATTGCAGCATATGATCGCAAACAGACCTTCATGACTATTAAAAGGAATGCACATATATAAAGTGTAAACCCGCGAATTTCAATTTCCAAAATAAAATACCGGGTGTTATATACAATATCTTACCATACTAAATTACATATTTATTTTATTAAGCTATGAAAAGCTCATTGTTTGGATTTTGAAGACGGTGATTACAAAGATTGACAGCAGGAACACCTATAGTTGCAATATCCTCGACTATCGTGGTCTAGATACAAAAGGAAACATTCTAGATGACACTATCATGAACAACGAACAATATTAACGAGTGGCCTATATGTATGAGACAACACTACAGCCTCTGTGATATAAAACGTTACTCGAGTCCTTCAACGACTAATCATAAAAACTACCTAAGTAGTAATACATATACGGGGATGTGAAATATGGCGTCCCCCAGGGTAAAACAATGGCACAATCTAGCTCTAGTGTGTGTGTTTATATGTGTTATTGGACAAGTCCAGGGGCAGGTCCTCACTCCCAACCTCAGAGAGGAGAATGGCAAGGCTAGGAGGGAGCAGCACATCTTACAGAACATTCGCGAGGAGGTGGCGACCATGGTACAGAAGGTTCGCGCGGAGACAGTCCTCCCCGCTCTTGCCTCGTACAGTATACAGCTTTACGAACTGACAGAGAACCTAACCAGGATCACCAATTCATTCACAAACCTATCTACAGTGATAGAGGAACTTCAACAACATATTGAAAGTAAGAGTACCGAATATCCTCTCTTTATCACAATCTTGACGTATTGTTATAAGAATAGTTTTATTTCTCCTTGAATTCATTATTGATCATTAAATCATATTCACATATCTTCTATCACAACAAGAAAGGCACAATCAAAATAGTTCATACTTAGAACATGTCTGGTCATTTACTTGAAAATGTACGAGGAAATATCAAGGAAATACAGTATGTTTTCAAGAAGACAGTGTTGGAGGCGTGGGGGTTGAGCTGGGGTTTGGTAGTGTAAAGTGAACGTGTTGGTATGGTTTGCAAGTCACAGTATTGAATACGGTCTCTGTCGGCTCAGGGGGTAGAGCCGCGGCTAATTACGCCGGAGACCTAGGTTCGATTCCCTTAGAGGCACTGAGCAGGAAGACATTTTTCCATGTTCTTGATTTTAACTTTAAATATAAGCCACTGATGTTGAAGAGTCTGTGGTATCCTTGATTTCAAGTCGGCCAACAGAAAGGAACATTGTGTTCCTATTGGTATGCCGCGATATAGCCTTTTGCGGAAAAGAAATTTTTCATCACAATAGAATAAAGTGTGTAATGAATGTTCTAAATTTGTTTGGATGAAGAAATGTTTTGGAATGGATGTTTACGATTGGCCTTTTAGAGTTCTTCAAAATTCAACATTCAATTAATTTAACTTCTGGCGTAAACAGTGTCCTAATATACAACCAGCCCTGTCGGAACACAACCAACATTCCAGTTAGCAGTGGTCCCTGTTGTTATGTATTCAGATCAAATACATATTTAACTAATTAATCATTATTATTCCTAGCTATTCTAACATTGTTGTAAAACGGATTCCAATATTTGTATCACTATCTGTCATCCATTTTGTAATGAAAACGTGAATGTAATCGAAATAACCTTGTCGCTACATAAAACTGTACATGTTTACCTGATAAATTGTCATGTAAATACTTATACCTGTATGTATGACCATACCTGTATTTATGACTATACCTGTATGTATGACTATACCTGTATGCATGACGATACATGTATGTATGACCGTACTTGTATCCATGACTTTATTTGTATGTATGACTGAACCTGTATGTATGACCGTACCTGTATATATGACCGTACCTGTTTATATGACCTTACCTGTATGTATAACCGTACCTGTATGTATGACCGTTCCTGTATGTATGACCGTACCTGTATGTATGACCGTACCTGTATATATGACCGTACCTGTATGTATGACCGTACCTGTATGTATGACCGTACCTGTATGTATGACCGTACCTGTTTGTATGACCGTTCCTGTATGTATGACCGTACCTGTATGTATGACCGTACCTGTATGTATGACCGTACCTGTATGTATGACCTTACCTGTATGTATGACCTTACCTGTATGTATGACCGTACCTGTATGTATGACCATACCTGTATGTATGACCATACCTGTATGTATGACCGTACTTGTATACATGACCTTATTTGTATGTATGACCTTACCTGTATGTATGACCGTACCTGTATGTATGACCTCACCTGTATGGACATTGTATAACCGTACCTGTATGTATAACCGTACCTGTATGTATGACCGTACCTGTACGTATGACCGTACCTGTATGTATGACCGTACCTGTATGTATGACCTTACCTGTATGTATAACCGTACCTGTATGTATGACCATACTTGTATGTATGACCGTACCTGTATGTATGACCGTTCCTGTATGTATGACCGTTCCTGTATGTATAACCGTACCTTTATGTATGACCGTACCTGTATGTATGACCGTTCCTGTATGTATGACCGTTCCTGTATGTATGACCGTACCTTTATGTATGACCGTACCTGTATGTATGACCGCACCTGTATGTATGACCGTACCTGTATGTATGACCGCACCTGTATGTATGACCGTACCTGTATGTATGACCGCACCTGTATGTATGACCATACCTTTATGTATGACCGTACCTGTATGTATGACCGTTCCTGTATGTATGACCGTTCCTGTATGTATGACCGTTCCTGTATGTATGACCGTTCCTGTATGTATAACCGTACCTTTATGTATGACCGTACCTGTATGTATGACCGTTCCTGTATGTATGACCGTTCCTGTATGTATGACCGTACCTTTATGTATGACCGTACCTGTATGTATGACCGCACCTGTATGTATGACCGTACCTGTATGTATGACCGCACCTGTATGTATGACCATACCTTTATGTATGACCGTACCTGTATGTATGACCGTTCCTGTATGTTTGACCGTTCCTGTATGTATGACCGTTCCTGTATGTATGACCTCACCTGTATGGACATTGTATAACCGTACCTTTATGTATGACCGTACCTGTATATATGACCGTTATTGTGTGTATCAGTTTTTTTAAAATCGAATGTTAGACCAATTGTCTACTTTATGTATTTTCCTGTATAGTATGTATATGCACAAAGGCATCATTGCCTATTGCTTAAATAAACATAATATGTAATCATATGTTTTACTGGTTAGTAAAATAGGACATTCTAGCAGACTTTGGCCTACTTGACTTCAGCTCTGTAATGTTAGAATCCATACTCTCCGAATGTTTTCATCGTCTCTTTAACTGCAATGTATTTAGTGACCGTACCAGCATTCATGTCGTGGTATAAAGGGCAGTAAAGTACAACTGATGGGATTGTTCCCCAGTTAGATACAGAAACAACGAGTGAGATGCCATATTATGGCATAGGAGATGTTCATAATTTAAACATTAATGACGGACTGCCCATTAAATTGTCTGCTTTTTTAGTCCCGACAGTTTTATTTCAATTAATAACCATTTAACTTGCCAAAACTGAAGCAACCTGAAACAAACTAAACCATGTTTTGATAACAGAGCCGCTGTTTCTAATTTTTGTAATCCTATGAATTGTTTTCACGATGTACAAAGAGTTGTGTTTTAGGTGTAGTTTTCTTTAACAACTGGTATGAGAAACAAACTGGTGTAATATGTTTCCTTGTTTTCATTGCCGAGTTGTTGGTGTCACAATGAGACGTGTTCTGTCCACGGAATGTAAATCACCAATGATAGCCGTACAGGTTAACATGTAACCAGAAATAGTTCTCATTCTCTTGAATCACAAGACAGGCCTCATGACGAAACAGCCGTATTCTTTTAATTGATATACATGTATATTGTGTCTACAGAATTTAATTGAATGTACATTAAAATGTGTTTACCTGTTCGAAGGGGCTAGTTAATATACGCTTTGCAGGATGGGTGTTAAGATTACATATCAATAAGTTTGTATACACCAGACTTCTGTGTTTATGAAATCTCTGTAGTAAAGATGAAACTCACACAGTTATATTTCCCTTTACAGATCGCAGTGTTGAACTGAGCTGTCCATCTCAGTCCTGGGTAATGCACGAGAATCGCTGTTACTTTTACAGTACGAGTGTGGGCTCTTGGGCGGATGCCAGGGTGAGTATATTTACACAATAAATAAGTGTCATAGCAGTGAAGTAGCTATACCCGATGACATGTTTATACAGGTAACTATATCCAATGACATGTTTATACAGGTAGCTATATTCTGTTACATGTTTATACAGGTAACTATACCCGATGACATGTTTATACAGGTAACTATATCCGATGACATGTTTATACAGGAAACTTTATCCGGTGACATGTTTATTAAGGGTAACTATATCCGGTAAACTGTTTATTACAGGTAACTATATCCGGTTACATGTTCAATTACAGGTAACTATATCCGGTGACATGTTTTATTACAGGTAACAATATAAACGGTGACTTGTTTATAACGGGTAACTATATCCGGTGACATGTTTATAACGGGTAACTATATCCGGTGACATGTTTTATTACAGGTAACTATATATACGGTGACTTGTTTATTACAGGTAGAATGTGAACCTTTATTGCAGATAACTTTATAGGGTAACGGGTACTTGTAAAGTGACATTTTACACCAGGGAACAATTTGATGGTGACATGTTTTGTTAGAGGTAAATGTAAGAAGTGACATTGGGGTTTTATTTCAGGGAGGATGTCAATCTTTGAATGCTATGATGGCTGAGGCAACAACGAGGTCAATCAACGAATTCCTGAAGGCACAAGCAAGCTTAAAAGGTATTTTATCAGCCTAATGCTTAAGCGGCAGAATGTAATATTGTTGAAATAACAATATAAACTGTACTATAAAATTATTTAATATATATTTTTTGATATTTTATAAAGGATATTTAAATCCATGAATCCAATTTTACAATTAAAAAAAAGATAATCTAGAAAGAATAGAAAGAGGTTGGTATCCAACATAGACATACGGATGTCTAGCTGATGTCCATATGGTCTACACTATATATATATAGTCACGTGACAAATATGTGTCCTGTTTTCAGGTAAACGACTCTCAATTTAAGCAAATGGTTAAAAGAATATGTTACATTATTCTGTTTTACTGACGTAATCATAATTAAGGATATATTGACGATTTTTACCACCAACTAATTACAGTAGTTATATCTTCCGATTTTCAACATACACAATTGTCATTTCTAGTGTAATATATCAATTTAAAACAGGCAATATTTTTGAGGTAATATCCTAGTCCATACTCAAACTTCGAAACCACTCTTTGTACATGAGTTGTTGGCGACAGAACACACGACTTCAGTACTTGTGGCAATGTGTTATACATTGCACAACAAGGATAGGTCCTAATCACCCGTTAATTATACACGTATTGATAATTGACCGTCAGGCCCTTTCCTCTGTATTTATGTCACGACATTGGTAGATATGCGTTACTTTTGTCCATGCGTCAGGCCCTTTCCTCTGTTGATGTAACTACAATGGTAGATATGTGTTACTTTTGTCCATGCCTCAGGCCCTTTCATCTATTTATCTAGTAACTAATTATATATAAGTGTAGGTTGGTAGTTATGCTTCGCGTTTGTCCATAATGTATGCGGGCCAATCAACGTAACATTTGTATCATCTTTCTGAAGACAGTCCCATCAATTCGGATTCTCGAATTGCATGATGATTCACATCTTTAATTGATGTTTCAGTTAATGTAGGTTTACCGTATAGGTTTCATAAACCATATTTATGACATCGTCCTTAGATTACATGATCACCTCGTTTTTTCTTTATCGTCACTATTTAGCACAGTGAACACCTTCCCTCTCGCTTCCAATTTGCTTTGACCGACTACGTTATCTTTAATTTTTTCAGGTGCACACACCTGGAAGTTTTCCTTATCAAAATCACTGAATTTAATATAAGTGCGATAATCTTTTCAGAAAAAGAAACGTAAATTTTAAATTCGGAATAAGATTTCGTTGTAAGCAAATTTGTCTGATATCAAATAATTGCGTTTCATTATGTAAAGTTCTCTTTCCTAGTGCATGTTTTTTTTCAAATTTGGATTAACTTTAGAATTACTGCGGGATTTTATAAGGTATATGTCTTGTCATATTAACAGCTCTATGTAACAAATATTTCATGGAATACAAGATTTTTACTACATGTAACTTGAACCTACGTAACGCATACACATCGTGAGAATGTGATACTGCATGTTTGAAGAATATTTTTATTTTTAGGTGGCAGTTATTGGATAGGGGGACATGACATCTCAGTGGAATCCAGATGGGAATGGAACACAAATGGTGCCAATATCGGGTACACGGACTGGGGTCCGGACCAGCCAAACGACGTCCGGTTAGGACAGGACTGCCTGGAACTGCTGGAGAAGTTTCAGTGGCAATGGAATGATCGTGAGTGCACGAGGGTGCAGGCATATATTTGCGAAACTGCAGCTCGGTATCGCCCTACATAACCATTGAATATCCTCCCACAGAACAGCATTGCCAAGCCAAATGGGTTTTGGAAATATGAAATTAAATATGAAGTATGACGAAGAGACCTTTCGAAGACGAAACTCCTTCAGTCGAATACGAGTCGAATGCTCTGAAAGGTGGGAATTGCCCCTATGTGACCTCTCAGGATTTCCATACAGTTAACGCAATACGAATCCATGCATGTAACACAATTATATAACTATTGTGTTAAGACCTTAAAAGGTAAACATTGAAGTTGTTTTAAAACTGTTTCATACCATCATGTAGATGGATACAACAGATAAAAGTGTATAGTGTTGCTAAATAGACAATTACAGAAACTCAAGATAATTTTAGGATTTTCATGTTTGTATTTGACAATTGTGCCGATTTCGTGAAACTAACTATATCCATGAAGCGAATAACCTTATTATGTTATCCTATATCGATCAGAACAAGACATGACGACGGACGTACTTAAAAGAACATGGCAAAGTATAGGAGATCGTTGGACCTCATCACTAGGGATATAACAATATAGAAAAGGAGAATATACTACCTGTTTAGAACATATTATCTTTCATTCATATTTGATAAGAGGTAGGAAAATATTGTTTATATTTCTACGTTAATTGGTATATTTGAATAATTATTTTAATACCATTTAAGCCGTTAACCTTTATGTGGGTTTACAGTATTTTTAATGTTAACACCACAATTGATGTCCTGACTCTTTAAACAATGGTAAAGCGATCAAGAAAAACAAAAATTCAAAACGTCAGGCAAACAAAAATCCATTGGTTGTCAATATTTTATTACAAAAATTGAACAGATATAGATCGAGATATAGGGTGTTTAACGATTCTACAGACAGATAGACCCATCCCCTATATACATGCCCTTAATCCCAAATCACAGATGACTTAATTCAAGGCGACAGGTGTTAATGGAAGTTTTTTTACCTGTAAAATAAAACAAGATCAATAGTACTTATCTAATATTATAGTTATTCTCTATTATCGTAAGGCAACTGAACTGACAGCTGAACATTCAAAATCTTATATACATTTGTACAAGTATAGCATAGTTTGTACGTCTTTCTAACACTTTATACAAAACAAGTCGTAACAAACAATCCGACACAGGTAAAATGACTTCAGTCATAATAAACTATTTTGACGATTTGTAAATGATAAGCACAAAACAATTTTCAAATAATTGATTCATTTACAAAGATAACAAATTGAAACATGAAAAATATCAGAAGTTCTATATATCACGTAACTTATTAGATTGCAAATGTTTGGGTTTTGATTATCAGATATATGACTTGAAATAATTCAATGTTTCCTTTTTGGAAAATTTTGGTGAATATAAATGAAGCATTTCTACTCAATTGGAACATTAGAATAAGTTTTCTGCATTTCTAGAAATAACTTTCAATGTGATTTCTTCTGAACACAATATGATCAAGTTTTAACCATATTTTTAAGTTCAAAATAATTTCATTATCAAAATACCCTTTACCAGCAAAGATATGTATAAAGATATGTCTATGATGAATCACAAAGCATTGGATATACATACATGTATATCTATGGTATTGTGAAACGTTTACATTGAATTTATGATTTGAAAACAATTTTCATGACAAAGTGTTTATGACGTAAAAAAAAATGTTTATGCTATATATGACATGGAAACATATTCATGACAAAAAGAATATTCATGACGTAAAACATGATCAAAAATTGTATTACATGTCAATACACATGTTCACAGTAGGTCTGTAGTATGGTTCACATTCATTTCATGAAGAAAAGTAATGAAAAATCCACTGATAAACAAATCATAATAAGCGGAAGTCGTGATGTAATTAAACAAAACTAGTGATGTAGTTCAACAAAGTCAATAGTTGGTGAGAAGATGAAAAAATACTAACATACAATATATATATATACATGTATATGTAAACTTCTATCTACCTTTACGTTTATTCTTCCGGAACCCGTTGTCATGGCTGTGAAAAAAACGACTTTCTTGAGGTTTAGTAGGATATGATACCTAACATCAGGCTAGAATTTATCTTATGATACCTAACGTCAGGCTAGAATTTATCTTATGATACCTAACATGAGGCTAGAATTGATCTTATGATACCTAACATCAGGCTAGAATTTATCTTATGATACCTAACGTCAGGCTAGAATTTATCTTATAATACCTAACATGAGGCTAGAATTTATCTTATGATACCTAACATCAGGCTAGAATTTATCTTATGATACCTAACATCAGGCTAGAATTTATCTTATGATACCTAACATCAGGCTAGAATTTATCTTATAATACCTAACATGAGGCTAGAATTTATCTTATGATACCTAACATCAGGCTAGAATTTATCTTATGATACCTAACATCAGGCTAGAATTTATCTTATGATACCTAACATCAGGCTAGAATTTATCCTATGATACCTAACATGAGGCTAGAATTTATCTTATGATACCTAACATCGGGCTAGAATTTATCTTATGATACCTAACGTCAGGCTAGAATTGATCTTATGATACCTAACATCGGGCTAGAGTTTATCTTATGATACCTAACATCGGGCTAGAATTTATCTTATGATACCTAACATCAGGCTAGAGTTTATCTTATGATACCTAACATGAGGCTAGAATTTATCTTATGATACCTAACATCAGGCTAGAATTTATCTTATGATACCTAACATGAGGCTAGAATTTATCTTATAATACCTAACATCAGGCTAGAATTTATCTATGATACCTAACGTCAGGCTAGAATTTATCTCATGATACCTAACATGAGGCTAGAATTTATCTTATGATACCTAACATGAGGCTAGAATTTATCTTATGATACCTAACATGAGGCTAGAATTTATCTTATGATACCTAACATCAGGCTAGAATTTATCTTATGATACCTAACGTCAGGCTAGAATTTATCTTATGATACCTAACATCAGGCTAGAATTTATCTTATGATACCTAACATCAGGCTAGAATTTATCTTATGATACCTAACGTCAGGCTAGAATTTATCTTATGATACCTAACATGAGGCTAGAATTTATCTTATGATACCTAACGTCAGGCTAGAATTTATCTTATGATACCTAACATCAGGCTAGAATTTATCTTATGATACCTAACATCGGGCTAGAATTTATCTTATGATACCTAACATGAGGCTAGAATTTATCTTATAATACCTAACATCAGGCTAGAATTTATCTTATGATACCTAACATCAGGCTAGAATTTATCTTATGATGACTTAAACAACGACTTTTTTTTTGTAATTACAGTAACATTTCTACATCTACGCTTTCTGAAGACGGAGACAATAAACTAAACGAATAAAAAACATACTGGATTATACAAATGTAATGCTTCACTAATCTAGAATTAAACTAAATGTGAAAAGTTGATTTTCAAAGTGATGAAAAAGAATTCTGGTAAAGCACAAGTCGTCCTGTGTGTGAATAGTTACACCTCTACTTCAATACGAAGTATTTCAGGTCATGTGAAGGTTTAGACTTTCGATGAAGCAAAGTGTGAGTAACTTAGACATATTTTTTTGTACTATAGAACAGACTGTAATTTGGTTAACTACATGTATATCATTTCGAAGTACATGTATCTTTTTTTTTTACCAAATATTGACCTATGCTTTGAAGAATACACGTACATCCACGCACAATGACGGACCGGCAAGTCCTACTGCCAAATGCGGCACGGAACAACATCTTCTTCATCAGGGAAGGGTATTACTCTTTGAAAAAGACATAGTTTTACTAGTTTATTAAAGGTTCATAATTTCAATATATCAGCTTTAAAATGAGATAGAATGGTGTCTCCAAACAACAATTTCAAGGTAAATAAATAAACAAACAAAAGTGTTTCACTTTTACATGAAATAAGGCTGTATATATACAAAAATATTGATTTGGGAAGCCCAACGACTTTATAGATACTTCTACAAAAATGTTTTCAACAATACAACAAAGTCGACCTACTACAGATACCTTACATATATTACACTAGACAGATTGTAGTTTGGTGATCTTGGCAGTGTTAGTTTACGACACGCAGACTTAAAACAACAGCATGCATTATCAAAGCATTTCATGTACACCTATACCTATTTTCATGGTTGTAGGTAAAAAAAACAATGTTTAAAAAAATCTATAAAAATGTTTTAAGATACACCTGTTTAATATCTGTTCTCATAATGAATTACAATTGTCTGAGTACATGTGTATGTATCACATGTCTTCAGGCAGTTGGTAGTTCAAAATGACCACCTACCTTTACAAACTATGTTGAAGGTCAAAAGAGAATACACAGAATTATATCATTAAGATAACAAAAAAAGAGAGAAAAAAAATGAAAAAAATAAAAATAAAATGAAAATGAAGTTTATTCACTCTCTGATTGATTAACAACTCGACACCTTTATGTAGCCTTACTGTGACTTTACTGATGGTAGTCAGTATTACCCTGGTAGGTACAGAAGTCGGGAGTATCTTGTATCAGTTCAATTAAATTATATCAATGTGTGTTTTTAAGATTAAAAAACAAAACAAAAAACAATGATTAGGAAAATACACATTACTGCAATTTTAAGTTTATCAAAATTATACATAAACAGGAAAATTAATGAAACACTTTTTATCCCTTAATATTGGTAGATGTTAAGATGAAAAAAACCCTGCTCCCTCCACACTGATGGAGCGAAAGATCAGCAGGATGCCAGAAAAAAAGATGATAAACAAACACATCAGATTATAACAGCGCATGATAAAGTGTTTAATGTACAAAAATATGGATTTTAGAATACAAAATTATAAACTAGTATCTGAAAAAAACAAACGCTTAATTTTAACTTGATTTGTAAAATAGTTATTATGCAGTAAAAGCATACACCTAACAGTGATCAGTGTGTGATTATTCAGAGTAATGGACACAGGTGTCACCTGAGCAGTAAGTTATGTGCAGCAGCCTTTTAGAAAAGAATTGTAGACATTTTTTAACCTTTGAGTTTTAAACAGGGATAATGGAAGAATGTAAGGCACATAATGATAATCTGTAGCCAACCCTATCTGATACCCTGGTGTATCAAGTTTACAGAGTTATATCTATAGTGATGATCAGATAAACTGGGGAAACCATCAGATATAAAATCTACATGTATGAACTTTGACCTTAAACAGCAATATTTACCCAAGATACTTAGTACTGTAACTGAATGGTTAGTACAGTAACTGAATAGTTAATACTGTAACTTTTGAATAGTTATTATTGTAAGTGAAGCTGATACATTGTTTAGAAGAATGATATCGGAGTTTATCTGTATATTGTTATCATACTGAGTGTTTAGTGGCAGTAACATGAAAGAAAACTTGGGGATAGTAAGATAACAAGAGGCCCATGGGCCTTAACGGTCACCTGAGTTTTGATATATGTAAGCACATTTGGCCCCCCTGTGACCTTGAACAAAGGTCAAGGTCATCCATTTGAACATGCTACAACCTGATATTAGGTCTCTGCGCCTTTTGGTTATCAGGAAGAAGTCATTTAAAGATTTTAGAATATTTGACCCCTGTGACCTTTAATAAAGGTCAAGGTCATCCATTTGAGCAAACTTGGTAGCCCTTCATCCCAGCATGCTACAGATATAATATTGGGTCTCTGGGCCTTTTGGTTATCAAGAAGAAGTTGTTCAAAGATTTTAGCATATTTGACCCCTGTGACCTTGAATGAAGGTCAAGGTCATCCAGTTGTACAAACTTGGTAGCCCTTCATCCCAGCATGCCACATACCAAATATTGGGTCTCTGGGCCTTTTAGTTATCAAGAAGATGTCGCTCAAAGATTTTAGCATATTTGACCGTTGTGACCTTGAATGAAGGTCAAGGTCATCCATTTAAATAAATTGGTAGCCCTTTATCCCAGCATGCTATATACCTGATATTGGGTCTCTTGGCCTTTTGGTTATCAAGAAGAAGTCTTTCAAAGATATTAGCATATTTGACCCTTGTGACCTTGAATGAAGGTCAATGTCATCCATTTGAACAGACTTGGTAGCCCTTTATTCAAGCATGCTACATATATAATATTGGGTCTCTGGGCCTTTTGGTTCTCAAGAAGAAGTCAATCAAATATTTTAGCATATTTGACCCCTGTGACCTTGAATGAAGGTGAAGGTCATCCATTTGAAGAAACTTGGTAGCCCTTCATCCCATCATGCTACAGATCCAATATCAGGTCTCTGGGCTTGTTGGTAATTGAGAAGAAGTTGAAAATGTAAATTGTTTACGACGCACGACGCACGACAGAGGACGCCGGACAAAAGGCGATCACAATAGTCGGTGGACTTTTATTAGGTCACCTGAGACGACGAAGTCTCAGTTGACCTAATAAAAGTCCACCGATTATCATTGGGTTGAAAGTACTAACACACAATATCCTGTCATATATGGTGCATCCCCTTCTCCAACTAGCCATCAATTTTGTTTCGTTTCGTAATTGTTATAATATGAAAATAAGGTTATTTTCATCAGTAGCTGTGCTGGACAGGCATAGTTAGGTACAATTATAATTCACCAAACCATAAACATATGCACAATAATATAGTAAATATATTAAGAAAATGAAATTCTAGAAATAAAGGAATAGTTTACTGGACGGAGGTGTTGTGTGTATGATGTGAGATATGCTGGTAAAGGTCAGCAACAGTAATCACGTAGAGTTAACATTACAAAGAACAACTAAGAATAAAATTGACTAAACTTAAACTAAAGGTTTATAACCTATGGAGTCTAGTAATAAGAGGTGTTCAAATTAAATTCAAGTGAATGATTGCAACCACATCCTTTAGTTTGATATCAAGCAGTCTTACCTGGTCTACTACACTGTTATTGGATATCATCAATATTCCAGAGATTCCGTTCATTTTCGCTCTCTACACCCCTGGAATATGGCAGGCAAACACCGAAGGCTCAGTCACCACCAACTTGTGGGTAAATCATAAAGACTAGTTTGGTCCTTTGGTGTATATCAAACGAGTTTCCTGGCAGCCATGCCATTAAATTGGCTGGCTTGGAACTTAAATGTCACTGCAATCTGCGATCTCCAAAGAAATACATTAACTTAGCGATTGGTCAGGTGTTTTTCCTCCAATACCAATCAAATGGCTATATAGATGTGTGACTTCGATTTTGACCAATCAAATGGCTATATAGATGTGTGACTTCGATTTTGACCAATCAAATGACTATATAGATGTGTGACTTCGATTTTGACGCAACATATTCCAGGAGTGCAGAGAGCGAAAGTGAAGCTAATTAACACCTGGAGTATCAAAGATGATAGTTGGGTGGATTAGAACATTCACAGGTCAAGGAGGTCATGGGGACTTAACTTCTTAACCCTGGTATGTCACTTAAATGAATCGCTTGTTTGTTTAATAATTATGTAATCTCAAAAATCTTTAATATAATTTGGCACACATTCTTGATTAAGAACATTTTTGTAAAGTAAGAATACAATATACCTTTTTTTTTATAAATTGCCAAACACATACAGATAATTTTGTTGTATATATCAATCTTCTTAGATTGGCAATGTTTACTGCTGATATACCAGTAATCAAAGCTTTTAGATCACATAAAAAGAATAAAAAATACACACATAAAATAACAAATGACAAAATGAATATCAAATATGTCTATATCAATCTAGAATTTACAGGTGGTTCAATAACAGGTGTAGTTAATCTATGAGGACGGATGGTGGACAAACATTTGTCATATATATAATGTATTAATACAGTATTGTAAAATTGAATAATTTGGATGGTTACATTTTAATCTAAGGACTTATATTTGTGTACAGTCATTGATAATTCTATTATTGTTGATTATATTCAATATTGATCTATTATTATTTTAAATTGATTGATTTCAAATATATCTTGATAAATGTATAAAACTGTATTGATATTAAAGAAAATATTATTTTGTATAGGTGAAATAAATAAATAAATAAAATAATATCATTAGAGAACAGCCTAACTAAAACTGATATTAACATTAACTAAGCTACGCTATACTTGTACATAGTATCTATTCATTATCTAATTAATGTAATTGGGGACTAACAATGTAAGCACACAATTACACTAACCTTAAATATCAGTTAGGATACTAATTAACTTATAGACATTCTTTCATGATGTAAAAGGTAATTTTGATGTAGCAATGATGATGACAACAATGATCATTCATGATGCATTAGGTCTACACATCTATCTAATATAGACATCAAAACGCAAGTTCTTTTGACACAGTGAATGGGGTGAACATTTGACTGACAATAAGTAAGCTATACCAACCTCACTTTAAATATTACCCCAGTGAGCTGACAGCTCAATAGAAAACGGAGAAACCCTGATTTGTTGTTTCCTCTTTGTTAAATGCAGTTGAATTAACACGTCATATTTATACTTACATACAAGCATACAATTACTCACATAATAATATAACCTTAAAACACTATATCTTTGGCCATTATTTAGAAAACAATATATCTTGGGTTGTTTTATTTTCCCCGTGTCATATAAACCTGCTACCGGTAGGTATCGTTACATACACATTGTAGGTATTGGATTAATCTTTCCACGAATGTTTCAATTTGATTTCATTTTAAAATGTTCAATCTTTAAATTTTTAACAAGATATCCCCAGGGTTTCATATTACTAACATAACTCTATTTCTTTACATCTACCATAAGCGAAATACACTGGATTTCCTCTCCTCTCTTCATAGTTAACTTGATTTCATCTTCCTCGTGGTCTCGCCACATACAACTAACTCTTCATTAAAATAGTATTCACGATCCTAACACTTTCCTGTTATTATATACAGTATATTGCATTTTCGATACAATACAAATAACAAAATACAACTCCCTCATACAAATACAACTTACTTACCACAAAAACAGCTCACTCGTCACTAAATACAACTCATCACAAACATAGCTCACTCATACAAATACAGCTCACTCATACAAATACAGCTCACTCATAACTAAATACAGCTCAGTCGTCAACAGATACAACTCAGTCATAAATACAGCTCAGTCGTAACTAAATCACATTATAGTTCACTTTCCTTACAGTCAGAAAGATTCAGTAGAGATGTGGTAGATGACGTCCGAGAAATAGACTTTTCTACAGATTTATCTTTTTTAGATTTTTTATGTGAATGTTCCTCCATCTCCCTAATCATATCCCTCGGCGTTTTTGATGACACTGATCTGCTACGTGTGACCTTTGACCCTGATGATTTACTTTCCTTCACTTTCACTTTAGTTGATGAAGAAGCTGATCCTGTGCTTGTCCCAACAGAACCATCCTGGCTTGCACATTCATCGTCAGTTTTAAGAATTTTCTCAAATTTTGGCACATCCCATGATAATTTATGTGGTTTAGTCGGTGGCTTAGAGCCTCTGAACTGTACATCTTCACTTTTGTCATGTACAGAAATTTGTGTTATACTCATTTGACTAAACTGTTTTGACAATTCCTTAGAGTGGTCCCTCTTTTTTGGAGCAGGTACTTTTGACACGTCCATATCACTTTCTGAATCATCCGTAGGTGGTGCCATTACCTGTGCAATAGATAGCGGCGACACACGATTGTAACTAAACTTCCTGTTGGAGGATTTTGGACTTTGTTTTGGAGTTCCAGCAGGAGTTTTCACATATTTAGTATGATTTCGAGGACGTCCATTTGCTATTGGAGTGTGATTTTGTGGGGTATGTGTTGTATGCTCCGGGGAGGAGGTTACTTTGTCAATAAGATCCGGGTCAGAAATCAATGCCTGACCCTTCGTTAAGTCAATGTCCTGTTCCCATGCCAGCTGCTGCAGCATGTTTGAAAACATGTGGCCCTTATCATCGTCATTGTCATCGGTAGATTCATGTGATCCCCGTCGTGAGATGCGGTGTTTACGATGTACTTCGGTGAGATGCAGTGGGCCGGTGATACCTAATTTCTTGTGCCGTTTCATTTGTTTCATTACTTCCTTGCCCGCTTTCTGTAACAACGCGGTAAAATAATGGTATCATTGAAAGTATGCTGCTTTAAAATAAATATGAGGTTTATAGCATTCAAACTTCTCAAAAAAGGATTAAGGTATTCATTAAACTCTAAAAGATATGAACATCGAATCAAAGCCATACCTTCCAGGCAATGACGGCCGCTTTCTTGCGTCTGGCGATGGTCTTGTTGGAGCTCTTAATTACAACAAGAGCTCTTCTGTCCTCCTCGTCCTTGCCAGTGTATGCAGCTAGCTCTGCCACAGGTCGGCCAGACAAACGGGCAGAGTATTCTTTTTGGAACTGAAGCAATTGTTTTTTAGAGAAGCTTCTCTCCAGTACAACAACAATTTTGGCCCACTAAAACAAAATGATACAAAGTAATTATACAATAAAAATATACAATCACAATTTGTTACAATTTTCAACATTGATTCAACATCAAAGATGATGAAGGCATACTCTCACGTAAAGCAGCCACTTCATCGACACTTGTATCCCAAAAGACAATTTCATTTAGGATAGGGAACAACCAACCAATTGTTTTCCCATAGACTTTAGTGTTAATGTTTTGGAGTATATCATTACAATTCTTGAATTCAATATGACAATTATGCTTTATAACAAAAGTTTAGGGTCTGATATAACACCTAATCAAAAAAGAAAGTTGGGTCCTTCGTTTTGAAAATGGGTGAATTTCGCAGTAAAAATTCTCAAAAATCTGAAATGTTTACCTGTTAATTATTATGACCTGTGGTTTTGAAAAAAAAATCAATCAGACTTACGAAATTTATATCAATATTTCTTATGGATAGTTTCCTATCAGGCTACATATCTATTTGATACTTCATAACATACTGGCCAATCAGTGGCTGCCAGACATTGTATCCCTGGCTCAACTTTCTATACATAGGGGATGTTTCAAAAGTCTATATTTTCAATTGGTTGGTTGCTCCCTTAAAAAAACATTTCAAATATTTACCTGTTTACGCCATTCTTTCTCCGACTTTTGGATAACCAACTGATAGGTATTGCCCATCATGGCAATCAACATGTTGAGGAGAAGGATCGGTACTAAGATCATGAACACTGCGAACACCATCTTAGTCAGCCAGGCATACTTGGTATTGTTGAAGTCTTGGTACTGTAATACAGAGGATTTGCGATATAACACACGTAGAGGAGCTATTAACTCATGATAAGTACTCAAGGCACTGTAGTGACTCAGATACGCACTGGAATCTACGGACTACCTGCAATACTATTGACTTAGAAGCAGTGCAACTAAGAATTATGTATTCACTGAATCTGAAGAAGCCCATTGTATGGGCGAAACCGGTAGACCAAATAAATATCCAAGAACCATCAAATCCTGTTGCTTGTTGCGATTGAATTCTAACGATATGTATTCACTGAGGTGTACTATCCTTTTGCTTGGACTGTATTGATTCAATTTTACATACAATAGTGTAGGAAAGTATTGAATAGGTGTTCTATTTACTCATTGTAACAATATTGACTCGGGATTGACTACTTATATTAGGATTATAGCTACTCAGTGTAACACAAGGCTCAACTGACAAGTAACCAAGCAACATACTGACTCAAAATACCAGAGGAGTACACCGACTCAATTTAGCATGGGGATGAATTGACTCAATATAACAGAGTAATGAAGTGACTGACGTAATGTAACAGAGTACATAATGGTTCAGAGGAACTAAGAAATACAATGACTTACAGTACCTGTAGAATGTTTTGACTTTAATGTAACACAGGAATACATTGACTAAATGTAACAGAAGAATGTAGTCAAAGTAACAGAGGAATGTATAGACTAAAGAACTGGGGAAAATATTGACTCAATATAGCCAAGGAATAACTTGGCTCTAACGTAGGTGACTCATGGATTAATTGACTGTAACTGAGCAATGAATTGACTCAAATGTACATAACACATGGATTAATTGACTACTTTACTGAGCAATGATTTGACTCAAATGTACGTGACACATGGATGACCTGACTCAATGTAACTGAGGAATGAATTGACTCAAATGTACATAACACATGGATTAATTGACTACGTTACTGAGCAATGATTTGACTCAAATGTACGTGACACATGGATTAACTTACTCAGTGTAACTGAGAAATGATTTGACTCAAATATATGTGACCTATGGATGACCTTACTCAATGTAACTGAGGAATGATTTGACTCAAATATATGTGACCTATGGATGACCTTACTCAATGTAACTGAGGAATGATTTGACTCAAATATATGTGACCTATGGATGACCTTACTCAATGTAACTGAGCAATGATTTGACTCAACTGTATGTGACACATGGATGACCTTACTCAATGTAACTGAGGAATGATTTGACTCAAATATATGTGACCTATGGATGACCTTACTCAATGTAACTGAGCAATGATTTGACTCAACTGTATGTGACACATGGATTTACTTACTCAATGTAACTGAGGATTAGCATGACTCAATGTAACTGAGACATATGAATGATTATTGACTCAAGTAACACTACTAACTCAATCTGATATACTGATTCAAAGTAAGTGTACTGGCTTGATCAGGTATCTGCTATCGGCTCAACGCATTACACAAGTATACAGACTTGATCATGATCAAGAATCCATGAACACATTATATTAAAGATTAATTAATGTCTATAAGTATTCTCAATTATCATTCAACAAATTCATCAACTCATTCATTACTTAGTCATTATATTAAGCTGGCAGGTAATTGCCATAGGAAAATGCAAAAACATCCCACAATAAATGCAATTCCATAATCATTCATGAGCATATAATAAATACAACATCTACAAAGTTAGAAAGAAGAAAAATGTTATTCTCCATAGTTATATACATGTATACAGTATAATTTCTATATGGAATATGTTGTCTTGTGATCACGAAATAGTTCTTGAGTAATTGCCAAAAGATGATGGCTCATCTGAGAACAGATTGAAAACATCAAAGAATCTGACTCAACTAGAAGCATACCAAAAACAAATTTTCAGTGAATATCATAAAGTTGGATAGAATCCTTCAGATGTACAAATAACAAAATGGAGGCTCCAAAATGTTGATAAGACAGATTTTCCCTACAGACTTAATTTGCAACAGCATTCTACTAGTACAGGAACTTTCCAATACAAGAAAATGAGGTAAAGTAAACACACAGATGTTTTTCTAAGCTTAAGTTTTTTTTCAAATAACCAGGATATTGAAAATGTAGAAGACAATCACACCAAACACAGAAACAGAGATCAAGAGAGGTCGAAAGGTCGGAGTTCAAATGACACAAAGGCCAAAGTTCACAGATGTGATTTCAAATTTAACTCCTTATTGTGATCCGTGTTGTAATTAAGAATGAATATAAAGTAACATCCAAGAAATATATAAAAAAAGACAACATTCAGCCATTCAAACATTACATTCCTAAAAAGCACTAAACATTGTACATTCCTTATTATGACCTTGAAATGAGGTTAAAGATGCAAGAAGGCTACCTACACACATTAGCTCTATAAAAAGCTCATTCAAAACTTCATTTGGCCAACACTAGTTCTGTAAGGAATTTCTACAATCTTATCTTGACCTTTGACCCTGCAAAGCCATGACATTCAGCCAACAAATCAGAATACTGCTTTAAATTCAATATCTAGTCCTGATACACTTCCATGAGTTTGAAGTTTGAGAAAAAAATCTGTTCAAAAGTAAAAATTCAGATAAGCAATAAACTTAAAGGTAGAAATCTGGCTTTCTTAGCAGATATCTAAATAGTCTGTAACAAATTCTTGGTTCAACAAAAACACACCATCAATGAGGCTGGGTTCAAAATCAAAATGTCCAAGCTACAAAATTCCATAAATCATTTCATACACTTGTACTAAAGTGATTTCTGGTCTTTCTGCGAGCACCTGCTTCGGAATTATCAATCCAAAGTAATTTATCCATATAGACACAGAAGAAATACACAACATCTGAAAATTCTTCAAAAGAGTTAAAAGCATTCTTGAATCTAGTAGTCACGGATTTATCTCCAGAAGAAAATACAACACCAACACATCATGACGATAGTAACCTAGGTAAAATTCAGTTTGATAAAACTACGAAATATTTTTTAAATTTTATTTTAGAACATGCATCTTTATCTTTTAGTAAAGATCACTTTCTGAAGCAATGTTGTAATAATCATAAGAAACTAAAATAGGTCCCATATTCATCTGCCAATACACGACCATTATACCTGACAACTCTGTAAAAATGCTAACAAAGAACACCTCATTGTTCCTGTAATAAGTCTGTCCCCAGACTTCGGGTCGAAGTTTATGTGCTGAATCTCCGGATACCCACAGTTGATTGCACTGAACTTACCCTAACTTATAACCCTGTTTGACTTTGGATGATACATACAAATGTTATATAGTAGTAATTGTGTAGTGTAGTGCAATCAATCGTGGGGATCTGACAATAAGGCATTAATGCCCTGGGCTTACCTCAGGAAAAGTAAGGTAATTTAATGATTATAATATATATATATATTGGTCTCATCAGATCTTTCTTAAAATTTATATATTTACCGTACATAATATAACAATGTACTTACTAACCTAATAACATACACTTTTTGTACATATACATCCTAAAATGCTTATAGCTATGATATACATATAAAATACCAAATAAAGTAAATATATAATAATAGGAGAAGTATTGAAGAGAGTATCTCTAAGTTCACATTAGAAACACAACACTAGCAGTAGAAGATTTCTAACAAATGACACATAATTCACACTGATGATAAACAAAGGTGTGTGTGGGTACCTGGGAGGCAGCTCTCCGGCTTAGCTATTTAGCATGCATGTCAAAAGAAATGGTTCATTCAAAAACATGTCGACATGTACATATGACATGAAAACAAAGACAATAAACATTTTTGAGACAGCACAAAAACAAATTCTGACATCACTGAAAAAAAATATATATAAAAAATTGGTACAGTAAATGGTTAAGGATGTGTTGAATTGTAAAATTTAAACGTGCGGGCAAAACTATGGGAAATCTAAAATGTAAATACTGCAGCATTGTGAAAACAAAGGTGCTTATTATAAAATGACATTGGACATATACAGTACATAGAATTAATGATTTTCATGTCACATATAATATGTATGGGGCTACAGTAAGATACTGAATCAGGGATATAAAGTTTCCTAATGTTTTATACAAAAGAGATTGGGGTTAGGATCTAACAAAAAATATGGTACAAAGTAGCAGTAACATCTATGTATCATCATTTATTTTCTAAATTAAGCTTACATTCAATATCTGTCATGTTGAGAACTTTTCAGTTTGTGAATAGCCCATTTGTTTTAAATTAGGTTCAGGTTAAAAAAATCAGTGAACATGATGAGTTATGTCCCTTGACTAAGAAACACTGCATGGCTAGTGTATAGTGAATGGAATATCTTCTACAGTCATCCTCCTAAGACTTCCCCCTCTCCTTACTATAGACATAATTCCATCTATAAAACTTAAATGTCACCATCACAAAACTTCCCCCTCTCCTTACTATATATATATATATATATATATATAGACATAATTCCATCTATAAAACTTAAATGTCACCATCACAAAACTTCCCCCTCTCCTTACTATAGACATAATCTATAAAACTTAAATGTTACCATTAATATTACAACACCAACCAACTGACATATTTTGTAACAACACTGTTAAAACTTCTCATTCATATTTACATAGCACAAACATGTAATGTCTGAAACTTTTTAAAACATATATAAAGCATGTAAGATTAATCCATATTTTCACAAAACAAAATTATTCAAAATTTCCTATTTATGTGATCTTTATTCGAGATAAAATGAAGCTTAAAATGTAAATTACAATAAATTGCCTGTACACTGATCTGGCATTCTGACTGGTAACTTACATTTAAACATCTGTTTGTCCTCCATCTATACTATAATTTGTCTTACTTGCAGATTATCTGATAAATTCCACTTTATTTTTTCGGCACTTAGATCCATGGGTGTAATATCCATCAGTTTTTAATATAAAGTATTATCACAAAATAAAATGTATAATAAGTAGGTGTTTTCCAGGTTAAGTCCCTGACATACATACCAACTTCAAATAGGTTAAAATATTAATTACTTCAATATTTTACTCTATCATTAAATAGTTTTTTTTATGGTAGAAACTTTTTGTAGATTCATATCATCTGTCTGAAATAAATTTTTCTCTGAATGCAGCGCCCATAATAATATTAAAACATGGTAATTTGAACTTGTTTCCCTGCATGAGATCTTTTGACAAATAAATATTACATATTGAACTATAAGATCTCAATATTTCTACATACATTAGTAGCTTAATAACTCAAGGCAAATTCAAATGCTGAATCAGCATGCAGATAAAAATCAATTTTATGGGGATTAAACATGCAAAGGAGCTATTAAATGAATTAAACTTCCATCTGATTTCTTTTTTGAAATACAATGATTTTTTTATGAATCGTTCTGTACCTTGAACTCCCCCAAGGTCATCTGGAACAAGGTCATGATGGTATCTCCAAGGTTGTTGAAACCTTGGCTGTCGGTAGCTCCTTGGAAGAGGAAGTAAAAAGCTAAAAAATAAAAAATAAATGTGAAAAATCTTATTAACTTTTAAAGTTGAAACTTAAGGGTCGTGTTAAAAATAAGAATTGATTTTTAATGAATTTTACACCTGATTTCAAAGGTCTGAATGATGAATTTTCAGAAATTACATTAAATCATAATAAAAAGATAAATAAAATCAAAAGTAAAATTGTACATGTATGACAAATCTTAAAGCCATTTTTAGTACCCAATGTCCTTTACATGTACAGTAAAGTAAAGCTATGTAATCTAAAGTGCCCTAATTATATGCACAGCTGGATGCTTTTTCATGGCATTTTCACCCGAAGTTTCCACCTGAATAAAGACTCTTCCAGTTACCTGCATTCACAAAACAGGTATTACTTAGGCAGGTAACATAAATAATTAAGTTTTAGATTACGATCAAGGAAGTTCGAGTCTGTACAATCTTTCCTTTAGAAGAACATTTACACCAGTAATAATTTTTTAAAATGTATTTATATCATTCAATCTAAATGCCTTAAGTGCAAGTATGCATACTGCATGAAATATAATCTTCAGGTATTATGAAGGATGACAATGGAGTAGCACTAGATCAGATAGCATTTTACATTGCAGATGTTATCAAAATCGTGCATGTCATAGTGCAAAAACGTTTTCTAAATCAAATAATATGTGATAATTTCAGGCAAAAATAGTGTAAGGCATCACGATCCCTAAATTGTGACAATCTTTAGTATCAGTTTTCAACAAATAAAAAGGGGCTTTAATTTTGCAAGCTGCAGGGCAAAATCAATGTACTATCTTTCAAAGAATTTAAAGTACATGTACATTATTTTGAATTAAAAGTTCTTACCAAAATTGAAATAAGTATCTAATTAAATTACAAAACTAAGAACATGAAATAGAAGTTAAACTAGAAAATGTTTGTAAGAAATAAATGCCCCCGCTGCCACTTTTACACTCCGAAACATAGTTTGGTGAGGATTGAATCAGAGATTAGCTAGTTATGGGGCATACAAAGTTTTCAACTACAAGTTACTAGGTAAATTCATCTCATGTCTTCCATATACATTATGTAATAAAGTTCTTTTATTGATAATTTCTAATTTCACAAAACTTACCTTGGCAAAAGGCTAAGAGAAATATTGTATATATGGCCCCAAATCGTACAAGGTCGCCTACACACATTTTGTAGATCATGGTGACAAAGGGGCCGGTTAGTTTGACACTTCTGTAAATGACAGACAGGAACATGGAAGGTGACGTTAGTGAAGAAAAGACTTAACCAACACATAGAGTACAGGTGTCATAGTTCAAAGGTTAAGCAACACATCGGGTACAGATGTCAAAGTTCAAAGGTTAACCAACACATCGGGTACAGATGTCAAAGTTCAAAGGTTAACCAACACATCGGGTAAAGGTGTCAAAGTTCAAAGGTTAACCAACACATCAGGTACAGGTGTCAAAGTTTAAAGGTTAACCAACACATCAGGTACAGGTGTCAAAGTTTAAAGGTTAACATGTAGAGGTGACATCATTAGTAGTAGAGCAACATTTTTTTTTGTATTACATACTTAACTAAATAACTTGTGGTAAATACACATTAATCAATCAATCATCCCTTGATAAAGGCATATATACCAAAAATGAGTAAATTCAACATCTCTTCAAATTTAAAGGACAAAACATTGAAAAACTCTGTCAAGTAAGAAGGCACTTCTTTAATATTGTTGCATTGATATCAATACATACGCTTGATTTTAACTTCGTCTAGTATGGCTGATACCGCCCCAACACAATCAAAGGGAGATAACTTATAACAATGACTGTATAACAATAATGGTATTGTTCAGAGATTAATGCTTTCATGACATAATCACCGAGTCTCTACAATAATATCCATGTACCCGATCTACTGTACATTAATAGCTTTACAGCTTTAACAGAGGTTATTTCTACATTATAATCTATACTCAAATGTCGATCAATTAGGTCCTAAGATATCCAAAACCCTGGCTATATTTCATCTACAAATTGTCTAATGGTGAATTTGTATATCCTAGGATATGATGGAACACATTCAGAAATACATACAGTACATGTTTGATAGAAATACAGATTAATATCTCCTTTCCCTATAAATGTATGTGTAAATTAATGTTGAGAGCGAATTAGTGTACTGCTTTAACTGTAATATTTTTAATCTGCCAACACATCAGTGAAATAGTATGTTATACATGATATAAAACATTAAACAGATCACTTAAATATATACCGTAAATATATACCGTATTTGACTGATGATGAGGGAACCTCTTAAATGTGGGGCATCCCAGAGATTACAAAATTACAATTTTTTTGCTAAGATTTCATAATTACATAGAGTTGCAACTTCTAAAATATCCCAGATGTGAGAAAAAGTCCTTCAAAATTAGATGATTTCAGAAAAAATCAAAACCAAGCACACCCTCATAATGTCCAATATGGTATACAGTCATTAAACATATGTGTCACAATAAAACTGTTACACACAGTATTGAGAAAATTACTGAATATTAGCAAATCACCATTCTGTGAAAATAGAAGATGGTGGAGGAAATGTCCTTTAATAATGAAAACAACATGGCCTTGGATTTCACTGAATTTCAGACTGAAAATATCAGAAAAAAACCCACCAAACTTTAAGATGCTATTTGATAGATCAATTTTCCTTTTCCCCCTAATTATATTTTGTCTTCCGACTGTTGCAATAAAATGGATATTTGTGTTAAAGTAACTGTATAAAACATTTCAACCACAAAACTTCACAGAGCTTTTACAGCTTTCTAGCTATCAGGTACATGAAGATCGATCCTGTGTATTAATGGTTGGAATGTTAAATACTGACAGTTAGTAAAAAGTCAAGGGGAGCAACGTATAACATCATGTAACCATCACTCGTGGGCATACCTATGGAAAATTGGACAATAAATATTGTATATATAGAACCAAATTTGACGAAATCTGTCCCCAGCATCTTATAGGTCATCACAATCATTGGTCCAGTTATAAGATAGCCCCTGAAAGCACAACAAATCAAAGCTTGTCTTCATATCAATAAATTAACAATTAGATTTCATCACTGTTATTATCCAGCAATAAGGACATATGCCTCATTAATACTGCAACACATTATTATTTTAATACTGTAAACATACAAGTTTAATTTGACACAGTCAACATTTTACCACAAAACCGCTAAAGATTAGCGGAATGATGAATTAGCGCACTGACCATGATTACTATAGAAACCAATGTATAAATACACCAGGTATTTTAGCAGTAATCATAAATAAGCAGAATGCTTCCAGTGCGAAAAACGCTAAAAAGGATTACCGTCAAAATATGTAGGTTTACAGTATAAAGCTGGAATAAAGAAATACAGGACATTAAACTACTGGGTGTCTACCATTTATCACACGAAACATGACGGACAGGAAATCATAAAACAGGATACTGACCTTGCAAAAAAGAGAAGGAAGAACCACGACCCAGGAACAGCGATGATGAGGAGGACATCCTCGGCCATCTCCTGCTTCATGAATCGGACCGGTATACACAGCAGGATCAGGACACATGATATCATGAACAGTGTTTGGGCAGGAGCATGTTGCTGCAAATATAAAGAAAAAATCTAATTCTGGTGTCGTAAATGTCCTATCTTCTAACACTGTTGTTATACAGAATATGATGTAAGCTTTATATATTTTACAACAATTGTAAAATAAGTTATACCAACTTAATATTAATCACTCTTGTTGGGTCGGAAGCATAAACGTCTCACTGTGAGAGGAAACTAGGGTACCTGGAGAAAACCAACTTGGTCAAGCAGGTGTCCCCACATCTTTTTACCAGGTGTCCCCACATCTTTTTACCAGGTGTCCCCATATCTTTTTACCAGGTGTCCCCACATCTTTTTACCAGGTGTCCCCACATCTTTTTACCAGGTGTCCCCACATCTTTTTACCAGGTGTCCCCATATATTTTTACCAGGTGTCCCCACATCTTTTTACCAGGTGTCCCCATATCTTTTTACCAGGTGTCCCCATATATTTTTACCAGGTGTCCCCACATCTTTTTACCAGGTGTCCCCATATCTTTTTACCAGGTGTCCCCACATCTTTTTACCAGGTGTCCCCACATCTTTTTACCAGGTGTCCCCATATCTTTTTACCAGGTGTCCCCACATCTTTTTACCAGGTGTCCCCATATCTTTTTACCAGGTGTCCCCACATCTTTTTACCAGGTGTCCCCACATCTTTTTACCAGGTGTCCCCACATCTTTTTACCAGGTGTCCCCACATCTTTTTACCAGGTGTCCCCACATCTTTTTACCAGGTGTCCCCACATCTTTTTACCAGGTGTCCCCACATCTTTTTACCAGGTGTCCCCACATCTTTTTACCAGGTGTCCCCATATCTTTTTACCAGGTGTCCCCACATCTTTTTACCAGGTGTCCCCACATCTTTTTACCAGGTGTCCCCACATCTTTTTACCAGGTGTCCCCATATCTTTTTACCAGGTGTCCCCACATCTTTTTACCAGGTGTCCCCATATATTTTTACCAGGTGTCCCCATATCTTTTTACCAGGTGTCCCCACATCTTTTTACCAGGTGTCCCCACATCTTTTTACCAGGTGTCCCCACATCTTTTTACCAGGTGTCCCCACATCTTTTTACCAGGTGTCCCCACATCTTTTTACCAGGTGTCCCCATATCTTTTTACCAGGTGTCCCCACATCTTTTTACCAGGTGTCCCCACATCTTTTAACGTCTGATCGGGGAATCAAACAGGCCCACACAAACACATATCAACAATAAAATTTCTTTGAATTTTATTAATAAAAAATCAGTCTATTTCTTGGCATCAAAAAGCATCTCTTTGTGAAAAATTGCAAAATATAAAACAATTTAATCTAATGCTAACTAGCGATCAACACTTTTAGCAATAAACATCTATAGATATGTCGATAAGAAATAGTCTAGCTAAACATATTAGCAGGATAATTACCACATGGGATTTCTACAAATCAGAAATGACAATTACCAGTACGTACCATATCTAAATTAACAATTTGATATGTGGCTTTAATACAAACCAAACTCATCAGATAGAATCAATGTGTATCTTTACTGCTGTATTTTGAAGTAATGACCTGATATCTGACCTTACAAAACTGGAAAATATCATAAAACTTAAAACATTTACCATAATAATAAAGCTAGTAAATGGAACTTGAGTCAGCCATTTTTTTTTTTAAATTATGACCCTGACCTCTGACCTTAATGACTTCCAAATGTCAAACAGTTTTAAAGAATTTGATATCTGAACCAAATTAAAGTTTCATTGAAATCCATTCAATTTCTCAATTAAAGATTCTAGAGCTTAAAAAGTGTTCCACATCAAAAAGAACCCCTTGGTATGATCACAATTTGCAAAATTCCATGGAAGTTACCTTTATCAACACTATGAGCCATGGGAACAGATGATACAGTGATTCCATAGTAATTACAAAATAATAATTAATAAAACTGTACAGTTGAATATACTTACACAGTTTTTTAAGAATCCTAGAAGTCCCTGGGAGCCGATTTCCACGACTTCCATAGCCAGGATCATAATACAGCCGAGAATAACGAGGATTTCACAAACAAAGCGGGCCTGTAAAATACAAGGTATCATTTTACTTATGCGCCAAATCAATTGTATTCTGTAATTATAATTAACTTGCTAAAAAATGTACATATCTGGCAATACACCCATGCTAATAAGGCCATCCATCTCGACATCTGTTCAGTAAAATTATAAGGTTTCACTGGCCAGTGTGATAGCTAAGTCCTTACTTATGTACAATGAGTCCGAGGTAAACTGTTAAGTGCATTATGCCTGCATGGGCTTTTTGCAGGATAAGTAGGGTAATGTATATATTTATGAGAATATTAATGCCATCACAAACAATGATGTTGCTTCTCAAAAACTTGGTTGAATGATGTTGCTTCTCAAAAACTTGGTTGAATGATGTTGTTTCAAAGAAATTGGACAAAAACAGGGTTTTTTTGGTTTAGTCCAGGATTCAATGCAGTCATAGAAATTAACTGAATTAAATTTTACACACCCTGTTTGATGACTTAGGATTTACACTCTGTTTGATGACATAGGATTTACACTCTGTTTGATGACTTAGGATTTATACTCTGTTTTATGACATAGGATTTACACTCTGTTTGATGACTTAGGATTTACACTCTGTTTTATGACATAGGATTTACACGCTTTTTTATGACTTAGGATTCGCCCCTTTCTGATCATGAGTTATAACAAAGGTTTACATACATGATAATGAACTCATGCATGCTCAGTGATGTGGTCACAGCTTCACGACTGTTGTACTTGTAATTTGGTTAAATACTTATACATATTTCTTTTTGTGAAAGATATTAATATGGTATATAAACTTGTAATATCCGATAGGTTGACTCACAGCATCTTTTGGCTCATTGTAGGCGAGGAAGTCCTTGGAAGGTCGAGTGTATACTGCCCCGCTGATCAAAGCTAGGTGAACAAAGGCCAGGACCAATCGTTGGAAGAAACGTTTCTGTAATAAAATAAAAATTTGTTTTATACTGTAGAATTAGTTAATTTTTGTGATAATATATTCAGCATAATTTTTTTTTGAGGATGAAATTTCCTACAGAGCAACAGGTTCATGGTGACATCAATCTTACCTGACTTTGTCTATAAATAGATATTCCGAGAATTTTCAAATTTGTGAAAATATGTTGTCTAACTGTTAAATCGGGAAATTAAAGTCCTCATGAAGATATAAATGACCTTGAGTATCTATCTTCAAAATCATATCAATTTATACATAAGCATCTTTTTTTTTTGGTTTTAAATTTTGATATAAAACATTTCATTTCAAAATTATAGCAGTGATGGGACCACATATATTATAACCCTCGATCCAACCCCTCATGAATAAGAAAAATCTATCAAGAGGTTCTTGGGATACTTTTACAAAAAGCATTTTATTTTATTTTGAAAGTGGTCCACAAGTCCGATGACCTGCACCAATACATCTCATCAGAATGTGATGGTGTGATGTTATTATATGTAGGTAAATATGTACTTAATAAGTTGTCCAGCGTTCATGAAATACATTGTCCATACCAAGCTTTGTATGGATGCACAGACACACTGACAGGTAAATCTTGCTTTCACAAAGTAGGGCTGGTGGTATACATGCAATTCATTGATAATCTAACCTGTAACTAACATTTCTGTATTTTCTCAATAATAATATGTGGAAAAAATAGGCATGGGAGTAATCGGATTCCTATTTCAACTTTTTTTTCTGTATTTTGAAAAGATATGGAAAAAAATCAAAATGCAGAGAAAATGTGGAAAACAATGCCAAGAAAATGCGGAAATAATGTGAAGAAAGTTTCAAATCAATAGCTATATATAGCTGTCACTGGAAACCAGGAAGAAAACAGCATTCGGATTTATTTCCCATGACCTTCTCTAGTAATATATAGTATTTTAATCAATAAAGATTGCCATCACATAATTCATCATCACAGTTCATTAATTTTTTTAAAATTTTGTATTTTAGATGTTGCTGTGACCTATAATACATATAAAAATAATTATGTAAAATTATGTGAACTGAAATTCACTATTAGTAATTTATTCATAGCCTTGTAATCAACAATATCTACATTATATATTGTTAAATACAGTTTAAATACCCTGAAGTACAGAAATAAGCTATGTTCATGTCCCCACAAGGTAACAACACAATAAGTGAACCCTGAGTGTGGACAATATAGAACCGTTAAGACACAATTGTACCAGAAATATAGCGATATTCATAGCTAACAATACTAGGCTTGATCTCGTATTTTGTTTGTTTAGGGTTCTTTTGTGATTATCTATAAGGGGTAAATTATCTTAACTTCACCGAACTGAGGGTCAATATATGTGTAAATGTTTACTCTCCTAGAGTCAAACAGAGATCATGCACTAAACCAATGTCCTTGATGGCACAGTGTCAAACTACAAATTACATCACTCATGGTTTCTATATAGGTAAAAAAATGTTATTTTCAATGAAAATAAATCTAATAAATACCAATAAATAAAGAGATACACAAAAGCCAGTCACAAAAGTAATTGGTAATTGATGCATTAATCATATTGTTTGAAAAGCATGCCTTGATCAGCGTTTTTATATACAAATAACATGTAATAGAAGGTGTGTCAGAGAGATATCAAAAGACACAATGAAACCTTTAACTAAATTGCAATTTACTACCTTAAGATACAGGTACACACGATTCATGATATTTTTTTTTTTTTTAATTCTTCACAATTTGAAGAAAAAGAAGATTCTATAATACACTATCTAAATCCTGCACAAGACAATTAGAGTTGTCTCCCCTGTATAGTTGTTGTCCTTACCCTGGCAAATCGTTCCCACTTCTCATCCAGGAGTTGTCGCATCACACCCCCCTCTAACATGTCGAGGTGTTCATCTCTGTCACCATTGATTATTATCATCAGAGCAGAATTCCAGTCTAACAAAAACAATAAAACATTAATACATCAAATATAATTATGTTAATAAAAAACAACAACAACAAAACAATTGATTCACAAATAAATCTGCTAGTTAAGTTTAAACAGTATCAATTGTACTTTTTGTCTTTTTTTCTTAAAAAAATGGTGTAATTAAAAGAATAAATTCTTAATACCGTACTTATAACCAACAAAACAAGGTAAAATGAAGTCAAGATGTATAAATTCGATCCATCAAATTACCATCTCCAAAACCACACCATAGCAATAATCTCATTTCTAATGTACTGGCATCTTGTTCAATCTTACAGACATTGTACTCACTACAAGATGTCAGATTATAGACAATTTAACCTAACCCTAACCTTACCAGAGTGTCAGATTATAGACAATTTAACCTGACCCTTACCTGACCAGGGTGTCATATTAGACAATTTAACCTGACCCTAACCTTACCAGGGTGTCATATTAGATAATTTTAACCCACCCTTACCTGACCAGGGTGTCATATTAGATAATTTAACCCGCCCTTACCTGACCAGGGTGTCATATTAGATAATTTAACCCACCCTTACCTGACCAGGGTGTCATATTAGATAATTTAACCTGACCCTTACCTGACCTGTAAAGGGTGTCATATTAGATAATTTAACCCGCCCTTACCTGACCAGGGTGTCATATTAGATAATTTAACCTGCCCTAACCTGACCAAGGTGTCATATTAGATAATTTAACCCGCCCTTACCTGACCAGGGTGTCAGATTAGACAATTTAACCCGCCCTAACCTGACCAGGGTGTCATATTAGATAATTTAACCTGACCCTTACCTGACCAGGGTGTCATATTAGATAATTTAATCTGACCCTTACCTGACCAGGGTGTCATATTAGATAGTTTAACCTGACCCTTACCTGACCAGGGTGTCATATTAGATAATTTAACCTGACCCTTACCTGACCAGGGTGTCATATTAGATAATTTAACCCGCCCTAACCTGACCAGGGTGTCAGATTAGATAATTTAACCTTACCAGGATGTCAGATCAGATAATTTAACCCGCCCTAACCTGACCAGGATGTCATATTAGATAATTTAACCTGACACAAACCTGACCAGGGTGTCAGATTAGATAATTTAATGTATTATACATACTTGTTTCTCCTTTTGGACCGATAGAGTCTAGAGCTAACAATGGGTAGGCTGAACAGGTGATATTACTGTATCTCCAGAATTCCTGTTAAAAAAGAAAGAAATATCTTAAAACATCTCAATGCCATCCTAACCTACCACTTCCTGTTATGTGAGGAATCCGCACCAAAGGGGAAAAGTGTTGATGGCATTGTTGTGTAGTCTATAACAGTAACAGGATTCCTCAGAAACAAAAATGGATGGGTATACAATTTGTAGAGGTGTGATTTTTAATTGGTCTTGTTTGATCGATCCATAACCTTCAATGTCTTTAACCACCCCCACACCAAGTTACAAAGTAAACCTTCGTCAGTTTGAATCGCTGGATAGTTCCTACACACATTTTTTTCTTCTTTTTATGTTATTTTGGGATATCACACACTTTTTGGATAGTGAAATTGGCCTGTTTTCACTTCTAAAATACACAATGTAGCAGGACATATCCCAGAAATTGTAGTAAATTTGAGATTTTAGAGGAAAATTACTGCCATGCAGTAAGCTTGTTATTTGAATGCTGATCCTAAATCCTTCTTTACTAGAGCATGACCATAACAATATTTTACAGCATTCACGGGAAATAAACATATTAATTAATACTGATGTTATTGGGATGTACTATCCAGGTAGAATCGTGACGATCCGTTGATTGAGGGCTTTCTCCCATGGGAGTAGAGACAAGTAGATTGTATACATATATATATATGTTTAATATATATAATGATGTAGAACTTATTAGAGAAAAAAGCAAATGATATGGAGTGGAATGAAGTGATTATCTCCCATTTTGAAGTTGTGATCTGTCTCCGAGTGAAGAGAAATGCAATCATAATTGTACTTTTATGCAGCATGAAAGTCACATGTTGCTGTCTAATTTGTTTCCATTGAATGTGTTGCCAATTTGACAAGTATAGACGTTAAAAGATTGAGTTCCTTATTTCTGTCTAATGAAACCAGAATGATAGTCTCATGGTTATCGTACCAAAGTAGTTTACCAAAAACAAGGACTTATCTTTTTCTACAATTTATTTTGAAAGTATTTCAATGTCAAATCATGATGAAGAACTGGTTTTAAGGTACAGTACATTTAACAGTAATGCATTAACTAAGGAATTGCTTTGATATATTTTAGCTTGTCAAGTTAATCATCTGTCAATTTCATCATCAAATAGAAATTTGATGTATCCATAAAATGTCAGGTTCTCAGCCAGACAGGACCAACATCAGCTACAACAGAAAGGCCACCTCAATAGCCACTACAATTACGACAAGATCAGATCAGGATTTGTCTCATGCATCTCAAAAAGTCCTTAAGCTAATATCTCTAGAACATATGAAAACAAGCAGTTAATTGATAAATAATTTGGCCCATTTTACCCTAGCCTTATAGTTACTCTAAGTATTCCTGGGATGTTTTTAACCTGCCTAATACACCTGTCAGTTACACGGGGCCAGTTACACCATACTGGTATTGTAAGTAAATAGCCACCTGGAAAACCCTAATTAAAGGTAAACACTTTGTTAAGTGTTTCATATCATAAAATCTTACCTTTTGCTAGTTAACATTGTTTTTTTTTTTTCTAATTACACCCTGGTATAAAAAGTCCTGGCAGTTTTCTCTGCCAACACTGGGGTTCTGTCATCTCGGTCAACCAGAGTAGATTTACCAATAATGACTTGTCCATACTCTATGCTCTACATAAACATTTCACCGAGTTACAAAGCACCTGCAGTGATTATGTCAAGAGATATTTTCAATGTTGATTAATATATCTTAAAGGTGTTATGCATCTGAACAATACATACACAACAGACAGGTTTTATTTTTCATACAGTGATAATGTACTGTATGAAATTAATACAAATAAAGTAGTCAAATAATATATATTAATAAACTAAAAAAGCAACTTAATTTTGACATTTTTAATGCATTTATTTCAATCATTCAATCAATTAGAAAAAAAATAAAATACAAATATGAAGGTAACACTTATATAGGTACTTTGGTTTTATGATTAACTCATGAATATTCAGGTTATATTTACCTATGTTTTATAATTACAGCATTGATTGTAATTGAGAAACCACAAAGACCTCCATACTGATATTCTCGTCCCAGTATTTCACCTACAGTTCTCAGTTAACATTAAAGGAAAGGTACAGAAGTAAACAAACCAGTATTCAACCAAATTTCAATCTCTGACAAAGTAAATACATTTGTGACGATGTTATAAAGCTTGACTAAGGAATGAGGGATTTTCAGAAATTGATATGGAAAGGTGGTTAAGATGCATCAGGTAGAAAGTTAATGCTGAATAATTCGCTGACAAGTAGTGTTGGGGCTTGGATAAGGAGGATAAACTATTGACTCATACTTGAAATGTCAGAGGAATCAAGCTTTCCAACAAAACATCTAGTAACATATTCTTTGTCCTAGAAAACCTAGTAATAAATCAATGTCTGTTTGTCTGGTGGAAAGTCTTCTCTACCGATCAGTCAGAGCTCCTAACGACCACTGACAGCATTGGGTACTTGCAGATGTAATCAAATCACAATCAATGTACCCGTCATAATGTTGATCTTGTATACATGTACCCAATTCTGTTAATTTTCTCCTTAAAACATATGCTCTGCCTTTACATACCTTCTGACTTTGTTATAATACAGCTCCATTTCTCTACATTGTACTCTAGCTCCATTATTTCTACCCAAAGAAATTTCTAGAAATGAAGTTGTTTTTATTCAAAGCAAAACTGAATGATCCAATCAGGAAAAAAAGAAAAAGCGAGTGGTCATCTTTATCCTCATTAGGTCATCTTTAGCCTCCAAGTGGTCATCTTTATAGCCTCGTTAGGTCATCTTTAGCCTCATTAGAAGATAACCTGACAAAACTCCCAGGCTTATTTGAGGACAAATGTATATAGTCCCCACTGGTGTCATAGCGTTTTAGAGGGAAATTCTGTACAACAAGTTCCCATAGAGCTATTGATTGAACGATCCATTTGACCAAGTTTTGCCTTTAACTTGACCAAATGGAAATTGGCCCATCTGTGATAGGTATTGGGTGAAGGATCAATAGGATATGGTCTGACACTGAAGCTAACATTCCCTCCAATAGAAAATTACATTAATAGCCAGTATTCCTGACGGGTACGTAATTACCAGGTAAAAAGGACATCCTGGACCTAGCCGGGCATATCAACTTTTACCTGATGCCATGACACGGTCATCTTCAATGACCAACTTCCACATAGGTCAATCAATTCAACTGTCAGGATTTCAGTAAAAAAAAGAGGAAGATTTAACTAACCTAGTATTATCAATTTGTTTTCTAAATCCAAGAGATCTGCTCTTGATTTTATTATATTTGAGTTTTAGGAATTAAGACACTTCTTGCAATTTTATTATCTTTGAGTTCTAGGAATTTAGACACTTCTTGCAATTTTATTATCTCTGAATTCTAGGAATTAAGAAACTTATTGCAATTTTATTATCTCTGAATTCTAGGAATTGAGACACTTCTTGTAATTTTATTATCTTCCAATTCTAGGAATTAAGACACTTCCTGCAATGCCCCATAACAAAATATGTAAGAATTTATAACCGATACAGAGTTAAACATGGTGTAATAATTTAAACTGGTGGTGAAACATCATCTTTGGCTGTCTCGGACAGATGGAGAGAACAGTGTGCCTCAAACAAAGTTGTACAAAGAAATGAAAAGAATATACTAGCACAGAAGGAAGTCCAATACATTCATATGAAACATAAATAGAAACAAATATTAACATTGTAGCAAAACAAAACAAGAGGCCCATCGGGCCTGTATCGCTCACCTGGTTGGAATTGACCAAATGTCAAAATAATGTTCATGTTCAATTTGTTTTAATTGTCAATCTCAAACAATGCAATATATACGTAGTTATAGTGTGGGGATCCCAACTGTGGTAAAAAATATATCCATATACTAAATTAAGATACCAAAAGTTTGTTTTATCTTTGAGAAATCAAGAAAGATAGTATATCAATAATCACTAAATAAACCTAGTTTTCATACATGATACAGAGAGTGTACTAAACTGACCTTGCCAGCACTACCACCCTGTAAACCTGAGGTGACAGCCATACCCAGGTCTGTCCCTACAAAACCTTATCACAGACACCTTTATAATGAATACAGCCTGAGAATAAAATCAATATGCCCCAATCCTACTATCAGATTTATTTCACAATTTATCCACCATCAGCTAGATTAAAGTCACATTTCCTTTATGGAGAAGGTGCTTTAAATTTGCAATTAACGAAATACCTGCAGCATTCAATACAAAATCAAACATGACACAGTTCTGTCTGCCAGACTTGATACAGAATGCTGCAATATGAGTCATTTGTTAGGTTTCTTGACACTTATTAAGGCTGGCAGCCAAAACATGCAATACATTGAATTGTGAACAGCTGATCACAAGTTAAAGTGCCTATTGCATCAACAAGGCAATCAATCTGTGCTCTGTTGAATTAGAGCTCTCAGGTAGTTCATATTTAGGTCCCAGGGGCCTGTATCTCATTTTCCAACAGATCCAATAGATTATGCATGCCATTTTCTCAGAGGTCTAGTGGACCTACATGCCACTTACAAGAGATCAGAAATGCCTGTGTGTCACTGCACTACCAAGAGGTCCAAGGGGTGTGCATGCCATTTTCTCAGAGGTCTAGTGGACCTACATGCCACTTACAAGAGATCAGAAATGCCTGTGTGTCACTACACTACCAAGAGGTCCAAGGGGTGTGCATGCCATTTTCTCAGAGGTCTAGTGGACCTACATGCCACTTACAAGAGATCAGAAATGCCTGTGTATCACTACACTACCAAGAGGTCCAAGGGGTGTGCATGCCATTTTCTCAGAGGTCTAGTGGACCTACATGCCACTTACAAGAGATCAGAAACGCCTGTGTGTCACTACACTACCAAGAGGTCCAAGGGGTGTGCATGCCATTTTCTCAGAGGTCTAGTGGACCTACATGCCACTTACAAGAGATCAGAAATTCCTGTGTCACTACCAAGAGGTCAAAGGGGTGTGCATGTCATTTTCTAAGAGGTCCAATAGACCTGCACTTCACTCCCAAGAGTCCAATGGATATGCATGTCATTTTCCAAGAGGACCAAATGATCATGCATGTCATTTTCCAAGAGCTAGGTCAATGGGCCTGTATGTCATATATTGTACCAAGAGCCAATTTCAAAGAGGTCACATTCAGGCTACATTGTATACATGTGCTTTATTTAACAAGAGGTCCAATAGACCTTCATGTCATTTCCTGCAAGATCCATCAAGAATATGTCATTTTTCAAAATATTTAATAGGGTATATCTAATTTCACAAGAGGTCCAATTAGGTTGTGCATTGAATAAATATTACTACCTAAAGTAATTAATATGTGAAATATTACAATTTATCAAAATTAATGTGTGAAATAAACATTATTCTCTGTCTATTTCATTAAATCATTTTTATTCAAGTAACTGAAGAAAAACAAAACAATTCAGATTATTCACATTTGTGTATTTGATTTTTGGTGCAAATAATACATAACCCCTTTAATGTTTTGGTGTAAAAAATCTTTCATTCAATTGTCTTTATGGCAATTGTGTCAAGTGTGTAGATAATGTTTCACCCAGAGCATTAACAATTAAGACATCATCAAAAAGTTGAAAATGTAAAATTGATATGATCATGACTGTTAAATTGCTATATATTACCAGCTTACCTAAAGTCATTTAAAAAAATTCAAACAACAAAGTCGTAGGGTTATTTAATAACTACAGGGCTATCCTTTTGAAATAGTGCTGTCCTGGCCATTACTACAAGGATATACACAACTGTCACCTAGCTCGCTCTGTGTGTATAGCAAACATGGTATGTCAGTTTCCAATCTGATATGCATAGATAGTGCTGCATCTGTATGATATTAAAAATACATTGCCGACAGCTTACATATATATATATACAACACCTACCAAACCCATGCTGTGGCATACAAATCCATAATTCTGTAGATGTTTGGGACAGGGATGTGATTCCAATATTTACCAAACACATCTGGATACTTAAATAGTAATCGTAGGTGTTACATCAGTAAAAAAACTCACAACTTCTCACAGATGTAAAGGATTCAGTAACCAACCCAGTTGTGACTTTCATTTACAATTAAATTCAAAATATATTGCATCAATTTTTTACTTATCTCAGAATTTTTATTATTTGTATGTTTCTAATTAACATATGTACACATTTCTACCTCATCTGCCTGAGTTCTATAGTTAAATAGAGGTTACACAACGAGTGGTTGTTGGATATGGAATTTATTTCACACGAGTAAGTTATTTTTTAAAAGTTACAAAAGACACGAGCTTTAGCGAGTGTTTTTTGCAACTTTTAAAAAATAACTTACGAGTGTGAAATAAATTCCATATCCAACAATTTCGAGTCGTGTGACCTGTTTCTACCACAATAATATCGGCTTGAATCAAAGGGAAACGTGGCCAAGCATAATTTCGCGTATGCAAATAAAGTGTACCGGTGACGTCCGGGACCCGGTGATGTGACGCCATTAGATTATTGATGACGTCAATAACAATTGCAGCTTGGGTCAAAGTTCACCGTGTTAGCCAATCAAAATGCGTACAGAGTTTATACCACGTGTGGTATAAACAGATTGTTAATCAACAGCTGTAATGATTAACTGATGGTCTGAGAGTTGAATAACACAGGGTATTGTGGTAGAAAGAGTATTACTGCATTTGATTGCTGAGGTTTATCATCTAGTGAACAAAAAGATCATTTTGGGGTAGGGTCTTATTGTAGTTGCTAGTGGCCATCTCACTAAACAATATATAAGAGGCAGTTGGTTGCTATTGAGAGAATTAAATGTTTTTTTTTCAAAGATACAACCACATCAAAGGATTGCCTCTTGATTTCAGGTTCCCAAGAAACAAACACCATCTTTATAGGTATATAGGTATCGAACTACACCCAGTTGAATCTTCACCAGAGGTAAAATTGAGTCCTGTGCTCTATAGCTACTGACCGAGCTCACAGTCCCTCAGGGGTACATTTAACTGAGTAAGCATGACACTCATCAGTTGTAGTATGAATCAATGTTGACTTTTAACCAGTAGATAAAATCATTCATTACAATGACAGGGTTTTGTTTAGATTTCTCTCAATTTCCACCAATTAGAAGTGGAATGAGAATCATCAATTTTATCTTCCTCTATCTACAGATGGTAACTACCTTTAAAACATTTGTGTAAAGAAGATAAACATTAAGGAAAAGAATTTTTATTTCTTTTGAAATTTTAAAAATGTTCAGTTAACGAAACATCTAAAATAAGTAATTTACTGATGTTCTTTAAACATGGAACCTTACCAAACTTCCTAGTTCTAACATCTCCTTGAAGATCTTCTGTCGCCCAAGTTTACTGGCCAAAGTCAGGGGAGTTAACTTGCAATTGTTTTCGATGTAGGTCTTGGCTGGTTTCTTGTGATGTCTCACACAATATTTATACATATTCTGTAAAATAAGATATTGTACATTATATCTTAGCAAGGAAATACATATGACATCGAAACAGATTCTATCTAGTCTTGTTTATCAGTATCACACATGACTTCAATTAAGTTTTAAAACTTTTTAAAAGTAAAAACAGATTTAAACAAGAGGCCCAATGGGCCTGCATCACTCACCTAATTCTATTGCAACTAAAGTTGATCTACCTGAAGGTCATTTCTGCAGATACTAAGCTGATTACCACTTAATTCAAATATCAGAGAAGGCTGGGTTTATTCATCTCAATAAATTATCTAGTCCTTCATTCAGCATACTATTGGAATGACCTTGAATGTAAATCAAACTCTTTCCCCTTACATGCTACAGACCCAATATTAAGTCCCTGGGCCTGTAGGTTATTGAGTAGAAGTTGTTATAAGATTTTAGACTTTTTGACTCTTGTGACCTTGAATCTTGTGACATTTAAATGTTATTGAGTTTCATTTGATATTCAGTCGAAGCTGGAAGATAAACAGCATACTCACTACTTGGTCTGCTATTACAACCATGTGTAGCACTGTGTTCCCGAAGGAATCCTGGAGGTCAGGGTCAGCTCCATGGTCTATGAGGAAATCGTAGATGTCTTCATGACCGAAGCATGCAGCAAACGCTAAAGGATATTCTCCATAATAAGCATAACCTACAACAACACAACAAAGTCTGTCAAAAACTCAGTTTGATCTCACTGTAGGTGTGGTAATTGGACCTTGAGCTTTTTATAGAAGACCTGGTTTCTTTGCTGCATTTCCCTTAATTTCTATAGGAAAAACTTCAATAGAATTATAGAGAATTCTTATCTAATTATCTTTCCTTAAATTCTTAATCCCATCACGGTCAGAGCAGGAGGTTATTTAAGGATCTCTCTTTGAATGACATTATTTTAATTTTACATATAAACTTTTAATACAGATTTATATACAGCAATAGAGAAGATTTCACAAATTCATATATACATATATTCAGGTTCAGCTGTGAAGTGGCTAAACACCAATGATAAGAGTTATATATTCATTACACCATAATTGCATGTATTTATAATAAGTAATTACATATTAAAAAGTATGTGTACACATCAACACATTTCATCAAGGTGATAATTCTAACCTTTTCTTTTTTTCAAGCTTTATATATTTACCCATGCAAACTTGTTGATTTTTATAAGGGCTATTAATTATGTAGAAAGTAATTCCACAGTATTTTTGCCGATTCCTTGGGGCTATTAATTTTGTAGAAAGTAATTCCACAGGACCTTTACTATAACATATACTAGTGTTAGACAATAAACATTAATTAGTCACAGCTCACTGCCTTAATTACACTGTCTATTGAATTATCAGTGAGTGTTAATTTTGCATGAATGAGGATATTTATCATTGAGATTGGAATTAACACATCAGCTGTCATCCTCCGATCTAAACATTTTTGTATTGAAGACTTGGCAGTGCCTAAAAGTCAATTTAGTAAGGTTACGTTTTACTGAGACAACTGAGGCATTAAAAGTTTGTTATAAGAACGTGGATGTGGCACAGCGGTATAAGCTGTGGGTATTTCTGGCTAGGTGATTGGGTGTCGTAGATCTGGTGTTCGAGTTAAAGGCTTGGTCAGGGCACGCGTCATAAAGTTGTCTTTCTTCGTCATTTGTGTTACTATGTTATTTATATATATAGTCAATCCTCAAACTCTGATAATTCAAAAACCCTGCCTAACTCTAATGAAACATTCAGTTCTGAGAGTAAAAATCGTGTATAAAACACACACGGTCACCTCAGATACTCTGGGTATCTTGAGTGTTGCTGTTTACTCTTATTAAGTATACAGTGCATATCCTTGTTTACAGCTGATATCTACTTCACTACTTTAATGAAAGGATACTTAATTATTAATTCAAGGCTAAGACATGCATGAACTGGTGAGTATGTAGATCAAATATGTCAACCATGACTCCAGCATGTGATGTTATTATTCCGCCATGTCACATATAGACATGTGGATTATACATATGTGATAAGTATATATATATACCTCCATACTTAGCTAATTATAAATATAGCATGACAACTCATGTTATAATTATAACCTCCTTCAGCTCACAATCATCTACACCACGTATCCCCACCAACAACAGCACCCACCCGAACATCTACACCCCCATAATCTCCCAATTCACAACAGCCTCACTTACAACAGCCCCCAACCCAACATATACACTACCATAATCCCCTCCCACATACAACAGCCCCCACCCCAACATCTACACTACCATAATCCCCTCCCACACACAACAGCCCCCACCCCAACATCTACACTACCATAATCCCCTCCCACACACAACAGCCCCCACCCCAACATCTACACTACCATAATCCCCTCCCACACACAACAGCCCCCACCCCAACATCTACACTACCATAATCCCCTCCCACACACAACAGTCCCCACCCCAACATCTACTCTACCATAATCCCCTCCCACACACAACAGCCCCCACCCCAACATATACACTACCATAATCCCCTCCCACACACAACAGCCCCCACCCCAACATCTACACTACCATAATCCCCTCCCACACACAACAGCCCCCACCCCAACATCTACACTACCATAATCCCCTCCCACACACAACAGCCAGGTGTATCCCCAACATCTGACCCCCATAGTCCACTCCTACTAACAACCCCCACCCCAACATCTACACCCCCACACCCTCACAACCCCCTCCCACTCACAACTACCCTCAACAATATCCACACTCTCACATCCCCCCACCCACATCTACCCTTACCCACACAACAAATTCCCCAACTCACACCTGTAACTGCCCCCACTATAAACATTCACATCCCCATATCTCCTGTCACCCATAACATCCACTTCCCCATAACACTCTCCCATTAACACCTGTTTCTATCCTCACAACCTCTCCCAACCATCAACCTCCTTCTGTATATCTTATTTATGACAATGACTAACTCAATTAGTCCTTTGGGGATCATCATTAACAAAAATTGGTTTCCAAACCAAAATAAAACTTTGAAATATTTATTTTATCTATAATCATCCTTGTCAAGGTATATCACTTGGACTATTAATGAAGTCTGTAGCTTTCATAACATGCTATTTTAATAAGCAGATAGTTCTTCTGAGATAACTTACTGTTATGAATTAATCAGTGATAGAGACTCTACTGAAGCTAAATAAACTTAAATATTCATCATTTCAATATTTGATATAACTTATATACATGTATTTCATGAGTACGACAGAATATCAATATTTTCACGAGTGAAAAGCACAAGTAAACAATATTGAAATATTCTGTCAATGAGTGAAATATATGCTATATTAAACAAAAAGTGCGGGAAACAGTAACATAATTCATGATGTCATCTCTTTGTGATGTTACTCCACGTCAACTCGACAGCGCTACATTGTATTTTGAAAGGACTTATCAAACGTATTTTAAGCGTTTTCTGCTGTTATCGGAGAATCTGTGCATGAAAAGCTAATGTCAAGTGAATGTTTTGTCAAAAACTAGTCTGAATATTTCAGAAATACAGTAAAATAACTAATTGATCTATCTGCACTTCGATTGGAAATATCGGCAAGTTTCAATGAGGTGAATACAAAGGTTTGCTCTGATTGGTAAAAATCTTATATTTTCACTGCTCATCACTGCAGTGAAACTATAAGTTTTATTAGTTTGATAAACTTCCATATTTCACTGGGAAAAATGCAATAACTTTTTTATATCATATCTTACATAAAGGTAAACACCCTTATTATACACAGTTATAGCATTAAGACTGTATGACCCCATTAATCAGAGATAAAGATTAACTATAGCTCCATCAAACACATACTCAACATTAACTATATTACCCCCTCAAACACAGATCAAGCCCATTTTTATATAGACACAATATTAAATTAAGCCCCATTAAACACAGATACAGAATTAATACTGTATGCCTATTAAACACAGATACAGCATTATCACTGTATGACCCCATAAAACAAGATACAGTATTAACACTGTATGACCCCATTAAACACAGATACAACATTAGCACTGTATGACCCAATTAAACACAGATACAGCAGTAACACTGTATGACCCCATTAAACACAGATACAGCATTAACACTGTATGACCCCATTAAACACAGATACAGCAGTAACACTGTATGACCCCATTAAACACAGATACAGCATTAATACTGTATGACCCAAATAAACACAGATACAACATTAACACTGTATGACCCCATTAAACACAGATACAACATTAATACTGTATGACCCCATTAAAAACAGATACAACATTAGCACTGTATGACCCAATTAAACACAGATACAGCATTAACACTGTATGACCCCATTAAACACAGATACAGCATTAATACTGTATGACCCCATTAAACAGAGATACAACATTAATACTGTATGACCCCATTGGACACTGATACAACATTAACACTGTATGACCCATTAAACACAGATACAGCATTAATACTGTATGACCCCATTAAACACAGATACAGCATTAATACTGTATGACCCCATTAAACACAGATACAGCATTAACACTGTATGACCCCATTAAACAAGATACAGCATTAATACTGTATGACCCCATTAAACACAGATACAGCATTAACACTGTATGACCCCATTAAACAGATACAATATTAGTACTGCATGACCCCATTAAACACAGATACAGCATTAATACTGTATGACCCCATAAAACAAGATACAGTATTTACACTGTATGACCCCATTAAACACAGATACAACATTAGCACTGTATGACCGAATTAAACACAGATACAGCAGTAACACTGTATGACCCCATTAAACACAGATACAGCATTAATACTGTATGACCCCATCAAACACAGATACAGCATTAATACTGTATGACCCCATTGGACACTGATACAACATTAACACTGTATGACCCCATTAAACACATATACAGCATTAATACTGTATGACCCAATTAAACACAGATACAGCATTAACACTGTATGACCCCATTAAACACAGATACAGCATTAATACTGTATGACCCAATTAAACACATATACAGCATTAACACTGTATGACCCAATTAAACAGATACAATATTAGTACTGCATGACCCCATTAAACATAGATACAGCATTAATACTGTATGACCCCATTAAACACAGATACAGCAGTAACACTGTATGACCCAATTAAACACAGATACAGCATTAACATTGTATGACCCCATTAAACACAGATACAGCATTAATACTGTATGACCCAATTAAACACAGATGCAGCATTAATACTTTATGATCCCATTAAACACAGATACAACATTAACACTGTATGACCCTATTAAACACAGATACAGTGTTAATACTGTATGACCCCATTAAACACAGATACAGCATTATCACTGTATGACCCCATTAAACACAGATACAGGATTAACACAGTATGACCCCATTAAACAAGATACAGCAGTAACACTGTATCACCCCATTAAACACATATATAGCATTAATACTGTATGACCCCATTAAACACAGATACAGGATTAACACAGTATGACCCCATTAAACACAGATACAGCATTAACACTGCATGACCCCATTAAACACAGATACAGCATTAACACTAATGCTCCATTAAACACAGATACAGTATTAACACTGTAGCCCCTTTTAACCAAGATACAGCATTAACAATATAGTCCCATTAAACACAGATACAACATTAAATATAGTCCCATTAATTATAGCCCCATTATTATACAGAGATACAGCATTTTAAGAGTTACTATTAATACAGCCACCTCCTACGACAATGTGGATATAGATTTCTTTGTACCAAAAAACTAAATGATAAAGTTAATTACCACCTCCTTTTGTCGTTGACTCCAGTGTAATTAATCAATGTGAAGATACACAGACTGTGAATCAGTGACGTCAATTGATCAAATTTAAAACAACATCTGAATGATATTTATAGAATGTTACTGACACAGCAAATGGTTGTCGTCACTGAATGAGGTAATTACTGTCGTTTTTTTATGTTTTGTTTTAAAACGGAGAGATCAATAGGTTGTAATTTACAAGTGGAGATGTTGTATCTGGATGTCTGTGATATAAAAAACTACACAATTAACTCATGTTTCATAAAACTTGGTATATTTTCCATAAGAAACATTAAAACTGATTGGTACATGTGATATAGCATAAACTGATGAAGTTAACGGTGCTCCATGAACAACAAAATTTACCGAGAACTTTGTCAGATATCCTTTTCTCAAGAAATGTCTGTATCTCTCTTTTATCCTATCATATCTGACTGTAAGTAAATAAACAAATCTCACTCCCCATTCTGTAATGCCTTTGTGAAAAAAGATTGACCAAAGGCAAGAGTGTTGAGCTGAAAATCAGGCACATTTAAATATATATTTTGTAAAATGTCAGCCATCTTGGATACTGAAAAGCTAATTGGTGTAGATTTGTAGGCCTAACTGACACTGCTGCCAGTGTTTTGTAATATCACTATTACATTTTAGCTACTTAATAAAAATCTATATAGTGATATGAATAGTATTCTGTAGTGTTACAGAGTAAAGGACTAATTAAAAAAAGCTATTTGGTAACAAAATCAATTACAACTGATTAGATATCAAATCCGTTTTTATGTACCATGTTTAATTACATATTGGACAAGGCTGAATGAAAAAAATTAATGGTCACTCAGGGTATCCAATAGATTCTCAGCATCACGTAAGTTTTGGACCTATAAATACCATTGATTATTAATGGTAGGGAGTTTGAAGATACCAGTTTACATTAGGATATTTCACAATATTTTGAAATAAACTATCGAAGTTGTAATCAGGTGACTGATAAAGTTTTTTTTTATATTTCACTGGTCTGAAGTTTTGCAGTTATCCAAAAGAATTCTGCATAATTACAAAATATCCGACCAGATCATTGACTGTTAACTTGTGATCAATAAGATCTCTGCTATATTAAACTTGCGTTCGTAGGGAGATGAAAGCCAGGAAAGTTCCAACATCCTGTCTTTTATTGATGTGGCAAAGTTGTCTCGACGATTGTAATGTCTATAACGACAGACCTACGATCTTTTGTTTGTTGAACAAAATGAAAAGAGAATTCATACAAATGATCCATAAAATTAATTGCTGCAATGATTTAGATTTACTTAGAATTGGTTTTTGTAGCTTTAATTTTATATATACTATCACCTGAATCGTCTGAAACACGCCAAGGCATGCACAAACATTTAGATGGCATCATCATCCGAGTCTGACACAGGATAAAGTCACTCACTGTTTATATAGTATTCATCAAATACAGGAGATGTGTATTATACATTAATGGAGGTGTGTATTATACATTAATACAGGTGTGTATTATACATCAATGGAGATGTGTATTATACATCAATGGAGAAATGTATTATACATTAATGGAGGTGTGTATTAAACATTAATGGAGATGTGTATTATACATTAATGGAGATGTGTATTATACATTAATGGAGGTGTGTATTATACATTAATGGAGATGTGTATTATACATCAATGAAGGTGTGTATTTAACATCAATGGAGGTGTGTATTATACATCAATGGAGGTGTGTATTATACATCAATGAAGGTGTGTATTATACATCAATGGTGGTGTGTATTATACACCAATAGAGATGTGTATTATACATCAATAGAGGTGTGTATTATACATTAATGGAGATGTGTATTATACATCAATGGAGGTGTGTATTATACATTAATGGAGGTGTGCATTATACATTAATGGAGGTGTGTATTATACATCAATGGAGAAATGTATTATACATTAATGGAGGTGTGTATTATACATTAATGGAGGTGTGTATTATACATTAATGGAGGTCTGTTATACATCAATAGGGGTGTGTATTATACATCAATGGAGAAATGTATTATACATTAATGGAGGTGTGTATTATACATCAATGGAGGTGTGTATTATACATCAATGAAGGTGTGTATTATACATCAATGAAGGTGTGAATTATACATCAATGGAGGTGTGTATTATACATCAATGGAGGTGTGTATTATACATCAATAGAGGTGTGTATTATACATCAATGGAGGTGTGTATTATACATCAATGGAGAAATGTATTATACATCAATGAAGGTGTGTATTATACATCAATGCAGGTGTGTATTATACATCAATGGAGGTGTGTATTATACATCAATGGAGGTGTGTATTGTACATCAATGGAGGTGTGTATTATACATCAATAGAGGTGTGTATTATACATCAATACAGGTGTGTATTATACATCAATGAAGGTGTATATTATACATCAATGGAGGTGTGTATTATACATCAATGGCGGTGTGCATAATACATAAATTGAGGTGTGTATTATACAGCAATGGAGGTGTGTATTATACATCAATAGAGGTGTGTATTATACATCAATGGATGTGTGTATTATAAATCAATGGAGGTGTGTATTATACATCAATAGGTGTGTATTATACATCAATTGAGGTGTGTATTATACATCAAAAGAGGTGTGTATTATACATCAATGGAGGTGTGTATTATACATCAATGGAGGTATGTATTATACATCAATCGAGGTGTGTATTATACATCAATGGAGGTGTGTATTATACATCAATGGAGGTGTGTATTATACATCAATACAGGTGTGTATTATACATCAATCGAGGTGTGTATTATACCTCATTGTTACAATACATTACACACATTGGCTTAGTCATTCAGAAATGTCTTGACCTGTCCCAACATTAACAATAACATCCCTAAGTAGCATTTGTTTGTTTTGTATTGTCCATTTGTTTTGATTTAACCGAGAGTATAAAACAATGTCTGAAAGTAGATAAGTGCTATTTGTTTTGTAATTTCCATATAAGCCAACCATTTGAATATTTACCTATTTGCCAAGGTAAACAAATATTAATAGAAGTGGTTGTGACCTTTATATAGGTTGAATTCTGAGCTAATTTTCTATCGACACCACACATATATAAACCTACTCCTTGAATCACAAATTAACGTTCACCAGAGGAACAACCAGGAACTGGAAATTGAGGTATCCTTTCTACTACTACATGTATAACCAACCTTTCTTTATGAATAAATAATGAAAATTGGTCAATATTAAAATAAATACTGACATGAAAATCAATTAAGATAACATAAACCTGATGATTTACTTACCATCATAATTCGTTTCCTTAGTTTTACGTTTCTTTTGATCCTCTGGAAGAAAGAATCGGCCCATCGCCCGTTCATTTACATTAGCACCATATCCGATAAGAAGTTTGACCTGTTCCAGATCCCCATACACAACAGCTAGGTGTAAGGCACTTTCACCTGAAACAGAAAATCAACATCATCAATCACAAATAAAACTTTTGAACTAAAATCCAAATTAAGACTTATTTGTTAAATCCTTTTTCAGTTGATTTCTTTATGATTTTTGTCCTTGCAATGGCATGTCAGGTTACTGGTGATATGAGGGGCACTGATATTGGTTAGTCATCAATTAATTGATTCTTATAAATGATGATGATTTAATGTTTTAAAAGATGAAGTAAGAACTCTTTGTTTTTCAGTAATTCTTTTGCCAAATGAATTAAGATTATTAAGAATGATGTGATTTTTTCTAAGATATAAGTAAGGACCAAATGTCTGACCAGTCTTTAAGGGCTCAACAGATTGTGGTACTATGTATTTTGTATCCCAAAAAGGTTAATCATTTATCAATAGTTTTCTATATGAACATGTGATCTTAATACAAAGGATTTCTATAAAGAGTTGACCTTTATATACAGGTATCAAGTAGGTCAGGTCACGAGGTGGTTTCCATAAGAAAGCTTATAATAGGTGGATTATCTCCCTTGCAAATATGTCTTTACATCTATTTATAGTGTTCATTTTAAGACATTTATTATATATAATGGTCTTTATAGACAAGTTTTCTTCAAAGGCAGTATTTCTAAGAATCCTTTATAAACAAATGTCCTTTTTAATAGATGTCTTATGTAGACAGGTATTCTTGATAAGATGCTTGTATCCATAATACATAAATGTCATGCTAGAGAGATATCCTTTATAGGCAGGTATTCTGTACTGATGTTTGTATCCTTTATATACAAGTGTCATTGACATACATATACTGTTCAGACATGTTCCTTATAGACAGGTTATATTAGGTCTCTAATAACATTATTTATTTATTTGAATAATTGACAGACTGGCAACACAATGATCGCATAAACAAAAACAAGATACGGAATGTATTGTGTATAATGGTCCACCTTTCTAACTCATCCTTATGTGTTGGCCACCACACCTGGTAACGCTTAAACACACCACAGACCAGGTACCGGCTTTTTATTTGCATTAAATAACAATCAATGTTGTCATACCTATTGCTGCCCGGAGGCCTTCTGATTCTGTCAACAAACAGTTACTCTCAAACCCCGCGTATAATGTATACCCTCGAACTCTGTGTATATCACTCTCCTAATACCCAACACCGTTCTCTTGAGACAAAAATCAATGGCTGATGGAATCAATACATATCAGATATAACCAAAGCAATTTAACTGACCCAGTAAGGTTGAGCTAATGCATCGTCGTACTCAGTAAATGGTGGTTGATCTTTAATTAAAAATTATGTCAATTGAAAATGTGATTTACAACTATTATAAAGAAAACAGGCACATAATTGTGTTAATGGGAATGTAGTGTTAGATACTAGCTGTGAAAGTATCTGATGAAACATTTTTTTACACTATTACTGAATTTATTATGATAGCATTTATTGATATCAATGACAGAGTAATTCTGGGACAAATAAAGGGGCATATATTAGATAATGAAGTGTTGATTTAAAATCTAATATCTGTAAAGCTGTATACTCGTCAATTATAGTTACACAATGATTAGAAAACAAGTGAGTTCAGTAATGTCAAGCAGTGAAGAGCATGTGTCACAAACTTTACAATACACACCTCAATACAAGACAGGTCATAACTTTGTTACTTACAAATGAGGAAGATAACAACATTATTTTTGACCTAGAAATGTATTTGAATGTCCTTGGTCCATTGCAAATCAATTTTAGTGTATGACAGTTTTCTATAAATAGTAACAGTGACCTTGACCTTATCCTTAAACGCCCTGAATATATAAAGCTCATCCAAGGTATACACATAGACTTGACCTGTGTATGCAGATTGATCAAATTCTCCTTAGAGAACAAGTTAACAAAGACATTGATATACTTTTAATACAGTAACAATAACCTTGACCTTAACCTTAGAGAATCCTGAAACACAAACTTGTCTGATAATGTGGTATTCTCATATCTTTGTCCTGACCTTTGTGTAATTTAGTTTAATAAAAAATCCCTTAAGAAAAAAATGAAGTTGCTGAGAGAGTGTGGCATCAATTCAGGATGGGATAACCCCATGATGGGAGAGAGTGACATCAATTCAGGATGGGATAACTCCATGATGATAGAGAGTGACATCAATTCAGGATGGGATAACTCCATGATGAGAGAGAGTGACATCAATTCAGGATGGGATAACTCCATGATGAGAGAGAGTGACATCAATTCAGGATGGGATAACTCCATGATGAGAGTGAGAGTGACATCAATTCAGGATGGGATAACCCCATGATGATAGAGAGTGACATCAATTCAGGATGGGATAACTCCATGATGAGAGAGAGTGACATCAATTCAGGATGGGATAACTCCATGATGAGAGAGAGAGTGACATCAATTCAGGATGGGATAACCCCATGATGAGAGAGAGAGTGACATCAATTCAGGATGGGATAACCCCATGATGAGAGAGAGAGTGACATTATCAGGATGGGATAACTCCATGATGAGAGAGAGTGACATCAATTCAGGATGGGATAACCCCATGATGGGAGAGAGTGACATCAATTCAGGATGGGATAACTCCATGATGAGAGAGAGTGACATCAATTCAGGATGGGATAACCCCAGATTCAATGGCTGTAAATAAATGGTACAGTTTACCATGGTGTATAATACAATGTCATCCTCCTCCCTAAAATGATGGGGCATAGAAAGCAGCAGAAGAGAGAATAGTTGTAGCTATAATTTGATTGTACACCTTTTACTGCCTCAAACCTTTTACAAGTCGAATAGAAAAAAAAATCCCCTTTGCCTTCAATATTTCTTAAAGTCTTATAGTAGAGTAAACCCTAGTCAAAAATGCATGACGATAAAATTAGTCTTTCTTCATCAAAATATGTCTCATAGATTTACTGATGGTCAAAAGTGGAAACTCTATAAACTTATCATTTTCCTTCTGAAATCAGAACCATTCAGAAGATCAACCAAAAATTTGGTCAAATTTATACGTAATGTGCCATAAAATCTCAGAAGGTACTTAACCGGTCAAATGAATGAACTTGTCCAATATCGCTTTAGTCATTACACATCCTGAAAACTTAAAATATAAAATGGAGAAAATGTGACTCCAATTGACAGTAAATTGGTCAAACTCCAGGGTCCTATAGACCACTTAATAATTTCAGTATGTCATAGATGGAATCAATGTACAAGAAAAATTTTAAACACTCTTTCAAAACAGTAAAAATAATCAACATGCACGTGTTTCAACTACCTGATAAGAGAGATAATTAACTAAACCAAACATATTACTTGTATATTTGATCAGCTCATCTTCAAGATGAAACAAGAGGCCCAATGGGCCTGTATTGCCCACCTGCTTCTAGAGGATCTTTGAAGTTGATCTGTAAGATCATTTCTGCAGATACTAAGCTGACTACCACCTTATTCAAACATGTGAGTAGGCTAGGTTTATTATTGTAAATAAATTTTGTAGTCCCTTCATTAGACATTGTTTATAGATTTTAGCTAATATTTGAACCCTGTGACCTTCAATGGAGGTCAATGGTAGCCCTTCACCCTAGCACACTTATATAATTACAGACACAGTATTAACTCACTGGGCCACTTTGTTTTTGAGAAATTAAGAAGTTGTTTAAATGAAAAAGTTGATGCTGGATGGTGGGATGAATGACGCACCACAGCATATTAGCTCTGTTGCCCTTCGAGCAGATGAGCAAACAAACTGTCCCTTTATAACAGCATTGTCCTTTAATATCTTGAAACATTTTAAATAATGATATATGCAAAAACTAGCCCTCTCCAAGCCTGATAGAAGATAATGCAAACACTGGCCCTATTAAAACCTTTTTAATACAGCTGTAGAAGATAATGCAAAAACTAGCCCCTTTTAATCAAGAGTCCTTTCTTTTAAAATCTCAAAAACCTGACATAAGATAATGAAAAAAATGTCCCCTTAAATAGTAAAATACTAGAACCTTTCCTTTCAATATCTCAAAATATTATATAGATATTATGAAAAAAGTGATCCTTACTAGAGCCTTTTCCTTTATCTCAAAACCTTATGGAAAATATAATGTAAAAACTTGCCCTAGTTTAGATCCTTTATCATCTCAAAACCTTACAGAAGATGACAAAAACAACTCTTTTTAAATAGCTTTTAATATCTAATTATAGAGGATTAGTGAAAACAGGCCCCCTTTAACACAGCCTTTTAAAACCTTGAAAAAAACCCATGAGAATTAATTATATCAATTCATTCAATGTTTCATGGACAAATATATTTAGCTCCTATGACACATGTGACCACAAACTGGCCCCTTTTGAACCTCTTCTCTGAAAGTTCTTAATATGAACTATTGAACAGTCAATATTAAATACATCAGAGCAATATGCATGAACTGGATTACATGTTCCACACCCTCCATAATCAATACACCACTACCAGTGTGTAGGCCAATTCCATAGGCTGTTTTTATTTGTTCTCCACTTATAACTCCTCTTCTCTTGTTCTTACAGATCAATGGGAATTTAAAAGAAATCCAAAGCGTGATGGATTTTCTGACTGTGGCTGCATGCATACAATAATGTACCTGTTATCTGAAGTCTCGACAGCCGACATACCAGACAGGTGTTTGAGCTAGGGTACACTGCATGCAGTTTTCACTCAGGTGATATTTTACCTGTGTATTGTTTATATTTGAGCATTCAGCACTAAAAAGTCTTAATAGGAAATACAAATTCAAAGCACAAAAAGGGATTAATATAAAAGCTACATTGATTAATAATTTTTTTCTGTATCTTACTTAACTATTTTCTAGCAACTTTAGTTATTTTGGGATATAAAATTCCAATTATAGACATAAGATCTTAAGCATTAGTGTCTGTCTACAAAAAACTTGTAAGGCCCAAGAATCCCATTTGCAAAGATATACTTTAAATTTTACACATAAATAACATTGGCCATTGATATTCTTTAAGATTTTGTATACGTATCAGCCATATTTGAAATTGATATTAGATTTACTTTGTATCCTAAATAAAGCTTGATAAATATCCATTGAATACTAAAGCTCTAGCAGTTTAACCATTTGACCAATTCACCTTTTCTAACCTCTAATAAATGATTCCAGAATCGAAAGAACTCAATTCAGGTAAATATTGTACAGGTATATTTATAGGTAGATTCAGAACCTGATCAATGATTACAAGTCTAAATAAATATACAAAATGTACTTAACACAGAAATGATTGGATGGTGTTTAGATGACGTAGATATCTTATAAACCCATTCTATCTGAGGTTGTACAATTGATATTTGTTGGAAGTTTTAAAATGCATTAAATAATCAATACATATGTGTATACCATTATATATCACTTTTTAAATTTGTTAGAGAAGTATATGAGAAAATATTTCATTCAAATACATTCTGTAAGTTCATGGACTAGGCATTTTCTAAAGCAAATATTGCCTACATGTTTGTTTTTCCATCATTGTATCAAAGAGTGGAATGTCAGTCAATCCAGTCACAAACTGAAAAGTTCCAGTCTTGACTGCCACAGTGGACAAATTGATAGGCCAATACCTCCCTGTTACATGTACAACATCACTTTATTTTTGCTTGGATTAATTAGTAAACACAGTTTAAATGATTATCAAAAGAAGATATCATAATTAATTACACATGTCCCTATAACATTTCAAAAGATCCCTTGAATTAGTCATTATGGGGAAATAGCTAGGTAACAAATTTCAAAGGTCAAAAACAAAATGGCTGCTTCGGTGAGAGTACTGGTAACCATCTTGAATATCTGATTGGATTTCAAATATTGAAAACTTAACTAGGAACCACTGGCTTGACATAGTAATTCTTATAAAGTTTCAAGACAATTCCTGATTATAAGCTCTTGAGAAGTTTGACAGCAAGCATGAGATGTCAAAATTGAAAATGGCTGCATGTCAAAGTCAATTTCTTCACATGGACAACACTGAGGACATATCCACATAAACAGGAAGAAGGCCTACACATTCAGTAGTTAGGGGAAACAACAGTACCTATCTCAAAATGTTAGAAAAGTTGATCATATATATGTATGAATATTGGTAGCCATCTTGAAAGTCTTATCTGAGCTCAATAATTTGCATGTCACAATTAGTTAAAGGTAGGAGCTAGATTGAACATGCCTGGTATAAAATTTGATGCAGATCCATTCAATAGTTCTAAAGAAGTAGCAGTGTTATGGATGGCTTAAGGATGAGTGCACAGGATACAGATGCAGGGAAGAACAGACCTCAGACAAAAACAGATTGGGAAAGTTATTGATTTAAGTTTAAATTAAACACATTGTAAATGTTATAGCAGTAATGTACTCTATAAAATCCCTGTCAGGGGCCCCTTTATAATGTACTCTATAAAATCCTGTCAGGGGCCCCTTTATAATGTACTCTATAAAATCCTGTCAGGGGCCCCTTATAATGTACTCTATAAAATCCTGTCAGGGGCCCCTTATAATGTACTCTATAAAATCCTGTCAGGGGCCCTTTATAATGTACTCTATAAAATCCTGTCAGGGGCCCTTTATAATGTACTCTATAAAATCCTGTCAGGGGCCCCTTTATAATGTACTCTATAAAATCCCTGTCAGGGGCCCCTTTATAGTGTACTCTATAAAATCCTGTCAGGGGCCCCTTTATAATGTACTCTATAAAATCCTGTCAGGGGCCCCTTTATAATGTACTCTATAAAATCCTGTCAGGGGCCCCTTTATAATGTACTCTATAAAATCCTGTCAGGGGCCCCTTTATAATGTACTCTATAAAATCCTGTCAGGGGCCCCTTTATAATGTACTCTATAAAACCCTGTCAGGGGCCCCTTTATAATGTACTCAATAAAATCCTGTCAGGGGCCCCTTTATAATGTACTCTATAAAATCCTGTCAGGGCCCCTTTATAATGTACTCTATAAAATCCTGTCAGGGGGCCCCTTTATAATGTACTCTATAAAATCCTGTCAGGGGCCCCTTTATAATGTACTCTATAAAATCCTGTCAGGGGCCCTTTATAATGTTCTCTATAAAATCCTGTCAGGGGCCCCTTTATAATGTACTCTATAAAATCCTGTCAGGGGCCCCTTTATAATGTACTGTATAAAATCCTGTCAGGGGCCCCTTTATAATGTACTCTATAAAATCCTGTCAGGGGCCCCTTTATAATGTACTCTATAAAATCCTGTCAGGGGCCCCTTTATAATGTACTCTATAAAATCCTGTCAGGGGCCCCTTTATAATGTACTCTATAAAATCCTGTCAGGGGCCCCTTTATAATGTACTCTATAAAACCCTGTCAGGGGCCCCTTTATAATGTACTCTATAAAACCCTGCCAGGGGCCCCTTTATAATGTACTCTATAAGATCCTGCCAGGGGCCCCTTTATAATGTACTCTATAAAATCCTGTCAGGGGCCCCTTTATAATGTACTCTATAAAACCCTGTCAGGGGCCCCTTTATAATGTACTCTATAAAATCCTGTCAGGGGCCCCTTTATAATGTACTCTATAAAATCCTGTCAGGGGCCCCTTTATAATGTTCTCTATAAAATCCTGTCAGGGGCCCCTTTATAATGTACTCTATAAAATCCTGTCAGGGGCCCCTTTATAATGTACTCTTTAAAATCCTGCCAGGGGCCCCTTTATAATGTTCTCTATAAAATCCTGCCAGGGGCCCCTTTATAATGTACTCTATAAAATCCTGTCAGGGGCCCCTTTATAATGTACTCTATAAAATCCTGTCAGGGGCCCCTTTATAATGTACTCCTTAAAATCCTGCCAGGGACCCCTTTATAATGTACTCTATAAAATCCTGTCAGGGGCCTGGGATAGTGTACTCTATAAAATCCTGTTGGGGGCCCCTTTATAATATACTCTATAAAATCCTGCCAGGGGCCCCTTTATAATGTACTCTATAAAACCCTGTCAGGGGCCTGGGATAGTGTACTCTATAAAATCCTGTTGGGGGCCCCTTAATTAGAACACAGGTAATAAAGCATCTATCAGTATCATTCTTGTTTTTGTGATATAGAAATATGTCAGCAGCCACATTAAACAATTGCAGTGTGGATCTCCACATCTATAGCGTGATGTAAGTTGTTAGGCTATGGTTCTATGTCCATTTCGTTAAGGACTGTTCATTGCCTATACCAACTCAACATTGTGACATTAAATATCAGCAGGCACTGTGTGTAGTCAATTAACCACAAACCTGGCCAACAACATCCAACTTATTATGCCATGTTGAAAATACACAGCACCGACTACTGTACACAGCACCTCATCAATATCCCAGTAAAGTACATGTCATTAGTTAATGGTACAACCAGTACATATTGTATATCCAATATTTCAGGATGAGAGATGCATTATAAACATCTTTTTATTAACATATACACATAAGAAATTATTTCCTTACATCACCAATTGATGAAAGCAATTTAAGCTGCTACTGAACAGTTGCTAGAAAGTTAAGCACAGTGGTTTAATTATAGTGGTAGAATGCCAGGCTGGTGATTGAAGGCTCCCTAGTTGGAATCCCAGCATGGGCACTGTTTTGTCCTATAGTAAATATGATAGGACAGTGATCAAAATGCTGTGTTCAGGTTATTCAATAGTTATTAGAATAGCAGCTACTGGCACAATCCTTTTGACATTTTAAATAATTTCTGCATGAGTAAACTGTACTACATACACTTCTACATGGTTTATATTAAACCAAACACTGAGTGGTAAGATAACGTGGAACAATACCAAACCAAACATTGAGTGGTAAGATAACGTGGAACAATACCAAACACTGAGTGGTAGGATAACGTGGAACAATAACAAACCAAACATTGAGTGGTACGATAACGTGGAACAATAACAAACCAAACACTGAGTGGTAAGATAACGTGGAACAATAACAAACCAAACATTGAGTGGTAGGATAATGTAGAACAATACCAAACCAAACACTGAGTGGTACGATAACGTGGAACAATAACAAACCAAACACTGAGTGGTAAGATAACGTGGAACAATACCAAACCAAACATTGAGTGGTACGATAACGTGGAACAATAACAAACCAAACACTGAGTGGTAAGATAACGTGGAACAATACCAAACCAAACACTGAGTGGTAAGATAACGTGGAACAATACCAAACCAAACATTGAGTGGTACGATAACGTGGAACAATAACAAACCAAACACTGAGTGGTAAGATAACGTAGAACAATAACAAACCAAACACTGAGTGGTACGATAACGTGGAACAATACCAAACCAAACACTGAGTGGTACGATAACGTGGAACAATACCAAACCAAACATTGAGTGGTACGATAACGTGGAACAATACCAAACCAAACACTGAGTGGTACGATAACGTGGAACAATAACAAACCAAACATTGAGTGGTAAGATAACGTGGAACAATACCAAACCAAACACTGAGTGGTAGGATAACGTGGAACAATACCAAACATTGAGTGGTAAGATAACGTGGAACAATACCAAACCAAACACTGAGTGGTACGATAACGTGGAACAATACCAAACCAAACACTGAGTGGTAGGATAACGTGGAACAATACCAAACATTGAGTGGTACGATAACGTGGAACAATAACAAACCAAACACTGAGTGGTAAGATAACGTGGAACAATACCAAACATTGAGTGGTAAGATAACGTGGAACAATAACAAACCAAACACTGAGTGGTAAGATAACGTAGAACAATACCAAACCAAACATTGAGTGGTACGATAACGTGGAACAATAACAAACACTGAGTGGTAAGATAACGTGGAACAATACCAAACCAAACATTGAGTGGTACGATAACGTGGAACAATAACAAACCAAACACTGAGTGGTACGATAACGTAGAACAATAACAAACCAAACACTGAGTGGTAAGATAACGTGGAACAATAACAAACCAAACACTGAGTGGTAAGATAACGTGGAACAATAACAAACCAAACACTGAGTGGTACGATAACGTAGAACAATAACAAACCAAACACTGAGTGGTAAGATAACGTGGAACAATAACAAACCAAACACTGAGTGGTAAGATAACGTGGAACAATAACAAACCAAACACTGAGTGGTACGATAACGTAGAACAATAACAAACCAAACACTGAGTGGTACGATAACGTGGAACAATAACAAACCAAACACTGAGAGGTAAGATAACGTGGAACAATAACAAACCAAACACTGAGTGGTACGATAACGTGGAACAATACCAAACCAAACATTGAGTGGTACGATAACCTGGAACAATACCAAACACTGAGTGGTAAGGATAACGTGGAACAATACTAAACAAAATATCGAGTGGTGAAATAAGGACGTGGAATAATACCAAACAAAATATCGAGTGGTGAAATAAGGACGTGGAACAATACCAAACAAAATATCGAGTGGTGAAATAAGGACGTGGAACAATACCAAACAAAATATCGAGTGGTGAAATAAGGACGTGGAATAATACCAAACAAAATATCGAGTGGTGAAATAAGGACGTGGAACAATACCAAACCAAACAATGAGTGGTTAAATATTAAGGGTAATTTAAGTCAGTTAATTTAATGAGCTACATTCATATTTATTGTATATAAGAGATAGACTCTAATAAGCAATGATAATGGTATGGTCCAATATGTATATTGTAAGAAAAGTCTAATCAGTGACCATTGGTTTACGGTTTATTTTGTTTAACGTCCTATTAATAGCCAGGGTCATTTAAGGACGTGCCAGGTTTGGAGGTGGAGGAATTTTAAGCCAGAGTACCCAGAGAAAAACCACCGGCCTACGGTCAGTACCTGGCAACTGCCCTACATAGGTTTTGAACTCGCAACCCAGAGGTGGAGGGCTAGTTGTAAAGTGTCGGAACACCTTAACCACTCGGCCACCGCGGCCCCCCCCTATCGGTGACCAGCATCAAGGTGAACATTAATAGGTTTGACTGATAGACGAGTACAAAATGATAGCTACTTCAAGTATATAACCACTTAGATAAAGCTGAAATAAAATAAAACAGTCAAATGATTATATAATTACATTGGCTTGTAAAAGATACATCATCATAAAGTCTAAATGTAATGATAATGCTGTTCTCCCCTGTTACAGCGCTAGCATTGTAGTTAATTATACTATCCTATAATCATCAATTAATCATGAGACAGTGAGTAATTAATACCTGTGCTCAGGCTGACAGGTACCTCGACAACATCCCTAGTCTCCTGGGGATTGGATCTAGGACATCAGTGGTATAGCTGGGTGTTTACAGTTTATTAATATACAATTACCTATTACAGGCTTTTCAGTTTAAATGAGACTGAATGGCTCACGGAGAATATTCTTAACTTGTTGAATGATTAGTCATGCTGTTTTTGTTTCAAATGTTATGTAAATTATAGGGATGAGCTGTACATACAGCTGAAGGATAAAAATGCAACATTTGTTATCATATCAGTAATAATAACATTATGTCCTTCACATCAGCGTAGGTGCTGTGTCCTGTTAATGGTTATTTTGTAGTGCTGTCACACTGGAAAATCATAGCCATACAATTACATGACACAGTTGCTTAGTTGGTCATATTATACTGACAATGGTTAAACCAGTCAAGGTTATGGCCAACAGACAGTGGTTAAACCAGTCAAGGTTATGGCCAACTGAAAATGGTTAAACCAGTCAAGGTTATGGCCAACTGGCAATGGTTAAAACTAATCCAGGTTATGGCCAACTGACAATGGTTAAACTAATCCAGGTTATGGCCAACTGGCAATGGTTAAACCAGTCAAGGTTATGGCCAACTGGCAATGGTTAAACCAGTCCAGGTTATGGCCAACTGACAATGGTTAAACCAGTCAAGGTTATGGCCAACTGACAATGGTTAAAACTAATCCAGGTTATGGCCAACTGACAATGGTTAAAACTAATCCAGGTTATGGCCAACTGACAATGGTTAAACTAATCAAGGTTATGGCCAACTGACAATGGTTAAACCAGTCAAGGTTATGGCCAACTGGCAATTGTTAAAACTAATCCAGGTTATGGCCAACTGGCAATGGTTAAACCAGTCCAGGTTATGGCCAACTGACAGTGATTAAACTAATCCAGGTTATGGCCAACTGGCAATTGTTAAAACTAATCCAGGTTATGGCCAACTGGCAATGGTTAAACCAGTCCAGGTTATGGCCAACTGACAATGGTTAAACCAGTTCAGGTTATGGCCAACTGACAATGGTTAAACTAATTCAGGTTATGGCCAACTGGTAATTGTTAAACTAATCCAGGTTATGGCCAACTGGCAATGGTTAAACCAGTCCAGGTTATGGCCAACTGACAATGGTTAAACCAGTTCAGGTTATGGCCAACTGACAGTGATTAAACTAATCCAGGTTATGGCCAACTGGCAATGGTTAAACCAGTCCAGGTTATGGCCAACTGACAATGGTTAAACCAGTCCAGGTTATGGCCAACTGACAATGGTTAAACCAGTCAAGGTTATGGCCAACTGACAATGGTTAAACTAATCCAGGTTATGGCCAACTGACAATGGTTAAACTAATCCAGGTTATGGCCAACTGACAATGGTTAAACCAGTTCAGGTTATGGCCGACTGGCAATTGTTAAACTAATCCAGGTTATGGCCAACTGGTAATTGTTAAACTAATCCAGGTTATGGCCAACTGACAATGGTTAAACCAGTCAAGGTTATGGCCAACTGGCAATTGTTAAACCAGTTCAGGTTATGGCCGACTGGCAATTGTTAAACTAATCCAGGTTATGGCCAACTCGCAATTGTTAAACCAGTTCAGGTTATGGACAACTGACAATGGTTAAACCAGTCAAGGTTATGGCCAACTGGCAATTGTTAAACCAGTTCAGGTTATGGCCAACTGACAATGGTTAAACCAGTCAAGGTTATGGCCAACTGGCAATTGTTAAACCAGTCAAGGTTATGGCCAACTGGCAATTGTTAAACTAATCCAGGTTATGGCCAACTGACAATGGTTAAACCAGTCAAGGTTATGGCCAACTGGCAATTGTTAAACCAGTCAAGGTTATGGCCAACTGGCAATTGTTAAACTAATCCAGGTTATGGCCAACTGACAATTGTTAAACCAGTTCAGGTTATGGCCAACTGGCAATGGTTAAACCAGTCAAGGTTATGGCCAACTGGCAATGGTTAAAACTAATCCAGGTTATGGCCAACTGACAATGGTTAAACTAATCCAGGTTATGGCCAACTGACAATGGTTAAACCAGTTCAGGTTATGGCCAACTGACAATGGTTAAACCAGTCAAGGTTATGGCCGACTGACAATGGTTAAAACTAATCCAGGTTATGGCCAACTGACAATGGTTAAACTAATCCAGGTTATGGCCAACTGACAATGGTTAAACCAGTTCAGGTTATGGCCAACTGACAATGGTTAAACCAGTCAAGGTTATGGCCAACTGACAATGGTTAAAACTAATCCAGGTTATGGACAACTGACAATGGTTAAAACTAATCCAGGTTATGGCCAACTGACAATGGTTAAACTAATCAAGGTTATGGCCAACTGACAATGGTTAAACCAGTCAAGGTTATGGCCAACTGGCAATGGTTAAACCAGTCCAGGTTATGGCCAACTGACAGTGATTAAACTAATCCAGGTTATGGCCAACTGGCAATTGTTAAAACTAATCCAGGTTATGGCCAACTGGCAATGGTTAAACCAGTCCAGGTTATGGCCAACTGACAATGGTTAAACCAGTTCAGGTTATGGCCAACTGACAATGGTTAAACTAATTCAGGTTATGGCCAATTGGTAATTGTTAAACTAATCCAGGTTATGGCCAACTGGCAATGGTTAAACCAGTCCAGGTTATGGCCAACTGACAATGGTTAAACCAGTTCAGGTTATGGCCAACTGACAGTGATTAAACTAATCCAGGTTATGGCCAACTGGCAATTGTTAAAACTTATCCAGGTTATGGCCAACTGGCAATGGTTAAACCAGTCCAGGTTATGGCCAACTGACAATGGTTAAACCAGTCCAGGTTATGGCCAACTGACAATGGTTAAACCAGTCAAGGTTTTGGCCAACTGACAATGGTTAAACTAATCCAGGTTATGGCCAACTGACAATGGTTAAACTAATCCAGGTTATGGCCGACTGGCAATTGTTAAACTAATCAAGGTTATGGCCAACTGGTAATTGTTAAACTAATCCAAGTTATGGCCAACTGGTAATTGTTAAACTAATCCAGGTTATGGCCAACTGACAATGGTTAAACCAGTCAAGGTTATGGCCAACTGGCAATTGTTAAACCAGTTCAGGTTATGGCCGACTGGCAATTGTTAAACTAATCCAGGTTATGGCCAACTCGCAATTGTTAAACCAGTTCAGGTTATGGACAACTGACAATGGTTAAACCAGTCAAGGTTATGGCCAACTGGCAATTGTTAAACCAGTTCAGGTTATGGCCAACTGACAATGGTTAAACCAGTCAAGGTTATGGCCAACTGGCAATTGTTAAACCAGTCAAGGTTATGGCCAACTGACAATTGTTAAACTAATCCAGGTTATGGCCAACTGACAATGGTTAAACCAGTCAAGGTTATGGCCAACTGGCAATTGTTAAACCAGTCAAGGTTATGGCCAACTGGCAATTGTTAAACTAATCCAGGTTATGGCCAACTGACAATTGTTAAACCAGTTCAGGTTATGGCCAACTGGCAATTGTTAAACCAGTCAAGGTTATGGCCGACTAGCAATGGTTAAACCAGTTCAGGTTATGGCCAACTGACAATTGTTAAACCAGTCAAGGTTATGGCCAACTGGCAATGGTTAAACCAGTCAAGGTTATGGCCAACTGACAATTGTTAAACCAGTCAAGGTTATGGCCAACTGGCAATTGTTAAACCAGTCAAGGTTATGGCCAACTGACAATGATTAGACTGAGTACTTGATTGACTTTGGATTGTCTTAGTCTCATTGAGTCCCCACTTAACCTATGCTGCCTCGACTTATCTGGATGTTTTATCTAGACAATTAAAGGCATTGTCATCAAACATTTAAATACTCAGAAGTAGATTAAAATAGAAACGAGATCCTGGATGTTTTTACTCACGGAAATGTTTCAGTAGAGTACATAGTGCAAACATTAATCTTGTTTTACAATTCTGCAGGAACTTTTGAATCATGTCCCCTCCCACTCACATGCAGCAGGTACAATAAATGTAACAGCATTTTCCCATTCTGTAACATTTCTGCTACCTGAGATGTCGAGAGTATTAATGGATTTATCCAATTTACCTAATTTCATAACTCATCTGTACAAAACAAAGTGCTTAATATTGAAGTTAAACTACAAGTTAAATGTCTTTATAAAGTGTTGGATATACAATACAAGAATAAACAATATAATATGCATTGTATAATTAATACTATATATAATACACATGGTTTAAAATAATATAATTTTGGTTGAACAGGATTTGTATTCGATCATTTATTGTAGATTTGGACTCAACTTAGATGATATTTCTATAAATAATTAAAGTTCTAACTTAGTTGGTTGGAAATTTGTCTGAAATGAATCTAGACATGGCAATATTTAATGAATTTACAAACATACAATGTAATATACACCAGTTTCTGAGGAAAACAATGAAAAATGTCGTTCTCCTTACCATAGTATTCCTCTCCCTCATAGAAATCCAAGGACATTTTAGGATAAAGTTCGAGTAGAACTTTGGCAACCTCTAAACTTTCTGGTTTGTTCATGAGGTAGAGGAGGTGGAAGGGAGTTTCCCCAACCCCTCCCCTTTTGTTCAGGTCCCAGCATGCTTCGTGTTCATTAATTATGATGAAATCATCCTCTTTATATTCTTGAAGAAGTTCTTCATCTGATTTGGTCTCCAAAACAGTTGAGTTCTGTAAAATTAATCAAAATTGTTGTTATAGGAGTAAATTGTACAAACCAGAAATGTGTTCTCCTTAATTGATCATCGATGTGATATCTATATCTACAATCAGTAGCTAGTAAGATGAATGACTGCAATACATTTGTAATGGAGAATTGAAATGCCACATGATTTGAATGTTTGATTTGAGAGTATTGGCTGTACATCAAATTTACAGAGAATATCATCTTGCAAACAAAACCATTACAGTAGTTCTAAGTAAGGATCGATAAAACAGGCTAAAAATGAACAAAATATAAATTCAATGTATATGCCTTGAGACCCTTACAAACGTATGGGAAAACAGGACCAGGTGATTCCCTGGAGGATATAAGTGTCTTCTAGCTGCCTCAAACTAGTTGTTCAAGGAACTGGACTTAGAAAACAGAATGTTCAAAATGTGATTAGGCTGATCACAGTTTAACCATTTTAAAATCCTGATAAAATCATTTCTGGTGATATTAGTTATGAAAATATAAGAAACTCTATAGAACTTTTCATTATCATCTTGCTATTGAGGAATACACAGGTTTTCAAGTAAAGGAAAAATAAAATTTTCACTAATCAAGCGATTATAGAGTTGCATCTACAACAACTTTCAGAATTTCAATACTCAAAAATGATACAGAAATGTGCATGCTCTCAAAATAAAAGAAACTTCCACACTAGTCAGGCTTCAGACTTCACTGACATTATATATAACTGTACAACATACAAAATGTACAGTTTTCAAATACCTTGAAACAAAGTCACTTGGAATGTACTTGTGGAATATATTAAAAAGACCCTTATCAATAATATACTTATACATCTGAAATATTTAAACTTGAATAATGGTTGTGATATTGATCTTCCATACAAGATTTTGTATATTTACAAAAACTGTTAAAAATTATTTAAATGCGAAACTACATTGTACAGGTAACAATTGTTTCATATAACAATGAGAAATAGATAAATACCACTAAATCTCTGCTGACCATTGTACTTTATAGACAGAAACACAAGGTCCCCCACAACCATTGTACTTTATAGACAGAAACACAAGGTCCCCCACAACCAATATATTAAGAGAGTGACTGCTCAATCTTGTTGATGTCAAACATGTATAGTGTTATAACACAGTCTTGTGCAATATGACTCATTCTATGCATTATAGGGAAAGTTTTCCTTGTGCAACCTACACAAAATTATTGATACCGATGTATAGATTTCATACATTCTCAATGAAAATATTTTCAGAGTCACACAAATACTGTAAAAACAAAATACTCCAAAACAAGAAATATCTTTAAAAAAGATAAACGGCATAGTTTTAATGCTGGTGGTTATAATGTAAAACTACTGGTGAAATAAATTAACGAACTACAATGTAATTAATAAATGCGCAGTTTCAGCACGGATAACAAAATTATATCAGTTTGAATCATTTTTGGTGATAATAAGACTGCAAATGTGTCATTTGAATAGATGCATCCACTTATTCAGCTTGCATTCAATTTAAAAGGGACATCACGGTAAAAACATTGCAATTTTCACTGAATGTACGCGTTTTGTTCCTTTCCAGTTATGTTTCTGTGCTGTTCCAATGTTCACAGTCAATCCCTATGTCCAGCTTGACCACTCGATTTAGTTGGGAATCCCCCTCTAAATTTAGCGCGGAAATTATTTTTAGATCATTACGTGACTGTTTTGAAATCGTAGCAACACAAATACACGATCGTTTACAAGGTGATATCTATATTCCATCTGGGTTAGTTGGATAACGATATTATACACAGTGGTTTAAATGTTAAATAACACGTTCTGTAAATATTACGGCACACATATTTATGTGTAAATAAGTGTAAACACTGTTCATATAGTATAGTGACAGTAGCGATGTACTGCCAGGTACAGACTGTATTTGTGTAAATATTACCGAGATTATCATGACCTACTATCAAACAATCAAGCAGAATACGAGCGGCGTCCGTATTACTGCTGTTTTCATGTTTGAACTGTTACAATCTATTGTACTGCTTCCCAAGTTTAATTCTAGGATTGTGTTTGACCCATTTTCCTATTATTCTCTTCATTGCGGAAGCTGTTATAGTTTTCAACCGCAGTCGATTCACATTGGAAGCCATTTTTGTTTCCGTATATGTCACAACATTTGCATATTCAGAGTGATAACCTTTTAATAATTGATGTTTTTATGTATATACATCATCAAATTCGAATGGTCATTGTTCAGAAGGTTATCTTTTTAAAGATATACCCAATAATATGATAAAAAATACAAAATAAATATTGGTTTACCGTGAGGTCCCTTTAACTTTGTTTCGTTTTTAACTGTATATCTGCATTTTGCATTGACCGCTACATTGACCAATCACATACTTCATCTTGACCAGAACGCCACCTGTCGCGTCATATCCGGGGCCAAAACAAGATTAGACGGCTATGCCGAAAAACCAAAAACCTCCAGACATCTCTTCAATTTGATTGGCGATATAAAGGCCTGAACTAAACACTGCAAACAAAATACATCATCAGCAATGCCTTAGGCAGGGACAGTAGTTGTTGTCAGGGTGATGGTAGACATATCAGGGACAGTAGTTGTTGTCAGGGTGATGGTATAGACATATCAGGGACAGTAGTTGTTGTCAGGGTGATGGTAGACATATCAGGGACAGTAGTTGTTGTCAGGGTGATGGTAGACATATCAGGGACAGTTAAGTTGTCCGGGTGATGGTAGACATATCAGGGACAGTAGTTGTTGTCAGGGTGATGGTAGACATATCAGGGACAGTAGTTGTCCGGGTGATGGTAGACATATCAGGGACAGTAGTTGTTGTCAGGGTGATGGTAGACATATCAGGGACAGTAGTTGTCGTCAGGGTGATGGTAGACATTTCAGGGACAGTAAGGTATTGCTCTGGGGATTAAGTATACAGAGATAGGGATATACCATTGTATGTATGCTGTTGACAGTAATCATACTTGTACTAGACAAACAAATAAAGGATCTCCATGTCATAAATCACTGGCACACTGGCCATATGTACAAAGATACTATAAGAATTGTATATAAAATATTAAAATCATTTCAGAGCAAGCATGTGTTATACTGGTCTGCCCTTAGAGGGTTATTAAAACATGATCAACTTGTCAGAATGTCCAGATAAATCCAATCAAACAAAACTTTACTTAGTGCAACCATCTCAAAGTCAGGTAATAAAGTGTAAACAGATCGCCTTTGGTGGTCACAATAAAGACTCCTTGTCAATATCATGTGATAGCTGTAACCAAAGTAAACATACATGTAGAAATGGCAATTATCTTCAGGAATATAGGAAGTGACTCCTTTTCATGTCAAAGATATACAGACAAGTTAAATTGGGTTGGTACTTATATATACTTAGCCCAGAACACCAGAGTAAGGATTTGTTTATGAATTCAGCAAAAATGAATTTGTTTTTGTGTAATTCAGTGTTAGTGATATTTGTTTGTGTGTTCAGTTTAAGATAATTTGTTTGTGTTTATAAGTGTAAGATAATTTGTTTATGAGTTCAGTGTAAGATAATTTGTTTGTGTTTAATGTAAGATAAGTATAATAAATTTGTTTATGAGTTCAGTGTAAGATAATTTGTTTGTGTTTAGTGTAAGATAATTCGTTTGTATATTCAGTGTAAGACAACTTGTTTGTGTTTAGTATGAGATAATTTGTTTGTGAGTTCAGCATAAGATAATTTGTTTGTGAGTTCAGCGTAAAATAATTTGTTTGTGTATTTGGTTTAAGTGAATTTATTTGTGTGTTCAGTGTAAATGAATTTGTTGTTTGTGTGTTCAGCGTCAATTAATTTGTTTGTGTGCTCATGCAGTGTAAGTTAATTTGTTTGTGTTCAATGTAAATGAGTATGTTTGAGTGTTCAGTGTAAATGAATTTGTTGTTTGCGTGTTCAGTGTAAGTGAATTTGTTTGTGTGTTCAGTGTAAGTGAATTTGTTTGTGTGTTCAGTGTAAATGAATTTGTTTGAGTGTTCAGTGTAAATGAATTTGTTGTTTGGTTTCAGTGTAAATGAATGTATTTGGGTGTTCAGCGTAAATGAATTTGCTTGAGTGTTCAGTGTAAATGAATGTTCGTGTGTTCAGTGTAAATGAATGTATTTGTGTGTTCAGTGTAAATGAAAATATTCGTGTGTTCAGCGTAAATGAATTTGTTTGAGTGTTCAATGTAAATAAGTATGTTTGTGTGTTCAGTGTAAATGAATTTGTTGTTTGTGTGTTCAGTGTAAATGAATTCGTTTGAGTGTTCAGTGTAAATGAATTTGTTCTTTGTATGTTCAGTGTAAGTGAATTTGTTTGAATGTTCAGTGTAAGATAATTTGTATGAGTGTTCAGTGTAAGATAATTTGTTTGAGTGTTCAGTGTAAGTGAATTTGTTTGTGTGTTCAGTGTAAGATAATTTGTTTGTGTTTATAAGTGTAAGATAAGTATAATAAATTTGTTTATGAGTTCAGTGTAAGATAATTTGTTTGTGTTTAGTGTAAGATAATTCGTTTGTATATTCAGTGTAAGACAACTTGTTTGTGTTTAGTATGAGATAATTTGTTTGTGAGTTCAGCATAAGATAATTTGTTTGTGAGTTCAGCGTAAAATAATTTGTTTGTGAATTTGGTTTAAGTGAATTTATTTGTGTGTTCAGTGTAAATGAATTTGTTGTTTGTGTGTTCAGCGTCAATTAATTTGTTTGTGTGCTCATGCAGTGTAAGTTAATTTGTTTGTGTTCAATGTAAATGAGTATGTTTGAGTGTTCAGTGTAAATGAATTTGTTGTTTGCGTGTTCAGTGTAAGTGAATTTGTTTGTGTGTTCAGTGTAAGTGAATTTGTTTGTGTGTTCAGTGTAAATGAATTTGTTTGAGTGTTCAGTGTAAATGAATTTGTTGTTTGGTTTCAGTGTAAATGAATGTATTTGGGTGTTCAGCGTAAATGAATTTGCTTGAGTGTTCAGTGTAAATGAATGTTCGTGTGTTCAGTGTAAATGAATGTATTTGTGTGTTCAGTGTCAATGAAAATGTTCGTGTGTTCAGTGTAAATGAATTTGTTTGAGTGTTCAGTGTAAATGAATTTGTTCTTTGTGTGTTCAGTGTAAATGAATTTGTTCTTTGTGTGTTCAGTGTAAGTGAATTTGTTTGAATGTTCAGTGTAAGATAATTTGTTTGAGTGTTCAGTGTAAGATAATTTGTTTGAGTGTTCAGTGTAAGTGAATTTGTTTGTGTGTTCAGTGTAAGATAATTTGTTTGAGTGTACAGTGTAAGTGAATTTGTTTGAGTGTTCAGTGTAAGTGAATTTGTTTGAGTGTTCAGTGTAAGTGAATTTGTTTGAGTGTTCAGTGTAAGTGAATTTGTTTGTGTGTTCAGTGTTAATGCAGGAGTATGTTTGTGTGTTTAGTGTAAGTGGATTTTGACACATTATGTATGTAAAGCAACTGTTCAAATTTCTTTATTTTTCATGATTTTCTAATTCTATTTCTCGAAAAGTAACAGAAAAATTTACAAAATATGTACATGTAGTTTGATTGTGTTTCAGGTAGTCAAAAGAAGGTCTCTATAATTACATAGATATCCTTTTCTGAGGCTTGAGGGTTTGGAGACATATTAGCGGAAAAAAAGAAACGCAAGTTTATTTTCTAATTATTATTTTACATGATTCTTTGATGATGTGTTACTTGTGTGGGATCCTCGATTGTTTCATTATTACTGAATACATTTCGTTGATATTTGTTGTCCTATCACAGATGGTGGTTGCATGCACGTGAATACCGTTAAAACAAGGGTACCCTACGCCGTTTCCTGATCCAAATCAGTAGAGTGTGTGCCCACCCCTGGCATCAGTTGCTGCTCTTACTATCCTTAACATTGGGGCCTCGCGTTGTCCTGCTACAACGTAATGTTACGTTGATGGATAAGAGGATGAACGTATGGTCTCAAGACCTGATCCCGATGTCTTACTGTTGTAAGATTAACATCGATAACCACGAGAGGTGTTTTCACGCCTTAAGATATCCCTGCCTGTACCATAACACACCATCCCCGGAATCTGTCCCTTTTCGTTACACAAGCGTCTGAATCACCACAACATCAATACATACATTGTTGTCTATCTGACCTGTATTAGCGAAAAGTAAATATCACATGTCTCCAATGCCCCAAACAAAACTGATTAAGTGCATTTGCAAGCAGCTACTGTATTCATCATTTGAGTCACTTCTGTGTAAGTGGCAAACCAACATATAGGGACATCATGGCCTTAAATGAAACTCCCGCAACCGATTCCTAACGGTTCTTTGACACACTGGCTGACCATGAGTGCCCATAACATCACATGCCATCTCTGTCGCCATCTGAAATCAGTTACAGAGGAGCTAGACTTATGCCTCTATCTTGACGTCGTGACGTAATGCATGGGCACCCGCTTCTGTCACCCAATCTCCCTGTGGCTCTGAGATGCCCAACTTAACAAAATATTGTTGTCTCATGTACACCATATTGCAGGGCTACATGACATTGCAAATGGCCCTGCATTATCAGAGCAATGGCCTAATATATTACTTCACTCAATCGCTGCATTTCGCTGTACAATCATTTCAAAAAGAAAGTTGTGTTACTGGTCTGTACTGTTTCAATGTTCGATTTATAATGATTTACCAGCACATATGGCACAAGAGTACCCTGGATGCACCATTTCTTGAACAAGAATTCCACGGAAGTGGAGGTGTCGCCTGTGTATGCGAATAATTAAAGGGCCATAACTCTTTAAAACTAGGACTTGAATAAAAAAAAACAATAACAAACTTGTCCACAGTATTATGGTAACGAACATTCTATTTTCGCAAAAAAAATTAAAGGGCTATAACTCTTTGAAAAAGGTCCGAATAAATTTGGTTAACGAACTTGTCCACAGTATTATGGTAACGAACCTTCCCATGCAGTTTCAAATTAATCCAGTAATAATTATTCAAGTTATTGAGTGGAAACCATTTTCGCAAAAAATTAAAGGGCCATAACTCTTTTAAAATGGTGCGAATAAATTTGGTTAACGAACATGTCCACAGTATTATGGTAACGAACCTTCCCATGAAGTTTCAAATTAATCCTGTAATAATTATTCAAGTTATTGAGTGGAAACCATTTTCGCAAAAAATTAAAGGGCTATAACTCTTTTAAAAAGTTGCGAATAATTTTGGTTATCGAACTTGTCTGAGCTATCATGGAAATGAACCTTCCCATGAAGTTTCGTATTATTCCGTTCTAAACTACTAAAGTTATCGCACGAAAACCATTTTCCGGACCACGCCGACACCGACACCGCCGCCGAAAAGTAATACCTATATGTCTCCTTTTTCAAAGGCGACACAAAAATCGGCTGAAAGCTTGCAGCATCGAGTGGCATCACGATTGGCTGAATTTTAACTGAAGAACATTTTCACAGAGCAAGGACGTACCACAGTGTGAAATTTAATTGAATTTTGACAAGACCACATGTTTAAAAGTTATATTAAAAAAACCGAATTCGCATTCATTTTTTCTACTAGTATACTGTATATAATCTTCATCAGGGAAATTTGAAGTTGACAAGTGTCACCTGTATATGTACAGAATGAACGGACCTGTCATTTGATTTGACTTTGACACACTACATTAAGTTATTAACACCATTTTCTATACCAATGTAGAAAGCTGCCCATCAATCACTCACATGACTTAATTATGAAGATAGTCTAGTATCTATTTCACCAATAGTTTGTCATTGAAGACACTGATATAGAACACAGTAGTTTGATTATGAGATATTTCATCATTTATGAAAAATCATTAACTTTCATACCCCAGCATGCATAATGGCTGGCACAGCAAATACACAAACCCTATATATAAAATATTGATAAAGGGATGTGGACGTCTTGGTGTATGGGAAAGATGTAGGTATGTCTGACTATATATATATACAATATAGCTATTGGCGGCCAGCAGATCATGAGTTTGCGTCCCATTCAGTGCACGAACCATAAAATTATCTTCCATCACGTTTTGCTTTACTATAATGTTATATGATATTATATATGTACTGTAAGCCATATTGCAAGGTGAATAAATACGGTAAAAAGTAGGCTTCTAACCTATCGTATCTTCTCCCCGCCTTATACAACACAATGGCAATTGTACATAGCAATCACATTTAATCACCAACACACTTTGTCCGACACTGCTTCTGACAGCTCTATCGATTCTCCATTATATAATCTCTTCAATACTAGTACTATGCAACAGGTATCCAAGCAGACATAGCAGGTTAACACAATACCAGACACCACAATGTTGTCGGCACCCTGTTTAATGCTTTCATAATAATTCAATTAAAGATGTCTGCTTTAAAAGGACATTCAATTGACATGCTGACTTCTGAAATCCAGGAATAGCATATTAGCTGTAACAATAAGGAATTAATGTTTACTTGCATGGATCTTTTAATATTTTTTTTTAAAAACTTCAATCGCATATAAATTAGATCAGCTATTCAAAAATGTTGAATTTTGATAAAACAATTTTTAAGTATGCATATACATGCTTATATCACATAACAAACTTTGAAACATATGTCTTAAAATAGTCTTCTGATTCTGTCTGGCACATCTTTTTTAGTTGTGGATAAGTAATTATCACCTGTTTTTATTTCATGTAATCAACATGAAGAAGGACTACAGTGTGATCGTGTATGATCAGCCTTAGAAGTCTATGAACTAATTATATATTATAAATAATTCACATCCTGAATACCTTTAATATATTTTCGCTTAAAAGAAACTACGTATACCCATAGTGTCTAAAATCAACTTTAATCATTTTTTTTTAATCTGCGATATTAATGTTTTCTATATATGTGATCGTATTGGTTTTAAGTACTTCTTAAAGCAGTAATTAGGATCAAAATTAAGGTCACACTTATTAACACTAAATAAATAAATCATGTTAAGCTTAGAAAGTAAGAACTCTTAAAGTACATGTGTTATAGATGAAACAGAGGTCATATGTGGGTACCTTTAGTTTGAAAATAAGTGGGATTACATTTTAATCCCGAACACAGAATTGAATCCGCCGAGCCTTTTCTGCTAAGTCTTGGATACCGTTGTGACAATAAGTTATAATATACTTCAGACTGAATTGATTAACATGTGTATTAAATGGATTCTCTGAATATGCTTTCAGTACAAATTTACTTATTGAAAAAGAGGTTTAATTTCACCAGTTCCATCAAAAAAAGGGACTTAAGAGGTACTTAATATCTATTGTATTAACAGGAAAAACAAAACTGTTCAAACATATGGAACATTCCACCCCATGAACGTTGGTTTAACTGATTCAGGCTATTTATCTAATGTCATTTGTGTGTAGGACTTTTTAAGGATCAACAAAGTACTAACTGAAACACTTCATAATTGACTTTATATGTTTATCAATAACAAAGAATAATCGGCTTTAGCACCATTTTAAAAGTAATCATACAGGTACAATATGGTATAATTAAAAATCTGAGAACAAGTATAAATTTATATCTACTATATGTATATATACCTACTTTTTCGTGACTACAAGTTTTTTTCTATTGCCTCATTTTAGGAAGATACTTGGTGAAGTTTTGGGAACATAATGTGAACCTGAAACAATTTCAATTGAAAATGCCATGGGGTCCGCCCCCCAATAAGCCTTTAGAAAAAGACATATTAAATGTATCTAAAATATGTCCCCTTTCCTTGGCTTTGATGACCAATAATTTACATTGCTTGAGTCTCATTCTCAAATGTTACTTTAGAGACAGTTAAACTACAGAACTGATAGAATTAATTTTGGAAGGGAACAAAATCTTATTTATTCGCTTACCGTTAGTTTTGCCGTAATGCGGTGCTGCCATTTTATATTATCTAATTTGTTAATGTAACCGCCTTCTCCGTCATTGAACAAGAAGCCTGGTAATTCTGTTTTGGCGATTTTCTCCACAGCTGCTGTACCTCCAGTATTGTAAGCAGCCAGAAGTTTTCCTCCGTCGACAAAGTTGACATATTTGTACATAGGATTGTGCTCCTGTTCTTCGTTTTGACGTTTCCATGCCGAATCTGGGTCCGACTCCTTTCCACGACATATATTTCCCATTGGAATCGTGTAGTTGTATTCACTTTCTGAAAAATGTTCTCAACAATTTCCACAAGAATATATAATTTTACAGGAATATATACACATCTTCACTTGAATTCAGTGAAATTATCACATTCCGATTTATATTGCACTTCACGGCAAACATTCTGTTGTCTTCATTGTGTATGCTTTCAGCGGATATCTGGTGTTCCACCACTATTTTGATGTAGTCGTAAAAATACAAAAGCCATCTTGTTAAATGTTTTTTTTCAAGAATCCAAAGAATCCAATGATAGATATCTGAAAAAGAAAAAAAACAACATACATGTGGATTTAGAAAATAAGAGGTCCATGGGCATTAACGGTCACCTGAGATTTGAAATATTTCAGTTAATTTAATTGACCCTTTTTGGCCCCACCCATCAGCCCCTGGGAGTCAGTCAGAGCCAACATGTGCATACCGCCATACCATCAAACTGCCATCTTAAGCTGATAATGTTAACCAAGTTAGAATGAATTCCAATCTAAATCAAACAAATTAAGAGTCAAAAATGTGATTTCCCTATATAAACTACAGAAAAGTGTACCCCCTCTCCAGGGCCAAACGTGAGACCCCTGGGTCATGAAATTCACAATTTTGGTAAAGCACCTTAAGACCCTTCCATCTATGAAGAGTGTTTGATTCCACCATATCTGAGAGTAGAGAAGATTTTTGAAGTTTTAGTCAATTTGAACTATTTTAGCCCCACCCCTCAGGCCTCTGGGGGGTGGGGACCGTATAATTCACAATTTTGATTGACCTTTAGCCATAGAAGCTTCCAGCCAAATTTCATTGAATTCGGTTTAGGGGTTTTTGAGAAGAAGTCGAAAATGTAAATTGTTTACGGACGCACAACGGACGACAACAGACAAAAGGCAATTAGAATAGGTCACTTGAGACTTTGTCTCAGGTGACCTGAAAAATATAAAAAATTGCAACATTTTTAGAAAAGGATTAAGGTTAAGTATTTCAAAATTTGAAGGAAAAAAAAAAGCCAAAACTAGTTTGGGTTTCAACTCAGACATTATATTTTTCATTTCTGAGACTGTGAATCAATTGAACACAACCTCAAACACATGTGTATCAATTTGTACAATATGACATACGCATGTGACAATTTTTATGTGGACTATATGTGGAACAGCTAGGCCAATTATGTAATAAATATAATATATATATCATATTGATAAAATATATCATTGTTATCTATTCTTTGAAACATTTGCATCCAAATAAATTCAATATGCGTAATGTAACGGACACAAACTTTTACAGATACATCTATAGATTTTGATTTAAACGTGCAGTAGTAATTGATGCATTTTAATTGTCAAAGTCACCACAATATATTGAACTTGGAAATCGTTTTCTCACTGGTAGACTGGAATTTGATTACCTGAAAAACCTGACATTTGTGTGAACTTTTTTACACACATAATATACATTCCTTGTTGGCCATGACCTTTGACCTCCGACTTTTGTCTTACTACAAAAAATGTACGTGTACTTATTTAGCCTTGGTCTCAGCGACTACTCTTGTGAACGCGAGTAAGTCTGCAAGTGATCGATATGTTTTAAAATACAATCAATCCTTCTATAGGAGTTTGCATTATACAATCAAAGCAGATCTAGAGCAAACCTTGGGAAATTTTCATGAGCACCTATTTATCATGTAATACATAATTATATACAATGTATATATACTAGTATTATGAGAAAACATCTAAATTTGGCCTTGATTCAATGCCATTTATCTGTGATGTCACAATGGGCAGTGTTCAATCTATATTGAAATAGTTACATTTGGTATCTATAGTCAGTGTACATGCCAACTTGACAGAACATCATCAACATCAATTAATATTGCACCGATTTCCGTTGTCAGAATTCATTATATCTACCATAAATGCCAGCTGATAGCAGTCATTCACAGTTTTAAAAAAATCCATTTGTAGAAAATTTCATTGCTTATGAAATTATATGATTTACTACAAATACAAGATAAGCTAACATGTACTTATTTGTGTATTTATATCTTAATAATACATAAAATAGTCTTTGAAATTTCAGAACTGTTAAAATTGTTCATGCAAGTACATCAATCTTTGAAGACAAAATTTAGTAACTGAGAATGTAACCCTTTGATTTTTCGGGTTGAAGATATCCAACAGTACAATTATTATGTCACAATAATTACGACATGAGGATGTGGGTCAAGGCAATCACAGCCGATATAAATGAAATCTCTATTGGATTTTACTATAATATATATATACTGACAATTTGACATACTGTATAGAAAATATGTCAAATTGCATTGAATATATTTAAAAAATGTATGTGATATATCTGTGTAGGTACTGTACATTATACCTACTAACACTATAAGTTGTGGCAAACAGCTGAGGAGGTATGAGTCGCAACAAGTTTTAAAATATCAGCCTGCTCTTACCTACACTTACATAATTGATTACTGTTTTGTCTGTTAACATGATCACTTTATTACTCGGATCTGGTTAGTGGCCAGCTTTAGTAATTATTGATGGAAGAATGTGTCTTAGTATCAGCTGTCTTAGTATTAGTTTCACATAAGCTGTGAGTGTTAAAAAAATCATCTCTTTCTTTTTTATATCAATAATCAATAGCTGTCTTAAATTGTAATTAAATTTATAAGGGCAGACTGATCAATTAAGTCGATCCTTATAAAGATCTAGAAATATATAAAAGTGCTTATGGTAACAAATTTATATATATAAACCCGAGTTACAAAATCTTACATGCATTCAATCAATACATAAATTTTAGATGATGACAAAATTCAATTTTCAAAATCAAATATCTAAATCAAAAGTACCATAGAATCCAAATTATGTCATGCCTTCAGTACCCACTACCCAGTTATATTATCATCCATGTCTGCAGCAAATAACATCTGACAGCCAATGTATGGGTATAATAATAACATATGATAGGCCTACCTACCTGGGACACACGCAATGTAGTGGACTATACAGTATACACAACAGGTAAACTTTCACTTGACCTAAATTTTAATACTAAAACATTTTGTACCATAAAGCACTTACTTTAAAGTAGGTTCAAAGCACTTTAACGTTTTCCACTTGTCATTGGCATAAATTACATCAACTCTTGCCTTCACCTTTGCATATTTACAGAAACACCTGTAATTACCGTTGAAATAAGATCATAGTTGCCATGGTTTTTGTAAACAACCAACTGGGTTTCAGTTTTGAACAACTTTAATTTGTTTTAAATTATAACTGTTATATAAATGTTAAGATCAATACATATTTCAAAATACTCACCTACTTTGGAATCACGTCATTCTGAATAATGGTAGAAATCCGGCAAAAATGTGTCAACACAGTCGCTCTTGTCGCTCAATATACCTGTGGTGGCTAGAAGGTCACGTGACATTTTGCGTAACGGAAGTAAACTTTTCACGTGTGTACACTTCCTGTTTTATACACGAGTGTTGAGTTAGGCTACGTGCCGGTAAGCGAGATAACAAAGTAACATTGGACTGCCTAAACAACATTATTCGGTTGACAAGCAGATAACTTCTTTGTAGAAGCGGAGGATAATCCTTTTTGTTCCTTCGTCTAAAACATGGCATCAGAGAAGGAAGAGGTACCGACAATCTAAATCTTGCTACTTTCGTTTTCAAGTAAATGATTCAATTTATATTGTAGAAAACAATTCATACAATGCGACTATCTTTTATGTTATATATAATGTACACATGTCATGCATGCGTCAATGGTTATGCACAGGCGCCTGCATTAGCTGGTTAATTATTAACCAGCTAGTATTGCATCATTTACTTGAAAACGAAAGTAGCAAGGAAATATACGGTCGACAAATACAATTTGCTATCGGTCCCTGTGAATAGAGACGGGACTAAGATTTGTTTACTCATATATATATTAATTTAATATATATATGAGTAAACAAATCTTAGTCCCGTCTCTATTCACAGGGACCAATTAATATATATATGAGTAAACAAATCTTAGTCCTGTCTCTATTCACAGGGACCGATAGCAAATTGTATTTGTCGACCGTATATTTCCTTGCTACTTTCGTTTTCAAGTAAATGATGCAATACTATCGTATTTTAAAAAGCAATTCATACAATTCTGCTATATGACATGGTATAATATATGTCAAATTATGCACAGGCATCAGCATCTGATTGATACAATGTATATAAGAAAACAAATATCTTGGCCCCGTCTCTTCTCACAGGGACCGGTAGTCAATTGCCAACCTTGTATATAATGATTATCAGTTTAAGGTTAACTCACAGTGATTGACCAACGCTTGACAGATGAAGACATTATATACTTTTCCCGTGTTAGGAAATAAAACGTAAGATGTGGGTATGTCCATGCCGGAATGGTAGTGTTCCGGAATCATTTCAAAATGAGATAAAATACTCTAACTATCAAAATAACCACCAAAAGCAGCAAATCTAGGTTCAGGACTTATATTCAGGTATACATAATTAATAACATGTTACAATAAAACAGACTGGTAGCGAATTAATCCCTAAATAAGTTTTAAACTTTATACTGTAAAGTTTCTAGAGTAAGAGATTCTATTAAATATAAAATAAGTATTCTTGTATATGTTGTATCAAATATTTCTAAATAAGTACCTAATAATATATTAAAATAATTATCGGCTATATAATTAATACTAAATCCTTACTTTGATGCTGCTGATAAATACGTGTGTCTTCTTCCAAATCTGGGGATCGAGTGCCCAATTCCGGCATGGCGTTCGGAACGTTAGATGCACCCTAACGTCATAGCGCGCGACATCCAATATGGAGGCGCCCATGAATAAACGGTCTGACTGTGTCCGAGAGACATTCTACTCCTAATTTACTAATTTAAAAAGGTATGGACATGAAATAATATTGTTATTCATCTATTAACTAACATTAATCTATCTAGTGAATCCTATATTTAGGTATGACAATAAGTATTTCTATGTTTATGACACTATAAATGACAATCAGCTGATCAATACAATACACAGCTGAAATATTATGGTAAAATGGACAACAAGTGCGTACCAGTCTTACAACCTGCTCGTCAGACCATGTTGTAAAATATCGTCAACAAAGTGACAATAATGAACTCTGATAGGCTAATTCCCATTACTATAGGTATTCCAGACATAGTCATCAAGCTCCTTTCAAATACACCATTCAAAAACCCTGACTAGAATAACCTCATTTTTTTCCAAAAACTACACAAGAGTGGAACAAACTACCACCAGACATTGTCTCCTGTCCCACCACAGACTCATTTAAATAAGCCATCTACCGTCACTTTACCAACACAGAGTGGAGCCAAATATTTTCATCCAATTTTTATCCTAAAATACATAGAAAATCTTCTTCCTTTTCACTCCTCTCTGGCATTTTCCCTTCAATTAGTTGAAGTTGGCCAGTACCATATAGACATAGACAAGGTCGGAAATCACTACTGGTCCCCTGTGACTCCACTCCTGTAATATCGGAGGCTGCTTGTCAGCCTATTTATTATCTGACGTTATTGTGTTAACTATACCCCTTAACTATACTCCTTATCTACAAAAAAAGTATATAGAAGTAGGAATATAGGGACTAATAATTTTGTTTCTATTAAAACTGACCAAATGCTGATGGCTGCAGGTCATGGTAATGATTTAACTGCCTAGCACCACAGGTATACACATTGTACTCGGTGCATTTGTACTTCATGACAGGAGTTTGATGAGTAAGTTTTTTAGAAGAAAAAAAATCAAATAAAACCTAATCTGTCATACTTGTATAATATTGTATTTTTAATATTTCTATTTTTTAATATTTATTCGAATATGCAGAAGATCATGCAGGCTGCAGGACTGAGCCCAACAGATCCCTGCTCTTACTCCAGACCAGATGAATGTATTGTCACAAAAATAGACCTAGATCTGGATATTGACTTTGATAACACATCCTTGAGAGGCGAGGTTCATCTGTCTCTGCAGAAGAAGAGACAAGGTATTGACCATGTGGTGAGTGTTACTATAGGTGATGATTAATGTTCACAGGCAGTGTCTACACCTGTCAGCATGATTTTGGGTTTAGAAAACTGATCAATTTTCATTACATTAAAATAGAAAATATAAAGGGTATATTGAATGGTTTTCTGTTGAATATAACATATATTTCATGAGTATGACCATTCTGTCATGCGAGTGAAACATGTATATTATATCTGATGGGAAGACATTATGTTTTCTGTTTATTTTATTTTTTAAAAATAAAAAAAATAATAAAGAAAAAAATCTATGCTTTGAAAAAATACGGGAATCATGCAGTAGCATAATTTGTGACACCGTATCCTTATTATGCTATGCTTGACATCATGACAATGCTATTTTGAATTGGCTGCTCAACACAATTTCAGCACTTCTGTTTTTACCCAGTAATTCACTTTTTCCTGCATGTCTTACCCAGTAATTCACTTTTTCCTGCATGACTGTTTCAAATGCGCTAGAGTATGATATTAAAAACTAAACTGCAATGTATATTGCAGAAGTGAGCAAAAATAACCATTTATTCTACTTTCGCTTCATTTGAATCTGAACTGAAAATGCAGTGAATAGAAAGTGCCATTCTGATTGATCAAAAAGAAAAGTTACATCATCACTGTAAAAGATCTAATGTCAAATGTAGTTAATTTTGAGTGACATACATTTGTGATTTATCATTTTAGGTACTAGACACTAGGGAGGTGACCATTAAAAAAGTCACAGACCAGGCAAATGGACAGGAATTGACCTTCACCCTTGGAGAACATGATCCAAATTTTGGTTCGAAACTAGACATAAGATTACCTAACGGTGGTGGAAGCAGGTATAATTAGAATTCTTTGTGATATTTGACCTCATCACCAGTAATAATAAAAACATAGTTTTGTTGTTAAGAGAATTCAGTTGGGAATTCAGGTTGATATTAATCCTTCAGATTACAATGACTTTGCCAAAGTAAAATGAACAATTCTATGACTTTTTTGTCTCCATATATATTGTAGTTGTGTGGTGTCAGGGAAATGTAAGACTAAAATACTTTGTCTCCATATTGTAGTTGTGTGGTGTCAGTGGTATATGAAACCTCCCCCCAATGTTCAGCTCTACAATGGCTTCGTAAGGAGCAGACAGCAGGAAAACGTCAGCCATATCTCTTCAGCCAGTGCCAGGTAGGTGCATGATGTCAACCCTGGTCATATCACCCATGATTTCTGTGGTCAGGTAGCACAGTGGTAACACACTTGTCTTTCTTGTCTGGGGTTTGATTTGATTCCTGAATCAGACGTGAAAAGGTAGGGGAGGGGGGCGTCACTTGCCTGACCACATGGATTCTCTGGTTTCCTAGCTCCCACACTTCTCTGAGACCCCTTACACACTTCTTTTTTTTTCACAATTGTTGTAAAATAAATAATGTTTACATTTACCTGATTACTCTACCATAAGACATAAGATGTTTGATGGCTGATTATCTGTGTAATTTTATCCAATGAATTTTTGATAATTAATTAATAATTTCAGTTTTTAAACAAAAATAATAATATTTGACATCCAGATTTTCAATATCAGTTTATACATTTTATATTGTGGGTAGCATTATTCTAATGTGCTGACAAGTTCATACTCTTATGATGAGTGCATTCTAGATAGAGCGTCAGACCACTCTCTCCTAGAGCATGTTGTGTAAGTTAAGTTTTGTTGTTTCCCAACCGATGGCACCAATTGGGCTACGTTTGTGGATTTTCCTCATTGGTATCCTAATTAAATTAAGCAACACTGTGGTAAAACTTTGTTTCTTTCACTTTCCACATAAAAATGAAGGCTAGGTATATATACAGTTACAAAATAAGTCATTGGTGTAAAGTAAATCCTAATTCTTAAATCTTAATTAGGAACAAAAGAATTTTAAAAAGAAAATATTCTGAATGTCTCTTGTGGATGACAGTTCATACATAATTATGATTACATACATGTATGATACAAAATTGTGCTTGGTTGAAAGCATCAGTACATTTCAGTGGTTCGGATTTAGTGATTTAGGTATTGTTTTAATGCTAACCAGGTATTCATGAAGGGAGGTAACTCTGGTACAAACCCCTGGTATAAGATAACATAGCAACTGTAGCTTACACCCTAATGCTGACAGAGAGCATAAGTATACATTTTTATTATACTTATGTATTATTAAATATTCTTAACTCAGATACATATCTTATCTCTAATATAAGTCACATTTAAAATTTGTGAGATTCTGTAGTTTATAGTTCCCTATAACCAAACAGTTTATGCATACAAGTGTATTGTAAGTCATAGGTATGCTGTTACATAGTACATCTCATAGGTAAAAGTTTATATCAATACTAGATAATGTGCTGGCATACCTGTAACTGTAGATATCCTCTTTGTTATAAATCTTATATGTTTTGTAGGCTATCCACTGTCGGAGTATGATTCCATGCCAAGATACTCCCGCTGTCAAATGTGCTTACAGTGCTAACGTGAGTATGCTCCACACTTATAGTAAGTATATTATGATAACAAGCACCTTGGTACTTATGTATGATCTCCATATCTAAGTTCACATATACATTGTACCTGTATTTTTTTTTTTCTGCCCTGCAGGTAGGGCGTAAGAATTGTACCTCGGCTGCCCATATTGCATGATCGTAGGAGGCGACTAAATTTTGGGATCTTATCTTTTCTCTTCTTTCTGAACAAATTTCTTCTTCCTAATGTCTCCTTGATGATGCCTCACTTTTGGCCTTTATTTGAGCGTTCGCCGCTGTGAGGAAGGCTTTGGGTTCTGTCCCCTAGCCGAGACATACCAGAGTCTTTAAAAATGGTAGTTGCTACTCCTGCTTAGCGCTCAGCATATATGGAATGGGACGACTGGTTCGCCCGTTGTCAGTATAATGTGACCGGGTGGGGTGTCCTGCTGGATGAGTTCGGCAGTATGCTTCAGTGAGGTAGCACTATAAATTGACAAAAGTTCCGGCCTATCACAGGGAGACTTAACATGAACATACCGCAGCCTCCCAAAACACATATATGCACTCACCATACACATGCATATCGCATGCACGGAAGGGCGTCCTTAAATGATCTTAGCTGTTAATAAGACGTTAAACAAAATAAACCAAACCAAACCAAACTACCATAACATTATTTTTTCCTATCTCTAACAACAATAACAATAAGCAAAAACATTAACCAGACACATTTATCAGGAATTATGTACAAACTAATAAAACAAATGATAAGCCCAAACAAAATATCCTGAATAGAGTATACTTCTCCCTAAAATATAAACGTTACTGGTAGATATCTAACGACCAGTATATCATATATACATAACAAGGATGATATTGAGGAAATTTGATTTGCTCAATAAAATTTTGATGGCCATGTTTTTATTGTCCTACACAGATAACTGCTCGAAGGGAGGTTACTGTGTTAATGAGCGCACTACGACTAGGGTCTGAGCCACATCCCACCGATAGTTCTAAGCTTATCCACAAGTTTGAACAGACGGTGCCCATTGCCAGTTATCTCATTGCGATCGTCAGTGGAGATATTGAAAGCAGGTACATGTGGATCATATTTGTGAATACTTCGTGGTATAATACAACATATTTTCTCTTTACAACAAGTAGTAAGAGTGTTAAAATATGCCTTGTTGTTGGATATTGTAGAGATATCGGCCCTAGGTCCAAGGTGTGGTCAGAGGCGGAAATGGTGGACAAGGCAGCCTACGAGTTTGATGAAGTAATGACTTAAACCTTAAAACCGTAGTGAATTCAATAAAATGAACACATAATGTTTTATAACTGATTATATTAAAGAGCCTCGTTAATCTTACATCAATTTTGAAAAAAAGCTTGCTTGGAAAATGATTGAAGTGATAACCGCTCTCATTTATCATCACAGACCGAGCACATGTTGCAGACAGCCGAGGCCTTGATGGGACCTTATGTTTGGGGACAGTACGACCTGCTGGTTTTACCACCTTCTTTTCCCTATGGTGGCATGGAGAACCCCTGCCTGACCTTTGTCACTCCTACTCTACTGGTAATTATACAGAAAAGACTACTAATTAGAAAAAGGATGTCTAAAAAGACACCGTTATTTAACACAGCTGATCTGTCGTACATGAATTGAGTTGGCCAGAACCATGCTTGTCCCTCAACAAGGTTGCAGTCAGACATGTTCAAATTTGAAAGTCTCAGAATATGTTATAGACCTTCTTCATACAAACTAATACCTTTAAAACTTTCATAAATATTTGAAGCTACTCTTTCTTCTGGCCCAGTTAATTATTTGAAATATTGACATTTTCAATAGGTATGTATATTGTAAGGACTGCTAAGGCCTGGCTTATGCCTGTCATATCAAATATCTTGTGATGAAGATGATAATACATGTATGTAACAGTAAAGATCGACAGCGTTATTGCAAGGAACCAAAAAGTGAAAGGAGATATCAGGGCTATTGTGATTGTTCATCGCGTCCTTCAGGCTATATGTCAGTCCTGACATTCTGTTTTATTTTGAATAATTATTAATAATTTACAGGCGGGTGATCGATCTCTGGCCAATGTAGTCGCTCATGAGATAGCTCACAGCTGGACTGGCAATCTGGTGACCAATTCAAACTTCGAACATTTCTGGTGTGTAAACTTTATGATGATTTAAATTTCAAATAAATTATATTATTCAAACTTTTTTTTAATGAAATAGATATGCATAGAAAATAGAGGTCACATTTTACTTACTTAAGTGCAGGAAATGAACTTTGTATTATATGCACTATAGATAGTATCAATGAGTCCATTTGATATTTATCATGGTAACAAATTCAAGTGTTTATTTGATTATCAGCTTCTGTTACAAGTTTATGTGATGTGCATAATTTAAAAGCAATGGACACAAAACAGACCAAGAATAAGAAATGCTGAAAATGGTTTCAGTACAAAGAAAAGCTAAAAGACCATATTGTATCCACAAGTATATATTAGATATTCGTGTATTTAATTTCAATTAAAGGATAGAAATGAATGTAAACTTATCTTCTTAAACCCACATCAAGATCCTTCTGTAATCTGTTATACCTGGGTAAGTCCAATATATTTTGCTTTGAAGGTTGAATGAAGGTCACACTGTGTTTGTTGAGAGGAAGATAGCTGGCCGTCTCCATGGAGGAGAGGCAATGAGGCACTTCACAGGAATTGGGGGCTGGAAATCTCTCCAATATGGGGTACAGTATTTTAACTTTTGCAATAAATGTTATCAGTTTTCATAAAAAAAAAACAATTTCATATCTCAATAAAAGGAATATTGTATTTCTTGAACAGGAAATTATCTATAAGAAACAAATGCCTTGCTTCCATGCAAATTAGTGTCATTGCTTGACAGATTGCTAAAATAAGTATTGATGACCTTAACTTGACCTTTGAAATGAGGCCAATGTAGTGATGTTCAATCACAGATGGAAAGTGACATCATATAGATATTTATTGTGTTTGACTTTTAACCTTGGTGTTTTGAACCTTGACAGGTTGTGGAAGTACTAAAAAATGGTCCCTATACCAAGCTTATCCCAGATCTGTGCGGAGTGGACCCTGATGACGCTTTCTCTGTGGTACCCTATGAGAAAGGTTTTGCTCTCCTGTTTTACCTGGAAACTCTGGTAGGAGGACCAGGTATGGTGGCCATGTTCTGTTTTTATCTGATTCTCAAGTCAACATGTTGACATGACTGTTTGCTTCGAATTCATTGAACTGATGTGATATCAACCTATTGGCATGTTGTCAGTATAATTATCATTAGATATCAGTATATCTTATCATAAGATATCAGTTTATCTATCATTAGATATAAGTATATTTAGCATTAGCTATCAGTATATTTAGCATTAGATATCAATTTATCTATCATTAGACATCAGTATATCTATCATTAGATATCAGTATATCTATCATTAGATATCAGTTTATCTGTCATTAGATATCAGTTTATCTATCATTAGATATAAGTATATTTAGCATTAGCTATCAGTATATTTAGCATTAGATATCAGTATATTTAGCATTAGATATCAGTATATTTAGCATTAGATATCAGTATATTTAGCATTATATATCAGTATATTTAGCATTAGATATCAGTTTATTTAGCATTAGATATCAGTATATTTAGCATTAGATATCAGTATATTTAGCATTAGATATCAGTATATTTAGCATTAGATATCAGTATATTTAGCATTAGATATCAGTTTATCTATCATTAGATATCAGTATATTTAGCATTAGATATCAGTATATCTAGCATTAGATATCAGTATATTTAGCATTAGATATCAGTTTATCTATCATTAGATATCAGTTTATCTATCATTAGATATCAGTTTATCTATCATTAGATATCAGTATATCTGTCATTAGATATCAGTTTATCTATCATTAGATATCAGTTTATCTGTCATTAGATATCAGTTTATCTGTCATTAGATATCAGTTTATCTGTCATTAGATATCAGTTTATCTATCATTAGATATCAGTATATTTATCATTAGATATCAGTATATTTAGCATTAGATATCAGTATATCTATCATTAGATATAAGTATATTTAGCATTATATATCAGTATATTTAGCATTAGATATCAGTTTATCTATCATTAGATATCAGTATATTTAGCATTAGATATCAGTATATTTAGCATTATATATCAGTATATTTAGCATTATATATCAGTATATTTAGCATTATATATCAGTATATTTAGCATTAGATATCAGTTTATCTATCATTAGATATAAGTATATTTAGCATTAGATATCAGTATATTTAGCATTATATATCAGTATATTTAGCATTATATATCAGTATATTTAGCATTATATATCAGTATATTTAGCATTAGATATCAGTTTATCTATCATTAGATATCAGTATATTTAGCATTATATATCAGTATATTTAGCATTATATATCAGTATATCTATCATTAGATATAAGTATATCTATCATTAGATATCAGTATATTTAGCATTAGATATCAGTATATCTATCATTGGATATCAGTTTATCTATCATTAGATATCAGTATATTTAGCATTAGATATCAGTATATTTAGCATTAGATATCAGTTTATCTGTCATTAGATATCAGTTTATCTGTCATTAGATATCAGTTTATATCATTAGATATCAGTTTATCTATCATTAGATATCAGTATATTTATCATTAGATATCAGTATATTTATCATTAGATATCAGTATATCTATCATTAGATATCAGTTTATCTGTCATTAGATATCAGTTTATCTGTCATTAGATATCAGTTTATCTATCATTAGATATCAGTTTATCTATCATTAGATATTAGTATATCTATCATTAGATATCAGTATATCTATCATTAGATATCAGTTTATCTATCATTAGATATCAGTTTATCTATCATTAGATATCAGTTTATCTATCATTAGATATTAGTATATCGATCATTATATATCAGTATATTTAGCAGTATATATCAGTTTATCTATCATTAGATATCAGTATATCTATCATTAGATATCAGTTTATCTATCATTAGATATCAGTTTATCTATCATTAGATATCAGTTTATCTATCATTAGATATCAGTTTATCTATCATTAGATATCAGTATATCTATCATTAGATATCAGTTTATCTATCATTAGATATCAGTTTATCTATCATTAGATATCAGTATATTTAGCATTAGATATCAGTTTATCTATCATTAGATATCAGTTTATCTATCATTAGATATCAGTATATTTAGCATTAGATATCAGTTTATCTATCATTAGATATCAGTTTATCTATCATTAGATATCAGTATATTTAGCATTAGATATCAGTTTATCTATCATTAGATATCAGTTTATCTATCATTAGATATCAGTTATCTATCATTAGATATCAGTATATCTATCATTAGATATCAGTATATCTATCATTAGATATCAGTTTATCTATCATTAGATATCAGTATATCTATCATTAGATATCAGTTTATCTATCATTAGATATCAGTTTATCTATCATTAGATATCAGTATATCTATCATTAGATATCAGTATATCTATCATTAGATATCAGTATATCTATCATTAGATATCAGTTTATCTATCATTAGATATCAGTATATCTATCATTAGATATCAGTATATCTATCATTAGATATCAGTTATATCTATCATTAGATATCAGTATATTTATCATTAGATATCAGTTTATCTATCATTAGATATCAGTATATTTAGCATTAGATATCAGTATATCTATCATTAGATATCAGTATATCTATCATTAGATATCAGTATATCTATCATTAGATATCAGTATATTTAGCATTAGATATCAGTATATTTAGCATTAGATATCAGTTTATCTATCATTAGATATCAGTATATTTAGCATTAGATTTTGGTAGCTTACTTTGATTTCATGTCATGTAATTGTAGATGTTTTCGAGCCATTCCTCCGGGCATATATTGAGAGGTTTCAGGGAGACTCCATAGTTACTGAGCAGTGGAAGGAATTCCTGTTCTCTTACTTCAGGGACAAGGTAAGGTCCACCTAGTAAAGAAATCTACAAAATGGTTCACTAATTTATAGACCGGTCATTATCTGAAACTGCCATGTTCTTGCAATATCACTATTTCCCAGAAGGTATATATTATTGTTATGCCATAGTCATATGTGATGGCAGGTTAGAGAAAAAGATAGCTGCCACATGACCATCTTGAATTTCAGGGTCACAGCTTGTTATAATGTTTAACAAAGGATCTTCAAAACAAGAAAAACAAGACGTTGTTTGAAAATTTGTGAAATGTTACAGTCCTGTAAAAAGCAGGGGAATCATGCAAGCTCTGCTCAGAATTACTTCTGTATACTTGTACATTTTAATAATTTGTTTTGGAGTTACAGGTTGATGCAGGTGTGTTCGATGAAGTGGAATGGGATAAATGGTTCTTTGGTCAAGGGATGCCACCAGTGAAACCAAAGTAGGTCGGACAGTTTGTCAGTGAGAAAATTTGAACATGCAAAGTATCCTTTTTCTAAATTTCAAATGTTGGCAACCATGTATATGTGGTTCATGTATATGTGGTATATGTATATGTGGTACATGTATATGATATGTGGTACATGTATATATGGTAACTACCATGTATTGGGTCTAATACCTACCTGTTATCTCGGGCCTATACAGGTATGACGACAGTGTGGCCGTGCCGTGTGCTGATCTGTGCCAGCGCTGGGTAAAGGCTGCAGAAGAAGACTTCTCAACGTTTAAGGCCGAGGATCTTGAAGCTCTGTCAACTGTTCAGAGGAGAGAATTCTTAAGCCTGTTATTGTTAGAGGTACAGTGTAGAAATCTTTTGTATTTTACGTTTTTGAATTGTTGTACTGTCATAGAGAATCTATCATTTCTATGTGTCAATGTCATTAAGATACTGCTAATAAAACACTGTTTAAATAAAAACTAATTGAATTTATCATGCATGGATTAACAGAAGCTTGCTTCTTCATTTTTCCTTTGAAAACAAACTACATTATATATCATCCTACATTTTGCAGGAACCATTTTCACCTAAAAAGATCCAAGCGATGGAAGGGATGTACAATCTCAACTCTGTTAAAAATTCAGAAATCAGATTCAGGTATACTTTAAGTGCATGAAGATTTTCTTGGTTTTACTTTCAATCACTGATCTGTGACCAGGTGCTAGTATGCAGTCACTAAGAATATACTTTGGGAGATGACTAAATTGAATGATGGTATTAGGTCAACCTGATCATTTGTTACCCTTATATGGTACCGGTTGACTGTCATAATCTAGTGTCAATCAATTCCTTTCTGATATATACAATTATTTTACTTTTTTTGCATCATCTGAAACAATAATCAATGAGTTCTAATCCTTGAACAGCTGAATGTTCAAAAAAAAAAAAAAAGTTTTAAAATATTTTCACATCTCATCATAAGCAACACAAACAAAATTGTTTGAGTACAAATTGGATTGAATTATTTGATAAAATTCTTATGTGTTGGGAAGAATGCCATTGATGTTTCAAACATGACTCATGTGAGTGGTAGAATGTTGCAAACATTGAACAATGAAAAAAACAAAAACAAAAAACAAAAAAACCCACCAGATACCTACATACCGTATTTGACCTAATAAGGGCGCAGGGCGCGAGTAATTGACAGTGGGGGCGCCCTTATTAAGATTAGTTATTCTGAAGTTTTATGAAACAGACTATACCTTATAGCAGAATACCCAAGGTTGTGGAAACGGTAAAATATTCAGTCATAAAATTATTCCAGATGAAGATATCTATTCATTATCATATATTAAGCTTAAACATCACTTGAATATTCCTGTAAACTTGTAAACCATGCCAGCTGATCTTTAGACCAGAGAACGTGTGTTCCACCATTTATGTTAAATGGAACTCTTTTGTGTTCTATTTATAGAAACAGGTAATTTCCCAGATCATATCAGACATCGTTTTCTTTGACCTATAATTGATTTACAATGTCTTTTACTAGCTTTCTGTTCTGAACAAAAGTTATTTATCAACAAGAATGAAGTCTTTAGTTTATCTTCAAATAAAGATGGTAATTATTATTTGTATGTGTGTTTAGTTTTGGGTGCTCTTTGCACTGACATGTCATCTATAGCCTATAGGAATACACAAAATGTGGCGAAAACATGTGTTCCAGTTACTTAATTTGCTGAAGAAAATTGAACACATAAAGTAGCAAAATATTTCTCATAAATTATTACTTTTGAACACCATTTTGACACTCAGTCAAAGATTTATTTCCTTGAAAAAAGGTAGGGGCGCCCTTATTAGGGCAGGCGCCCTTATTAGGTCAAATACGGTATGTACAAGCCTGATATATACATTGTATATTAAAAGAGGAATTTTGTTTAATGTATTAAATCACCTATTAAGTTCCTTACATACAAATGTACAAACAAATATCGTTATAAATGAAATGTTGTATTGGACTCTATCTATTATTGATTTTATAAGTGTTTAATTTCTTTCTTCAGCTGGTTGAGAATGTGTATTCGTGCCCAGTGTGAAGATTGCATTCCACGTGCTTTAGACTTTGTCAATGAACAAGGCAGAATGAAGTTTGTCCGACCAATATACCGGTACGTCATAGCCATATCATCATGTGTCACTGTATGAAAGATAAAAAGTTTCCTGGTTGGAATCTGCAGTATTCCAATTTGTTTTTAGCTCGTCTCTTCGAAGAAGAGTATATACCGGTATATGTTGTCACTCCGGCGTCGGCGTCGGCATCAGCGTTGGTTTTTCAAATGTTAAGCTTTTGGTGCAAGTGTTGAAAGGCATAGTAATTTATGGTAATATGGTCCCTGTGGGGGTCAAACTATACCCTGCCAGAGTTAAACTAAAAGATTTTTTGGGAAAAAACATGTTTTTGAAATTTTTTGGACTAAGAATATTTCTGCGTTAAGTGTTTGGTGCAGGTGTTGAAAGGTATTAATACATCACTTTATAATTGTACTAGGGTGCTGATAATTGGCAATAGAGTCCCTCTGGAGTTACATAATCCCCTGCCGGAGTTAAATTAAAAGATTTCTTTGAAAAAAACACCTGATTTTTCAAATCTTTGGCCTTAGAATATTTCTGCGTTAAGTGTTTGGTGCAAGTGTTGAAAGGTATTAATACATCACTTTATAATTGTACTAGGGTGCTGATAATTGGCAATAGAGTCACTCTGGAGTTAAACTATCCCCTGCCGGAGTTAAACTAAAAGATTGTTTTGGGGAAAAAACCCCAAATTTTTCAATTTTTGGACTTAGAATATATTTCTGCTTAAAGATTTTGGTGCAAGTGTTGAAAGGTATGAATACATCACTTTATAATTGTACTAGGGTGCTGATATTTGGTAAGAGTCCCTCTGGAGTTACACTATCCCTTCTTGGAGTGTAACTGAAAAACAAACAATGTGAAAATGCTCACATTAGACAATTTATACTGGTCCACATTTTTCAAGGGAGGCAACTCTCATTAGGATAATATTTTATCAAAAAATTGAAGAAATGGGTCCAAAAGCAATTACATTTGTATTTAATATATTTATTCAATCTACAACAGCATATCTTGTCTCCCGAATGTTTGTCAATAAATAATTTACATATATATATCTATTTGTATGGTTTTGAAAATTGCATGAATATATACACAAAACACAATCTGATCAAATATTATTAATGCAATTTGCGAAACCATACCGATTAATATATTTTAATTATTTATTGACAAACATTTGCGAGACAGCTCTTGTTACAAGTCCTAATATTATAAAAGTATAATGATAGCTGAAAGTAATAGACTGTAATCATTGCAGCTTTTAATTAGTACTTGTCAGTTGTCAACAAGATTTCCTGTTGTGGGGCTTTAAATATTTGTTCAGAAATATTTAAAGCTGATAAATTCTACCTATCTTCAGGTCAGGAAAACTATTGTTTTACTTGAATAAGTATTACAAACCATTGTTCTGTCTACAGAGACCTGTATAACTGGGAGAAGTCACGTCAATTAGCTATTAACAATCTACAGGCTAACCGAGACCAGATGCACAACACTACAGCAAAACTTGTGGCCACAAAAGACCTTCACCTTCCAAACTGACCTTTCACCTTTTTATGGATTCTGATTGTAGTTTGTTGTATGTGTGAGTGTATAAAAAAATCTTTAGATTTTAATTGTTTATCAAACAGTTAACAATTGAACAAGGATCTGACATTAGAACTGGAGGAAGTGAAAACAGGTGCTTATCTCAACAGGACCAACATCTATGCATAAAATATGTTGTTCATGCATCTTAATGTATTTCATTATAGTTAGATTTACTTAGTTTTATAAACTCATCACATCATATTTGATCAAAGCAGATCAACCTTGTCAGGTTTAGTGACAATTCAGTGTAACATAGTGTCATGGATTAATATTTGGGTGGCTGTTAGTGTTTGTGATGAACAGTAAAACTTGTTTATAACAAACTCTACACAACCAGAAGAAATTGTTCGTAATAAATAAAAATAGAATTTTGAAATAAATAAGATTGAGCCAAAATTGAGAATTTTAATTTACTTTGTATTAAACAGAATTTTGTATCAAGCCTGTTTGTCTTAAGTTTAACTATATCATTGTATTGTAATTATGTGTGCTCTGATTGGTTGTATCAAAAAAGGTAAAGGTTGTATCCAGAATTTCTGTAATGATTTGGTTTAATTTGGATGTGCTCCTGGCCATATAATTTATTGATGTTATGTGATCATTATCAGTAAATATGCAAAAGATTATACATTTGTATATACTTGTAATATTACTGTTTGGATTTTGGATTACAGTATCTCTTTGAAAATATCAACCACAATATGCAGACTTTTACCAGCTTAACAAAATAATCAAAGCGATAGAAGTAGTTGACAAATAAATCAAGATTTCATTCGATATCAATAAATTGATTTAATTATGTATCATGTAACTTTAGACTAATAGCAGTTTGTCAAGCTTTATATCTATCTGTTATGTTAGATAAACATTTGTGTTGACAGTCATGCAGAAAATCAATATACTTGAACACATGCAGGTTTTCTCGGTGTACTCCGTACACAGTCAGACCTCTTGCACGCTGTCATCTGGGTGAACAAAAGTGATTGATATAAGTGGGTATACCAACTAACTGACATTATATTAAGTGAAAGTAGTAATATTTTGTTTCAACTAATAAGATTTAACACATATGCAAAAAAATACATGCATCTTTCAATAGCTAAAAGTGTTTAGTTTATGTTTTCTTAGTTTGGAAAAGTTTTGCTGAAAGATTTGCATATCTGGTTTTTGATTTGTAACTATTTGGGAATGAATTAACACTTCGTAGATGTAAATATAAAGGATTTTGTCTCTATTGTTTTATATAAATATTCCTTCTAATTTTTAAAATAGCTAAGTTTTTATGATGATGTCATATGGTTTTAGATTTGTTTATGACTGTCCTCAGGATAGTAAAAAAAAACCTCAGAATACCAGGATACATATCACGATGTTCATATAGTGTATGAATGCCATTATAGATCCAGCAATGTAATGATTGATTTAAATGGATACATTTTGTTTACATTGAGGATCATGCTGCAGTAGCCCAATGATTATTTATTTTATTATTAATAAATTTTGTGTGGGATTATAATAGCAAGAGTTGTTTTATGTATATTAATATCATACAGAAAAAAAACACTTTGTACTATTCTGCATTGGTCGTGACATGGTCATATGCATATCAAATAAGTCAACTTTCATAATTGTCTTTCAAATTTTGACAGGTGTATTCTGTCTGTCTTTACACTTTTTTATCCAGAATTCTCAAAATTTATAGACATCATAATCATTAGGATTCAAAGGTTTTGTGCGAGTCTCAGGATAATTGCTTTTTATTTTTTCCCAGGATTTCAACCTTTTCTGGGATCATATATACAATGTATCTCAGATTTTGACCAATGTTTTTAAACTTATGATACATTTTGCATGCGTGTATTTGTGTTTTCCTAAGCAATATTTTAGCTAGACAATTTTTGAAAAAGTATAAAACTACAAAGTGTCATTTAAGAGATTAATAGTTTTAATCTTGCATACATGTATGTGGAGATTTCCTCTTGGTTTTTGACTAATCTTGTATGATCATAATTCATTAGGCTCATGATTTACACACAATCCTGACAGTACTGGTATTTGTGTTCCTTTTATGTCCCATTTTGATCTGACAAATCCTTTTATCATTATAAGCATTTTACAGCCTGATTGAAGTCATTACAAGCATTTTTACAGCCGGATTGAAGTAATTAAAAGCATTTTTAAAACCAGATTGAAGTCATTACAAGCATTTTTACAGCCAGATTGAAGTAATTATAAGCATTTTTACAGACTGATTGAAGTAATTATAAGCATTTTTACAGACTGATTGAAGTCATTATAAGCATTTTTACAGACTGATTGAAGTAATTATAAGCATTTTTACAGACTGATTGAAGTAATTAAAAGCATTTTTAAAACCAGATTGAAGTCATTACAATCATTTTTACAGCCAGATTGAAGTTATTATAAGCATTTTTACAGACTGATTGAAGTAATTATAAGCATTTTTATAGACTGATTGAAGTCATAATAAGCATTTTTACAGCCAGATTGAAGTCATTATAAGCATTTTTACAGCCTGATTGAAGTCATTATAAGCATTTTTACAGACTGATTGAAGTCATTATAAGCATTTTTACAGCCAGATTGAAGTCATTATAAGCATTTTTACAGCCAGATTGAAGTCATTATAAGCATTTTTACAGACTGATTGAAGTCATTACAAGTATTTTTACAGCCAGATTGAAGTCATTATAAGCATTTTTACAGCCTGATTGAAGTCATTATAAGCATTTTTACAGACTGATTGATGTAACTTAAAACTGGACCGCTGGCTTAATTATATTGTTTCTCTTTTCAATTTACTTCATCAAAATTGATAGAAACAGACATTTAATATGATACAAAACTTGATAATTCTTTAAACCCTAGCTATGTTCATACCTCAGAATGCAAATTTTGAAAGTGTACATGAACTTGTGGTTTATAGGGGCCTATAATGCAATACAAACGTCAAATACAAATTCTGAAAGTGTACAGGAACTTGTGGTATAAGGGGCCTTGATAGGTCAGTCAGTTAGAGCATCGGCCATGTAACCTCAGGTGAATGTCAGAGATGCATGGTTAGACGATCCCTCCCACACGTTGTTTAATGAGGTAGTCACCAACTACTACAAGGAGACCCTGCCTCAAAATGATGCTGGCTGTTCACAGGGCGACAAACCCTACAAACAAATGTGGTATATCATGTAAATTAGATGTAAACAGATTAATATTCACAGTGAAACCATCTGCAGAATCAAATGTCATTGTTAAATCAACATTATAACTGATAGTGTTGTGATATATCACATGGTGACTAATCCTTAGCTGTTATAATCCTTAGTTGTTAGTGATAATCCTTAGTGTTTAGTTATGATCCTTAGTTGTAAGTGATAATCCTTAGTTGTTAGTGATAATCCTTAGTTGTTAGTGATAATCCTTAGTTGTTAGTGATAATCCTTAGTTGTTAGTTATAATCCTTAGTTGTTGGTGATAATCCTTAGTTGTTAGTGATAATCCTTAGTTGTTGGTGATAATCCTTAGTTGTTAGTGATAATCCTTAGTTGTAAGTGATAATCCTTAGTTGTTAGTGATAATCCTTTAGTTGTTAGTGATAATCCTTAGTTGTTAGTGATAATCCTTAGTTGTTAGTGATAATCCTTAGATGTTAGTGATAATCCTTTAGTTGTTAGTGATAATCCTTTAGTTGTTAGTGATAATCCTTAGTTGTTAGTGATAATCCTTAGTTGTTAGTGATAATCCTTAGATGTTAGTGATAATCCTTAGTTGTTAGTGATAATCCTTAGTTGTCAGTGATAATCCTTAGTTGTTAGTGATAATCCTTAGTTGTTAGTGATAATCCTTAGATGTTAGTGATAATCCTTAGTTGTTAGTGATAATCCTTAGTTGTCAGTGATAATCCTTTAGTTGTTAGTGATAATCCTTAGTTGTTAGTGATAATCCTTAGTTGTTAGTGATAATCCTTAGTTGTTAGTTATAATCCTTAGTTGTTGGTGATAATCCTTAGTTGTTAGTGATAATCCTTAGTTGTTAGTGATAATCCTTAGTTGTAAGTGATAATCCTTAGTTGTTAGTGATAATCCTTAGTTGTTAGTCATAATCCTTAGTTGTTAGTGATTATCCTTAGTTGTTAGTGATAATCTTTAGTTGTGATAATCCTTAGTTGTTAGTGATAATCCTTAGTTGTTGGTGATAATCCTTAGTTGTTGGTGATAATCCTTAGTTGTTGGTGATAATCCTTAGTTGTTAGTGATTATTCTTAGTTGTTAGTGATAATCTTTAGTTGTGATAATCCTTAGTTGTTGATGATAATCCTTAGTTGTTAGTTATAATCCTTAGTTGTTAGTGATAATCCTTAGTTGTTGGTGATAATCCTTAGTTGTTAGTGATAATCCTTAGTTGTTAGTGATAATCCTAAGGTTTTAGTTATAATCCTTAGTTTTTAGTGATAATCCTTAGTTGTTAGTAATAATCCTTAGTTGTTAGTGATAATCCTTAGTTGTTAGTGATAATCCTTAGTTGTTAGTGATAATCCTTAGTTGTTAGTGATAATCCTTAGATGTCAGTGATAATCCTTAGTTGTAAGTGATAATCCTTAGTTGTTAGTGATAATCCTTAGTTGTTGGTGATAATCCTTAGTTGTTGGTGATAATCCTTAGTTGTTAGTGATAATCCTTAGTTGTTAGTGATAATCTTTAGTTGTGATAATCCTTAGTTGTTAGTGATAATCCTTAGTGTTTAGTTATGATCCTTAGTTGTAAGTGATAATCCTTAGTTGTTAGTGATAATCCTTAGTTGTTAGTGATAATCCTTAGATGTTAGTGATAATCCTTAGTTGTTAGTGATAATCCTTAGTTGTTAGTGATAATCCTTAGATGTTAGTGATAATCCTTAGTTGTTAGTGATAATCCTTAGTTGTTGGTGATAATCCTTAGTTGTTAGTGATAATCCTTAGTTGTTGGTGATAATCCTTAGTTGTTGGTGATAATCCTTAGTTGTTAGTGATAATCCTTAGTTGTTGGTGATAATCCTTAGTTGTTAGTGATAATCCTTAGTTGTTAGTGATAATCTTTAGTTGTGATAATCCTTAGTTGTTGATGATAATCCTTAGTTGTTAGTGATAATCCTTAGATGTTAGTGATAATCCTTAGTTGTTAGTGATAATCCTTAGTTGTTGGTGATAATCCTTAGTTGTTAGTGATAATCCTTAGTTGTTGGTGATAATCCTTAGTTGTTAGTGATAATCTTTAGTTGTGATAATCCTTAGTTGTTGATGATAATCCTTAGTTGTTAGTTATAATCCTTAGTTGTTAGTGATAATCCTTAGTTGTTGGTGATAATCCTAAGTTGTTAGTGATAATCCTTAGTTGTTAGTGATAATCCTTAGTTGTTAGTTATAATCCTTAGTTGTTAGTGATAATCCTTAGGTTTTAGTTATAATCCTTAGTTTTTAGTGATAATCCTTAGTTGTAAGTGATAATCCTTAGTTGTTAGTAATAATCCTTAGTTGTTAGTGATAATCCTTAGTTGTTAGTGATAATCCTTAGTTGTTAGTGATAATCCTTAGTTGTTAGTGATAATCCTTAGTTGTTAGTGATAATCCTTAGATGTTAGTGATAATCCTTAGTTGTTAGTTATAATCCTTAGTTGTTAGTGATAATCCTTAGGTTTTAGTTATAATCCTTAGTTTTTAGTGATAATCCTTAGTTGTTAGTGATAATCCTTAGTTGTAAGTGATAATCCTTAGTTGTTAGTAATAATCCTTAGTTGTTAGTGATAATCCTTAGTTGTTAGTGATAATCCTTAGTTGTTAGTGATAATCCTTAGTTGTTAGTGATAATCCTTAGATGTCAGTGATAATCCTTAGTTGTTGGTGATAATCCTTAGTTGTTGGTGATAATCCTTAGTTGTTAGTGATTATCCTTAGTTGTTAGTGATAATCTTTAGTTGTGATAATCCTTAGTTGTTGATGATAATCCTTAGTTGTTAGTTATAATCCTTAGTTGTTAGTGATAATCCTTAGTTGTTGGTGATAATCCTTAGTTGTTAGTGATAATCCTTAGTTGTTAGTGATAATCCTAAGGTTTTAGTTATAATCCTTAGTTTTTAGTGATAATCCTTAGTTGTTAGTAATAATCCTTAGTTGTTAGTGATAATCCTTAGTTGTTAGTGATAATCCTTAGTTGTTAGTGATAATCCTTAGTTGTTAGTGATAATCCTTAGATGTCAGTGATAATCCTTAGTTGTAAGTGATAATCCTTAGTTGTTAGTGATAATCCTTAGTTGTTGGTGATAATCCTTAGTTGTTGGTGATAATCCTTAGTTGTTAGTGATAATCCTTAGTTGTTAGTGATAATCTTTAGTTGTGATAATCCTTAGTTGTTAGTGATAATCCTTAGTGTTTAGTTATGATCCTTAGTTGTAAGTGATAATCCTTAGTTGTTAGTGATAATCCTTAGTTGTTAGTGATAATCCTTAGATGTTAGTGATAATCCTTAGTTGTTAGTGATAATCCTTAGATGTTAGTGATAATCCTTAGTTGTTAGTGATAATCCTTAGTTGTTGGTGATAATCCTTAGTTGTTAGTGATAATCCTTAGTTGTTGGTGATAATCCTTAGTTGTTGGTGATAATCCTTAGTTGTTAGTGATAATCCTTAGTTGTTAGTGATAATCCTTAGTTGTTAGTGATAATCTTTAGTTGTGATAATCCTTAGTTGTTGATGATAATCCTTAGTTGTTAGTGATAATCCTTAGTTGTTAGTGATAATCCTTAGATGTTAGTGATAATCCTTAGTTGTTAGTGATAATCCTTAGTTGTTGGTGATAATCCTTAGTTGTTAGTGATAATCCTTAGTTGTTGGTGATAATCCTTAGTTGTTAGTGATAATCCTTAGTTGTTGGTGATAATCCTTAGTTGTTAGTGATAATCATTAGTTGTGATAATCCTTAGTTGTTGATGATAATCCTTAGTTGTTAGTTATAATCCTTAGTTGTTAGTGATAATCCTTAGTTGTTGGTGATAATCCTTAGTTGTTAGTGATAATCCTTAGTTGTTAGTGATAATCCTTAGTTGTTAGTTATAATCCTTAGTTGTTAGTGATAATCCTTAGGTTTTAGTTATAATCCTTAGTTTTTAGTGATAATCCTTAGTTGTAAGTGATAATCCTTAGTTGTTAGTAATAATCCTTAGTTGTTAGTGATAATCCTTAGTTGTTAGTGATAATCCTTAGTTGTTAGTGATAATCCTTAGTTGTTAGTGATAATCCTTAGTTGTTAGTGATAATCCTTAGATGTTAGTGATAATCCTTAGTTGTTAGTTATAATCCTTAGTTGTTAGTGATAATCCTTAGGTTTTAGTTATAATCCTTAGTTTTTAGTGATAATCCTTAGTTGTTAGTGATAATCCTTAGTTGTAAGTGATAATCCTTAGTTGTTAGTAATAATCCTTAGTTGTTAGTGATAATCCTTAGTTGTTAGTGATAATCCTTAGTTGTTAGTGATAATCCTTAGATGTCAGTGATAATCCTTAGTTGTCAGTGAAAATTCCTTATTTGTTGGTGATAATCCCTAGTTGTTAGTGATAATCCTTAGTTAGTGATAATCCTTAGTTGTTAGTGATAATCCTTAGTAGTTAGATCCTCATCATTTTGATATAAAGATTGACCATTTTAATTTACAAAAGTGATATTATTCATTAAAAATTACTCATGGCAGATCTCAAATTTCAAAGGAGCATTAGTACTGCACCAAGTATCTAGCTGTGTTTACACCTATCTGACTATTGTAGCTTTAGTGGTTTTAGATTGGTTTATTTTGTGTAAAGTCCTATTAACAGCCAGGGTCATTTAAGGACATACCAGGTTTTGGAGGTGGAGGAAAGCCAGAGTAACAGTAGAAGAACCACTTGCCTACAGTCAGTGCCAAGCAACTGCCCCACGTGGGTTTCAAACTCGCGATCCAGAGATGGAAGGCTAGTGATCAAGTGTTGATACACCTTAACCACTCGGCCACCGCAGCCCCGATGATTTAGTGGTATTGTTAACATAAATACCTCTTACTTTAAATAACACAATATATGACACCTGAAAAAATTCCAAGCAAACACTAGAACAGGTCCAATACAGATAGACATTTAATGTAAAAGGAACAACAACATATGACACTGCATAGTAAACAAAGGCTCTAAACCACCAACAGATGACATTCAAGGCTTTCAGCTGACAACAGTAGACAATGTTAAAAAAACATTAACAACAGAAGACAACATTAAAAATGGATGACAACATTAACAACAAATGACAACATTAACAACAGATGTCAACTTAAACAGAAGAGGACATCATAAACAACAGAGAACAAAATCAACAACAAAAGACAACATTAAAACAGGACAACATTAACAACAAAAGACAGCATTAACAAAATATGGTAGCATCAACAAAATATAAAAATTATTTACAACAAAAGACAACATTAACAGCAGATGACATCATTAATAACAAAGGACAACTTTAACAACAGAAGACAACAAACAAAATATGTCAACATAAACAACAGAGGACAGCATAAACAGCAGATGACAGAATTAGCAAAAGGTATCAACATTAATAACAATAGCAACATTGACAACAGATAACAACATTGACAACAGATAACAACATTGACAACAGATGACAACATTAACTCCATCAACAACAGATGACAACATTAACAACAGAAAACAACATTGACAACAGATGACAACATTAACAAGAGATGACAACATTAACAAGAGATAACAACATTGACAACAGATGACAACATTGACAACAGATGACAACATTAACAAGAGATAACAACATTGACAACAGATGACAACATTAACAACATAACAACATTGACAACAGATGACAACATTAACAACATATAACAACATTGACAACAGATGACAACATTGACAACAGATAACAACATTGACAACAGATGACAACATTTACAACAGATGACAACATTAACAACATATAACAACATTGACAACAGATAACAACATTGACAACAGATGACAACATAAACACCAGAGGACAACAATAACAAAGGACAGCATTAAAACAGATGTAAATATTATTGATAGATAACAACAATAGAAATATATGACAACTTAAAACCAACAGATGATAACATAAACAACAAAAGACAGCATCAACCACAAAAGACAACAAATGACAACATTAACAACAGAGGACACCATTAACAGAGGACAACATTAACAACAGAGGACAACATTAACAACAAAGGACAACATTAAGAACAGAAGACAACATTAACAACAGAGGACAACATTAACAACAGAGGACACCATTAACAGAGGACAACATTAACAACAGAGGACAACATTAACAACAAAGGACAACATTAAGAACATAAGACAACATTAACAACAGAGGACAACATTAAAAACATATGACAACATTAACAACAGAGGGCAACATTAAGAACAGGGCAACATTAAGAACAGGACAACATTAACAACAGAGTGCAACATTAAGAACAAAGGACAACATTAAAAGAGGGCAACATTAACAACAGAGGACAACATTAACAACATAGGACAACATTAACAACAGAGGACAACATTAACAACAGAGGACAATATTAAGAACAGAGGGCAACATTAACAACAGAGGGCAATATTAACAACAGAGGGCAACATTAACAACAGAGGACAACATTAACAACAGAGGGCAACATTAACAACAGAGGGCAACATTAACAACAGAGGGCAACATTAAGAACAGAGGACAACATTAACAACAGTGGACATAATTAACAACATATACAACAGAGGACAACAGATGACAACATTAACAACATGACAACATTTACAACAGTGGACAACATAAACACCAGTGGACAGAATTAACAACAGAGGACAACATTAACAACAGTTGGCAACATTAAGAACAGAGGACAACATTAAGAACAGAGGGCAACATTAAGAACAGAGGGCAATATTAACAACAGAGGGCAACAACAACAACAGAGGACAACATTAACAACAGAGGACAACATAAACACCAGTGGACAGAATTAACAACATATACAACAGAGGACAATATTAACAAAAGATGACAACATTAACAACATATGACAACATTAACAACATTCACAGCAGACAACAACATAAGCAATATATGACAACATTAACAACAGGACAACACTATAACAACCGGACAATATAATAAAACATTAGTAAAAGACGACAGTATTCACAACCAATGGCAACACAAATAACAGAGACAACATTCAGACAACAGGACAACATTAACAACAGAGGACAACATTAACAACATTCACGACAGATAGCAACATTAACTATAAGACAACATTAACAACAGGACAACAGAACACAACATAAGTAAAAGGAGACAACATTCACAATAAATGGCAACATAAACAACAAAAGACAACATTAACAACAGATGACAACATTTACAACAGAGGACAATAGATGACAACATTTACAATAGGGGACAACATATTAACAATAGAGGACAACATTTTTAATAGAGGACAACAGATGACAACATTTACAATAGGAGACAACATATTAACAATAGAGAACAACATTTATAATAGAGGACAACAGATGACAACATTTACAATAGAGGACAACATTAACAATAGAGGACAATATTCACAATTAACAGAGGACAATATTAACAACATATTGTAGCAGTAACAAAATATGAAAACATGACAGCATTTACAATAGAGGACAACAGATTACAACATTTACAATGGGGGACAACATTAACAATAGAGGACAACATTTATAATTAACAGAGGACAACATTAACAATTAACATAGACCAGCATTAACAACATATTGTAGCAGTAACTTCATCATTAACAAAAGACAGTTATGACCTGGATCCGTCTATGAAACCGCAAAATGTTAAAGCCTAAAAGTGTTTATTGCCGGAAAAGTTTATTATCCGTCTCCGAACTTATATACGATAATTAACCGGAAGTTGGTATTCTTTGAAGTCGTACTTGTGTTGATTGAGAAAATGGGAAAAGAAAAGGGAGGTTTCCTCACCCCTAAAGCGATAGCGAATAGAATCAAGTCCAAGGGCCTACAGAAATTGAGATGGTTTTGTCAAATGTGTCAAAAACAGTGTCGTGACGAGGTAAGACAATTGAAAGATACATAACGTACAAATCATGTCAAATCACAGGCGTCTGAAGTTCTGACAGTAAACTGAGATATAATACCATAGAAAAAATACGAGTATCTACTGGATACTCGTATTTTTTCTATGGTATTATATCTCAGTTTACTGTCAGAACTTCAGACGCCTGTGGTCAAATGTATCGGGCGACATACATGTAATGCATGATAGCCTATGTTTTTACTGGGACTCGCCATGGAATAATATTGTGTGGTAGACTAGATCAGGTGTACTCTTTACACAGATCACCGCAATACCTGTATAATGTACATAGTACATATAACTAGTAAAATAAATATCTACATTGAGTTATCTCCCTTATTCTGGCACGTTATATTAGCCTAATGATAGGCCAAGCCTATAACAGTAGAGAATCTGAATGGAATTTGTTATATGTTACAGCCAGTACTAGTGTAGGAAATTAAGTTCGATGTTTCGGTGACTATACACTTTCACTTTCATCAGACATGCATAGTATTGTTTGATATAATTATTATTCTTTGATCAATTTAAACAACAAATCAAGACAAACATTGAAAAAGGCAATAACAGACACATCATCACAGACACAACTGATGATCAGAACCTGTAAATAATTTAACATCATTTTAACAATATTCAAGACAATTTATATTTTAGAAGAATGGTACTTGAAATGTTACTCTTATTCAATTGTGGTTCCACTGAATTATCAATGTGCCAATCCATTAAAATTTGATACTGCAGTTAATTAACTTTCAAATTTAAGTTTCTACAAATATATGCCTGTTTACAGTATAATGTTTTTGTGTTTGCAGAATGGCTTCAAGTGTCACATGATGTCAGAATCTCACCAGAGACAACTGTTGTTATTTGCAGAAAATCCGGATAAATACATTGATGACTTTTCAGAGTAAATATCATTTTCATTACATTTAGTCATATCTCAACCAGTATAAATAATAAAAGATTGAGTCAGATGATTCATACTGGTGAATATGTACTATATGTAATGGTGTTTGTAATGCATTAAGGTAGCAGTGTACAGTAAAAATGCCAAATTCTGAAAAATATGGCACATGTTTTAGATATGTAAACATTGCCAGTTAACCTTACATATAACCTCTAATAAAGTATATATATTTGAAATCTGTACAACATTTGCAATTTTAATAGAGCTCTGAAGGATAAGTAAACTGATATTTTCTGTGATTTTTAGAGCTGTGAATACCATGGTAACAGCTTAACAAATTCTCAAAAATTGCTAAATATTATGATATTTGACCCAAAATGGCACAATTCTCTACACAATTTTTTTTCTGAAACCTATTTAAAATTAGATATCTCTATCCCAAAGACAGAATTAATCTTGTTTGGACATATGTTGTAAATTAAGTTTTTCCGCTATCTTACCTTTTCTGTGGGCTTCCATTTTGCGCTGTAGGCAAAACTAAATTTCCTGTGTAAACACACGTTCGGAAAATCCGGAACCAATTTATTGATTTTTGTTTTAATAAATGTGAAGCCTGTATGTACTACTTCATACTGAATATACCAATTATAGTGTACATTTATTTTTTCATTTTTTATGCATATCATAATACAGGAGTTATTTGCTTAACAAAAAAATTGCCCATGGCCAGGCTGTCTTACCGTGGTGTGCTACCTAAGAATTATTTTGATTCTATAATACGATAGTTGAAAAAGACAATATTCATAAAGAAAATTGCTGATTTTACAGAAAATTAATTCCCGAGATTGAATCTTGGTAATGAAACCATTGATCTGTTAAGTTAATTTGTATTCTTTGATATATAGTGAACAGAGAAGCAACATCAAGCTAAAACTGGCCTAACTGATTATTAAAACTCCTCTTTGTTAGAGGTACACCAAAAATCACTAATTCTCTTAGCTACCGAAGTATGAAGTCTATATTTATATTTATGTAGAACTTTACCATTTTGACATTGTAGTACGTGACATACACTTATTGTACCTTGTATTTATGTCAGTTTGGTAAAGTTCAGACTCAAATTACTTACTGACTTTTTTACCGATCATCTTCTTATTCTTTTGTTTAGGCAATTTGCAAATGAGTATCTGGAGTTATTGAGTCGTAGATTCAACACAAAGCGTGTCCATGCCAACATTGTGTACCAGGAGTATATAGCCTACAGGGAGCATGTTCATATGAATTCCACACAATGGGAAACACTCACAGAATTTGTCAAGTGGCTTGGAAAAGAAGGTTTGTTTATTGTTTACTTCTGCCCCCCACCCCTCAGGGGGAAGAAGAGAGAAAATTTAAAGATAATCAAGCATGGATTGGGAAAATCCAGTATTTCATAGGTCCTAGGTACCGGTATCAGTCATTTTCCACTCTAATGAAAATGCTAATTGGCTATTTGCTTTTTATCTAATCATATGATTTTCATATATTCAGTTCACAACTTTTATGTGCAAATGGTCCATGGCTCCTATCCTTCTCAATCCCATATTACAGTTTAAATTGCTTGTATCAATTATTTGAATTTACAAGATGTACATGTGCAAGACATGACTTATGTCCCTTTATACAGGAAAGTGTGTAGTAGATGAAACAGAAAAAGGATGGTTTGTGGCATATATTGACCGAAACCCTGAGACAATACGCAAACAGGAACAGGTGAAAGCTAAGGAGAAGATGGACTTAACAGATGAAGAGAGGACATCAAAATTTATACAGCAACAGATTGAGCGTGCTGCTGAGAAGGACAGCACATCCAAAGCAGCAGAATTTACTGAACTGAAGAGGGAAAATGAAGAAGAGAAAGGTATAATTCAAAAAAGTGATTAACCAAAAATTAAGGATGTTTCTGATGAAAAACTCTAAACATAGTCTATATGCGGAAGCAATCTAATTAAAATTAGACTTGTAATTTCCATTCCACTACGATACTCTACGATACATTGCAATACAAGATCTAACAATACCCCGTTGGAGGTCATCTCGGCATGACCTTTGAGCTTCAAATATAAGCCAATGAAAACTGGTCAATGATGTCATTATTCAGCCAATGACAAAGAGTGTTATATGAGCCTTTGAGCCTTCGTGTGCGTCTCCTTAGAAATACATGTAAGCAAAATTTTTACAAACATTACTGATAGATTATCTTAATGGCCATTGTAATAAAAAAAAATTGCTTATCCTCTGGACGTTACATTGAAAGAAGAACAGAAAACAATTAAACAATATCTTGTCAACAGGATGGATTGTGTTGCCAACTGGATTTCGAAAAATCGTTACCTTACACGTTATTCCCTTTCAATCTAATTTTTTTTTCATGAAGCTGTTGCCTTCACTGCCTATCTCTCATACAATGAAGGAAAAACCATACAAACAGCACATGTTTGTTTAATTATAAATTTGTTGAGGTTTTCTCGGTGAGCCGAAGTGGGCAAAGCCATATTGTTTACCGTTGCTATCGACCATCTGAATCCCTCGGGACGTTACGTAAGTATTTATACTTCTGAAGAATGAAATCACACTGAAAATTTCATAGGCGGAGCGCTGATTGGCTGACCTCAAAGGTCATGCTGAGATGACCTCTTGGGGGGAGTTGTTAAATCGTGTATTGCAGTGTATCGTAGTGGAGCATAAATTATAAGTCTCATCTTAATTAGATTGTATGGGGAAGGTACATCTCATAATATTCTTTACAAAATATTATGAATTTTGATATTCTAACAAAATATGGTATTTTCCCCACTGTTTCAATGCTTTCTTTTTTTCCATTTCACTCCAATCAGTTGCCTGAATTATTTAAAATCCATATACTTGTTTGAAAACAGAGCTCAAATAAGTATTTAGAAATGAGTTTAGAAAAGAAGTATTCGCAGTTAGTTTTTACCCCAAATGCTATAGATGAATACATGTAAAAGTATTCAGGTTCTTTCATGGAGTTCTTTATATATCATGCTTGTCTTTCTTTCACATTTTTGCCAGAAGTTTGGTGACAACTTACATTAAAGTGCAAGTACAAGAAAATACATTAAAAGGTTATGTTTGGAAAAAACATAAAACAGTATGGAACACCTCCATGGTAAACCAGATAACAAAGTTATTTAACCAAAGATTTAAATGCATCTTATATAACCTGTTTTACTAGTTAGGGACTGCCGTTATTTCTGTTGAACAGTCATGTTTCCCGCATTACTAGTTCGATAGAATAACCTGAACTGTTCCAATAGATTTATGTATTTTTTATGCCCAGCCATGAGTAGGGCGGGGGGTATATAGTGCTACCCATGTCCGTCACGTCCTGTCCTATTCCCCCCTGTCCCCTCTGTCCCATCGCGTCCTCTCTGTCCCATCGCATCCCTTCCATCCCGTCGCACTTCAACCAGTTCCATCCCAATGCAATGTAACTAGCTGATCTCAGGAACTGCTGATGCAATCCTCACCAAACTGTGTTTCAGGATCGAGCATTTATGTCTTGCATACATTTTCCAGTATAATATACATGTACAATACTTTTTGTTAATAGTTTTATCTAATGATTTTGCAACAGAAATGCTAGTATATTTGCCTATTGTTGATATTGATTAATCGTAGTGATTTTATATCTCTTTCCTTTGTAGTAACTATGAGTCTCTCCGGTCTAGTAAAGAAGAAGGAGGAAAAAGTCAAGTAAGTTTCCTATTTATTTCAGTTATAAATCTAGATTGATTACGGATTCACATTTTATATCAGCTGGTAAAATTATATACAGTCCCATTATCATTATTGTGTATTGTATTAGCAAAAAAAAATCAGTTTATGAACAAAAGACCCAGAAAGATTCTACAAATTTATTTACACATTTGATATTGGGCTAAGGGGCGTAATATTGGGCTAAGGGGCTATAACATCTGTGGCACTTGACTAAACTTCAGTTAGACATGGTTAGATGTAAAAGGTTAGCATACAGTATAGCAGAAAAAGCTGTAGCCGAGTTCATGTCACTGAAGAGTTGCAAGCTTGATAAAAGAATTCTTGGGGGACTTACAAATACGAAATGAAGTAAGATGCCCAAATTGATGCTGCAGAGCGGGGTGCCTAAACCCTAACTTCCATAAAAGAAGGGGGAAGGCATGATTATCCATGTTCGGAAACAGCTGGCAAGTGTTGTCTCAAATAAAATGCCCTATGAATTTAGAAGCTGTTATAGTCCCCAACATCACCTATAATGGTCAACTGGCAGTGTGGTGGTGACCGTGGTGGATACATGTAAGAATAACCTGCCTGGTGCTGATGAAGTCTTTAGAAACACTGACCAATCATGTGACCTAATTGTCCTCTGTGACAGATCACTGACAATTAAATAATCACATGTAACTTGTACATACCTACCACTGACTTACATAGCTTATATTCCTACTTATTCTAATTCCATAAACTGATGCTTATAACATGTACAGTAAAACCTCACTATATGGTCACCTTCCGTTCTCCGCGATTTTGGCGATATAACAAGTTTGGCGGTATATCAGGTTCGCCGTTAAAACCCGAGTTTGCTGTCCAAACACTATGAATAGTGCTTCCATAACAACTGTAGACTTTGAAAATCAAAAACAATTTATTCATATAAAAAAATTGCATCAAATTTTACATATATATCCTTTGATAAGAAGTAATTGTTAAATTTGATTATTTTCCTGAGAATGTCATTGTAATTGGCATCACATGATCTACAGTAATTGTAACATGAGTCTCAATGTTACCTCATTTTACTGTGTGCATGTTTTACCCGGTGCCAAAAATGTATCAATTGTCATCTGTTTTACCTTCAACCGACAAGCTAACAAAACAAACTGTTGAAGAGGTAAACATTTCTGAATGTCTGATTCAGCTGTAGAATGCATGTGGTCTAGAAATCTGACATTTCATCATTAACTCTCGCGAGTAATGTTTTTAGATCTGTGTCCGGGGTTTACAGTATTATTAACGTTGCGTCATCAAGTGGTACGATTCCTCTGTGTATCCGACATCTTACTGTTGTCTCTGGAGTAACCGAGTCGCATGATATTTTAACAAAGCGTGTAGCGGTATCACAAAAGTGAGTTTTATTCATCAAACTTACGAAACTTACCTAAAGAAAGACCACAAAGCACTAGCCATGGTTCATTGATTTCATGTGTGTACACGCGCTCACGGTGTGAACAGCTTATTATCTGTCGGTCGGCAGTCAGGCACATAACAATAACATAATAAACACACAACCTTCTGGACTCAATTTGGCAATATTAACGAGGTCAAGATGATATTGTTTTTACCATTTGGAAATATGATGGAGGTATGCAAGTTTGGCGGTAAATTGGATGCATTAGAGTGGGAGGAAATCCGTTCTGAATAAATTCATGGCGATAAGCAAATTTGGTGGTATAACGGGTGGCAATATAACGGGGTTTTACTGTATACACTGTATATAAAAGCATAGACATGGATGTTTTTCCACAAAATGCACTTATTTGTAAAATATTTTATCTGTTTCAGAGTCAGTACTGATAATCTTTTTACAAAACCAGTAGACACCTCTGTCACTAAAATTGGGGAAAGCAGTACATCCAGTGTTACCAGGGAAACTTCAAAACCCAAACTGGCAGGACAGAAACGGAAATCAGCCCTGGATGAAATTATGGAGGTAAATTATACTGCACATATATGTATAGTCTTATGTGTGATGAAACCTGAATACCCTCAGAAAGCCGTGTGGTCATTGGTCAGACAGCTAACCTTACCATTTCATGTCCAATTGAGAAATCAAACCACAGCTGTTTTGGTGATACCTAATTGTGTTGCCCACTTTGCAACCTGACAATGTATTTCTTATCTGTGACCTTTTCAGTTTGAAGAGCAGAAGAAGGAGAAAATGAACAGAAAAGATTACTGGCTACATGAAGGCATTATAGTAAAGGTTGTCACAAAGAAACTCGGGGATAAGTACTACAAGAAAAAGGCTTTTGTAAAGGTAGGAATATTTACTACTGAGTTGAAATGATCTTTTCAACTAGACATTTTTGCATTCAATGCCCAGTTTATTAGCTCTTTCCCAGAAAAAGAATCTGAAATGATTCTAAATGTTCGGGAAGTCTTTTTAGCCGAGACTCCTCTGACATAAACACTGACGGGAGACATTTTGAAGGACAGTTGTCTGGTGTGAGGCCAGATGGCCTGAAATCTTTTGTTGTTACAAAGATTTGTGTGCAGACAAAATAAGTCCAATAAGACATTACACACTCCTTACATAAATTGAACATTTCCCTGTTTGAGTGATGATAGTGAAACACTGGTACATGCAGATCTGTCTCTTTTAACAGAGGCACTTTTTGTCACTAGATTGGAGAGCCATGTTAAATGAAGTTCTAGTATCCCTATTAATATATTTTGATTCACAAATGTACTTGATTTTATTTAGGGATAGAAGTTACACTTCCATATCAAATATGCATTACCTGGTAATATCATGCATCGTAGTTGTTAACAAAAGTATATGAGGCAAATTTTCAACTGAGCAGAGAAGAGGCTAGGAGAATATTTCCCTGCATACAGTACTCAACACGAGTGAACTTATATAATTTTGTGTTACTTTTCAGGAAGTGATTGATCTGTACAAGGCTGTGATAAAGATGATAGACAGTGGTGACAAAATGAAAGTTGATCAGACACACTTGGAGACTGTCATACCAGCTATAGGTAAAACAAATGGGTCACACAGTAGAACTAACTCTGTCATTTTGCCTATATGTAGAAGGGCTTGAGTTGACTGGCACTAGTGTTTGACTCATCAGAGGGATAAGTGATAAAGAAAATTAAGAACTTATTTAGGTTTCATTTTTTGTCTTTGATTTTTGTAGAAAATCAGGACTTTAAATGTATTTATTGAAGAATACCATTGTAATAACATATATATTTTTATATAATAAACCTTGATTAGAATTTCTGTAAATGTAATCATTCTAATTACTGTTTTATCATATAACTGGCCTGTTACTCCATGTAATATGAATATATGTCATGCATATCGTAAGACATATCGAATAACACAGCATAATAATTTATGATGTCACATTTAATGTATGATTCCATTGCATGATTGTCTCAGAAGAGAAACACATATCGTCTGAGTCAAAATTTGTCTGTGTCTTATATTGATTAAAGAGTTTTCACTTACATTCTCATAAATATGTGATAGACAGAATCTTACACATGAATGGTGAACATATAGAATTTATTAAAGTTGTTCAGTAATCATTTGATATGCCATTCGCCTCAAGGCTTGTGGTGTATCAAATTGTTAAACTTGTTTAATAAATGTCATTTGACATATCCACTCGTGTAAGATCCTGTATATATTATGGGGGTTTCTTCTCTAGTTCACATTATTACATGACTACCTGTTTAATATTAAGATGATTCAATTTATTATAAACATCCAATTAACGATACCTATAGGATATTTACTTAAATTCCTAAAAGTTTGGTTTTTGATGTATGTACTCTTGACCTCTGTTTGATAAATCTTGTTTTTTGTCTACAGGTAAAACGGTCATAATTGTAAATGGAGCGTATCGAGGATATGAAGCCATACTAGAAAGCATTAAAGAGAGGAAGTTTTGTTGTACAGTGTCCATCAAATCGGTTAGTAAAGAAGACATGATGATGCTGCATAATTTTGAACATCAATTAAATATTCTAATCTCAAACTTTTAAAACTAGAATAAGTCCTTTTTTTTCTGTACATAATGAGAAATCAGTGATTGGATTAAGGGTAATCTAATTGTCCATTGAGAAAGAGGCTGTCATAATGTATTATCACACCTAGTTATTACATGTACAATGTATTTTTCCCTCTAATTAAGACCTGTAATTGTATTTCTGATGTTCAATGCTGATTACTCTCTTTTAAGAAAGTTTCTTTTAAGAATTCATTTTTGATAGTAGGTACATTATGTGCTATCACATGTATAGTAGTGTTACAGGTATATATATCATATTTAACTGATCATTTAGTGACTAATTACAAAAAAATATGATTATTTGTGAAGTATTCTTAGGTATATAAAGAAATTAAATCTCATCCTGATGAAGACTTTATTGTAACACAGAGGTTAGAATAAGGATTTTAAATATCATTGATCACTTAAAGAACGTTCAGAGGAAAGATGCCAAATTTTGTTTTGTTGAAAAAATGTTTTCTTAAACAATGTGTTGTTAATTTCAGGGTCCATTAAAGGGGAGGATGATTGATAATATAAAATATGAAGATATAAGTAAAATTTATCAGCCATCCTGAGGAGAATGAACAGTAGACGAGAAATATTGAGGATGATGAAACAGTGAATACTCATATCGCATATGAGGAAGGTATCAGCACCCAGCTGTTTAACAAGAATTGCTGGAGAAAAAGTAGAGAAACAGCCAAAAATGAATGGCTATGGAATGAAGTTACTGCACTCTATAAATGATCCAGTCATAATTGCATGCAGGCGATATTAAAGAGTGCCTTCAACAGAAAATGCAAGAAAATTTTTTTTATTATAAACCTCCAGCTATAAAGTTACATCAGTGGTCATACCTGCCTTCCAAACCACTTGGAAGAGTATTATTTATAGAACTTTTATCAAATAGAACATTCTGTAGAATATCACAGACAAATACCCATAGACGCTCCTCAGTTTAGCATTCTACTCTCACAAAGGAACGCTAACATTCACTCCAAATAATACCTTGGCAGTATACCCAATACCTTAGCAGTATACCCAATACCTTGGCAGTATACCCAATACCTTGGCAGTATACCCAATACCTTGGCAGTATACTTAATACCTTGGCAGTATACTTAATACCTTGGCAGTATACCCAATACCTTGGCAGTATACCCAATACCTTGGCAGTACACCCAATACATTGGCAGTACACCCAATACCTTGGCAGTACACCCAATACATTGGCAGTACACCCAATACCTTGGCAGTATACCCAATACCTTGGCAGTATACCCAATACCTTGGCAGTATACCCAATACCTTGGCAGTATACTTAATACCTTGGCAGTATACCCAATACCTTGGCAGTATACCCAATACATTGGCAGTGTACTTAATACCTTGGCAGTATACCCAATACCTTGGCAGTATACCCAATACCTTGGCAGTATACCCAATACCTTGGCAGTATACCTAATAGCAAGTGATTGTCAAATTACTATTTATCTGAGGAAACAAGTGAATTTCTACATAACAAGTAGTGTATGTACAGTCGTTTGTAGGTCTACTGACTTTTTATGAAGCAAGTGAGAAAGTGGATGATTACCATGAAGAGGAGGAGAATGTGTATGGAGTAATTTAATATTATATTCAGATTTTAATGAATGTGTTGTGTATTTCTAAATTGGTTGCACTTATAAGTGAGAAGCATGTGAGGTATGGAATTTCATTGATTGAAATCATTTGTGGGTGTGTATAAATGTACTGTATATTTATTGCTGAGGGCTATTCCAGTAAAATATATGTGATATGGTGGAATTTCCAAAATAAAGAAATTTTATACATGGTGGGTGCTGGAGAAAATGTGTCTTATTATAGGTTCTGTTTTAATTAAATCACTTTAGTTGGAGATTCCGGTGTACAAACCTGGAGTCCTGCTGTTGTGTAGATATAGATCTTTAACTGAAAATGCTCTGGTTTTTACAGAATTATATCAAACGTTATCATACATGTACATGATTAGATACATCATTTCATTAAATGCATCGATTCATGTAACATGCAGTAAAATGTCATGTCAAAATCATTAAATTTTGATATTAATGTGAAGAATAAATGTGTTAAGAACTTTGTTTATTTTCTTTTTTCACAGAAACTTGGATTACTTAACAAACTTCACTGTAATTTATACTCGGCGAAACTCTTCTTTACACTAAGTCTGTATGCCTAGTATTGGCCTTACAATGAGGCATAAATTAGTGTACAGGTGAGTGGTATACAGTGTACAATATATAATTGTCGTTGACAGAAAACCCAATAAATACTTTACAAATCTAGCACAATTTGTTATAGTTTTCCAACACACAGACGTGACAGTAAACCTGATTTGTTTAGCTTGCATGGTATGAAGTGCTAGTGAGCTTATGGTATAGTACAGAAGTGGGTATCTGTCTGTTAGCTTTTAACTTCTTTCTAGAAAACTATAAGCAACAGAGAACTGATATTTAGCCAGGAGGTACATATAGAAATGTACATTTAAGTTTCCTCATAGCAATGACCTTGACTTATTTTCAAGGTCACAAAGGTCAAAAATGACTTCAAGAATCTTCTCAAGTTCCATAAGGCCCATAAGGCTGATATTTTGCCAGCAGGTAACTATGACAGAGTGGTATGAAAGTTCCTCATATAAATGACCTTGACCATGAGGTCACAAGGGCCAAATAGTTAAACAATTCATTTGCGAATCTTCATCTCAAAAGACCCAGGGCATTCATCTCTGACTGGTAGGTTTCTGCTAGTCAGTGCTATACATTTTTGCATTGGTTATGTTAACACCAACATGTATTTTTTGGTATTTCAATACCATTATCTGACTTGGACAATGTATCTATACAAAGCCCTACATTATGATTCACCAATGCATCTGTGAATCATTGGGAAAAAAATACCATTATTCATTACTGGCCATACGAACGATTCGTAATGGTCACATAAAACTAACCATACGGTATATGTTATGATTTTAATATTATTGCTATAACAAAACCACGTCTAGTTTTCCTGGGCCTGACATTTAGGGTTCCTGTGAGAGATGCTGTGTGGTCCCTCGTCAACTTGTTCTCCCCGACATTCCAGTCCCTTCTCACAAGGGCAGTATGTCTGGTAAAGTTCGTGGTTGAAGATGTCATGAGATAGGAAAGGCATACATGTCTCGTTCTGAAAATAAAACAAAAGTAATCCTTGTACGAACACACAGGAAAAACGACACATAATTTCATTAAAAAAAATAGTTGAATATTAATCCATGTTGCAGTGGCGTAGGAAGTCGTCAAAAAGTGGGGGGGGGGGGGGGGGGGGGGGGGGGCAATATTATTTTTAACCTTAAATTTTACGCACTATACCAATCGTATGCCATCTCCGCAAAGTTAGCCAATAATCATCATTTCAACATCCCTATGATAATTTATGTAGTACAAAATAAGTTATTTATATATAATTATATCATATTTATTATTCATAGTAAAACATGAATCACCAGGCGCGGATCCGGGGGGGGGGGGGGGGGGGGGGGTGTTCCAGTAATTTAGTGATAATGCGAGCGCCCCCCGCTTCCTACGCCACTGCTGTTGTATAGTAACGTCGATAAATAATCTTATGTCCGCATTGTTCGAAATTGTCAATTCGTCAGTGTTTTTAATCTTATCTTTAAAAAAACAGTCATTAATTTATTACAGATACACTGTCAAATGCACTAAAGGAAACTTTCATAAAGACATGGGGCAAAAAATCAAAAGAAAAGGCGCGAGTAAAAAACGAGAAAACCATGCACAGATACAGGACTCGTTTTATGAAATAATAACATACATGTATAAGAGTACATATTCCCGTTTATATGAACTCTTAGAAAGTACATGTTATTATTTTATAAAACGAGTCCGGCATTTGTGAATCATGCGTGGTCTGCGAAGGAAGAATTCTTGCCATTACTATCGCTCCGTAATCCAACGCGTCGTAGCAAAAATTGGCCCTATACGAGGCGAGGGCAGATTGATATGTTGTGAGCCTCATATTGAAGGATTTGAATTTTGCCGGACCTATTGTATTATTTTTCAACATAATCCCCTTCAGTATCTATACACTCTTGCCAGCGGTGTTTAAGGGCCTCAGTGCCACTTTATAGAACTCCCTTTCTTGGCTGTTCAGAAAGTCTCCACTGCATGTATGACGTCATCATCTGACTGAAAGTGGGTGTCTGAAATAGCTTTTTCAGTTTTGGAAATAGATGGAATAAGGTAGATGCTCAATCAATTTAAAGCGACAATCGTGAATGGCAGCCATGGTAATGACAGACTTGTCAACAGAAGCATTGTCCTGATGGACTAACACCTTTATTAGTGAGCTCAAGTTTAAGATTTTTCCGTAACTGTCCAAGAAGTGAAGCATATCTATCAGCAGAATACCATCTGCATCCTACGAAACCGAGGCCATAACCTTCCCAGCTGATAAAACAGTCTTTGTCTTCTTTGGCGGGGGAGAGCCAGGGTGCTTCCATTGTTTCGATTGTTGTTTGGCCTCTGGGGTAAAATGATGGACCCATGTTTCATCCATAGTGAAAAATCTCTGAAGATAGTTGGCAGGATCTTCCTCAAAAAGGTTAAGATTAGCACGCGATAATGTGCGCATGGTGTGGTTCTGATCAACTGTCAGAAGTCTTGGTACCCATCGGGCCGAAAGCTTTCTCATTGGGAGATTCTCGGTCAGAATGGATTGTACTGTTTCCTGTGAAATGGCTAATCTATTGGCTGAATATCTTCCTGTGACTCGTCTGTCAGTCATAACAATATCATGAACTTTATTGGCCATTTCTGGGGTTGCAACATTTACAGACCTTCCAGGTCGGGTGTCATCCTCAAGGCTCTGTCGGCCGCGCTTAAATTCCACCACCCACCTTTTCACCGTAGCATATGAACGGGCATCTTTCCCGAGTGTGGCTGCCATATCGTTATGGATATCCTTAGGTGTTAAACCTTTTGATGCAAATATTGGATCACCGCTCTTTCACCGAATTCGTCCATTTCGCAAAGGCCGCTTGTCTTGTTTACTTTAGAGTGCTACCTCGTCGATATAAACTAACCAAATGAGACCAGTTTTTAGGTACACATCACTATATAGTCAGAGAATAGTAGGGCATCCCCGAGTACCTCCTTCTATACGAGGCTCACAACATATCAATCATCCCTCGTGTTTCAAATCAAAGTAATGGTAGAACATGTGGCTAATGGCCCGTGGACCTTAGGAATATTAGGCGGTCATCATCTTAGAGTGTGATAAAGAATCTCCAGCCCTCGAGGTGATATTCCTGATTGTATAACCTCATGAACCTGGAGACATCGTCGGATATCCACGGTTGATTGCACTACGCTACAACCGTGGGTATCCGGCGATGACCCGAGGGTTGACGATTTCTTTGTGACGTCCCCAAGGGATGACTATTTTCATCATAACCGCGAATTCTACCCATTTATGACATTGATGGAAGGATATTTCGCTTACATGCAACAACTTTCTTCTAGCCCTTTGATATTGTAGATGGTTATAGGTCTGATGAGGATTTTTAGTCCCCAAGGTGTGCCGTAATCTAGTCCGCTAAATCTGACCATAATCGCAAGCTCGCCTCGTTGGGCTATACACTCAACATATGTTATATATATGATAACATATTTGGTGTATTGAAAGTCGAGGCGAATACCAGTGACCAAACATTCTGACCGGTAGCTATATAAGGCGACCGGTCTGAATATTGGAGTCAGAGATTTTATTGCGAACGGTCAGAATTTTGGAACCTGTGCATGTTTAGAGGATTATCCGCAACCCTGCATGCTGCGTTTGTATTTTTACAAATACATTTAGTGACACATGTTCAGAATAAACCTACGTATTGACCTTGTTTTAAAAGCATACAGTTTCAAATTTAAGAAAACGGTAATGAGGTCAGTCACCTTAGTGACAATATCTTCTCAACTTCTTGATTTATTCAGACTGGTTATGATTTTCTTAGCATCTCTTCTGGAGTTAAACTCTTTTTACTCCTTGAATCTCTGACGAGTCCAAGGACGAATCAATTGTATGACAACATTTTATTAGCCCACCATCATCAGATGGTGGGCTATTCAAATCGCCCTGCGTCCGTGGTCCGTGGTCCGTCCGTCCGTCCGTCCGTCCGTAAACAATTCTTGTTATCGCTATTTCTCAGAAAGTACTGAAGGGATCTTTCTCAAACTTCATATGTAGGTTCCCCTTGGTGCCTAGTTATGCATATTGCATTTTGAGACCAATCAGAAAACAACATGGCCAACAGGCAGCCATCTTGGATTTTGACAATTGAAGTTTGTTATCGCTAATTCTCAGAAAGCACTGAAGGGATCTTTCTCAAATTTCATATGTAGGTTCCTCTTGGTGCCTAGTTATGCATATTGTATTTTGAGACCAATCGGAAAACAACATGGCCGACAGGCAGTCATCTTGGATTTCGACAATTGAAGTTTGTTATCGCTAATTCTCAGAAAGCACTGAAGAGATCTTTCTCAAATTTCATATGTAGGTTCCTCTTGGTGCCTAGTTATGCATATCACATTTTGAGACCAATCGGAAAACAACATGGCCGACAGGCAGCCATCTTGGATTTTGACAATTGAAGTTTGTTATCGCTATTTCTCAGAAACTAATGAAGGGATCTTCCTGAAATTTCATATGTAGGTTCCCCTAGGTTTCTAGTTATGCATATTGCATTTTGAGACGAATCGGAAAACAACATGGCCAACAGGCAGCCATCTTGGATTTTGACAATTGAAGTTTGTTATCGCTATTTTTAAGAAAGTATTGAAGGGATCTTCCTGAAATTCATATGGAGGTTCCCCTTGGTGCCTAGTTATGCATATTGTATTTTGAGACTAATCGGAAAACAACATGGCCAACAGGCAGCCATCTTGGATTTCGAAAATTGAAACTTGTTATCGCTATTTCTAAGAAACTAATGAAGGGATCTTCCTGAAATTTCATATGTAGGTTCCTCTTGGTGCCTAGTTATGCATATTGCATTTTGAGACCAATCGGAAAACAACATGGCCAACAGGCAGCCATCTTGGATTTTGACAATTGAAGTTTGTTATCGCTATTTCTCAGAAAGTACTGAAGGAATCTTTCTCAAATTCCATATATAGGTTCCCCTTGGTGCCTAAATCTTAAATTTTATATATAGGTTTACCTTGTTTGAAAAGTACTAGAGGCTTCTTCTGAATTTACACAGATTAGTAAGACTTAGAAGAAGAGAAAAGTAGAGAAAAGATCAATCTGACATGGAACCTATAAAGAACATTCAATGGTGGGCGCCAAGATCCCTCTGGGATCTCTTGTTATCCTATCCATGTAATTAAATTCATATCCACAACAGCTACCATTAAATGGTAGACTTACCAACACTCGTGATGGGTGGCAGTAACCATGGTCATGGTCGTTGCCGAAGATAGAACCACCAGATTGTCCCTCAAATAGGAACCTCTTCTTCTTGCCTATACCAAACCCACCGTGGACACAACATAGATCCTGAGCACAGTCACTCTGATGGGAACACTGACCATTCAGAGGAACGCTCCCAGCCGGCTTCAAAGTCGACTGACTCCTCACCTGTGGAAATTGACAAAAATGTAGAAAACAAAACTGTCCGTATTAGTTATGTATCTTTAAACAAAAATAGAAATTGTAAAGAAGTATTTTTTAGACAAAGCCGACTCCATTCTCGATACTCCCGAATTTACAATTTCTTTAGTTATTTCTGCGAACATTTAATATCGCGATAGGTAAACTATAGCGTGTTGGTTATTTCAGGCATTGGGAACTGCACCTGGTCAGTATTTATAGAAACAAACTCTAGCCTCTACTCTACTGTTGATAGAGTACAAACACAAACCCAGACACTTGTGGCTTGCATCTTTTCCATATGGAACGCATACATCACAAAGTAATGAACATGGAGGAATTTTTTAGGCCAAATGACGCGTATTTACCTCCTCGTGTAAATGTTATGACTCTTCATAATGGCTGTTTATTTGTGGAATCTGACGTCATTGTTCAGGTTATCGGGTACACTATTTCACGTGAAGCTGGGGTGATCATCTACATCTAGTATAACGAATATCCATACCCTGTCTACACTCAGCTCTCCATCAGGTACATGTATAAATCTACGTATGCCAATTGCAAGGAAATGTATACAACATATCTGATACCTTAGAGAAATCGCGAGCAGTTCAATGTGTAATGAGCATTTTTGCCCTGTTCTAATTCTTTCCATGTTTCTCATCACCCAATCCCCCACATACAGTAAAGCTGTGTTTACTAACAAAGACACACAGCAAACTGACACAGGTATTGGCGTGAATGGCTAATCCATTCAGGGTTTCCGACATTTATTTATTGTACTGATTCTACTTGTTCGAATATTAAAGTTCAGTACAGTGGACCCGCGATAATCCGGACGCCGATAGTCCGGAAAACTCACGGTCCGGACGTAAATGCACGGGAACGGATTTCCGTAACGTTATTTGTACTCACCAGTCCGGAAATTCGGATCAAATTTCTTAATAAATGTTACAAAACATCACATGCAAGATTGTTTGAGTGAAGGTGCGGCAACAAATACCGCGAGCAAATTTACTAACAAATCATGAAAAATTTTAAATAAAAAAAAACCAATTTAGTGTGCGCTGCGAGCGGGCTGCCCCAACCCCTTAACAAGTTAGAGGGAGGTATGGATTTTGCCGTGCTCTAGTTACGGAACTGCTGGTTAGTGTTTTCTCATTAAATTATAAACAATTACAAACAAGGTTGCGTGATACATGGAGTTGACATATAAGAATTAAATGGATTTGTTTTCATTTTCATTGCGGCTATGAATATCCCGTGGGGCTCGTTAGCATTAGCTCACCTCGGAAGATAAATAAATAGCTATCTTTGGCGGCAATGAAAATTAAAAATATCCATTTAATCAATACATTTACATTAGGGTGATTTGGAATAAAAACAAATAAGAACATAGTCATTTTTAATTTTTTACTTTTGATAGCTATATACGAAAAGATGCAAGTTAATATAACAGTCGGTGATCCCGCCAATTTATATTACCATGCCATCGTTTACCGTGTCTTTCCCAAGTTTCCTGTTTTTTTATCCTTTTTTTTTATTCAAAACCAAAAAACATCAACTAATATCAAATGCAATAATTCGTGTTAAATTAGATTTATTTTAAGTGAACATATAGCAACAGCAAAAAACACAATTTATGCAAATGAATCGAGGACTATTTTCTGGCGTATTGATATCAAATGAAGTATGGTGTGGAAAGTTAGCACGTGAATCGATTTCATAGTTAAATGTTTGTTGTTTTCACTTGGTATGTTCATAAAGAGAATCAATACTTAGAATGTAGATATATGTAGTAATATAATAGAGTACATAATCTTTTGTTACCAGATTAAACATAATTAAAAACTGAAAACAAGTATCTCTCAAATGAAAATATAAACTGACAGATGGTCGTCGTCAGAGAGCAGTGTAGGCAGAGCATGAACATACAAATGTAGATCATCGTCGGATACCACGGTTTATCGATGAGCTTTCCGCTCTGATATTCAGTGTCATTTTTTATTTCCAAATTATGATTGAATTAATATACACGGAACAAAAATCAGCTTTACGGCCTGTAACCTTATAGGCGGATATTATTCTGATATAGAATGCATTACTTCCTAATCCAATGTCTTTCACTCAGACGCAAGTCAATTTATCCCGATATATTTTTTTTCGTTAAGCTAACAACCTATATTGCGAATTCTTTAATGCAACAAATTAAAACACAATACAAATGCACCGGCTAATCCCTTTGTCATTTTACATGCCAATAAAAAAAGTTTAAACTAAAAAACAATAGCCTACGGAATGTTTGATGAATTAACGGGGAACTGAAGAATCAATATCAATTCACAGATTTCAGCAGATCAGATTCTTTTACCACACACAAAGCCTTCGCCGGGCAGAGGACGTCAATAAAAACCAATAAAGATCCTTGTTAATATTTCTATCTACATATATTGTATCAGGGAGAAATACTATTGGATTATTTGATTTAGGTATTTATGCATATATTCAATTTCTAATAAACAAGCTGTGCTGCCTCAAGCCTTATAACAAAGCAATCCGCTTAGAGATTCAGCAATACAATTTGATAATATTGCTTAGGTTAGGTATTGAATTCAGTATCGAATTACCAATCAAACAAGTCTGAAACTTAACCCAATCATCTGATGGGATACAAGTTGATCGCATGTTGTAGATATTGATACCTGACTCCGTTCTATCGATTAATTCTACTATACACATTGTAGAAACTCTATTGATAGAGGTTAGGTAGGCCTTGATTGATTTTTGACGTGAATATTCATTTAAACATATTTTGTGACCGCAAATTAAATTTATTGTCAATGAAAATATACGGTTTACCCATTCAAATCTAGTGTCAATGAAAATATACCGTTTACTACTCTAATCTAGTGTCAATGAAAATATATGGTTTACTACTCAAATCTTGTGTCAATGAAAATATACGGTTTACCAACTCAAATCTTGTGTCAATGAAAATATATGGTTTATCCACTCAAATCTAGTGTCAATGAAAATATACGGTTTATCCACTCAAATCTAGTGTCAATGAAAATATATGGTTTACCCACTCAAACCTAGGTTTTAATGAAAATATACGGTTTACACACTCAAACCTAGTGCCACTGAAAATATACGGTTTGTACACTCAAATTTAATGTAAATGAAAATATACAGTTTACTAACTCAAACCTATAGCTAGTGTCGATGAAAATATACGGTTTACCCACTCAAATCTAGTGCCAATGAAAATATACGGTTTACCCACTCAAACCGAGTGTCAATGAAACCATACGGTTTACCCATTCAAACCTAGTGTCAATGAAAACATACGTTTTTTGGAGAGTCATATAAAGTATTAAATCAATAACTAGCTACATTTCACCTTCTCAAATACTTACTACAACAGCGACGCACAAACAGAGGACAGCTACCGCTACCTTCATTTTGATTTTACCAAATGTTCTAATGGCACCTTTGAGAAAACGTCAGATGTTTCTAGAATGACTCTGATATCTCGGTGTTAGGCACACATATTTTGTCTAAGAATTGTTAGTTTTAATTACTTACGTATAGTTATATGTATATATGGTTTTTATCTTTCACTTTTGTTAATTTGAGTAAAAATAATCTGACTCTTGTGCTTATTAATATTAACCACTTGATTTATTACAGGTACCCTGGAATGGTTTTGAGTATCCATTGAGAATCCATCTACACTGGAAATGCCTGGTAAGGTAACAAGTCATTTGAAATATAGAGCTTTGATAAGGTTTGGCACAATTTCGACATAACATATCACAAGAGATTAAAATACACATTTGTCTAGTTATTCTTCAGAGTAATGTATAAAATGCTCCTAAAACAATACTTTTTTGGCCTCAAGTGACCCTGAAGTTAAACAAACAACAAATTGACTTAAATCTGATGATAAGCAGTTTGAATCAAACATAAAAAATATGATGCAACAAAAGACAGTGCCTAATTAGTAAGGCTTCACATACAATACACAGCTGATATAGCTGATCTAAATAAAAATAGTATAAAAACAACCCATATAAATTGAGACAATCGCTTACTAAGGAAGGGGAGGAGGGACGGAATTTTTCACTGTTTTCTGAGGAAAATTTTCAACAAATCAAAGATGGCGTCTTGATGCAGAGGAGAGAGTGGAGGTGGGGCCTTCAGCCTCAGCCCCACGGCCCTTTCCTTGACCTCTTGACCAAAGACATTTTAACTTGACCTATTTCAGCCAATTGAAAATGGCCTTAGCCCAAATATGGAATGTTCTTCCAAATTACGGAATCAGAATTCACACCTACATTAACGAAACGAAATAATTATATTGTCCAAGAAGTCGTATATAAATATACTTTTTATTTTTCTGTTTTGATGAGACCAAGGAACCTAAAGATAAGCGAATGTCAGCCAATCCCTCACTTCTACATCATCTATATTAGGTTTTGTTTCCTATATATATCATGGCTAGAAAGTGACACGTGATCCTCCAATCACTTTGCATTATAATAATATACTCATGTGCATCCTACGCTAAATAAATCCGAACAACAAACTAATAGCAATAGAATATATATTTGCATTTTCATCTTTGACTACATAACTGCACTGCCATCACTAAAGTCGACAGCTTATGACTGAAGGGAAATTGGCATTTGTGGTACTTAACATGCGTGTCTAAAGCAAACAGTATTGATTATCATTTATGAAAACCTGCATATGTGATTGAACATAGTTTCTTTTGTCAAATATGGTACAACATGATAATTATTTCTGATGGAAATTGGTAATATAAAAAATGTAATTTTCTTTTGGGAGTAATCCAAAAAGACTATTAAAGGGTCATTGTGTTATGTTTGTCCGGAAGTGCAATGTATTATGCGCAACGTCTCGAACATTTGAATGCTAGATACATGTATATATTTTATCACGTGTACTTTATTGCTTATATCGTTGTAGGTATTCTTATTATCGAGCAACTACAGCTAGGGACCAAATGTTAAATATGATTTTTTTCGCCATCCCAAAGAAAATGAATAAATAGATAAATAAAAAATCTAATGATCAATAAAAAAAGTAAATTATTTAATTAATATTGTGTTAAATGGGCAGATTGTTGCGTATAAATCATGGAAGTGTAGGTTTTCGTTATTGTTTACACAACAATCAGATAACTGACTTTGTGTATGTACACTAGTAAGGTTACACTGCCAGGTAGATTCATTATTAATGCTGCCTAGAATGCTATACTGATTCCGTTGACGCCATATTGTCTGTAATTTCAGTCTGTTAAGCAAGGTATTACCACAACAATATTATAATGCTAAGTTAATTAGATAAGGTCTTTTCTGTTTGTATAGATACACTACATGTACCTCAAAGTCAAAACAATCATATTGTACATTACTGTACATCAGTATATAAGTGTACATCAGTATATAAGTGTACATCAGTATATAAGTGTACGTCAGTGCATACTGTACATCAGTATATAAGTGAACGTCAGTGCATACTGTACATCAGTATATAAGTGTACATCAGTGCATACTGTACATCAGTTTATAAGTGTACATCAGTACATTACTGTACATCAGTATATAAGTGTACATCAGTACATTACTGTACATCAGTATATAAGTGTACATCAGTACATTACTGTACATCAGTATATAAGTGTACATCAGTACATTACTGTACATCAGTATATAAGTGTACGTCAGTGCATACTGTACATCAGTATATAAGTGTACGTCAGTGCATACTGTACATCAGTATATAAGTGTACGTCAGTGCATACTGTACATCAGTTTATAAGTGTACATCAGTTCGATACTGTACATCAGTATATAAGTACATCAGTATATTAGTGTACATCAGTGCATACTGTACATCAGTACGATACTGTACATCAGTATATTAGTGTACATCAGTACAATACTGTACATCAGTACATTAGTGTACACCAGTACAATACTGTACATCAGCACATTACTGTACATCAGTACATTACCGTACATCAGTACATTATTATGTATCAGTACAATACTATGCATCAGTATATAAGTGTACATCAGTACACTACTGTACATCGGTACATTATTATGTATCAGTACAATACTATACATCAGTATATAAGTGTACATCAGTACATTACTGTACATCAGTACATTATTATGTATCAGTAAAATACTATACATCAGTACATTACTGTACACCAGTACATTACTGTACATCAGTCACATCTCCTAATCAGTTTTTGTAAACCTGGCAAAGCTCCAAACATAGCAACATCTTTACTGTCTCGTACATTAGTTTAAAGTATCTGTTATGTGTACAATGTACATTTCATTCTCCAAAAAATATTAATTTATTCATTTACTATGTACATTGGCGATCAAATGTTGCATTTCTCTTAAAGAATGAATTTGATATAACACCAGTTAGATATTTCCAAACCGATTTTGTTGTGTTTTTATAAGAGATAATAGTGTGAAAGATAACAATGTGATAGATGGTAGGTCGGATAATTGTATTTACATTTGTAGTACTATAGTTCTATATAGTGGATACATCGCAAAGGCTGATGTATAGCCAAACATTACATTATTTTTTTTTCTCATTTTCACTTTTCTAAAAAAAAAATGTCTTGAAGCAGACAATAAAAATCCACGTGGATTCAGCAAATAACTTCGTCTGCATATAAAACACATAAGATAAGGTAAATGAGCGAACCATGCATGTAAAGCATACATTTATACAATTAATCAATATTCACTTAATTAATTGCTTGTAAATCATACTTTGTTTACAAATCATGCATTGCTATATATTTGTCACCTCAAAATAAACTTCTTTCGGAGAGAGATTATTCTAACGTTAGTTACAGCTATGGATAACAGTACTTCATTAACACTATCAATCAGGAATATAGTAAAAAGTAAATTAGTCGACTGCCTATACATGTACATTCAGCCATTATTGTAAAGAATGTTGTGTTGTGCTCGACAAAATAGGAAGAGGGTAGCAGGTATAAGAATTAATATCGATATTCATTTAATTAATGGTGTGTCAACTGAAGTATTAGGTAGCAGATGTGACTTTGCTTATTGAAATGACATCAGTACATAATCGATTTATCTCGGTTTTCAGCCTTATCAATATTTACCAACGATGTAGTACATCGGCCTTACTACTGCTGTTGATGTGCACACATAATAGGATTTCATGTTTAAAATGCACATTATGGTCGTATAATTGTGGTCCTTTGACATTTTCCGCTAGACGAATATTTATTGTTAACTATGGGCGAGAATGAGCTTGTATAATGTCAGCTAGTATTATTAGCCTTGTCAATCATTGAGATGAAATAGCACCGTTTTATATTCCTACGCAGCCACCAGTAATGAATTAAATGTATGTAATGTATAACAGGAATTTCGCTACTTAGACCAACAGTAGAGCTAGTGCTTCCACGACCAGCGTGACGATCGATACAAGTATTGATTCGCGTGAAGGGCTGGGCGACCAAAACAGAAGCGCTGCCATTTTGGTTCCAATGAATATCTGTATAAATCAGTGGACGAATTCTTGATTTGAAGAACATCGACCATATCTCAAAATGAAGGGCGGCACTATCTGTTTCCTCCTTCTTGTGGTGGCTTGTACTCTTGTTCAAGGAAAAAGGGTGAGTAAGAACTAAAATAAATTATTATTTAGTATTTTCAATCAATTTAGATAGTTTAAGTAATTCTAGACTACATAGCCGGGACCTAACATTTGAACGGTTTGTGTACTTATATGTAGGTCAACAAGTGTTGGTTCAGAATCACATGACAAAACTTTTACTATTTCCTGTGTGCCATTGCTGTGCAATCTCTACTTTGACTACAGTAAGCCAGAGATGAAAAATATCATACAGTGCTTGGTCGGAAGACCGCATTTTCAAAGATTCATCTACCAGCCTTTCCTTCATATCAATTGTACCATTATCTAAATTAAAGAATGGAATATACTCTTGTATAGTTCTTAACCAACATTTACTGATCGCTGATGAGTAAGGGTACTACGCAGTTGTTATCTAGTGTTATTTTATGTCATGTTGCGTCCTAAAATCATGTACATGTGTTTCTCTTGTCTGACTGTACTTGAACCATTCGACAATGTCATTAAGCTAAAACATTTTAAGGATTGCAAAAAAAATATGAATTCTAAACTTTTTAATGATCGGTTTGAAGACAATTGGTCACAAATTTTGTTGTCTTAATAAATTCATCGACGTTAATTTTATTATTGGTTTTATAACTGACAAAAACTAATGGATATTTACTCGTACATATTTTAAAGTACGCGACGTAACGTTTTTGTTAACAAACTAAACTACATCTGCAAGATAATTACTCGCTTTGAATGACTAATATTATGCAAAAAAAAAAAAAAAAAAAAATGATGGACCTCACGAATGTTTGAAGCACATTTACCAAAGCATATTTTCCAGTGTTGCTTTGTTGGTTTGTTTTGGTTTTTATTACGGTATGTTGACGGGAACGCCTCATTGTTTTTTTAAAGTATTTTAATAAGAATATATTGCAAGGTACTTATATTTTGCGTGAGTTTTATTTTCGCGATTATCTGTACGAAAATAAAATCTTTAGATGGCGATCAAGCTATCGGTCACCGATATAGGAATCTTGCAGAATCTATGACTTTAATAGCTCATCCATCGCGAATTTAATGTCATTTATTGATCAACGTTCGTGAATCATGTATCCGCTTATATGTCTGAAAACGTTAGTTCGCGAAATAAAGTGTTCGCGAAATCTAACAGGCTTACAGTATTCTGATATATTTAGATAGCTCGTTGTATGTCGACTCATCTTTCTAACCTTAATCATGTTATGCAATTGATACGAAACAGTGATGGACCTTTTGATAATAAGCTTCAAAGGAAGGAAGGTTTTCGGATTATAGAATTCCAAATAAAGCATATTCTCCTGAAAATAAGTAGAATTTAAGATAAACATGACTACATGCCAACATATTATGGATCGTTTTACCACAGAAATAAATCACGTTTCTCTCGAGGGAATAAAAAAAATGCGACGTGAATGCATGGATGTAAGATACACATATACTGTGTTACCCATCGGGGACCAGCAGTGCCGTGTTTAACGATTGCATGTACTATCATTTCCCGTCTTAATAAGAAATATATGTGTCTTTGTTTATATGCTTATAATCGATTTAGGAATTGCCCATTGATTTTAACAGTAAAACTCTTTTCTTAAAAGATGAAAATAATACTGAAACGTAAAGAACATCTTAACACCCTTTTATTATTGTTAAGCATAATATACTTTACTTATGGTAATATATTGTAATAGTCTACCTTGAACAATCTGTATTTAAATTTCAGGTGAATCTGAAAATGTTACATCTTTAACTAATGTTATTATTATAACAGCAATATAGTCGGTTAGAAAACGCTGTTCTATATTACCCCAAGGGAAGTCGGAGTTGTTCGATCAGAACTAGCTATATAAACAGCGCACGACGTTTGGCGTACCTTCCATTCGTAAGATCAAATATCTCTGATTCAGCTTGTCACGTGATAAGTGGGGTGATATAGGTACATGCTATACAGATGTCATGGCAACGTCCCTGTCTACACTACATACATTCCTCTGGTATATATAAGCTAAATCTCTAAAAAGCTTTATCAAAAGTGCAAAACATCTTTGTAAACATTTTTGATTCTAAACAACTGAGCCTGTTTATCCAATGATGTGAGTTACATCTGATATAGCCATTGTTCTAGCTCTAGCCTTTGTTCAGGAATCGCAAGTGTCCCTCATGACTCTGTACATAACTACATAATAAGTACCCCTCGCAATTACCACTAAGATGTCAATGTCCCTTGTAGCTGCCCTTTCGAAATCAATGTCCTACTTAGTTACCACTTAAAATTCAATTACCCTCGTCATTGAAATCATGGCCCTCGTAATTATCCATTCCAAATGGATTTCCCTGGTATTTTAACTACCCTGTCAATGTCCCTCGTAAATACCACAACCAACTTAATGTTCCAAGAATTTAACACTAACAAGTCGATGCCTCTTGTACCATTACAAAGTCACTTTTCTTTGTAAATACATCTAAATGTTCCTTGTAATTACAGTTATAATATCCCTCTAATTTCAGTTGCATAGAAATATGTTCCTCTCAGGTACCAGTTCATAAAGCCAATGACACTCGCCATATGTCGGATAGGACAAGCATAGTCTAATTGTGTCAAAATTAATACATATACACTGTTTACAATTGTTTGCTGTTGTGAAACACTCTGAAATAAAAACACTGTTTTAACTTATCTTATTTTATAAATATATCGGGTACATCTGTACGTTAATCTAAACGTTTAGAGATGAACTACCTATCCTAATTACTTCGTCATACACATACGCACAACACCTAGCAACGCAGTAGCAACTTTGTATCAAAAATCAATTTACAGCGGTTGTGGGTTAGCTTATATGTGACATGGACAATGTATCGGGGAATATTGCATGCTGCCTGGCATGAAATATAGCCTAATGAAAGAAATAAAACTGTATGGGTTCCGTCTGAAGCCTGATGCAAACGTTTTTTTCTTCGCCGCGGAATAGCTACAGAGGGAATCCTCCCTTGACGTTGGAATCAATACAATTATCTGCAATATGACTTAGAACTCATTTATTCAACACGGAAGTTAAATCAATTTCAGTTTTTATTAGTTTTATGTCTAGTTGGTGAACTGGTGTTTGTCAGATTCTTTCAGAAAGCAGTATTTTAATACAATATCATTTCAAAAAGATGGAAATTTATTAAATGAACTGCCTAGGGATACATTGTTTTTACATTTAAGTTGAGAAAGCACTCGGTATATGGTGGAACTATTGGTTTTTATCTACCTCAAGAAAATAACAGTTCTACCATTTATGAGATAAAATTGCAGATTTATATACAGGTATATATACTTCCAGGTGTATATAATAACGTCGAACTAGAAAGAAAACAACAACTAAATGACACAGTACCATTTTACCACTGGAATCCTAATCGATACGTACGGTGAATTCTGTAACATGTGTGTTTATGGTTAGTGCAATCAATAACATATCAATTTGGTTTTTTTATGAATTGTAGCTAAATTTTATCTCGCATGTTTAATTATTGTTTGTATAATGTTGAAAATTGACCTCGATGACAATTACATCTGTAACAGGTATATAGCCGTTGCTCTTTCACCTTAGTCTGTGAAACACATGTTTCCAACGAAAACAAGAGATGTCTTCCATATGACTGGGAGTCTGACATTATCTAGAGTGACATCATAATCGAAAAGGTGTAGAGGGTCTGTAAATAAGCCACATGAGGCCATTCATATGGCATAGCTAACTCCAGTAGGATTAGTTACCGCCCACACTAACGCTAACCCTGAATGAAAACCAGTTAATTCCGATATAATTCAAATGGAACTATGCAACACTGCTGATGGCTTCATTCGCGATCAATATATTCTGTTAAACACTTTTAAAAAAATTGTTGGTGTTTTGTTTTTGTTTTGGTGTTGTTGGTGTAGTTGGTTGTGTGTGTGAATGAGTGTGTGTATGGGGGTTGTTATGCTTATTTGCAGATATCAGACTAATTCTATTTGTTTATAATTCACAGAATAATTTGCTTGGATTAGGCTGTGAAAAGTTTCAAGGTTGCATATGAAAATGCATTCTTAATCATTAATGCTATGTGCAAAGGATACATATTGATTGATCTTTTTCAGATGAAACAACGACATATCAGAGCGGCTGAAGAGATCAAAGAGCTCCAAATTAACCATGACCTCGTTAGAACAAAAAGAAAGTTAAGTGACCCAGCTCTGACCCGAATGAAGCGTTTACAAGAGCCCCCGGAACCCTATTTAGATAGAACGAAGCGTACAAGAAGATCTTTACGCGCCAAATACCCGCATATAAAGGAAAGGCCACTTCACCGAATGAAGAGAGTACCGAAAGAAGCTGTCCTCCACCGCACGAAGAGAGTTCCGAAAGAAGCTGTCCTCCACCGCGCGAAGAGAGTTCGGGCCGAAAAGACGCTCAAGCGTATTAAGCGTCTCCGTCGCGATCTTCGGACACAATTGATGCGTCATCGTCGAAATACTTTTTCAAGTACGCATCCCTTGAAAATCCCAATAATGAAACGTGCCCACAAACACCGGATGATGAGACCACGTCCGGATAATCGAAATCAGGCCAGGCTAAATCGAATGAAGGCTGCCATCGGGAATCACATTCAGCAACGCAAACGGAACCATTTCATGCGCCACAAAGTGAATGGTCCTACGCACAAGAAGAATGACGTCATGCGTAAAAAGAATGAAGTTGCACATAAAAAGATGATAACGAAGAAGAAGAAACAGCACACTAAAAGCGATAAAAAACACCATGTCCAAGTCCATGCTAACTGAACAAAAGTATGTGAAAAATGAAGTTGAAGGAGAAAAATGTATGAAGTGTTTATAAAATTCTCAAAAGCGTCAATCAAAATTTGATTAGGTACACGAAAATGTATTTGAAATGCTAACGTTCGAAAAGTATGACGAAAACTGATTTTATGAACGTTTTCCTTTTTAAAGTAGACTCTATTTACACAATTTGGATATGGTCCCTTTACACTACAGGTGCTTAAAAAGCAACCAATATGTCGTTAAAATAATGATGCATGGATTTCATTTTCCTGTAGGGTATCATATTGTTGCAATTTACTTACAATTATTATATAGTTAGATCACATAGTGGAAATATGAACACAGCCTTCATTTACATCCGGAATTAATGGTCCGGGGGCTCTGGAAATTAAGGATGCGGGGAATCTGGACTATAACTTTTTGTGTTCAGCTCCGTTTCTCAAAAAGCATCAATGCTATTTCAACCACATGGAATATAGTTGCATTGTAGCAAAAACTTCTTAACGCACCCTACAGATGACATACATTTTTTTTTTTTTTTTTTGCCGTATGTTTTGGTTAAACATTTTGAGAATTTAATATAAAATATCTATTGCCTCTCAAATTGATTTACAAATAAGTTTATAGCCAAATTGGAATAATTTCTGTAATGAATCAGCTGTATTATCTTCTTATTTTTCAAGGTTAGAAATATATATTAAGGTGAAGTTTGAGAAGTTTGAGATTTTGTGAAATTTAATATTTGTTTTCGCAATGCATCAACATTACACATGTCTATAATGTATACAGGGTGCTGTGAAACTGTCAGGTGGAGGTTATTTTCATATCTTTTTTTGTTGTTTTTAGAAAAAAATACTGAAATTTCAGTGAGTTTTGGATTGTGCTTTCTATAGTGATAGACAGTGACAGGCGAGACATCTAATTTCGTTCAATTCTTGTTCCTTTTTAATTTTGAAGTTAAAGTAAATATGTATTAAAGTGATGTGTTACGAACAGTTACATGTAGTAAAACTGGATTTGTTAATGTTTCTGTTCTATAAAGTAATGTATATCCATGTTACATTGAGTATTTCACTGGAAGGTTTTGTTATACAATCGTTTTGCTGAGATGGTGGACTAATTTGTTTACTAGACAGGAACTATAACGTAAAATCGCATTGAATAGTGTTGTTATTATGGGTAAGTACATTCAGAGTTCATGTGCCATTGTTATCTTATATCATCCTGTAGCAGAATATTTTTTGTCATATTTTGTAATTTTGAAATATTTTTATATAGTGTAAAACAATTATATCAATCATTACATATACATATAATATAACGGTTGGATCGTCTGTATCGGACGAAGAATGACTTTAGATATGCAAAATCGAAAAAAAGGAACCAGATTATTATGAAGATAAGTTTATTAAATTATCAATTTTCTGTCATTCTTCTTTTTTGTAATTTACATATTTATGTATGTATATAAAGTAAAACGTTAGATAACGTGTGTCATTTAACCTATCTCTTTGTCAGTTTTCAGTAATTAAAACATGATTTCCCACGTCTCCCCCTTCGCTTTATGTCTAAAACAATGAACTATATGGGTTTTTGAGTCATTATCTTTAATTGTACTCTTTGTGATTGTATCCTCTGAAGATTTAATAAATCCAGTTTTCTTTGAGCGAGTTGTTGTAGTTTTTAAGCATCATTGTTTTATTATACACCTTTAATGTTCTATAAGTGTGTGTAACACAGGTAAAACTTACGTCTGAAATATGTTTATTATGATAACTATGACTCCTAAGGTGATTACGACCGAAATGGAATATAAAAACAGGATTAAAACCTTAGATTTTACGAAATTGATATACATCTTCAATGTCTATCTAATTGATTTGCAAATAGTTTATATCCAAATTGGAATAGATTAATCAGATGTATTTTCTTCTCACTTTCCAGAAAGACTGATCTTTGAGATAAAAGTTCATATTTAGGAAATGAAGAATATAGAAGGGAAACGGCAATAAACCACCGATTCAAATTCAATTTCAACAAATTCTATTGACATAGAAAGAAAGTCAATGTAATTGGACATCAGGTCTTCTCCTTAGTAATAACAGATGGTAAGAAATACAGACAAATATAATGTATAGGTACACATTGATATGACAAATTGACTTAAGGGGAAGTAACTCCTTGAGGTTGTTAGACTTATTCAATGTTGTTTAAGAGAGTAACCCTTTGACTAAGAATACTTGATTTTAAATACTGGATTGTTATATTATCAGTGAATAATACAAAGCAATAAATATTAATATTGATATAAATATACTGTCAAACATAAATATTTGGTGATATTGAATTTGTTCCCCCAACAGATACAGGCCACACAGTCCATATACATAACACACTGGCCATCCACTGATGAGGTTTTTGGTTTCATATCAAATTTTCCAGTTTCATTTATGTACTGCCATGTTTGTCCTGCGTTAGAGATATTAGAATGTTTAAATTGACATTAGTGCTACATCAATTACAACGTTAAGAAGAGTATTAGTATTTTAGTGGTTATGATCACATGGTGTGTTTATTTGTAATTGTAAACATGGTACAGTGTTATGTCATACATGCCGCCGGACCGTTTATACCCCACCACAACGTAATATTACAACAGGACAATTTTCTTCGGCGAGACGTGAATTTGATTTTGTTGGGAAGATCAATGCCGTGTCGATCCAGGAAAGCAAAGCAGGAATAAAAATGAAAAAAAAGAGTAAAACTTCATCATTAAGTTGTTTCGTCCACCAGCAAAGTATACAGGCAAATCTCGAGAAATAAAGTCCACAATCAGAGTATACCACGTCAAACCTCGAGAAATAAAGTTCACCAACAGAGCGTACCTCGGCAAACCCTGGAAATTAAGTCCACAATCAGAGTATACCACGGCAAATCTCAGGAAATAAAGTCCACCAACAGAGTATACCACGTCAAACCTCGAGAAATAAAGTCGACCAACAGAGTATACAACGTCAAACCTCGAGAAATAAAGTCAACCAGCAGAGTATATAACGGCAAACCTCGAGAAATAAAGTTAACCAACAGAGTATACCACGTCAAAGCTCAGGAAATAAAGTCAACCAGCAGAGTATACCACGGCAAAGCTCGGGAAATAAAGTCAACCAGCAGAGTATACCACGGCAAAGCTCAGGAAATAAAGTCCACCAGCAGAGTATACCACGGCAAACCTCGAGAAATAAAGTCCACCAGCAGAGTATACCACGGCAAAGCTCAGGAAATAAAGTCAACCAGCAGAGTATATAACGGCAAACCTCGAGAAATAAAGTCAACCAGCAGAGTATACCACGGCAAAGCTCAGGAAATAAAGTCAACCAGCAGAGTATACCACGGCAAAGCTCGGGAAATAAAGTCAACCAGCAGAGTATACCACGGCAAAGCTCGGGAAATAAAGTCAACCAGCAGAGTATACCACGGCAAAGCTCAGGAAATAAAGTCAACCAGCAGAGTATACCACGGCAAAGCTCAGGAAATAAAGTCAACCAGCAGAGTATATAACGGCAAACCTCGAGAAATAAAGTTAACCAGCAGAGTATACCACGGCAAAGCTCAGGAAATAAAGTCAACCAGCAGAGTATACCACTGCAAAGCTCGGGAAATAAAGTCAACCAGCAGAGTATACCACGGCAAAGCTCGGGAAATAAAGTCAACCAGCAGAGTATACCACGGCAAAGCTCAGGAAATAAAGTCCAGCAGCAGAGTATACCACGGCAAACACGAACGACTGTTCAAAACACACAGTCAGAATACAGTATTTACTCCCTGGTCAGACAGTGCTTATCACACTGTTTTACGTGATTCACTTGTTAACATGTTTTCAATTTCTTCCAATGTTGTTTATCGCTTTCGATATGGTCATCTTTTTTTTTTTTTTTTGAAAACCTTGCTCGCACACGAAATTTTCCAACATTTCAATAATCATAAGGTAAACAGGTCGGAGAGGGGAGGGGTTTGGGTTGTTGGGGTTGGGGGATTGGTTGTTGGCTTCGCTCTTGAACGCGGATTTGGAAAATAATTATGATACTATATCAAGGTTCCAATAGAAATTATCTAAGTTCTGTAGAGTAAAATACAAACAATGAAAATACAACTGTTTCGAACAACTCCCTTAAACTGATATTATAGGGGAAAATACAAGTTTTAATTCATATTGAACGGTGATAATACTTTGCACCTTTTTTGTATTTTTTAGACGGCCTCTCATCCACCGATACAGCCAAGTACATGTAACATGGTACGAGAGATGATTGATGTGATTAATATGTTGTGAGCCTCGTATTGAAGGGGGTACTTAATTATGTTCTTTTAAAGTCCTACTTGTCCTTGACTTTATAGGGCCGTGTACCCAAGGACTAGTCTCATTTGATTAGTTTATATCGATGAGGTAACACTCTAAAGTAAACAGGAACAACAGCTTTTGCAAAATAGACAAAATCGGTTAGGGTTAGGGTTAGGGTGAAATAGTCTGTCATTACCATAAATGCCATTCGCGTTTGTTGCTTTAAATTGACTGAGTTTCAGCCTTATTCACCGGATTTCGCTCCATCAGACTTTCATCAATATAACAAAAACTGAAAACAGCTATTTCAGGCACCATATCCCTAACCTTTACCCTAAGATGCAGTTGATGAATTTCTGAACAGCCAAGAAAAAAAAGAGTTCTATAAAATTGGCATTGAAGCCCTTAAATACCGCTTGCAAAAGTGTATAAATACTGAAGGGGATTATGTTGAAAATAATAGAATATGTCCGGAAAATTCAAATCCTTCAATATTAGGCTTACAACTTATCAATTAGCCCTCGTACCATTCTCGTTGGGAGTTGTAGTAGAGGTAGTGGTAGTGGGTATTGTTCAATTTAAACTGTATAATTTCGAAGTTCGTTGTTACATATACATTTTTGGCTTATGCTGATTAGAACAAGGGTGATACTTGAAATAAAAGTATTTAAATCTGAACTAATTTCTCTATAAATGATACTGTATGTACATGTACAGCCTAAAATAAATAAAAAAAAATAAAAAATAAATAAAAAAAATAACAAAAACAAAAAAACAAAAAACAAAAAACAACAAAAAACAAAAAACAAAAACAATCCCGAATAATTGTTAGACAACTGCATTTATGATGTCAATGAGAAGATATGTTTCCCAATATTTATTTCACTCGCAATTTGAAGAGAAAAAACATGCGATAGTACATCTGCACAGGTACATAGAGCGAATAAACAGATTTGCCCTGTACTGCTCTAATTATGTATAATCTATTCAGATAAAGAGTCACAGGATGTCATCTGATATGAATCGCCTATTATACTCACATTTACTAATGTATCGTTAGAGATGGACACCAATGAAAAAAGTGCCCTTCTTCCGAATGAAAGAAGAGGAGTCATTCAGAATGTATCCAAGAAAGACCATGATACTCACATAACCATCTCAACCAATGACTTCATCATACGGAATATAAACATTATTCTGATAGCATGTGCTGTGACTATAGGAGGTGTGAGTAAAGCTCAATACATCTACAAATGGGTATCCTTAAACACAGTCTTGCCTGACCTCATCCCAGAGACCAATGCCACCTCAACTGGTAACAACTCACAACAATGTGCTACAAATTCATCATCTGATGCTGAGGACGAGTACCAAAGACTCGCAGCTCGCTTGACTCTTTTTTTCACTTTGACCGAAAAAGGAATAGCTCTTCCGGTTCTGGTATTTTTCGGAATTTACTCAGATCGAATTGGTCGAAAACCTTTGATGATTGCCGGAACGGTAGCAGAATGCTTAAAATACGGAATTACGTCGTTTTTCATTTATAAAGACTTTCACATCAACTACCTGTATATTTCGTTTGCGGTTAGTGGCTTAGGAGGGACTTACTTTTCGTTCTATCTTGGAACCTTTGCAGCTATCGCAGATACCACAGCTCGAAGCAAACAAAGAACGTTCAGCATTGCATTGCTTGATGCTGTGGTAGGTGTCAGTGGCTTGGTGGCACAAATCACAGCTGGATACATGATAAAGATTACGGGCTATATCTATATCAATATGATGGTAGCTGGGTTATTTATATTAGTATCATTATCTATCATATGTCTATATAAAGAAACCCGTACAAATGGACAACATGCCAACTCACCAAAACACAAAACATCATGGAGTATTTGTGATGCTATCAAAAGAATAACAGGTTTTTACACACATAAAGAACAACGACGAAATATGCCACTATCTATATTTCTAACAAATGCAGTTGTTTTTATCATCCTCTACAGTATGGGAAGTGCTAGATCTGATATAGAGATTCTATACACCTTGAATTTTCCATTTTGCTGGTCATCTGTGAAGATAGGATATTATCGTGCCGCAAAAGACTTCGTTCAAATGGTTGTTGGAGTTATCCTCATAAAACTTCTACATTTTTGCACTTCCGATGAGATAATATGTATTCTTGGATGCGTTTCTGGTATCGCGTCAATGTTAATAATGGGGTTTGCTTCCAACGATTGGATGCTGTATCTTGGTAAGTCTGTCCTACAACACAGTAACATTTTTTTCATTAATGCTATTAATTTATGTGATCCAACCAGTCTCTCAACTGACTGAAAACATGAAATGAGATCACACCACCGAACCTAACACTTATCAATAGTAACGTTAAGTTTTTAACAATACGTAACATCAAATTAATTTTGTACAGCGTTCGATTATGTAGATTTAGTTATTATAGTGAGGTATACACAACTCATTCATGACTATTTCAGCTACAGGGCTCGGAATCATGTGTATAGTCCCGCTACCGCTGATAAGGGGAATATTTTCGAAAACAGTTTTATCAGACAAACAAGGTAAGATGAAATACAGTCATTGATGTCCTACTATCTAAAAAGTGAAAACATTTTATAATTAATAGATTTGTTTTGTTTGTGCTTCGAGAATGATGTATATTTATATTGGAGTGAGTATTCATGGCAATTGAAAGTTTGCTAATAATAGTCAGTAGCACAATAACCAGGAAAAGAAACTATATAGTACTTATTTTTTAACTCGCGCGGACAGTGAATATATGTCTCCTTGTAATATATATTTTGCAATCTCCGCTTTTATTCCAGGCGCATTGTTTGCCAACATCTATATATTTGAAGTGTTGTGTAGTTTGGGCGGAAGCACAATTTACAACAACGTTTATGCCGAGACACAAACCACCATGAAAGGTGTGACGTTCCTTGTCATGGCAGGAGTCTACCTCTTATCAGGGATCTTATTGATGTAGGTATATCTTCTATGTACAATATTACAAATTACATCTACACATATTGAATATGTCAGATACATCTGAATAAAGCAATAAGACAATTTTATATCCAACATAACTGTTATCTTTTCCTGTGTTAATATCAGTTTGTAAACGATAAGATCAATAAAATATCACACCCGTGTCGATTTATTATGATTCTACGTTTTATAAGAAAATACATGCACATGTAATAAACTGACAAAAAGCAATTAAATTATCTCAATAGTCGTTTCTTTAGCTACACATTTGATGTTTTCAGCTACATGCTAAAACACATTTAATGTCTACAGCTACAACCTTTTTCAATTCTCATGTTAAATATAAAAAAGTCCAAGTAACGTGTAACGAAGTGTTCATATCTTTTGAGTTAAACATGTATTTGAATTGTTTTGTTTCCATATTTCCCGTGTAATATCTTTGTTGGTACGTTTCAGTATCTGTTTGTGTTTGACCTCGTCGTGGGAGACGTCTAATCTATATACCACAGTAGACAATGAACCCTCAGTGAACTGCAGAAGAAGTGACACTCCATGCGTAGATAACGTCGATTTGATGAACAGTAATCCACCTGACGATACTAACAATGTTGAGGTTAATACAGAGGAAGTCGACTCGGTCTAGTGCTATCGTCGGCTTTGGAGTATTATACAGATGAAGTCGACTCGGTCTAGTGCTATCGTCGGCTTTGGAGTATTATACGGAGGAAGTCGACTCGGTCTAGTGCTATCATCGGCTTTGGAGTATTATACAGAGGAAGTCGACTCGGTCTAGTGCTATCGTCGGCTTTGGAGTATTATACAGAGGACGTCGACTGGGTGTAGTGCTATCGTCGGCTTTAGAGTATTATACAGATGAATTCGACTCGGTCTAGTGCTATCGTCGGCTTCGGAGTATTATACAGATGAAGTCGACTCGGTCTAGTGCTATCGTCAGCTTTACAGTATTATACAGATGAAGTCGACTCGGTGTAGTGCTATCGTCAGCTTTACAGTATTATACAGATGAAGTCGACTCGGTGTAGTGCTATCGCCAGCTTTACAGTATTATACAGATGAAGTCGACTCGGTCTAGTGCTATCGTCAGCTTTGGAGTATTATACAGAGGAAGTCGACTCGGTCTAGTGCTATCGTCGGCTTTGGGGTATTATACAGATGAAGTCGACTCGGTCTAGTGCTATCGTCAGCGTTACAGTATTATACAGATGAAGTCGACTCGGTGTAGTGCTATCGTCGGCTTTGGAGTATTATACAGATGAAGTCGACTCGGTCTAGTGCTATCGTCGGCTTTGGAGTATTATACAGAGGAAGTCGACTCGGTCTAGTGCTGTCGTCAGCTTTAGAGTATTATACAGTTGAAGTCGACTCGGTCTAGTGCTATCATCGATGTTTGAGTGTATTATAACAGCAAAGCAGATATTAAAGGTTTAATGATGCACAAAGGTTGATAAGTATAAAGCAGACATTGATTCATTTATTACAACTCTGTTAGATTATATATGAAAACATTCATATATTCTTATATATCATTATATTTTCGTGGAGCTCGGATCGTGTTCCTCAATTGATTGGTACAAAAGGATGCAAGGACGTTTGAATATAAACAGAAAGTGTCAGCAAACAAGACTGTAAGCACATTCTATGCTAAGTTAATACTGAATTACAATAAAAAGACTCAATTAACAATTTCACAACTGATATGGCAAGTGATAAAATTCGTATAAGTGTGTTATTGTTTTTGTTTACACACCGCGGTGTATAACCACTTTCTAAGCCTCCGATTTGTCATTTTTGACCCCAAAAATCTGATTGGCTAACCTCTGGCCTTTGACGATGGACTATTTTTACAACCCTAACCCTCACTTATTCTTTTTTTGTCGTCTGGATCGACATGGACACGTATTGTGGAATGGCCGGTAGTCAACATTAGCATAACTGGGTAAGATGGGTGTATTCATGGAAATGACGATTAATCTGGGGTTCGAGTCGAACGAAATATAATTTGATGATGGTAAATCAGACGACGCACGAAAGCGAGATTTTGATTCGATTATACGCCTAGCGAACCAAAGCTAACGACCCCATCCCCCTTGATTCTCGATATGCAGTGGACCCGGATAGCCATGAATGAATTATCAAAACAATGAACAAATGTAATACAAAATAGTTAAATCGCTGTCCCTAATCGTAGTCATTTGAATAAAACGGTCGCGGCATCTAACGTTGGCCTAAGCATTAGAGCTTCCTTTTTCCTGGTACAGTAGTAGGGCTATAAAGTACTTTATAGTTCGGTGTCATTCGGTACAGATATTGTATCATCAGAAAATTAAACCAACGAATAAACACTTTCTTATCATTCCACTTACCTTTATTACGAATATATATAGCCCAAAAACAAAAATATAAAAATCATTTTGGAACATTTGTCTCGTGTCAGTAAACTGATGAGATTTCGTGTAAAACACACTGACAAACGTGAAATACATATTGCTCAGCACTCCAGCTCGGTTTCGGAAATATTTGTTGAAATGCACGGCATCTTGAATGAATTAATCTCAGCATGAACATTTAACATCGCAATAACCAGTAATAGCATACCTACGAAACCCAGGAAACGACCAATAATTGAATCCGACAATGATTAGTCAAATATTCAGCGATGACCTTCGACTTCGCGATGACGGTATCGTCTTTTGATATGTTTGAGCGGAGTCATTTCGACAAGTTACCTATTAATAAATTACAGAGACACAAGGATTGTCAAGCAAATATTTCGTTCAGTAAAATTATATCATTTACAAATATAGTACAGAAGATATTGGTCGTGCATCTAAAATAAATGATAAGCTTTCGTTCATAACGAACTATTTTGTCGCGTAGTTATTTGGTTCACGGAATTGAAATGCTACGTTGGGAGAATTTGAACTTGACAAGCTTACAAGTAAAGAAGTTATGGGATAAACAAGTTCCCCAACTCGTGACGATTGTTTATCATTTTTATCAAATTCTCGTTAGCTAATTTAGCCAAGTTTGAGCTAAAGCTAGTGTCTTTTCAAAATTAGAAAATTAACTAACTCGAGTTAGTTAGAGTTAATTAGTAACTCTAATTCCACCCGTGGAATGAACTCTAAGTACGTTTTAATTGGTTGTCACGTTGGCCTTTTACCTGGACTATATTTCCACATATGACTCAATGCGATCTGATTGGTGTATCGTGGAAATGATAAAGCACCAAAAGTTGTTCCCAATTGTTTTTATGATTATTAATTTTTACATAGATTTCTAAATTTTGCTTTGAAAACAATAAACTTGCTCATTATTTGTTATGATTCAGGATATTTCAATATTTTCACACATCTCCGATATTGTTTGTCAGTTTTGCATATTGATTAGCAACGTTTCACTTTAGGTCATATACTTACAACCCGATTGATATTCTGAAAGGAACACACGTTAACACAAAACATGTCAATTCATTAGTTGCTTTTATCGTGGTAAAGCTCGTGTTTTTGTAACGTTGGAAAATTAACTAAGGACAGTGAAGAAAACAATATATACAACAACACTTTGTGTAACCTCTATAAATTAATTGAAAAAATAACTGTTTACGTCATGAAGTATAAGTATGGAAGCATATTTGTCACGTTGCTCTGAATTGTATGTAATTGGTTGATAACAACAGAGAATACAGACATTATAACAAAACCATAATTAAAGATCATACAATGTAATCGTATGATTAGACGATTATTATTTCACCAACAAACGGCTGAACAATGCAGTTGTTAAACGAATGTTTTAACGAATTCAGATGGTCAAACAGTTATCGGTAATGTTAACACAGAATATGTTATAGAGGATAGCTTTGATTTAGTTTATATAGTCTCATGTGTAAATAGGATTTTGTAAAATGCACAATAAACAGTATTTGATATGTTAACGACCTATATTATGACTAGGTATAACTGTACAGGTATACATTTTAACGCACCTGACAGAGAGGAGAGCAAAGTAATGACAAAGATTCGGTGTATTTTACGAGGATGGTTTTCGAAAAAGATTCCTTCTCGATAGCTTATATATCTGGCTATACGCATTTTTTAAATGAATGGAATTGTTCGCTGTCCAAAGTATAAGGAAACAATATTTGTCTTTTAACATTCTGGTATGAATGACAATCAAATGTGTTTTAGCAGCATGGCAATGACTCCAATAACCATGGGGTCAAATGCATTCAAACTACTACCAACTTACCAAGAATCCCTGGACCAATATGCCTTATTCTAGTCACTCACCTCTATATGTAACTCCAGAATGTGTGATTTAACAATTCACCGACAAGATAAGCCTATTAAGCGGTAGCAAGTGATGAATTTCTAAGATTAATTTCTTCTAGCAAAATTTATGAAAACCCAATTATCTAATCATGATCCAGATTAATTGATATGTAGAAAAAAAAACTTTAGCGTAAATGAGCGACTTTAATATGTGGGACAGTTTCCGGGAATGTTGCAGGGAAATAATCGCGGTCTGGTTGACAAGGAAACGTGAAGGACATTTGAGCACTACCGATTTAAGAATTAAACACCAGAAACACCTTTTTCATGATTATTATGAAGTTAAACTGACATCGACGGAAGCCCAATCAGTTAAATCAGTTTGTCCTACCTGTGAGGTTACATGTAATCAAACTATACCAAGTTGACGTTAAAAGATAAGTAAGCATTCTTCAGCAAAATAGTTTTTTCAAAGTCAATCATATCCATGAGAATGCATGATCGTCATCTGTAACCATCCATGAATACACAATCACTTTGAAGGAACAACCTACATTTGTAAAAAAAAAAAAAAAAAAATCTTTAAAACATCCCCTGTGCTTAGAAAGTTGAGCCAAGGATAAAATGTGTGGCAGCCACTGGTTGGCCAGTATCTTATGAAGTAAGAAAATAGAGATAGATAGCCTTATAGGTAACTATCAATAAGTAAGTAAGTCCGATTTATTTTCTTTCCAAAAGTTCAGGTAATGATAATTAACAGGTAGACATTTAAGATTTTTGAGAATTTTTACTGCGAAGATATGGCTACCCTGGAGATAATTTGAGCTGAAGGACCCAACTTTTTTTTTATTAGGTGTTATATGAGACCCTAAACTTTTGTTACAAACCATAATTGTCATATTGAATTCAAGAATTTGATTGAAATACTTAAACGTTAACACTAAAGTCCATGGAAAAACAATTGGTTGGTTGGTCCCTTGAAAATAAAATTTTGTTCCGATTTCCTGTCATTTTATATGATGTACTGCGTTTATGTTACTTTATTTTAATCCGCCTATCAAGTGGCCTTGTCACTTTGATTATCATAGCTATTCACAGTATTGCTCTCTCTCGGACGATTTTAACATTTCAAATTACTGTATAATACTTGTGTATGTTAAGCTGCATGTATCTAAAACTTATAAGGCTAAGATCATTCACATTTTAACTGTTAATACCCTTACACCAGGTGTTTTACTTTACACAGTTGTGTCGCGAGGTCTCCTGTAAGGTTTCTAGAGGTTTCTTAACGTCCAAAGATAACAATGGGCTTTCTCATTATCTAGAGAAGGACATTTACATTGGTCAAGGGATTATTGGTAAGGAGGAAGTTGTTTGAATACATTTGACACAGACCCTAGGGTTATTGGAGTCATTGTCATGCTGTTACAGCACATTTGATTGTTATTCATACCAGTATGCTAAAAGACGAATATATAGTTCATCATTAAAAGAACGTGTATAGTCCACACGATTCTTACTGGTGCCTCGACACTAGATATAAAAACTAATGAGCAGGAATACTTCTTAAAAATCATCTTTGAGATTCGCCGAACTATGTCATTACTTCGCTCTGTCATCGGGCAGGTGTGTTAAAATGTATAAATGTACCGTTGTACCTTGTCACAATATGTCGTTAACAAATCAAATATTGTTTACTGTGTATCTGACAAGGTCAAATTTGCAAATAAAACTATGTAACTAAATAGTACGCTGACCTAAATATTAGTTTCTGTGCAAACACTAACGATAAATGTTTGAACTGCCGAATTTGCGATATGCATATGCAGAAATTGTTCAGCCGTTTGTTGGTTTAATCATTTTGTTTTTGTTTTTTGTTTAGTTTTTGTTAATTATAATTCATTACTTGGTGTGAGTACTTCTTGCACGCTTATCAAGCTCAATGATGCTCAACGAGAGACATGTCGGGACTATAGGGAGGTTATTTTAGAGGCTGCATATTGTTTGCTGTATGTCATGGTAGAATCTGGCAACTTGTGATCGAGCATTGTCTTGATGATAAGTGAGGTTAAGACGTCTTAGAGGTGGGAGGAAATGTAGCGTCTGGTCTCTGTATCTAACAGCATGGCGGTATTAGTTCAGGACCACTAAGGGGTATTTTACTCCATAAGAAACGCCTCCCCAAACCATTACAGTAGGCCCAACAAATCTATCGCTTTCAACAAGGCATGCATCAGTGAAACGCTCAACTGGACACAAAGCCATTCCTGTCCGTTTAAGCACTGGTCTACCAAAGATGGCTAAGGTGGGGTCTCTACAGCGATCCAACATTCGAATTGCCCTGTCTTGTCGTGCGTTGTTTATATAAGGGGAACCTCTTCTGGGACGGCAGAAACTTACCAAGTAGCATGATAACGTATTTAAGAACGATTAATTGTAAACTTTGGTGCACAAAAAGATCTAGATAATATGGCTATATGACCATCTATTAACATCGACATTGCTCTACCCCCTTTAAATTTGTTGAATCGTTATCAATGGTGAAATCCAAATATCCACGTTGAAAATGAATGTGGCTAAGCCTAAAGTCCCCGTTGGAAAGCTAAGTTAAAAGCAACCCACCTAGCTTATCAGGTCACGGCATTTGGTTTTAGGAAGCTTATAAAGCCAGATAATATTGACGTCATGGTTTATTGAATACCAAATACAGTGTATATAATCTTTTTTTTCTTACAGGTTAATGTGTTCTGCAGGGGAATACTTTATACGTGATATCTTTATCGAGTATATATAACCTCACCTCTACCAAAAATAAATAAATAAATAAATAAATAAATAAATGGGAAATGACTTATACTTTAATAATGCATGAGGACCGATCTATACATTTTTATTATTCTTTTTCAGATCTATGGTTGTCTTTAGGGAGATTGACAGAGGGTTACAGATAATCACCTCCATTATGACTATAAATATTTCGGAAAAGACCACCTGTCAATAGCTTTCCTGCACAGAGGCAATGACATCTCACTAAAGCTTAATTCAGGTATCGTTAATATCTAAAATGTTTCCAGTATCGAAATGGCAACGTGGATCATGTGATATATCAGTTGAGTTTGTATCAAGTAGTAAAAAATAGGTATACAATTATTGACCTGTTTTAAGATGAATATGATGACTTATTAACCTGAGAAGGTGATATTAACTGAGAAAAATATCACTTTTGAGGATTGATCAAATAATGTTGGTTGATTAAGCAATGGACATAATTACATTGTTATTGGTCAATAACTCTTTTATTGTATGACATTTGTGATAAACGTAAACATGTGTATTTAATGATAACAATATTATATTGGATTGTACTATACATCTGTTATGCGCCTGACGGGGATTCGGGCGGTTATATTTACCTCATGTGCAAGGATTATGTAGGGCTTTGTGACTCGTAGTAATATGTTATAAACCTTTCGATTTGTTTTGACCAAGTTGCTTGCAGGAAAAATAAGAGCCATATAATAAGACAATTTTCCGGACGGGTTAGATGAGTTCGTTTTCTACCAGAGCAACTGGTTGCGTCAAATAGTTTTCTTTTCATAACAGCCTCCTATTACCTAGTGTGATGACTAACAATTCTAGTGAGTTCTGATCTACTGTCAGGTAAATGGTGAACACCTAACTGTGACAAATTTAAGAATAACTGAGGCAGATATACATTTGTATATCAAATATTTGGATTTTCAGTTTGATGTAGTCTTGTGATACAGCGTTGAATGCTCATAAATGCTAATATACATTGTCTTTCTTTCTTTGCAAACGTGTTATCAAAGCAAACACAGTCTACAATGCCAAAATATAAAAGTAAAAAGTTAAATTGTTCATTTAAGATGTCTGATAGATTTTGATTTGTTCAACGATATGATAGAGAACATTCATTAAAGGCAAGCATATCAGGTATAGTACAGACAAATCAATCAACAAAAGCTACCTTAGACATATTTATATTATTGTATTTCAAACCGAGTTGAATAAATCTATCGATTCGATGCCATTTTTACAAAGGTACTCCGAGAGTTACTTCATTTCAGTATTCATTATATGCTATATAACAATAAAGATTAGTTTGTTTTAATGCAGAATTAAGTGATTAGGATATCATTCATGATTACTAGAATTTTGTATATCTTTGACGGCTGTGTTGATGTTTTTTTCATAAGAAACACTTACAAAAGATAATTCATATGTACAATCAACTGATGTATAATGTGATTATGTCAATTATGAAGTAATTAATTTATTACGTCATCACCAATATGAACACCACAAAACTGAAGTAGAAATGTTAAAACTGCTAACATTTATCTCAGTAGAAGAATATACACATTGCAATGTAACAATACGAATATAACCCGATTTCGTGCTCAATAACCTGTTACCCGGAGGGACGTATGTCCGTTCCTGAGCTAGTTTAATATCGGGTTTTCACACGATTATCGATATTACATGTTCGATTGAAACTATGTAATAGAAATTCAGCCATTGACCTAACTTATGAACCATTATAAAAAGTCTAATGCACAATTGCTTAAGGCTACTTAAACAATGTATATAGATTATCATTATCATGGATCATATGATATCAATGTGTGCATATATACTGACCCGGCCAGGAGTCTCGTTATCATCTTGGTGTATTACTATAACAGGTGGTATTATGTAGGTTATCTCTCCTACAATAGATACAACACCAGAGTGCTTAAGTTTAAATTGATGATGTCATGTACTTTCTCTTCGACAACACTGTTACTCATTTACATACATTCATGGACTGAACATGTCCCAACATCAATAGGAATCATTCGTTCTGTTTAATGCTGACCGATTCCGTTTTATTGTGCTAGCTAAGGAAACCATCTAAACATCGGAACTTCATTGTCAGCGAAATGCGAGTCAACCCACAACAACCAGTTGCACACGCCGTTGAGTCTAATACTGGCAACAAAGACGAGCAATGTCCATTGATTTCTGATGGATCCAAACAAACCCAATGGTCAGGATTGATGTTGAGGAACATCCTGATGCTACTCTTTGCTATCAGTTACAGCACGTTTATGTTGTGTAAAACTCAGTTCTTATACAAACGAATCAGTGATACTAGATCTAGCTCTGCCTTCAACAAATCCGCAGTGACGTGTGGGAAGATCAACGGGTCTCTTGCCGAGGACGAAAGTCAGACAGAGGCAGCCACTCTTACGTGGCATTTAAGTCTGGTACAGATGTCCATATCCATTCCTATGATAGCATTATTAGGTACCTACTCTGATGTTATTGGACGAAAATACTGTTTATCTTTTTCATTTGTGGCCAATAGTTTACTTTATGGATGTATGTCCTTAGTAGCCGCGTTTGATTTGCCTCTAGATTATCTGTATATAGGATATGCCATATCAGGTCTTGGTGGCGCACAATTTAACCTTTTTGCAACTTTGTCGGCGTCTGTTGCAGATTTGACAGTCGCTAGTAAATCGCGTTCATTGGCATTTGCTTTATTGTATTTCTCAGCTGGTGTAGGGCTATCTTCTTCCGAATTCGTCGAGGGATTTATTATTAAAAGCTCTGGATTTGTGTGGCTTCTTGCCTTTGCATTCTTGCTTTTACTACTTGCTGCAGCTTTGGTAATTCTGTTTTTTAAAAATGAAGTCGAAGTCAAGAGTTCTGGTTTTAGAAACATTTTATCGAATCTAAAAACATTTATCAGTGACAAAGAAAATAAACGTTTTCCTATATGGGTGTATATAGCGTCTTTGGTGGGTTTTCTATTTTTCTATGCGCCTAACGACAACAGAGAGGATATAGAAATTTTGCTTCAGCTGAGAACACCCTTTTGCTGGGATTCCCAATATATTGGATGGTTCCAATCTGCCGAGTCAGCCGTACATATGCTCGCTGGCCCGTCGCTCATGATGATATTACAGAAGTGTTTCAGTGACGAAACTATTGCAGTCCTGGGTTTATTGTCAGGCATGGGGTTTTATCTGATGTTTGCATTCGCTGTTACAGACTGGATGATATATGCAGGTAATATGTAGTTAAGCTACAATGGGCACCTCGGAGCCATGTAATCATTTTATGACGTTTTATTGAACCAGTAAACATGTACGTTATATTGTTTTATGAATTAATACCTGTAATTATCTTTTGCTTCCTATTTCTAACAATTATGATAAAATTATAATTATCAAAGTGATAAATTCATTCGAAAATGCTCTTGTTTTAGGCTTGCATGTAAAGCAATTATTGCATGATTGTAAAACATTTTTTTCACGGATTTGAAGATTTGCAAAGGCTTAGCCTGTTATCTGATCCTATTGAATACTTTGTACAATAAAATTTGTTAAAATTGAAATGAATTTCTTACGGATAACCTCTATGTTGTATATATATATATATATATTGGTTAAAAACGTACTATCCACGGTAATTATCCGAATAACACAGGATTTTACCAAAGGTTTGTCTGCAGGAAACGAATTATGTTAATATGGGGCAAACAAGTAATTCTAACAGTGCGAACAATAAAATTTTCGAGGCTATCCACCTCTTTATCAATTCTCTATGTCTTGATAAAGGGATGAAGTGACTCGAAAAAATGACATTTTTCATTGTCCACACTGTTAGAATTTCTTCTTTGCCCAATCAAAATACACAATTTATGCCGAATAATAAATGAAAATGGATCTGGTTACATTTCAACCAACACACATGATCCATTTTTATGATCAAAATTACAAAAATACATGTTTCTTCCTGTAGGAGCCGGTATTGGTATTCTCCTTATGGCTTTCCCACCATGCCTAAAAGTGTCGCTATCTAAGATGGTTCCTCCAGAATATCAAGGTAAGGTTTCAGTGTCTTATTTTACCAACGTTTGCATAGAAATATACCTTTCACAATTATTGTATTAAATTGGCAAAATGACAAAATACAGCGACAATGAGGAGGTTGTCCAATTCATTTGTCACCTGGTTCTGATGGTAGAGTAAAACAACCAAGAATAACCATCCTTATTTCATCGGACCGCCTCCGATTCTTCTATTTCTCTGTAGACGAAATACTACCTAACAATGCTTCATTATTGTGCAATCTACCGTACAATGATAGACATTTAAACCCGACTCGTTTGGATTTGATTCCAAAACCTCACAATTTGGACATTTCATCATCAGGTTGGCACAGGTGTGGACTTAATAGAATGTGAATTTAGTTTGATTTTATAGAGCGTTCTTTTCAGTCAGCTGCTTTCGGAATACCTCTCTCCTATTAAAGTATTTCATTTTCTCTTCCAATTACACATCCAATTTCAAACTAGACCAACGCCTTCGTTCTATTTTTATGAGAGGTTTTCTTTTCGAAGAAGTAAGAAGAAAGCGTGACAAGTTCAGTTTTCCTATCGCAATTCATTTGTGGGTGTCTATACGAACGTTTCAACACACAGAGTTGACTCGGCATGAATGATTAAAAATCTACTGAAAATAAATATTCTTTCTTTCTAGAAAAGCTTTATAGTCGATATATTAGTAACATATTTCTTTGTCACCACGTTTGATTTTAAAATGGCGACATTACCTGGATATAAAAAAAAAGATTAACATGACGGATGAACAACGTAAGGCTAGTCATCTATTTGAATAGATGGTTAGCCTTTCTTGTTATAGAAATGTTTATAAAAAAAGTATTACTGACTTCGATTTCAGAATCACTGCCTCATTTACATTGTACGTAAATTCTCCTGTAATTATTCCACAAACATGTGATCTTTTTGCAACTGTTTTCATACGTAAAAAGCGATTATATGGTGCAGAAAGTTTTCGAAGTTTATGATTAATAACGTGGACGTCGACCCAATTTTGTTTCAGGTACATGTATAATAAGCACAAAATGTTCTACACCAGAATCATTCCTTCATTTTGTTTCTGACTGTGACAAAATATGAAATGTACATTGATGATACTTGTTATGAATTATACACACATGATGATTGACCTTTTCACACAAACAACTTTCTTTAAAGGAACCCTGTTTGCGGTAATTTACTTAGTGAGTGTGGTCTCTACTATGGCCGGGTCTACCATCTTTAACAACATATACGCCCATACTCAGACCAGCATACGCGGATTAACCTTCCTGGTCATGGCAGGCTTCAATCTTATGTCTGTCGCGATTATCATGTAAGTATGACGTCATCAACTTATTACTATTATAAGAAAATGAAACAAGACTTGCCTAAAAACATTGAAATAAATCACAGTGGGATGTGCTTTACTAGATATATCGTTATGTTTTGTGAAGTTATTACTTAAATGCGGGACCATTGTAGTTAATTTGAAGTTCTATCAGAATAGAAAGAAGAATCCTACGAATGTAACATAATATCAAATAAAGAGATTTATTGAAGATGTAAGAGATCACGTTTAACCGTCTGTGGTTGTAGAACGATCTATGTTCATACGAAAAACATAAAACAAGACTTAAAGATAACAAAAGAGAATATTTTTCATCAATTGAAATCCTGGTTACATTTCCTATAGCGTCGAGGAAAATTAAATTAACTCGACAAAAAGGAAACGTATAATTCAACTTTTGATTTATATTGTTTGGTATGTTCGTGCAAAATTTGATATCAATGTAAGGGGCAAATCTACTATTTACAAAACGAAAGTCTGTGTGGTAACCCCCCACCCCACCCCACACACACACACACACATAGAAAAAAAAATGACACTTCATTACGTGGTGTGGGAACGTTTTGCACTTCATGGGAATTTTGTTTCATTCGTGCGTCAATGCTACAATAAACTGGGCGTGGTTAGTTGAATGGTTCTGACGTTTTCTGATACGCCTTTGAAACTCATCCCAAAGAATTTTAATGGCAGAACTGACATATATAGGACATTCTACATGCTGGGTATTGCTGCGGTAAGCATTGTCTTGCTGGAAACTGAGGAAGGACAGGTGCTTGAAGGACCTGGTCTCTGTATCTTACGGCATTAAGGTTTTGATTTAGGTTCAATAAAGAGTATTTCTCTCCATAAGAAGTGCCTCCCTAAGCCATTACAATAATTCCAGAGAGTCTATCGAGTTTTACCATGCGTGCGTCGGCGACACGCTCATCACGTTCGCGATAAAGCCCTTTTCTCCCGTCTGAGGGATATAGGAAGTATATACGTCAGAGAACATCACGCGATCCACCGGCGCACCTCAAACCATTCGGCTAACCTCGGCCGATTCCGGTTAGATGTAGGTACGGAATCGGCCGAGATGTGACGAGTGATCTCAAACCTCGGACACATCCAATCAAGGCACACTTGTCACCTGCGTATAGTGTCAGATGTGGCCCGACAATAAAATCCGTGTGTTATAACTCTCTCAGCATGCAAGCGATATATATCTGGCAGTTTAATCACTGATGTGTCTACCATGGATGCCACTGGGCATCACCAAACTGTCTTTGGATATATGACCATATATTCACATCGCAATTGCTCTACCAACGTTTTATTTTTGTATCTTATTAATTCCTTAAAGGGGCATTCCGTCGTTGAAACGAGTTTAAGCTATAAAACACAACATTAAGAAGAGGAATCTTGTATTTTTCTCAAGCAATAAAAGTTATAAACACTCAAAGCCCGAAGATGACCGAAAGTTCTTAAAAATATGTGATTTTCAGAATGTAAATTCGACCCGAAGTGCGAAAATTAATCGCCGCCAACGACTGTCTATACGAGCATGCGCATACAAGTTCACGAACATATCCGAAAATGGCTGATGTGGTTCCTCGAATGAGCGATTGGCTAATGGGTCACTGAAATCGGAATTGGCGGGCCTTTCTTTTTTGTAGAGTTATAATACCAAACAAGAGAAAGGGCAAAGGTGTCCTAATAATATGTGTTGTACTATATATTGATGCTACCGGACCTATCTATATACCATTATTGACTTTTTCAGATCTGTGATTGTCTTTAAGAAGAGTGACAGAGGTATGCAGATAACCAGCGCCATTATTAATATAAACGATTGAAAAGGAGAGATTTCAATAGTTTTCTTGCACTGACAATGGCAACTTCCGTGACAACGACATATCAGTGACGAGATGACAATGTTCAATATGTGATATATCAGTTGTGTTTTTGTCAAAGAATGAAAACAATCATACAGTTTGTGACCCGATTTCAGGTGAGAGCAAGGATTTATTCAGACTTCGGCAAATATTCAGCTTAATGCAACATCTTATTCACATCATATCAAGTATATGTGATAAACTGTGTAATCATAAACATTGTTTATTTAATTACTTATGTGTAGTAAAACAAAAATGCGGCACAGGTTGCTGGAGTATATTAATCACAACTGTGATTGGATGGACGTGGTTTTGGACTGTTGTATTGGCTTATAAGGATTCTGTACAGTTCGATGTAACATCTCAGCACCTGGTATATTTAGACCTTGTGGTATTTTGACCAATCGGGGCATAGGAAATAGTAAAGTCATACAAATTGGACAAGTACGCACTAATTGGCTTTTTGTACTACTGTGTCAAATTGAAGGATAGCTGAGGCATCTACACATATATATACGGTCTTGTGTTATAAAACGACTGAAGAGAGATAACTCATGTTTCTCCAGGATGTCTTCAATCATTTCTAAATTATCGTACAATAACTTTCTATTGAAGGCAGGTTTACTTTCATCATGCAGTGATTGCATATATTTTGAGCAGAACACTGCGTTTTATTCATCACATTAAAATTGGATGATTATGTTAACAAATCTTACTAGCAGATTACGCTGAAATTACGTTGAGCAGCCAAAGTTGTCAAGTGTAACATCATAAAGACATCACAGATTATGCTGCTTCTTTTTGGACTGATAAGATATCTCTCTCTTTATTTTCGCCATTATACATGAAATGAATAGCAAATCGAATGGTTTCTTGTTGAATGTAACAAATATTTCACAAAAATGAGAGTATATTTAATACCATCTACTTATTCAAGTATATGATCCACGTGTCATAAGAATAAAAGCATTTTTTTTCATAATTAATAGATATTTAGTTGTTGTTATTCACTGCTTAAGAAATAACGATATATTGCAATTAATTATTTCTATAAGAATTGGAGCTGACTACGTATTCCATAAATCCCTCTACTACATGCATTAATATACCAGTATTGATATTTGTGGTAAGAATTTTGATGGCCAGTACACTTCCAATGTTTCAGGAAACCTCAACTCCATGTAGCATGTTCGTTATTCAGCCACAGATGAATTTAATAAAGCATTTTTTTTTAGAAACCATACTGGATTTTCACAACTTTCAATCGCTTGAAACGATCTTGGCGGAAACTTAAAACATCGATACAGATATGAAAATAATAAAACCTACGCATTGCCAATGAATCGTGAACTATAGAAGAAACACAAAAGGAGCAAATCAATGATAAAATAACGTGTGTCGATCAGGATATAGATCAACCGGTGTATCAAAGAATAAAGTCATAGATATATGGACAAAGTCAATACATGGTTCATGGGCTTGGAACTGTATACAAAGGGACGGTCTAATAACGTTGTTGCATTTTTATAGTGTTTGTCTTTCAACTAACAGGATAACCATGCTACTCTCGAGCTCCTTCCAAACCAGATTAGCCCGATATCGGAGTGTTGCTTTTTTAAATATAAAAGTGAGTCACAAAACAGCACATCAGTTTCACTTGAACGCTTCCTTTCTGAAAGCCACGGAAATAGCTTACCAAACAGGATACCATAGGTTGATGACATACAACCTAAATATGACATACCTGTATGGGATAGATAGATATAGAGGTTACACAACGAGTGGTTGTTGGATATGGAATTTATTTCACACGAGTAAGTTATTTTTTAAAAGTTACAAAAGATACGAGCTTTAGCGATGATTATCGGCTTGAATCAAAGGGAAACGTGGCCAAGTATTATTTCGCGTATGCAAATAAAGTGTACCGGTGACGTCCGGAACCCGGTGATGTGACGTCATTAGATTATTGATGACGTCAATAACAATTGCAGCTTGGGTCAAAGTTCACCGTGTTAGCCAATCGAAATGCGTACAGAGTTTATACCACGTGTGGTATAAACAGATTGTTAATCAACAGCTGTGATGATTAACTGATAGTCTGAGAGTTGAATAACACAGGGTATTGTGGTAGAAAGATAGATAATCTTTATTTCCCCATTTCAATGAGATTACAAACAAATAGATATGGTGCAGTGAAATGAATTACATAGGTGATATATTATTGATATCGATATTAACAGTTCGTTGTTGATCTAGTTCATGTTTTAATTATCACTTATAATATTGCGTCAATTTTCAAATACATTTTAGGTATCAAATTTGCGATGCATTTTATCATTTCAATCCTTGTTTTTTTTGATAGTGTCACCTCATCTGACCGTTTGCCAAGAATAAATTCTGTTTGTTCTATTTCACTCATCTCCGTGAATTTCACGTAGTCGGTGACAGGGAGGAAATTCACAATTGACTTTAGAATCAAGTCTCTTTCAGCGAAGAGAATGTGGCATTCAATGAGGAAATGGACCACTATATCAGTTACCGTTTTACCACATAGCTTACAGACGACGGGATAGACTTCCGAGACAAATGACAGCTGTATTAGCTCTCCCAACAGCCATGTTTCTCTAACACTAAGCTTAGATATTTTCCAAAAGGGATGTATATCATCTAGTTTGACATGAACACTGCTGAAAATACGCAAACCATCCTTTCCTGCCAATGATTCTCTCCGTTGTTTTCTTCATACGTCTGTGACACTCTTTTGATAAATTGTTTCCCTGGACCTTTTAGATGGAATGTCATCATCTGGATTGCATAATCTGAAGAATCCCTCTATATTATACTTTTCCATTATCTTATGTACATCCGGTATACATCCTAATGAACGCTTGTTCTTGGTCAAATATGTTGTCAATCTTGTGTCGAAAATTTGTTTCCATAGAAAAACATCCTCTCCTGTACATAGCTTATTCCAAAGGAAAAGCTTGGACTGTTGAATTTTCGTGTTAATCTCACGAAGGCCTAATGAGGCTATGGTTACTGCGTTCGGAGAACGAGTGTCGAAACCTTGTATTCTACGTGCGGCTTTACGTTGGAATATTTCGATGTTATTTAACGAATAGTTAGAAAAATTGCTCCACAATTCACAACCGAATAAAAGAGATGGTGAAATTATCCTTTTCCATATCGACACACTTGTGACGGGGCTCATTCCGTTTTTGTGGACTCCAATTGAAATGAAGCTATTCAGTTTATTTATATTTTTATTAATGGATTCTCGTATAGCAAGATCGCTTTTGAGGTTTTCATTAAAGATGATTCCCGCGTATATTTTTGAATTTTCAATTGGAAGTTGTTCCTGGCCAAGCGATACTTTGCATTTTCCAACGTCGATCCTTCTTTCAGGACGAAAAAGCACAGCTGCACTCTTGGTAGAGTTGTAATTAAGCCTCCATTTACACGAGTAGTTGTATACAATATCAAGGAGCCGTTGCAACATTCTGTTACATCCAGCTATGACACAAGTACTGTATCATCCGCTAGTAGTATACAAGGAACTTGTATGTTTTCAACCAATATACCGTTTTGGGACAAATCTAGTTCCTGCGCTAGGCCGTCAATCATGACGAGAAACATCCAGGCAGATATGGTTCGGCCTTGACCGACGCCCTGTGTGACGAAGTAGGGTTCCGACATTTTTCCACTATAGAGTACCATGACTTTCACGTTTTGAAATGAATTATACAGGAGTCTCCATGTTTTAGAATTTATTCCAAGCTGGTAAAGTTTGTAGAAAAGACCTGCTATCCAAACACTATTAAAAAGCTTTCTGGCTGTCCAAAAATGCTATACATACCGGAGAAAACGTCTCCATATTGTGAGATATACTTTCATGAAGAATGAATCCTGCCGTGATACTACCACATCCCCGGCGAAAACCTTGTTGGAATTTAGAAGGGAAATTGTTCATCTGAGAACAGAACTAACCGCCTATAAATTATTATTCGAAGAGTTTTTGAATTATCGACATTAGTGTTATATACCTATAACTGTTTACGTCAAGCCCGTCTTTGTTATTTCCTTTATATAACGTTACAACTATCCCTAACTTTAAATGTTCTCGGCAGATTTCACTTTGTATTTCAATATTGTTATATATTTTCACCAGTAATTCCACAATAATATCAGGGAGACATTGAAGATGTTCGACAGATATCCTGTCGTGACCAGCTGCTTTTCCTCTACTCATCAGCTTCAGCTCAAACAAAGTATCTTCTATTGTTATTGGTGTATCAAGGATCGTTTCAACGTTGTTAAAAGTAGGTCATAGATCCAATATGGCCGCCATGGCGTCATACCTAAAATGATTAAAATAACCATAACTCAAAAAGTATTTAAGATACAAGAGTCATGTTATGATTTGATGGTACATTGAATCTGGGGGTAACTTTTATAAAATTACAAGTTTAAGGTCAGAGGTCAAATAAAAAAAGCTCTCCCAGGGTCAAGTTAGTTTATTTTTAAAAAATCCTCATTTTTCAATCTTTTTCAAACATTTGTTCGGAATATGATGCGTTATATCATTCCGATGATTTTGATGTCTTTAGTTTATCGTTAGCGTTTGCCGTTAACGCGGTACTTCATTTTGAATATTTCTTTTGTTCTTTTTTGTGTAAAGACCATTCACATTTTAAGTTTCTTCTTAAATTCCATCAGTGGGATTCAGCACAAACTTTGATAACATGACTATGAGATAGTACTGACCAAGTCTTGTTATCATGGGGTTGGTCCGAAATCCAATATGGCCGCCACGACGTCATGTATTGAAAAGTTTAAATCGCCATAACTCAAAAACGATTCATTCTACAGAGGTTATGTAATTATGTTATTTGTAGATAAGTGCTGGCACTGACTTTTATTCACCAACAGTTTTCAGGTCAGAGGTCAAATAAAAAAGTTAGCTATGGGGTCAAAGGCCACCAAATTCTTAACTTTTTCATTTTTTTCATTTTTTTTTATTATGTTCGATGCAGTATGTTATTCCGATGATTTTGGTACCGTCGGTTTTTCTTTAGCACTTCCGGTTCAAGTGGTAAAACGTTTTGAAAATTTTCATGATTGTGCAATCATTAAAAACTCTTTAAACAACATCTTCTCAAACACCAAGAGTCCCAGGGACTTGATATTTGGCCTGTAATAATCTTGGACGAAGAACTACCACGTTTGTTATTATGAATGACCTTGACCTACATTCAAGGTCACAAGGTGTCAAATAGTCTAGAATTTTAAATGATTTCTTCTCAATAACCAAGAGTCCCAGTGACTTGATGTTTAGCCTGTTGCATACTGGGATAAAGAGCTACCTAATTTGTCATCAAGGGGTCGGTCCAAATTCCAATATGGCCGCCATAACGTCATGTATTGAAAAGTTTGAAATGGCATTCACTCAAAAAGTATTCATTTTCCAGAGGTCATTTAACTATATCAATTGTAGATAATGTTTAGGGCTAACATTTTCTTTCTACAGGTTTTAAGGTCAGATGTCAAATAACAAAGTTCGCTATTGGGTCAAAGGTCACCAAATTTTCAATTTTTTCATTTTTAATTTTTTAATATTTTTCGATGCAGTATGTTATTCTGATGATTTTGGTACCTTCAGTTTTTCTTTAGCACTTCCGGTTCAGGGTGTACGCCATTTTGAAAATTTCATGATTGCCAATCATTGTGTAATCTTTAAACGACATCTTTTCAAAAACCTAGAGATCCAAGGACTTGATATTTGGCCTGTAACATGCATGGGTGGAGGGCTACCAACTTTGTTCAAATGAATAACCTTGGTCTACATTCAAGGTCACGGATGTCAAATTGGCTAAAATCTTGAAATGCCTTCTGAATAGCCAAGGGGCCCAGGGAGTTGATATTGGGTCTGTAGCATGTTTTAATGACGGTCTAACAAGTTTGTTTAAATGAATGACCTTTACCTACATTCAAGATTATAAAGGTAAATGTTCCCCTAAGTTTGTCAAAGGTGTGAAAAGCCCGTCAAATTGTCCATGACAATTTCTAGTTGAGATTTGATATTTATAGTACAAGCCGCGTTCATTATCAGAACAGAGCAGTCTAGTAAAAGTCTAGACGTTGATGATTAGTTTCGAAATGTTAACATATGAGTCTGAGAAATAGAGATAAAGCTAAATGTGTAATATGACTTAGAAACAAATTGTCCTTCCATGCCTCTTATAGTGGTACATGTCAACGTGCCCCTATTTGTGTTAAAATATTACACCTGCAATGAATTATTCTTAACATATACCCCTTGAGTATTGTACCATCTCTAAAACGGAAACAATGCCTTGGAGACACATTGTCTTAGTGTACGCTATTGATTTCAGGCGAGAATTGATTAATAGTTCGTAGTCAACTCTCGTATATACTGTGTCACCTCATTAGCATTTTCAGAGATTACCAAGCTGCTGACGTGCTCTCTCCAATAACTCGTATGATGCATCGCAATATCTCAGGGTGCCATGAGAGACCGTATTTAGCGTTTGCTTGTTAAAAAGGGCTGAACGCATAAATGAACTGATATCTTATAAGTGTAAAGTAAGTTTTTTTAAATGCATACTCAATTGGTCAGGTGATGATACAGTGATGTGTGTCTAAGTGACGCGATTAAATCAAAATGGAAGCATTAACTCGTTTGCTTATGGCAGGGATCATTTCCATGTGTCTTGTAAATTTGTCAAAAGGCAACTGCAGACAAAGACCACAATTGGCCTCTTATGATTTGACTGACCTGGTATCTAAATCTCCATTCGGATTACAACAGTGTGAAAGGGAATGTTTCTCAGATGCAAACTGCCTGGTGATGGTTTATCATACACAGAACTTAGAATGTTATAAAGGGGTGGTCGACAACAGCGCTACAGCCACAGAAAATTTGAATTTCGTTGTAAAACGCCGTAGTGAACTCGCCTCTGATTTAAATATGTCTTACTTGTGCAACGACCAGTCGTGTGAGAACGGATTTTCTTGCGTGAGCTTATCAAGTGGTATTTCTGTCTGTATCGGTGGAGTTTGTGGACAACCGTTGTCTATTCCAAACGCTGTTGTAACCGCCAACAGTTATGCCATTTCCTCTACAGCAACATATTCTTGTAATACCGGATATTATCATATTGGTGCAGCGCAGGTCACGTGCGGGTCCTCTCTAGAATGGACTGTCCCTACTTTGGTTTGTTGTAAAGATACGTTTACTTATCACCAGGAAACAGAAATGATGTATAAGGTATTTGCTACAAGTAAAATATATTCGGATGCATTGAGTTATTGTTCCAGTTTAGGAGCGGGACTTGTAAAAGTTAATTCAACAGAAAGGATGAGCGCGTTGTCTGGGTATCTCTCGAGTGGACAATACTACACAGATGCATCGGATCTAGTCACGGAAGGTTCCTGGGTCTTTTCAGACGGAAGTAGCGTAGATATGTCGTTGTTTTCTTCCTACCGAGCCAGATGGTGAAACAACAGAAAATTGTGCAATCTTCGGAGCTGGATCTAAGCTGTACGATGTAAGATGCTCCACTAATAGAAATTTCATCTGTGAAATAAGATAAATGCGTATCGAAGATATTTCACGAATTTAACTTTGATCAAGATAACATGTACTTTCCTTGTCGGTGAGCGCCTAACATGTAATGAACGACGTGGATCACTTTCAACAACGATATTTATACGAGGTACAATGTTTACCTATTGGTTCTATTGTCACCACCCGAACTATCATTTGAAAATATTTACATTTGCCTCAATGTCAATATGGACTGCAACTATTAGTGGATAGATGTAGTGAAGATCACATGACGTGATTGTTACGTCATTTTGATCCACGTCATAGAAATGCTTCGCTATGCGTAACAAATGAATTAAATGCAGCGAGGACAAATGTTCAGAAGAATTGCGTTACCATGCCGTCATTTTGGCGGTATGTTAATGATCGTCACGGCAAGGTTTTGTTCTATGTGTCAGATTTTTTCGAATCAATCACAGTGATAATTTTGATATGAAAATGCTATTCTAATGAACATACAAGGAAATGGGTCAAGATAAAGGACGTATTTACGTAAATAAGAGAGATTTTAACATTTCAACATATGTAAATATCATAATTAAACGCTTGTTAGTTGGATTATATCTATTTTCACAATAAATGCAATTTTGGATGACAGTTTAATATTCATGGCGCCTTAACGGATTTATTTGTCATCTAAATTGTATTTATATTGACAATTAATACAATCTAACAAAAGTTAAGTTTTTAATGGTGTCTTGACCCGAATTTGATCAGATCTGTTTGACGTGTGTCGTCAGTGAAGAGGAAGACGCTTGTTCTTCCGAAGTACCTGGTCATAGTCTCTTGTACTTTTTCTATATATGCATATGTGTGTATCTCTAAATATGTTAGTATCTCTATATATGTGTGTATCTCTCTATATATGTGTATCTCTATATATGTGTGTATCTCTATATATGTGTGTATCTCTATATATGTGTGTATCTCTATATATGTTTATATCTCTATATATGTGTATCTCTATATATGTGAGTATCTCTATATATGTGTGTATCTCTATATATGTGTGTATCTCTATATACATGTATGTGTATCTCTATATATGTGTGTATTTCTATATATGTGTGTATCTCTATATGCGTGTGTATATCTATATATTATGTTAGTATCTCTATATATGTGTATATTTCTATATTGGTGTGTATCTCTATATATGTGTGTATCTCTATATATGTGTGTATCTCTATATATGTGTATATATCTATATATGCGAGTATCTCTATATATGTGTATCTCTATATATGTGAGTATCTCTATATATGTGTGTATCTCTATATATGTGTGTGTATCTCTATATATGTGAGTATCTCTATATATGTGTATATATCTATATATGCGAGTATCTCTATATATGTGTATCTCTATATATGTGAGTATCTCTATATATGTGTGTATCTCTATATATGCGTGTGTATCTCTATATATGTGTATCTCTATATATGTGAGTATCTCTATATATGTGGTGTGCATATCAGAGTGATTGTAGTTTCATTTTCGAAATGTTCTTGCACTGGTCGGATGAAACAAGACCTTTAACCAATAGATAAAGAGCGTCTTACACTCGTGGCTATGCCATATGGAATTTATTAAACGAGTTCAATAATTTGATATGACACGAGAATGTAGGCGAGTGGCATGTCAAATTATTGAACGAGTTAAACAAATTTCATCTGACATAGCCACGAGTGTAGAATTTTATTTATCAAATAACTACTCTTTACGAGATTATAAGCAAAAACCTTTCAATTTTTTTTCTACACAAGATAGGCGAAATCCGGCTCGGATCGGACGTGTCCGTCTATCCAAACAATCACGTGTCGTCACATAGTTATTTAAGGAATGCAATTTATCTTTTCAACATTCATGAGGTCATAACAACATTGGCCTCTGGACAAATTCCATGAATCGCATTGATAAATATGTCCAGAAAGCCAATGTGGTTATGACCTCATGAATGTTGAAAAATTATTTTCTTTCCTAATATTTACATTTTGATTATTTTAAATTGTATCTGTTTAAGCACCCAATAATAAAAAGATGAATTTTTTGATGTGTTTATCTGGGAGTGACGTCGGAGAGAGAACAGCCGTTTTCTCGGTAAAGTGTGAGACATTTCTTGGCACGGTCTTAGCAACCGTCACAACAACACAAACATAATGTAGTTCAAAACTACAATACTTATTCTGTGAGATTTTTGGAGTGATTTTTTGTTTATGTTTTGAACATTTAGGGAGACCGTAACAACATCGTATTTATGAAAATATTACACTGATCATGTTTATTTAAAAGAATACAAGAAGAATAAATCCGACGACGGAGCGTACTACCTGTGGTAACGCGATTCCCGACATTGTTACACACTATAATGAGGCTAATCAGGGGTTATTATGAAAAATGAATACAATTTTCGCCAATGCTTTCAATCATACAGAATGTAAATATTTTAACGTAACATATATATTATGACGTCACAATAGTGTAATTACACATGATATTTATGACATGGCCGTATAACATGGCAGAACGGGCAAGTTATGGGATAGATTTGGCCATATATGTTATATACATATCATTATCAACATTTAAGTGAGTTTCCGGAATCTGTCTTTTTTTCTCTATTTGTGCACTGTATTACGTAATTTGTAACCGGAAGTTATTTTTATGCTTGATTTGGTGAATAAAAAAGAGACTTTGAACTGCAACACATGTTTGGTATTTTGCCAATCGATCCCCATACATACATTACAACACAATAATTTAACATTTTGTCTGATTGAGTGTGTAGTTGATCTTAGCCATAACTGCCAAGATAGCTGCCAATGTTAGCTTTCGACTATATAAAATATATTTCAGTTGAATAAAATGAATTTTCAAATTTTAAAGAGCATCAACTTCCGAAATAAGATTCTATCGAGGGAAATTTTTAAGCTTTTGATTTGAGTTTTAGTAAATATTTTTTGCTGGTATCAATGTTCTGATCTGAATTACACCAAGCAATGACCTTGCCGTTTGCAGATGTGATACAAGAATTGTCCCTGAAAACAAAGACAACAGCATTCAACAAAAAGTTTGTGTACAATACCAGTACGCTCACTATGAACATGACAATGCTATATTCCAGCAATGAAGAGATACATTTTGTAGTTCATGACTTCGTATTCAATAATCAGAATGGAACAGTTTTATTTCATGTCGGGCTTTAAAAACGTGATATCAGAACATAAGAAACGAGTCATCAACTGTAAGGAAAGGAGAAATAAATCAAACCAAAAACAAAACAAAAAACAAAACAAAAACATTTTGATTGCAGATCAAAAGTTTCAACTTGTAAAATAGTTACATTCTGCTACTGTCACCTGAATAAAAACTGACTATCAATAAATGATGTGTAGATACGTTCTTTTTTATGTAATGTTGTGTGATACATATACAGGTTCTGAATAATATTACAGTTTATATTTGTATATAAATTGTAAATCTAAATTATATATGTGTGTTTTGTTCAGTGTTAGCCCACAAGCATGGATTATAACTTATATTATAACCTATACACGAATCCATGCTGCAGTGACAGCCGCTTTTTGTACGAAGGAGAAACCCTCATTGTGTGAAGGAGAAACCATCATTGTATGAAGGAGAAACCCGTCATTGTGTGAAGGAGAAACCATCATTGTGTGAAGGAGAAACCATCATTTGTGAATGAGAAACCGTCATTGTATGAAGGAGAAACCGTCATTGTGTGAAGGAGAAATCCCTCATTGTGTGAAGAAGGAACCCCTAATTGTGTGAAGGAGAAACCCCTCATTGTATGAAGGAGAAACCCCAATTGTGTGAAGGAGGAACCCTTCATTGTATGAAGGAGAAATCCCTCATTGTGTGAAAGAGAAACCCTCATTGTGTGAAGAAGAAACCCCTCATTGTGTGAAGGAGAAACCATCGTTGTGTGGAGGAGAAACCCGTCATTGTGTGAAGGAGAAACCCGTCATTGTGTGAAGGAGAAACCATCATTGTGGGAAGGTGAAACCCGTCATTGTGGGAAGGAGAAACCCGTCATTGTCTGAAGGAGAACCCCGCCATTGTATAAAGGAGAAACCCGTCATTGTGTGAAGGAGAAACCCGCCATTGTATGAAGAAGAAACCCTCATTTTGTGAAGAAGAAACCCGTCATTGTGTGAAGGAAAAACCACTCATTTGTGAAGAAGAAACCCGTCATTGTGTGAAGGAGAAACCCGTCATTGTGTGAAGGAGAAACCCTCATTGTGGGAAGGAGGAACCACTCATTGTATGAAGAAGAAACCCTTATTTTGTGAAGGAGAAACCCGTCATTGTGTGAAGGAGAAACCATCATTGTGTGAAGGAGAAACCATCATTTGTGAATGAGAAACCGTCATTGTATGAAGGAGAAACCGTCATTGTGTGAAGGAGAAATCCCTCATTGTGTGAAGAAGGAACCCCTAATTGTGTGAAGGAGAAACCCCTCATTGTATGAAGGAGAAACCCCAATTGTGTGAAGGAGGAACCCTTCATTCTATGAAGGAGAAATCCCTCATTGTGTGAAAGAGAAACCCTCATTGTGTGAAGAAGAAACCCCTCATTGTGTGAAGGAGAAACCATCGTTGTGTGAAGGAGAAACCCGTCATTGTGTGAAGGAGAAACCCGTCATTGTGTGAAGGAGAAACCATCATTGTGGGAAGGTGAAACCCGTCATTGTGGGAAGGAGAAACCCGTCATTGTGGGAAGGAGAAACCCGTCATTGTCTGAAGGAGAACCCCGCCATTGTATAAAGGAGAAACCCGTCATTGTGTGAAGGAGAAACCCGCCATTGTATGAAGAAGAAACCCTCATTTTGTGAAGAAGAAACCCGTCATTGTGTGAAGGAAAAACCACTCATTTTGTGAAGAAGAAACCCGTCATTGTGTGAAGGAGAAACCCGTCATTCTGTGAAGGAGAAACCCTCATTGTGGGAAGGAGGAACCACTCATTGTATGAAGAAGAAACCCTTATTTTGTGAAGGAGAAACCCGTCATTGTGTGAAGGAGAAACCATCGTTGTCTGAAGGAGAACCCCGCCATTGTATAAAGGAGAAACCCGTCATTGTGTGAAGGAGAAACCCGCCATTGTATGAAGAAGAAACCCTCATTTGGAAGAAGACCCTCATTTTTAAAGGGAAACCCCTCATTTGAAACGAACCCTCATTGTGGAAGGGAAACCTCATTGTGTAGGAAACCTCCTTTGGGAGAAACCCTCATTGTATGAAGGAACCCTATTTGTGAAGAAAAACCCTCATTGGTGAAGGAAAACCCTCATTGGAAGGAACCCTCATTTGGGAAGAGAAACCCCATTGTGAAAGAACCCATTGTGAAGGGAAACCTCATGTGTAAGGAACCCCATGTTGAAAGAAACCCCCATTGTGAAGGGAACCCCACTTGAGGAGAAACCCCGCCATTTTAAGAAAACCCTATGGTGGAAGGAAACCCTCCCTGGGATCGGAAACCCATTTGTAGGAAAACCCCCTTGTTGAAGAGAAAACCCCATTGCCCGAAGAAAACCATCATTGTGAAGGAACCCCCCATGTGTAAGAAAACCTCATTTGAAGGAAAACCTCATTGTTAAGGAAACCTCATTGTGAAGGGAAACCATCATTGTGTGAAGGAGAAACCCTCATTGTATGAAGGCAGAACCCGACATTATAGTGAAGGAGAAACCCGTCATTTTGTGTAGGAGAAACCCTCATTGTATGAAGGAGAAACCCGTCATTGTGTGAAGGAGAAACCCCTCATTGTGTGAAGGAGAAACCATCGTTGTGTGAAGGAGAAACCCGTCATTGTGAGAAGGAGAAACCCGTCATTGTGTGAAGGAGAAACCATCATTGTGGGAAGGTGAAACCCGTCATTGTGGGAAGGAGAAACCCGTCATTGTGTGAAGGAGAAACCCTCATTGTGGGAAGGAGGAACCACTCATTGTATGAAGAAGAAACCCTTATTTTGTGAAGAAGAAACCCGTCATTGTGTGAAGGAGAAACCCCTCATTGTGTGAAAGAGAAACCCTCATTATGTGAAGGAGAAACCCTCCATTGTATGAAAGAGAAACCCTGATTGTGTGAAGGAGAAACCCGTCATTGTGTATAGGAGAAACCATCATTGTTAGAAAGAGAAACCCCTCATTGTGTGAAGGAGAAACCCTCATTATGTGAAGGAGAAACCCGCCATTGTATGAAAGAGAAACCCTGATTGTGTGAAGGAGAAACCCGTCATTGTGTATAGGAGAAACCATCATTGTGTGAAGGAGAAACCTCTCATTGTGTGAAGGAGAAACCTCTCATTGCCTGAATGAGAAACCATCATTGTGTGAAGGAGAAACCATCATTGTGTGAAGGAGAAACCATCATTGTGTGAAGGAGAAACCATCATTGTGTGAAGGAGAAACCATCATTGTGTGAAGGTGAAACCATCATTGTGTGAAGGAGAAACCCTCATTGTATGAAGGCAGAACCCGACATTATAGTGAAGGAGAAACCCGTCATTTTGTGTAGGAGAAACCCTCATTGTATGAAGGAGAAACCCGTCATTGTGTGAAGGAGAAACCCCTCATTGTGTGAAGGAGAAACCATCGTTGTGTGAAGGAGAAACCCGTCATTGTGTGAAGGAGAAACCCGTCATTGTGTGAAGGAGAAACCATCATTGTGGGAAGGTGAAACCCGTCATTGTGGGAAGGAGAAACCCGTCATTGTGTGAAGGAGAAACCCGTCATTGTGTGAAGGAGAAACCCGTCATTGTGTGAAGGAGAAACCCGCCATTGTATGAAGAAGAAACCCTCATTTTGTGAAGAAGAAACCCGTCATTGTGTGAAGGAAAAACCACTCATTTTGTGAAGAAGAAACCCGTCATTGTGTGAAGGAGAAACCCGTCATTGTGTGAAGGAGAAACCCTCATTGTGGGAAGGAGGAACCACTCATTGTATGAAGAAGAAACCCTTATTTTGTGAAGAAGAAACCCGTCATTGTGGGAAGGAGAAACCCCTCATTGTGTGAAAGAGAAACCCTCATTATGTGAAGGAGAAACCCTCCATTGTATGAAAGAGAAACCCTGATTGTGTGAAGGAGAAACCCGTCATTGTGTATAGGAGAAACCATCATTGTTAGAAAGAGAAACCCCTCATTGTGTGAAGGAGAAACCCTCATTATGTGAAGGAGAAACCCGCCATTGTATGAAAGAGAAACCCTGATTGTGTGAAGGAGAAACCCGTCATTGTGTATAGGAGAAACCATCATTGTGTGAAGGAGAAACCTCTCATTGTGTGAAGGAGAAACCTCTCATTGCCTGAATGAGAAACCATCATTGTGTGAAGGAGAAACCATCATTGTGTGAAGGAGAAACCATCATTGTGTGAAGGAGAAACCATCATTGTGTGAAGGTGAAACCATCATTGTGTGAAGGAGAAACCCTCATTGTATGAAGGCAGAACCCGACATTATAGTGAAGGAGAAACCCGTCATTTTGTGTAGGAGAAACCCTCATTGTATGAAGGAGAAACCCGTCATTGTGTGAAGGAGAAACCATCATTGTGTGAAGGAGAAACCATCATTTGTGAATGAGAAACCGTCATTGTATGAAGGAGAAACCGTCATTGTGTGAAGGAGAAATCCCTCATTGTGTGAAGAAGGAACCCCTAATTGTGTGAAGGAGAAACCCCTCATTGTATGAAGGAGAAACCCCAATTGTGTGAAGGAGGAACCCTTCATTGTATGAAGGAGAAATCCCTCATTGTGTGAAAGAGAAACCCTCATTGTGTGAAGAAGAAACCCCTCATTGTATAAAGGAGAAACCCGTCATTGTGTGAAGGAGAAACCCGCCATTGTATGAAGAAGAAACCCTCATTTTGTGAAGAAGAAACCCGTCATTGTGTGAAGGAAAAACCACTCATTTTGTGAAGAAGAAACCCGTCATTGTGTGAAGGAGAAACCCGTCATTGTGTGAAGGAGAAACCCTCATTGTGGGAAGGAGGAACCACTCATTGTATGAAGAAGAAACCCTTATTTTGTGAAGAAGAAACCCGTCATTGTGTGAAGGAGAAACCCCTCATTGTGTGAAAGAGAAACCCTCATTATGTGAAGGAGAAACCCTTCATTGTATGAAAGAGAAACCCTGATTGTGTGAAGGAGAAACCCGTCATTGTGTATAGGAGAAACCATCATTGTTAGAAAGAGAAACCCCTCATTGTGTGAAGGAGAAACCCTCATTATGTGAAGGAGAAACCCGCCATTGTATGAAAGAGAAACCCTGATTGTGTGAAGGAGAAACCCGTCATTGTGTATAGGAGAAACCATCATTGTGTGAAGGAGAAACCTCTCATTGTGTGAAGGAGAAACCTCTCATTGTGTGAAGGAGAAACCTCTCATTGCCTGAATGAGAAACCATCATTGTGTGAAGGAGAAACCATCATTGTGTGAAGGAGAAACCATCATTGTGTGAAGGAGAAACCATCATTGTGTGAAGGTGAAACCATCATTGTGTGAAGGAGAAACCCTCATTGTATGAAGGCAGAACCCGACATTATAGTGAAGGAGAAACCCGTCATTTTGTGTAGGAGAAACCCTCATTGTATGAAGGAGAAACCCGTCATTGTTTGAAGGAGAAACCATCATTGTGTGAAGGAGAAACCATCATTTGTGAATGAGAAACCGTCATTGTATGAAGGAGAAACCGTCATTGTGTGAAGGAGAAATCCCTCATTGTGTGAAGAAGGAACCCCTAATTGTGTGAAGGAGAAACCCTCATTGTATGAAGGAGAAACCCCAATTGTGTGAAGGAGAAACCCTCATTGTGGGAAGGAGGAACCACTCATTGTATGAAGAAGAAACCCTTATTTTGTGAAGAAGAAACCCGTCATTGTGCGAAGGAGAAACCCCTCATTGTGTGAAAGAGAAACCCTCATTATGTGAAGGAGAAACCCTCCATTGTATGAAAGAGAAACCCTGATTGTGTGAAGGAGAAACCCGTCATTGTGTATAGGAGAAACCATCATTGTTAGAAAGAGAAACCCCTCATTGTGTGAAGGAGAAACCCTCATTATGTGAAGGAGAAACCCGCCATTGTATGAAAGAGAAACCCTGATTGTGTGAAGGAGAAACCCGTCATTGTGTATAGGAGAAACCATCATTGTGTGAAGGAGAAACCTCTCATTGTGTGAAGGAGAAACCTCTCATTGCCTGAATGAGAAACCATCATTGTGTGAAGGAGAAACCATCATTGTGTGAAGGAGAAACCATCATTGTGTGAAGGAGAAACCATCATTGTGTGAAGGAGAAACCATCATTGTGTGAAGGAGAAACCATCATTGTGTGAAGGAGAAACCCTCATTGTATGAAGGAGAAACCCGTCATTATAGTGAAGGAGAAACCCGTCATTTTGTGAAGGAGAAACCCTCATTGTATGAAGGAGAAACCCGTCATTGTGTGAAGGAGAAACCATCATTGTGTGAAGGAGAAACCATCATTATTGTGAAGGAGAAACCCTTCATTGTATGAAGGAGAAATCCCTCATTGTGTGAAGGAGAAATCCCTCATTGTGTGAAGAAGGAACCCCTAATTGTGTGAAGGAGAAACCCCTCATTGTATGAAGGAGAAACCCCAATTGTGTGAAGGAGGAACCCTTCATTGTATGAAGGAGAAATCCCTCATTGTGTGAAAGAGAAACCCTCATTGTGTGAAGAAGAAACCCCTCATTGTATAAAGGAGAAACCCGTCATTGTGTGAAGGAGAAACCCTCATTTTGGAAAGAAGAAACCCTCTTGTGTGAAGGAGAAACCCGTCATTGTGTGAGAGAGAAACCATCATTTGGGAAGAAGAAACCCTTAAACAAATTGTTTTGAAGGAGAAACCCGTCATTTGTGAGGAGAACCTCATTGTGTGAAGAGAAACCTCATTTGGGGAAGGAGAACCCTCCCTTGTTGAAGGGGAAACCCTTATTTGTGTGAAGGAGAAACCGTCATTGTGTGAAGGAGAAACCTCATTGTAGAAAGAGAACCCTCCTTATGTGAAGGAGAAACCCTCCATTGTTGAAGGAGAAACCCATGTTGAAGGGAAACCCTCATTGTGTAAGGAGAACCCGTCATTGTATGAAGAAGAACCTCATTTTGTGAAGGAAAACCCTCATTGTGAAGGAGAAAACCCCCATTTGATGGGAAAAGGAAGGAGAAACCCTCATTGTGTGAAGGAGAAAACCCTCATGTGTATAAGAGAACCTCATTGTGTGAAGGAGAAACCTCTCATTGTGTGAAGGAGAAACCCCTCATTGTATGAATGAGAAACCATCATTGTGTGAAGGAGAAACCATCATTGTGTGAAGGAGAAACCATCATTGTGTGAAGGAGAAACCATCATTGTGTGAAGGAGAAACCATCATTGTGTGAAGGAGAAACCCTCATTGTATGAAGGAGAAACCCGTCATTATAGTGAAGGAGAAACCCGTCATTTTGTGAAGGAGAAACCCTCATTGTATGAAGGAGAAACCCGTCATTATAGTGAAGGAGAAACCATCATTGTGTGAAGGAGAAACCATCATTTGTGAATGAGAAACCGTCATTGTATGAAGGAGAAACCCGTCATTGTGTGAAGGAGAAATCCCTCATTGTGTGAAGGAGAAACCCCTCATTGTGTGAAGGAGAAACCCCTCATTGTGTGAAGGAGAAACCCCCAATTGTGTGAAGGAAGAACCCTTCATTGTATGAAGGAGAAATCCTTCATTGTGTGAAAGAGAAACCCTCCCATTGTTTGAAGGGGAAACCTCATTGTGTGAAGGAGAAACCCCTCATTTGGTGAAGAGAAACCCGTCCCTTGTGAAGGAGAAAACCCTCATTGTGGAAGGAAAACCATCATTGTGGAAGAAAACCGTCATTGTGTAAGGAGAAACCCGTCATTGTTGAAGGGGAAACCCGTCATTTATGAAAGGAAAACCCGTCATTTTGTGGAGGAGAAACCCCATTGTTGAAGAGAAACCTCATTTTGTGAAAAGGGGAAACCGTCATTGTTGAAGAGAAACCCGTCATTTTGTGAAGGAGAAACCCGTCATTGTGTGAGAGAGAAACCCCGTCATTGTGTGAAAGGAAAACCCTCATGTTGGAAGGAGAAACCCCATTGTTGAAGAGAACCCTCATTGTTGAAGGAGAAACCTCATTGTTGAGAGAAACCTCATTGTGTGAAGGAAAAACCTCATTTGTGAAGAGAAAAACGTCATTGTGTGAAGGAGAAACCCGTCATTGTGTGAAGGGAAACCCTCATTGTGTGAAGAAAAACCATCATTGGGGTGAAGTAAACCCCTCATTTGGTGAAGAAAAAACCCCTATTTGTAAGGAGAACCCTTTGTTGAAGGAGAAACCATCATTATTGGAAGAAGAAACCCTTCATTGTATGAAGGAGAAATCCCTCATTGTGTGAAGGAGAAACCATCATTGTGTGAAGGAGAAACCCTCATTGTGTGAAGGAGAAAACACGCATTGCGTGAAGGAGAAACCCGTCATTGTGTGAAGGAGAAACCCTCATTTGGAAGGAGAACCTCATTGTTGAAGGAAACCCCATTTAAGGGAAAAACCCGTCATTTTGTGGAAGGAGAAACCCCATTGTTTTGGGGGAGAAAACCTCATTTTGTGGAAGGAGAAACCTCATTGTTGAGAAAAACCCTATTTTGGAAAAAAACCCGTCATTTGTGAAGGAGAAACCCTCTTGTGTGAAGGAGAAACCCTCATGTAAGGAGAAATCCTCATTGTGTGAAGAAGAAACCCTTATTTTGTGAAGAAGAAACCCGTCATTGTGTGAAGGAGAAACCCCTCATTGTGTGAAGGAGAAACCCTCATTATGTGAAGGAGAAACCCTCCATTGTATGAAAGAGAAACCCTGATTGTGTGAAGGAGAAACCCGTCATTGTGTATAGGAGAAACCATCATTGTTAGAAAGAGAAACCCCTCATTGTGTGAAGGAGAAACCCTCATTATGTGAAGGAGAAACCCGCCATTGTATGAAAGAGAAACCCTGATTGTGTGAAGGAGGAACCCGTCATTGTGTATAGGAGAAACCATCATTGTGTGAAGGAGAAACCTCTCATTGTGTGAAGGAGAAACCTCTCATTGCCTGAATGAGAAACCATCATTGTGTGAAGGAGAAACCATCATTGTGTGAAGGAGAAACCATCATTGTGTGAAGGAGAAACCATCATTGTGTGAAGGAGAAACCATCATTGTGTGAAGGTGAAACCATCATTGTGTGAAGGAGAAACCCTCATTGTATGAAGGCAGAACCCGACATTATAGTGAAGGAGAACCCGTCATTTTGTGTAGGAGAAACCCTCATTGTATGAAGGAGGAACCCGTCATTGTGTGAAAGAGAAATCCCTCATTGTGTGAAGGAGAAACCATCATTTTGGGCAGGAGAAACCCGTCATTGTGTGAAGGAGGAACCCGTCATTGTGTGAAGGAGAAACCCGTCATTGTGTGAAGGAGAAACCCGTCATTGTGTGAAAGAGAAATCCCTCATTGTGTGAAACAGAAACCATCATTTTGGGCAGGAGAAACCCGTCATTGTATGAAGGAGAAACATCCAATGGTGTGAAGGAAGAACCTTTCATTGTATGAAGGAGAAACAATCATTGTGTGAAGGAGAAACCCTCATTGTGTGAAGAAGAAACAATCATTGTGAGAAGGAGAAACCCTCATTGTGTGAAGGAGGAACCCCGCACTGTGTGAAGGAGAAACCATCATTGTGTGAAGGAGAAACAATCATTGTGGAAAGGAGAAACCCTCATTGTGTGAAGGAGAAACCCTCATTGTGTGAAGGAGAAACAATCATTGTGGAAAGGAGAAACCCTCATTGTGTGAAGGACGAACCCCTCACTGTGTGAAGGAGAAACCATCATTGTGTGAAGGAGAAACAATCATTGTGGAAAGGAGAAACCCTCATTGTGTGAAGGAGAAACCCTCATTGTGTGAAGGAGAAACAATCATTGTGGAAAGGAGAAACCCTCATTGTGTGAAGGACGAACCCCTCACTGTGTGAAGGAGAAACCATCATTGTGTGAAGGAGAAACAATCATTGTGGAAAGGAGAAACCCTCATTGTGTGAAGGAGAAACCCTCATTGTGTGAAGGAGAAACAATCATTGTGGAAAGGAGAAACCCTCATTGTGTGAAGGACGAACCCCTCACTGTGTGAAGGAGAAATCTCTCATTGTTCGAAGGTCAAATACCTTATTGCGCGAAGAACAAACCCCTCATTGTTCGAAGGTCAAACCCCTCATTGTTTGAAAACGTGTTGCGCTTTATGTGCTCTACCTTAGAGTTCTGCTTACTGCCTTTGTTCGCTAAACTGAAAACTGATTGACAAGTTTGGCGAAACATCATTGATTTGGATTAAATAGACGAAACAAATCAGATACCTATCAATTAATGACGTCAGTGTGCATGTATTTGAAAGTCTCGATAATCACGTGGACAAGTAATGTTTTACGCGAGAGGAATTTCCGAGCCCGATTTTTAATTTTTTGTAAATTTAATGAACTGCTTAATTATCTTTTGACGGAATTAGACGTGTTTAAGGCATAGGTAAATTATATGTATTATACAGGACACATCGCTCCCTACCGAAATTCCTTTAACTCAGACAATAATATTAGAAAAGTAAACCAACCGAAACTGTAAATGATTTTGTGGTTTCAATAGTACGTTAATTTAACATACATTCTGTTTAACACAATTTACAGACCCTCATCTATGTAACACATCATATGAATACTTAGACATACGACCCAAGAGTATTTGAAAGAAAATTAAATGATAAAGTGAACCCCCATAAACTGTAATTAATTGTATATGCATTGACGGAATTAGCAGGACCATTTTAGATTTTTCAGTACTGAGAGAATTAATATTGTCTCTGCATTTAATTATTTATTTCAAACGATGGTACATAAGGTATGAATTGCCGATTAATTAGGGGATATTACCTGTAAAGAAACGCTCGTTTGCTACATAGATATTATATTGTTTATTTTCTGAATATTAAATTGTCAATTAATATCCAATATTGTCGATATACCTATAAGGACGATAGAGATAAACTAATTAAATATTGATATTTTATTGATTCTCTAAACAAAGATTAATGAAGCGTGTTTATTTCACTAATATTGGTTTACATATGTTTCACAATATACAGACCTTCCAAACCGTTAATTATAATTACACAATGTAACTTGCGCGGTAGTGGTCGCTTTTCGTTTGTGCAAAAATATAAACTTGTCGCTTTAGTAACAGAAAACTCTGTCTATAAAGCCCTTCATAGAAGCAGGGGAACGTAGCCATGATATGCCCAGGTTGTCCTTATTTGGAGGTTTTCGCATAAATGAACCGTGTCACATTGTTAAACATAGCACGGTAGGACAGGTTCGGATATAAAAACAATTATTTAAATTAATAATTTCAATTTCAGTGAGGTCATGTTCTAAAGATTCCATTTTTGATATTGAATATGTATGTGTTTCAAAGAAAAAGGTTTGATACAGTGAATTCAGAATTTTGTAAAACCCCAAATGACATTTCGGTCAAACACATATTTTAAAGTCAATACGTACAAAAGGAAACATCGAGCTGATGATTTGGTTAATACCGACAATATCTTCAGACAAATACTGCCGGGAGCGAGGGCCTGTTTGCATGACGTGATACAATTGGTGTCTGACAGATATAACAGCCGATCTGATTGGTAGTTTGGAATATGACAAAAGTCATTTAGAAGTTGAAATTGCCGAAAGGCTTAATGGTTTTCTGTATCTATCTGCATTTTAATAAATGCGAACGACTGAGATACAATCTGGGCCTAAGGGTGCTGGTTCCAACATACGTGATAATGCCCTTCCTTTCCTAGTGGTGTTTAGCTATGCACTAACGCGAACTTCTACAATAGTGCAATTGTACATTAAGAAAGAGTGTAAATAATTGAATATTAAACACTTTTATCAAAAAAAAAAAAAAAAAAAAAACGCATGCAGCGAAGCATATTTGAAAAACGGGGTCAGGTCACGTTTCTAACTAATTAATTACCTATAGAAAGCTTACACCTATGTGCGTCGACTGCATTCAATAACTTACACACGTGTGTGGACTACCTTCTATAACTTACACCTGTGTGTATCGACTACCATGTATACTAACACCTGTGTGTCGACTACCTTATATAACTTACACCTGTGTGTATCGAATACCTTCTATAACTTACACCCGTGTGTGTCGACTACCTTCTATAACTTATACCCGTGTGTGTATCGACTACCTTCTATAACTTATACCCGTGTGTGTATCGACTACCTTCTATAACTTATACCTGTGTGTGTCGACTACCTTCTATAACTTAAATCTATGTGTATCGACTACCTTCTATAACTTATACCTGTGTGTTGACTACCTTCTATAACTTACATCTGTGTGTATCGACTACCTTCTATAACTTATACCTGTGTGTTGACTACCTTCTATAACTTATACCTGTATGTGTCGACTACCTTCTATAACTTACACCTGTGTGTTGACTACCTTCTATAACTTACATCTGTGTGTGTCGACTACCTTCTATAACTTACACCTGTGTGTGTCGACTACCTTCTATAACTTACACCTGTGTGTTGACTACCTTCTATAACTTACAACTGTGTGTTGACTACCTTCTATAACTTATAACTGTGTGTGTCGACTACCTTCTATAACTTACATATGTGTGTGTCGACTACCTTCTATAACTTACAACTGTGTGTGTCGACTACCTTCTATAACTAACACCTGTATGTATCGACTACCTTCTATAACTTACACCTGTGTGTGTCGACTACCTTCTATAACTTACACCTGTGTGTGTCGACTACCTTCTATAACTTACACTGTGTGTATCGACTACCTTCTATAACTTACACCTGTGTGTGTCGACTACCTTCTATAACTTACACCTGTGTGTGTCGACTACCTTCTATAACTTACACCTGTGTGTGTCGACTACCTTCTATAACTTATACCTGTGTGTGTCGACTACCTTCTATAACTTACACCTGTGTGTGTCGACTACCTTCTATAACTTACACCTGTGTGTGTCGACTACCTTCTATAACTTACACCTGTGTGTGTCGACTACCTTCTATAACTTACACCTGTGTGTGTCGACTACCTTCTATAACTTATACCTGTGTGTGTCGACTACCTTCTATAACTTACACCTGTGTGTGTCGACTACCTTCTATAACTTACACCTGTGTGTATCGACTACCTTCTATAACTTACACCTGTGTGTGTCGACTACCTTCTATAACTTATACCTGTGTGTGTCGACTACCTTCTATAACTTACACCTGCGTGTGTCGACTACCTTCTATAACTAACACCTGTGTGTGTCGACTACCTTCTATAACTAACACCTCTGTGTACCGACTACCTTCTATAACTTACACGTGTGTGTGTCGACTACCTTCTATAACTTACACCTGTGTACGTCGACTACCTTCTATAGCTTACACCTGTGTGTGTCGACTACCTTCTATAGCTTACACCTGTGTGTGTCGACTACCTTCTATAACTTACACCTGTGAGTGTCGACTACCTTCTATAACTTACACCTGTGTGTGTCGACTACCTTCTATAACTAACACCTGTGTGTGTCGACTACCTTCTATAACTAACACCTGTGTGTGTCGACTACCTTCTATAACTAACACCTGTGTGTACCGACTACCTTCTATAACTTACACGTGTGTGTGTCGACTACCTTCTATAACTTACACCTGTGTGTGTCGACTACCTTTGATAGCTTACACCTGTGTGTGTCGACTACCTTTGATAGCTTACACCTACATTTGCCGACTACCCTTGATAGCTTACACCTACATTTGCCGACGACCTTTGATAGCTTACACCTACATTTGTCGACTACCTACTATTCTTGTCACCTGTTTATGTTGACTTCCTACTATTCTTGTCCCCTGTATATGTTGACTAACTTCTATAACTAACACCTGTTGATGTTGGCTAACTTCTAGTATTGTCAACAGTCTATAGACGTTTACTACCTCGTTATTAGGATACATACACTATGACAATACGCTATCAAACGACAGTAGAGAATATGATTTTGCCTTAGGAGGCAGTCATTATCAGCACTTACTATCTCTTGATTCGCCTTAAGAAATATACTCGATAGAGTGTGTTGTTCAGTAGGGGCCGTCATTACCTAACATCATATAAATACTACACGTGGCTTCGTAATGTACACAAATTATACCGACACGGTTATCATTGATTTCAAAATAGCCACTGTTTTTAAGTTTAGCTGTTTTCCGTTTAGTGTACAATGTTACTTTTACAGCAATACTGAAGCAATCGCACTGGCTTTAAAACAAATTATTTCCACAAAAATCATAACTTCACACTAACAATGTTAGATTATAGAAAATATAAATGACGTAAATCTAACACTATAGTTATGGGATAAGAATATGAGTGAGAAGATTACAAGTTAAACAATTTGAGGTAATTTTGATAGTTTCCGCATGGTGTTAATACCATGTAATTTGTGCAATGCGCGTTACACAGTAATTTGGTAGGGAGTACAGACATTTTATGGTTGAATGATTTCGCGAATATCACGAAACATAATCAAAATACAGTTATCACCTAGATCTGAATTGCCTTCCAGATTCACTGACCCATGTATATGACCTGCTCCCAGATTTGAGATAACATTTTCGTTCACACTCGTCACAGAAGTTAAACGTGATGGTTATATCAACAATGTCCTTTTCCATATTTTTGAGAAAGTGAAGTCATGGTACTTTTAAAGAGCCAAAAACAAATGTGTTTTGGGAGATTTGTAAAGAGTGCTGCTGTGTTGTGATGAAAGTGGTGTGGATTTCCTTTTTTGTTCTTTGTATACATCCTGGATACATAAGAACAGAAGATGACACAAACGATGAAAAGGACGACGTTACAAACATTCACAGGTATGTATTGTTCGTGTTGGGGTGAGTTCATACTTACATTTCATTAATATGTTTTCCCAACGAAAAAATGTTCAAATGTAAACAATTTTTTTTCTACAACAATTGCGAAACAAAGTCTATCAACTTATATTAATACACGAATAGTGAAATGTCAGTCGTCACTTTTACGATTTATTTTTTAGATAACATGTGAATGAAAGTTAGCTTTAATGACCTGTTATTTCACCGTTAAACATTTACAAACTTTTCTTTTCTGTCGATCTTCTTTGTTGCCGGTCAGATCCGTTAAACATGCAAAACTAAATAGAGAATAATTTCCCTGGAAACATTATTCATGAGAACATTTCAGCATATGATTTATTTAGCGTAATGAGAAATATGTCAGAACTTATCATGAAATCAATGAAAAAAAGAAATAAATAGTAAAATGTGTCATTATTCCTCAATAACTTGTATATTAAGGTGATCAGGTGTCGGTCATTAGAAGCCCCATATAGATGATATATGTAACATTACACATACTCAGTAATTTAATGGAAGGACGTCCTCTAACAAAGTATCAATTAGTCTCTATTGACCTACAGTATAATAGTAAGCACGCGCGGCTAATTGATATTACCATATTGCAGGTCCCACGAGATACACGGTACAATAGCGAGTACATCAGGACAGAGATTGATTCAATAACTATCAACAGATTTATTTGTGAAATTGATTCCTTATTGTCATCTCTATATCCCTGTCTTAATAACGAGTGGATGCCTATATGTACATACAAATATACGGACAAAATACGTGATAATTAGTACACTAAGCTGTTCCAATCCTGGCTAGATCGACAACCATTTTCAAAACTATTTTAAGATAAATATCTAAAAGAAAAGTTCCTTTTGTGTTTTCTTTCTTTTTTGAATGATTTGATGAGAATCCCCATTAATCAAAATAAAGCTTTAAATTGAGCTTTCTCAGAAATACAACATTTTTTTTTGCGAAATTTTTGTCGAAAAGCTTGTCAAACGAACCCGTAATTCTATACACTGTACTTACATATATATTTGTTTTGCTTTACATCAATTGGTCTTCATGGAAGTTATACCATAATGTCTTAAGACCAAACTTATCGTCCATGATATAACGTACGGAGACTAATAACCATTAGTATACTCTATATCTAGTTGTCAGTGTTACCATTATATTAACCAGTAGTACTCTATGTTGTGTGTGTTATCATTATATTAACCAGTAGTACTCTATGTTGTGTGTGTTACCATTATATTAACCAGTAGTACTCTATGTTGTGTGTGTTACCATTATATTAACCAGTAGTACTCTATGTTGTGTGTGTTACCATTATATTAACCAGTAGTACTCTATGTTGTCTGTGTTACCATTATATTAACCAGTAGTACTCTATATCTAGTTGTGTGTGTTACCATTATATTAACCAGTAGTACTCTATATCTAGTTGTCTGTGTTACCATTATATTAACCAGTAGTACTCTATATCTAGTTGTCTGTGTTACCATTATATTAACCAGTAGTACTCTATGTTGTCTGTGTTACCATTATATTAACCAGTAGTACTCTATGTTGTCAGTGTTACCATTATATTAACCAGTAGTACTCTATGTTGTGTGTGTTACCATTACATTAACCAGTAGTACTCTTTGTTGTCTGTGTTACCATTATATTAACCAGTAGTACTCTATATCTAGTTGTCAGTGTTACCATTATATTAACCAGTAGTACTCTATGTTGTCAGTGTTACCATTATATTAACCAGTAGTACTCTATGTTGTCTGTGTTACCATTATATTAACCAGTAGTACTCTATATCTAGTTGTCTGTGTTACCATTATATTAAGCAGTAGTACTCTATGTTGTCTGTGTTACCATTATATTAACCAGTAGTACTCTATGTTGTGTGTGTTACCATTATATTAACCAGTAGTACTCTATGTTGTCTGTGTTACCATTATATTAACCAGTTGTACTCTATATCTAGTTGTCTGTGTTACCATTATATTAACCAGTAGTACTCTATGTTGTCAGTGTTACCATTATATTAACCAGTAGTACTCTATATCTAGTTGTCTGTGTTACCATTATATTAACCAGTAGTACTCTATGTTGTCTGTGTTACCATTATATTAACCAGTTGTACTCTATATCTAGTTGTCTGTGTTACCATTATATTAACCAGTAGTACTCTATGTTGTCTGTGTTACCATTATATTAACCAGTAGTACTCTATGTTGTCAGTGTTACCATTATATTAACCAGTAGTACTCTATGTTGTGTGTGTTACCATTATATTAACCAGTAGTACTCTATGTTGTGTGTGTTACCATTATATTAACCAGTAGTACTCTATGTTGTGTGTGTTACCATTATATTAACCAGTAGTACTCTATGTTGTCTGTGTTACCATTATATTAACCAGTAGTACTCTATGTTGTGTGTGTTACCATTATATTAACCAGTAGTACTCTATGTTGTGTGTGTTACCATTATATTAACCAGTAGTACTCTATGTTGTGTGTGTTACCATTATATTAACCAGTAGTACTCTATGTTGTCAGTGTTACCATTATATTAACCAGTAGTACTCTATATCTAGTTGTCTGTGTTACCATTATATTAACCAGTAGTACTCTATGTTGTCTGTGTTACCATTATATTAACCAGTAGTACTCTATGTTGTCTATGTTACCATTATATTAACCAGTAGTACTCTATGTTGTGTGTGTTACCATTATATTAACCAGTAGTACTCTATGTTGTCTGTGTTACCATTATATTAACCAGTAGTACTCTATGTTGTCTGTGTTACCATTATATTAACCAGTAATACTCTATGTTGTCTATGTAACCATTATATTAACCAGTAATACTCTATGTTGTCTATGTTACCATTATATTAACCAGTAATACTCTATGTTGTCTGTGTTACCATTATATTAACCAGTGGTACTCTATGTTGTCTGTGTTACCATTATATTAACCAGTAGTACTCTAGATCTAGTTGTCTGTGTTACCATTATATTAACCAGTAGTACTCTATGTTGTCTGTGTTACCATTATATTAACCAGTAGTACTCTATGTTGTCTATGTTACCATTATATTAACCAGTAGTACTCTATGTTGTGTGTGTTACCATTATATTAACCAGTAGTACTCTATGTTGTCTGTGTTACCATTATATTAACCAGTAGTACTCTATGTTGTCTGTGTTACCATTATATTAACCAGTAATACTCTATGTTGTCTATGTAACCATTATATTAACCAGTAATACTCTATGTTGTCTATGTTACCATTATATTAACCAGTAATACTCTATGTTGTCTGTGTTACCATTATATTAACCAGTGGTACTCTATGTTGTCTGTGTTACCATTATATTAACCAGTAGTACTCTAGATCTAGTTGTCTGTGTTACCATTATATTAACCAGTAGTACTCTATGTTGTCTGTGTTACCATTATATTAACCAGTAGTACTCTATGTTGTCTGTGTTACCATTATATTAACCAGTAGTACTCTATGTTGTGTGTGTTACCATTATATTAACCAGTAGTACTCTATGTTGTCTGTGTTACCATTATATTAACCAGTAGTACTCTATGTTGTGTGTGTTACCATTATATTAACCAGTAGTACTCTATGTTGTGTGTGTTACCATTATATTAACCAGTGGTACTCTATGTTGTCTGTGTTACCATTATATTAACCAGTAGTACTCTATATCTAGTTGTCTGTGTTACCATTATATTAACCAGTAGTACTCTATGTTGTCTGTGTTACCATTATATTAACCAGTAGTACTCTATGTTGTCTGTGTTACCATTATATTAACCAGTAGTACTCTATGTTGTCTGTGTTACCATTATATTAACCAGTAGAACTCTATATCTAGTTGTCTGTGTTACCATTATATTAACCAGTAGTACTCTATGTTGTCTGTGTTACCATTATATTAACCAGTAATACTCTATGTTGTCTATGTTACCATTATATTAACCAGTAATACTCTATGTTGTCTATGTTACCATTATATTAACCAGTAGTACTCTATGTTGTGTGTGTTACCATTATATTAACCAGTGGTACTCTATGTTGTCTGTGTTACCATTATATTAACCAGTAGTACTCTATATCTAGTTGTCTGTGTTACCATTATATTAACCAGTAGTACTCTATGTTGTCTGTGTTACCATTATATTAACCAGTAGTACTCTATGTTGTCTGTGTTACCATTATATTAACCAGTAGTACTCTATGTTGTGTGTTACCATTATATTAACCAGTAGTACTCTATGTTGTCTGTGTTACCATTATATTAACCAGTAGTACTCTATGTTGTGTGTGTTACCATTATATTAACCAGTAGTACTCTATGTTGTGTGTGTTACCATTATATTAACCAGTGGTACTCTATGTTGTCTGTGTTACCATTATATTAACCAGTAGTACTCTATATCTAGTTGTCTGTGTTACCATTATATTAACCAGTAGTACTCTATGTTGTCTGTGTTACCATTATATTAACCAGTAGTACTCTATGTTGTCTGTGTTACCATTATATTAACCAGTAGTACTCTATGTTTTCTGTGTTACCATTATATTAACCAGTAGTACTCTATATCTAGTTGTCTGTGTTACCATTATATTAACCAGTAGTACTCTATGTTGTCTGTGTTACCATTATATTAACCAGTAGTACTCTATGTTGTCTGTGTTACCATTATATTAACCAGTAGTACTCTATGTTGTCTGTGTTACCATTATATTAACCAGTAGTACTCTATGTTGTGTGTGTTACCATTATATTAACCAGTAGTACTCTATGTTGTGTGTGTTACCATTATATTAACCAGTAGTACTCTATGTTGTGTGTGTTACCATTATATTAACCAGTGGTACTCTATGTTGTCTGTGTTACCATTATATTAACCAGTAGTACTCTATATCTAGTTGTCTGTGTTACCATTATATTAACCAGTAGTACTCTATGTTGTCTGTGTTACCATTATATTAACCAGTAGTACTCTATGTTGTCTGTGTTACCATTATATTAACCAGTAGTACTCTATGTTGTCTGTGTTACCATTATATTAACCAGTAGAACTCTATATCTAGTTGTCTGTGTTACCATTATATTAACCAGTAGTACTCTATGTTGTCTGTGTTACCATTATATTAACCAGTAATACTCTATGTTGTCTATGTTACCATTATATTAACCAGTAATACTCTATGTTGTCTATGTTACCATTATATTAACCAGTAGTACTCTATGTTGTGTGTGTTACCATTATATTAACCAGTGGTACTCTATGTTGTCTGTGTTACCATTATATTAACCAGTAGTACTCTATATCTAGTTGTCTGTGTTACCATTATATTAACCAGTAGTACTCTATGTTGTCTGTGTTACCATTATATTAACCAGTAGTACTCTATGTTGTCTGTGTTACCATTATATTAACCAGTAGTACTCTATGTTGTGTGTTACCATTATATTAACCAGTAGTACTCTATGTTGTCTGTGTTACCATTATATTAACCAGTAGTACTCTATGTTGTGTGTGTTACCATTATATTAACCAGTAGTACTCTATGTTGTGTGTGTTACCATTATATTAACCAGTGGTACTCTATGTTGTCTGTGTTACCATTATATTAACCAGTAGTACTCTATATCTAGTTGTCTGTGTTACCATTATATTAACCAGTAGTACTCTATGTTGTCTGTGTTACCATTATATTAACCAGTAGTACTCTATGTTGTCTGTGTTACCATTATATTAACCAGTAGTACTCTATGTTTTCTGTGTTACCATTATATTAACCAGTAGTACTCTATATCTAGTTGTCTGTGTTACCATTATATTAACCAGTAGTACTCTATGTTGTCTGTGTTACCATTATATTAACCAGTAGTACTCTATGTTGTCTGTGTTACCATTATATTAACCAGTAGTACTCTATGTTGTCTGTGTTACCATTATATTAACCAGTAGTACTCTATGTTGTCTGTGTTACCATTATATTAACCAGTAGTACTCTATGTTGTCTGTGTTACCATTATATTAACCAGTAGTACTTTATATCTAGTTGTGTGTTTTACCATTATATTAACCAGTAGTACTTTATATCTAGTTGTCTGTGTTACCATTACATTAACCAGTAGTACTCTATGTTGTCAGTGTTACCATTACATTAACCAGTAGTACTCTATGTTGTCAGTGTTACCATTATATTAACCAGTAGTACTCTATGTTGTCAGTGTTACCATTATATTAACCAGTAGTACTCTATGTTGTCTGTGTTACCATTATATTAACCAGTAGTACTCTATGTTGTGTGTGTTACCATTATATTAACCAGTTGTACTCTATGTTGTCTGTGTTACCATTATATTAACCAGAAGTACTCTTTGTTGTCAGTGTTACCATTATATTTAGGAATATGCACGTAACGGGTGCAGTTTTAATTGGTACCATATGTGTAGCGAAAATCAAGGCAGTTTAGTATTTTGGCTGTTTATCTGATAATTAAGGATGAGCTTTCATTTTGTTCCGTTTACGAGGTCAAAAATCCCAGAAAGCAGTTGATATTGTTTGTTAACTCGAAGCGTTGATACAATTTACTTCGTGTAAAAATAAAAGGTTGAAACACAATGTAGTTTTATTTACAATTATTTCTTTTAACAGCTGCGATCAAAATGTCAAATACCAAAATTTGTCTTTTATGGTTTTTAGAAAGAGAAATGATAAATTGTACACTTTTTTAGATTTTGTTGCCCCTCACGAACCATACATTGTATTTAATGCGGCAGTATACTTGAACAAGTCTAACGGTCTAACATTTGCACAAGACTAATTCAGTCTCTTCTAACTCGGAAGGCTGAAAGGGGCTGAACTTCAAACACATCCAAAACCGCAGTGACATTTGTATCCACTTCTTAATTTTGATACTTTAACATTTCATTTCCGTTTTCCATCATTCATACCTCTAATATACCACTATTCCATTCCCAGTTCATCGGAATGCCAATGTTCGGAATGGGACTCATGGTCTGACTTCAGCGCGTGCTCAAAACACTGTGGAGGCGGTAAACAAGGACGAAGCCGAACGCGGCACTGCAATAAAACTGTGGTTGTGACGTCACAAGGAGAGGTGTCCTGTACCCGGAACAGAACCCAGTATCGCTTCTGTAATGCTCAAGACTGCGGTAAGTGATACGAGCTACGTTAGGATCAATGTACGGTTTTAATACCAAGGTGGGGAGAAGTTTAACAATAGCGTTCCGATACTTTTCATACAAAAGCATGATAGCATGATGATGATGCTGTCCTTAAACAAAAAGGTTGAAAGGTAATTCAGTAAATGGAATAGTGTCTACATCTATATTAGTGGATGCCGAGTCTGCTAAAATAGCTAATGCAAAGACTAAAGAATATCCACTACTACATACTTATGCTAATCGTTTAGTGGCTTTACAATTAATTAAATTTTGAGATAAATTTTCAGATAAATAAAGGTTGACAGTGAGTTCCATGGGTGTTAATTGTTGATCTTCATTTGCTGTTAAGGGTGAAGGAACTGATAGATTCAATCCACTCTGAATATGAATCAAATCTTAAATCCTCTAGTTTTGCCCAATCTGATGCATATACAGTTGTAATGTATTTGCCCATAATATTATTTACTAATTGATTAGTAATTTCGACCTTAACAAACATTTGTCTCGACGGTCGCGTGCTGACACTGTGTCTTCAATGTTACACCAATATCTGTACCATAAATTATACAACTGTTTATTTGTCGATTACTATTAAAGTACCTGTTTAGGCACAGTCAAATTTTAGCGCATTTCCAAAATTGTTTGAGTGATAAGTCGATGATGATTAGCGCACTTATGATACTTACCATAAAAAACACTAAAATATGGTGATCGATAAGATACGTCTACCATTTATAACTTGTTTGTAAGAAAAACTATTGTAACATCAAAAGTACATTTGTATATGTACAGTTTATCCTTTCTATCGAATAATGAAAACAATACTATTCAACATAAACATGTGATATATAACCCCAATCTAACCTTTCCCAAAGTTTTTATACAACTTATTTCCATGGAAACCATATTAACTATAAACTCAAACAAGTCATCTTATTACTAATTTTTTTACCCCGTGATGACTTTTTGGCTTCCCTCCTCAAAATAATCACTATTTTATATGATCTGTTGTTATCTATAGTATTGTCAATATATGATACACTCATCAACAGGATGTGACGTAGTCTGCAGTCCGTGGAGTGAATGGACCAATGGCACATGCTCCGTGTTTTGTGGAGGAGGGTCTTTACCAAGGACACGACACCGGAAGTGCCAAGGAAACCAAGGCTGTCCAGAACAAGCCCAGGAGCTATCGTCGTGTAACGTAAAACCTTGTTCACGTAAGCATCGTTGTTTTGTAAGAAGTTGCTAAAATGATAGCATCGACAAAGCTCCAAATCTTTTTGCACCGCATCTGTATTGTATCATTGTACATTTATTAGAATAATTGCCAATATTTAACTCTTACGTTCGAATCAGAATTTGGCATTCGAATTAGACAAAAGAGAGCATTGGTCTGGATTGAGACGTTTGACAGAATCCCTGAATACACAATACACATATAAAAAATAATATAATCGATATAATCAAAATAATTGTATCTTACGTAATCACCCGGGTCACATGACACTGAAAACTTTTAAAACATATTATATTGACTTTGGTATAGTATGAATTGCTAAGTTTTAACCTTTAAAACATACATCTGTACATTTTATAAATATTAACTTATATTTGTATTTAAACTTGTATACGTTATCTAACATACATGTATGTAACGACTTAAGCATGCCCCTTTTATCGTATAATTAAAATGTGACGTACTGATTTAACTAACATAGATTATGAAGACTTTGTCAGTGCTAGTTTATGGAATGGCTATTTATGTCGTCCGTTTTCAGAATGTTCTTGTGATCTCTGGTCATCTTGGTCAAGCTATGGTCTTTGTTCCGTCACGTGCGGACAAGGAGTTCAAATCAGAAACCGGGAGCGAGCCTGTAGGTCTCTTGCTATTGGTCAAAACTGCATGTCTGCTACCATAGAAACCAACGCATCACCCTGCAACTATGGGATTTGTAAGTATTCGAATTCAAGTGAATAAATATATATATACTTTTATGGGTAATTATGAGACTGAAATATTATGACGTATTCTGGTTCTGTTTGTCCCTCCATTAAAACTTCGCTTGTTGTCTGACTTTTATTTTTTTTATCCGGCATATAAATGTAGTCTATGACTTGATATGAAGTACTTGGATACATGATAATTGATCTATCTTAAGATTACATTTCATTTTTTAGGTTAAGGTCGATTCCGTTGGTGACTTCAACTCTATAACTTTCTTATTTTATGAAGTTGAAATATCAGTAGGAAGGAACACACTTACATTCTCCTGTGAATTCAAAGTTCAAGGTCATCCAAAATCAACTCTTTATATATAAATATACGGTATATGTTTTTGGCCTTACATAAACATATGTTTTAAGAGCAGTTAACTATAGATTGATTTTCCGATTTTTTATTACCCCAGGTTGTGATGACATTTGTTTACCTTGGTCCTCTTGGCGGAACGATTCTTGTTCAGTGACATGTGATGAAGGCACTTTCACAAGGTCGAGGACCAGATTATGCCCGCTACAGTCATGCGCAGATCACAAAACGGAAGTGGATAGTTGCAAGAAGGAAACTTGTCTTTGTAAGTATAGAAAGTGGTTAACGTTGTTTTTGATTACTGATACTGTGACTAATCAGACATTTGTATGAAATATTACACATACCTGTATGTATGACTTGTAGTTTTACATACCGAACAAATATACTCAGGTTGGATGTACTGAATGGCATACACAATGTTGTCATACTTAATTCATTGAACAACACTATAGTCTAGATATGTGATAAGAATTATTGAACAAGATATTAAAATGGATCGGGGTACATGTGCTCTATATACTCCGATTATCTTAAGTTTCAGCCACAACCGACCGTATTTTCTCTCAGCAGTTTAGTTTAGTTTATTTCCGAATGTAGCACAACATATAGGAATACATACAGAATACATAAACGTACATTACAATTCATTTGTAAGCAAGCAAAATAACGAAAATTGACAAATACTGTCTAACGCAATTCAGTTATTGAGTAACGATATTCTTTTGGACGAAGCATGTATTAGGTATTTACTGAAATCTCTTTAAGTTTTAAAGCAGTGTATGTACGTTAAAAAACCCAAGGGTACATGTATCCATGGGCTTCAATGGGATCCAGTTCAATTTATTAACTGTAGACCATACGGCTGATGAGTGCATATATGTTAGGATGTGACACAGCAAGGTAAAAGTGGAGTACGAGTGGTAGAAATACAGCTCTTATCTTATTGGCGTTCAGAACAAATGTCGAGACGGCTTAATCCCTCGATGTTATTGATACACAATGACTAATTCAATCATTGAAGGTTTGCCATTAGTATTCTAATATATTGAATTCTTAAGATATTTCAAATAAACAAAATAATATTGGGCTTAGGCTTCGCACTGTCTTCTTCTAATAGAATATACACGGAAATCGTCCATAAGCACGTGCTATAGGTGTCAGACTTGGGTTTTAATTTGACGTGGGTAGAAAATCAATGATCCAAGACACAGGTTGTAAGGTGAACTCCACTAACAACATACATTGTATATATGTGCAGCGCCTTATTCTGTGACGTATGTGTGTTTCTGATATTACTCGTGCTTACGCAGCACGCCATTTGGCACCGTAACAAACTTTACAAATTTTCTTTTTGCATCATAAATCTTAGGATGAAGGTTGTCATGGCTACATCATGTAACTGTTTGATTATTTACTATGTGGCAATGATGAATAATAATGAGTTAGGTTCTAGATCATAAACGCTTGGTTATTAGCTTGATATACCATCTCTCTTCCTGCTATGTAATAGTGATGAAATGCATTTCTGAAGCTTAATTCGATAATCAAGCAGCTACATTTATGTCCCTTGATGATTGAATATCGTTAGTGATCACTGATATGCAATTTACGTTAATTTATATAAAAAATCGACTATGGACGCATATAACGACGAGAGCTGTTAGGATGTCAACTTCCTGTCTTCACGACAAAATACAAAACTGGAGATAATTCCCAGATGGATTCTGTCTTATGTGTCCCGTTTAATTAAGTTGGTAACTACAACAAACATGCAATAACAACAATGCCTATATCACCATTTTTATAAAAGATGTTGTTGAACTAAAAAAAAAAAAAAAAAAAACAATCTGAAAGATAAAAAAGTAGCGCTCAGATTGGGACAACTTGACTGTGACCGGGTGTGGTGGGTGTCTTAGGCAGTACGTTCCAGTGAGGTAGCACTATAATTTAACATCAGTTCCGCACTAACACAAGGAGATAATCAACAATATACTGCAGCCTCCCATAACACACACAAACCACTCATCTCACACACAGACAGTGCCGTCCTTAAATGACCTTAGCCGTTGATATGACGTTGATCAATACTAAACCAAACGAATCAAATCATTTTGGACTTTTACTGCATTCTACCAATATGATTTAAATCATCTGTCAAGGACGTCGTTAGGCGTACAGGCAACCCATTGACAGACGGATATGATAATTCTAACGGAAATTAAGACGAAATATATTGAAGAAAGGAGATATGTCTAGTTACTACTCATACACTTCTGTCACATATAATCACATCTGTAGCTATTTAAGCATTGAACTGTTACCAAATGGTAGTATACACTCGGTATGAATACGATTTGGGTGAAAGATAAATAGAATGTCGCCCATTAAGGTGATAGTTTGGCGATTTCAGGGGATATGGTGAGGATCTGATTTTACTATAGGTACAACAATGAGTTACTTAATTATACATGCATTTATATGGTTTCAGCAACGTGTGAGACGACCTGCTCCCCCTGGGGAAACGTGACAGCCTCTCCTTGCTCTGCGACGTGTGGAGGCGGCACGCGAATCTACACAAGTGTTCGAAACTGTACATATCCTGATTGTGTGACTGAAAACGTTATGGAAGAAAACTGTAACGTTCATCCATGTCGATGTAAGTATTAACCTCCTATATCTAATGCGATATCGCCCCTCTTTATCTATGAACAACATTTCATTTACTGAAGTTACCTGTCACAAACACCTCGGTATCATTATCTCAGCTAACGGAAGTTGGATTGACCATACACAATGTAATATCAGTAAAGCCTCTAAAAACAGTCTGCTTAGGAATCCTAAATTAAGTATTGACAGGAAGTGTCTTGAATCAATATATTTTACTTTTATCAGACCTTTGTTAGAGTATGGCGATATTGAATGGGACAACATAACTTTATGCCAATGACAGATGCTTGAAAATATACAACTCGAAGCCGTTAGAATCGTGACAGGTGCTACCTAACTCACAAGTTACGATAGACGAACTTCTATAAACAAAAGCTCGGAGACGGATTTATATAAGTACTAAGTACTTGTTTCTGAATCCTTTCATGTTTTGTATAATGTATGTTCAATTTCAATTTACAATGATAAAATAAAGTTTAAACTAATATGATATCAGTAAACTCATAGATTTTCAAAGAAGTAGTAATAACATAGTCCTACATAGTCATAATAGTAATCCATACATATGATAATCGTCTAACTAAACATCGTCGGTAACCCATATAGTCCTAACGCTCACGAGACCGAGGGTTGATTGGTACACTTTTCGTTGTTTCTCGAATGATATTTCTTCGAGAATTTTGACTAATCAGAAAACCACTTTCTTGGGGATTTTCGCTCAACTATATAAAGTAACGGTTGCCAGAACTGTTTCAAATACATAACTTTGAAGACTTTCAAAATTCAAACATCGACGCTGATGTGAAAATTCATTGACCAATAGAAGCATATTTTATTACATATTGGGTTTGATTTTCCTTAACTACATGAATACACATAAGCTTTACTATTGCACGGCTAAAATAACTATGGTAACGTCAACACCTGTGACGTTTCGGAATTTCGTCCTACCCTTCCAAGCGTCTAAGTCACTCGGATATCATCACTGCCGGCGACAGTCATGGTGTCTTTTAGGCCTACAGGAAAGTCGATATTTCAGTGATTCTAACTGTGTTTTGGTGATTATGTAATAAAACAATGATAGTTTTGTATAATATTCTATGTTTTGGTGGCGGTCCCCATGACGCGGATCCCCAAGATATGTTTCACACAAAAGAGTTCCGAAGTCTAATCTGAATGATCGTATTTGATTGGTTGTTGTTTTGAAAGCCGAAACGAGTTTCTCTGTATCAATTGTCCTTTGTCCGTGAGCGTCAGGTTACCGAAGATGCTACATGTACCTAACGTCTTTAGTAAAAATACCAGGAAACCTACTAAATCTAAGTGTTTCTTTGACTTTATTAAAAGCAGCATCTTGTAAAGAGTCATGCAGTAGCTGGAATGAATGGCAGAATAGCGACTGCTCGGCTTCCTGTGATGAAGGAATTATGGTACGCCAACGCACGAGAACTTGTGACAGTACAGATTGTGTAACAACTGACGAGAAGTCTGTAAAATGTAGTAACAAGACTTGCGCAGGTAAGGCTTCACCTTCTGATATCGGAAAAGAGAGAGAGAGAGAGAGAGAGAGAGAGAGAGAGAGAGAGAGAGAGAGAGAACTATTGACGTCCTTTATATTGGTATATCTTAAAACCTTTCTTCGAATTTAACTGAAATAAGGCAACTACAATGGAAAAGCAATAACACAAACCCACGGTATCGTAAAAGATGTCATAGTTTTAATCAAATATCAAATGTCGCACTTAATGTCAATCACCAAATTGCAAGTGCATGAATGTTTACGTTTGAATCGATCGACAATTGACAAAAATAGACAAAACGCAAAATTAACACAGTAATCCTGATGTAGAAAGTTTGCAGAATGTAAATACATAATTGAACAGTATTAATTAGTCTGACAAACCGTAACGATGTATTAATCTTATTGTTATTCACTGCTAATTTTGTCTACGTCTGAATCTGTAATTTTGAATACCCTGTTCCTCTTTTTTCATTTATTATTTACAAAAACGTGGTGGTAATCAATGTATGTTATCAAAGCCAGTAGACGGTGTTATTAAAGTTTGTTCATGCATACATATTGCACATATATGTTGCTAGAGCTTTCATATAAAAAAAATGAGACGTAGGATTCGCTACCCCAGTCATGCCATCTATATCATAATTCCTGTTACATACAGGACTCACTATCCTCGCTATTATATACAGGATTCACTAGCCTGACCGTGGCCACCCCATCTATATTATGATACCTATTATATATAAGGTTCACTACCCTAACCGTGGCTGTACCTGGGACGACTGGTTCGCCTGTTGCTATAGCATGTGACCGGGTGGGCTGGCCTGCTGGGTGCCTTCGGTAGTATGTCTGGCTGAGGTAGCACTATAAAGTCAGTTTCCGCTTCCACAAGGAGACAAACAAAAACATAAAAAAAAACACCCACAACGCGCATCTCACACACAGGGAGGCCTTCCTTAAATGACCATATCTATGGAGAGGACTTAAACAGAGCAAAACCAAACCAAACTAACATCCGACCGCGCCATCGATAAATCAAGGACCGAAGAAATGCTAACAGATAATCTGGTTTTTGAATCGGGCATTTGTGCGTGCATTTTTTCTGTACCAATAAGTGAACTACTATCGGTATGTACAAGGTACATAGGTACACTTCGTACTAGTAGTTTCACTATTTTTCTGTCCGATTTCGACCAACGTATATACTGCGATGGGGAAAACTTGATTAGGAAACTTGCCAGTTTCAAAATTAGCATATATCTTTTGGAATTAATTGCTTAAATGTAAAACGTTTGGTTTGAATATAAAATTGACTTACAACTTTATGTGGGGATATCTAGGAATTTAATATGGATAATAACTTATAATTTTATTAACAAATGATAATATCTTGTGAAAAATGGCTTGATGTCTATACAACAAGATATTCATACCAAATCTGGTTTAAGTTTTGTCCTAAATTGCTCTCGTTTTTTATCTAGGTACTTGTGACTTAAAATGTAGTCATTGGGCGGAATGGCAGGAAGGAAACTGTTCCACGGACTGTAATGAAGGTGTTGTGACAAGGACAAGAGTCCGCGGATGTCCCCAATCTGCCGGAGATTGTCGTCAAAAACAAGAAGTTGAATCGCCCTGTTATTTAAAAACCTGCTCAGGTGAAAGTTCTATTTCATTAAAACATCGCTGCTGTTTTGGGAAATGAGGTATTCCCCTAGAATGTACAATGTACGAAGCAATGTTGGTAATATATCATCGAGGAAATGTTGAAACTTCCCAAATGTATTCCGCGTAGGGGTCAAAGGAGTGATAGGAGAACGCAATGTTCTAGGTGCCTGTTTATCATAGGAGAGTGAAGTAAGGAACTCGGCTAAAGGGTGAAAGGTTTTCAGATATGGGGTTATGATCCAAACCAAAAAAAATCTGTTGCCATATGGGATCCTTTGTAAGTTTTTTTTGTATTCTACCAAATGTTTTTCTCCTCTTGTTCCCGTTGGTACTTGGATTTTCAGCCGACTTTTTAGCATTTGTATGCACATCACTCGTTTTTATTCATCATTTCATTTAATGACGATAGACATATGTTAATACTTACTTGATAAAACTTTGAACTGTTTTAGAAACTTGTGACGTCAACTGCAGCCAGTGGGGCGATTGGAGGACAGGACACTGTTCCACCACGTGTGACACTGGAAGCGTCGTCAAAAAGCGGTTCCGGAAGTGTCCAGCGAAAATTATAGATTGTGATCATACCGAACAAGAACCAACCACTTGCCATTTAAGAACATGTCCAGGTAGAGTTTCTTTCAAAGTGGGTTATATAAGGAATTGGAATTAATAATATATAAGGAACAGGTAGGTGAATAGACTATGTCATAAGATGTTTTCACGGAAAAGTAGCGTTTACCGGACAGATAGTAATATTTTACCTCATGACGTTAAATACAATTTGATAATTAATAAATTAATAAATTAATAACTAGTAGAGCTGAAAACCAATTTTCTCAAACAGATGAACCATGAAAATAAAAGTTTTTCCCAGCGATACATTATGAAAACATTAACCTTTATGAAGACATTATTAGGACCTAAATTATAAATCATAATCAGTGATATCTAAAAGAGAAAACAAATAGTCCGTAGTGCGGAAATAACTAGGTCTTTCAATCAAGACTTCACACGCAATTTGGAGAGGAGATGATTAGTCGTAAAGACGTTTTACACGTGATGCAGATTCACTTTGATAATATTTTAGAGCACATCTTTGTAATTAACATTCTAAACACTAACGATTGTCTAATATTGTCAACAAAATAATTAGGATTTAGATGAGGTATTTATCAAAAGTTTGCCATTTTTACTCCTAATAGTGACCTGTGATCGACTATGTGGCCCGTGGGGCCAGTGGATGGGCGTGGTCTGCTCGACCACGTGTGACAATGGCGTCATCACGCGCACCAGAGTTCGAACGTGTCGGTTTCAGAACAGAGATTGTGGAATGTATGAAAACCGCACTGAGCCTTGTAACATGAGAACTTGTCCAGGTATGCGATCTTATATATTGTAAAAGTAAGCTAAACAGCGATTAGTATGTCATTCAGAACAATTTATACAGTATTATACTGTATATATAGTATTATACTGTATATATAATTATCATTATCATCATGATTATTTTGTTTATGTTAGGGTGATATAAAAAAAAAAAGAAGAAGAAAAAAGAAAACGGGAGTGTACTCTCATCATAAACTGCGTCTTAATGCTCATGATTTAATTGACTATACACAATCTTTTTGGCCATCCACTTTCATTAATGGCCTCTTATCTTTTATTACAATTGGTGTTATGATATCAAACACCCTCGATACGTTTGTCTCTATCTGCCAACACCTATGACATACACTATGAATTATAGAATTAATTTGAACCCTACATTCAGATTCTTTTCTTCTTTATTTACATTCCTTCCTCGCTTACTATGCATCAAACTTCTGTTTTGGACATACTTGGGTGTTAATGTATCTTATATGTCTGTTAGATACCTGTGACAGTAACTGTACCACATGGAGTCCCTGGATGGAGATAGGAGCCTGCTCTCGATCCTGCGGGTCAGGGCTCCAAACTCTACAAAGAGTGCGGTCATGTGGAAAGCCGGACTGTTCAGCGCTGGAGTTGTCACACCGGCACTGTATGGAGGGGATATGTATTGGTAAGCGTGGCAGTGTACGATTCAGAAATGCATAATGTCAATATATTGAGGGTACACACATAGACACATTTTTGTAGAATCAAGAGAGACTAATATTAGCTCAAAGTTTAAAGAAAATACAAATCTTTTTTCCCCTTTTTAACATGATAAGTTTTCTTATGATATACTATTTTTTTCATAGACAAAATAAAGGACATTCGTCCTGTATGCAAGACACCTGGGATGTTTTATCCCCATCCCGCGGACTGCAACAAGTTTTTTAGTTGTATATGGACGATACCAGTCGAGATGCAGTGTCCGTACGGTACAGGCTGGGTACAGGAGAGGGGAGTGTGTGATTACAGATGGAGGATACCAAACTGTCGCTGACTTTCCAGGGATACAGTTATCAACTCCACAACGTCAGGGTACAGGGGAGTGTGTGATTACAGATGGAGGATACCAAACTGTCGCTGACTTTCCAGGGATACAACAGTCACCACCTCTAAATTATGATTTCTAAAATTATCTAAGCAAGATGTTGAAACACATATACCATACAAGGGGAACAACTCCAATGTGCATACAAAATACGACATCCTCGTTCTCTGATGTCTATTTACATGTTTTATTGCCTTTTTAGTAACGTGATCTTGTTCAAGATGTCCAACCTATTCATAGTCCTTTCTAAGATTAACACTCCCGGATAAAACCCTACATAATTATGTGACAATTACGGTTCCATAAATTATTCATAATTTATTTCGTGAATATTCATAATTGTTTTTTTTTTCATACCGGTATTTCTTTCCTTTTATATATTAATTCATTCTACAACATTGATTTATTTATAGAAATTACATCTCCTATACTTATTTATTACTGGTAAATATGCTGCATTGTATTTGTACTACATGTATGCTCCATTTGGTAGGTAACATTTCAATGCTTTACCACACTGTAGGTTATGAAATACGTAACCTTACAGAATACTGTGTAATATATTTACCTAAACCTTATATTGTAATGTCTTTATTGCAGCAATGTCCCACAGGCATCGCTGGTTCTTGTCTCCGAACTTTTTTGAAAGATTGCCTGCCTTTTTTTTTAATTAACTGTGGTATTTTCCAAATCTCCTTTCCTCCAGATTTAGTCAATATTTTCCTAACTACTGAGGTGATACAGTGCTGTAATATCGAGGTCGTGGTATCAATTTTCGTTTGAAATGTTAAGAAATATCATAAAATTAATTATGCTTAAATAGAATAATAATATACTGATGTAAGTGCTATTATATTGGTGTTATTGAACAAGTTTATTTAGCAGGCTCCCTCATTCAAGGGTCAAGAAAACCGGAAATATATTCATAACGGTACTGACATAGGGACATAAATCAATCAGGGCATTCAACCACAGAGTGCCCAATCTTTTGAGGAAATGTAACAAACAAAACGCATTATGATGTTTTTGTGTTGAAATTAAACTCGTAAACTTATCAAAGAGACACCAACCTATTGCTTTTACCCGATTAGGTTAATTGTCACAACTCTGCATAATAGACGTAAGTACCACAATAAACAAACGGGAAAATTTAACACAATTTGTATTGTAGACGTATTAATGTCCGTTAACCAATCTTGTGTATCAAGATAGCTTCTAAACCTGTCTATAAAGGAAGCATTTTAATAAGTTTTCGTAAATGGTACAATAAAAGATTATATATATGTATATATATACATGTACATACATAAAACAATACTAAAAGGTAAATCAACGGAAACTTTATTACTTGTGATGTAATTAATAGTTCGTTTTTCATATTTGTACATAAAAATATATAAACATTGTATATGTTTATAAATATTCACGGCTAAGAAATCCACAAATGACTCATTTTGATGAGCAATGTAAATATAGTATAAACATATTATTGTGCATTGTTATATATGTTTTTTTCTGTATCTTATTTATACATGTCTATTTCTGTAAAGTGTAAGTATCATATATTTTGTCAAAACTACTATCAAGTTGTCATATACGTTCAATGTAATACTTAAATGCTACACTTCTGTTGATTTAAATACATGTAACATATGTGCCTGTCCATGTCATATTGAATTCATCATATTAGTCAGGATTATTTGATAATTTACTTTGATAATGACTTCCATAATTACACTATGGCATACGTTTGACACCATTTACTAATGATATCACAATGATGTTTTTCATCTATGTCAAAAATATCAATGACATTGAATAAATACATTACACGACAGACAAGATTTATGTTAAATTTGTTTTCGAATGTCGAGGGTGGGAACATAATATTCGTCTGCGTACAATAAGAAGTTATATCGTAATCGATCATTTCAGAAAATATAAAAAATATCCTATAATTTTATGATATTGTTTTGTCTTTCAATACACAATTTTCTTAAGAAATGACCCATAAAACAACTACAAGACATACGCCCCTTAGCCCACAAATCTAACGGATGATTGTGTTATGTGTTAATTTAGCAAACAAAATGTAATTTGGCGATATGATTAGAACGTTATAGACATATAGAAAGCCATACCCGATGCGTTCGATGATTATAACATGTTTACTTATATTATAAATAATAGATATCATACAACAGGACATTAAACTCCTACAATTTACATCCCTGTCAAAATACAAATATTGGATTTTTTTATATCTATGTATAGCAAAAGGATTTGTCTCTCTTTTTCTTACATTTCTATTATTCAAATTTCGTAATGTCACACATGCTAAGAGATACTCATATCACCCCTATTTATACTCACAGGCAACATACTAACTAAAGGAGACAAAGTTCGTATGATAGTGCAACATTCATCCTGCCCGAAGATTTTTCTCTGATTTAAATGATTATCATGTTTTGGATGATAAGAAAATGGCAACCGGAAGCCCATTTATCTCAGGTAGATATTCTCTCAAAGGAAAAACATTAAAATCCTTGCAACATGCATCTCGCTTGACACGAAACACTTCCATTTAGAATTTTGTCACATTGTATATAGAATTTCGTACAGTTCCAGTGATGAAGGTATGTTGGCTCTTCATGAATAAATAGTAGGAGGAATCCTCATTCTTTTCAGAACACGAATGATCTCCTTTTCGTCCCTCATTATCCTTTCTAGTGCATTCTTCATGATAGAAAACTGTTGAGGTGAAATGTGTCCCCAGAGATTGAACTCGTTTTCAAAGAAGTGAGGCAGATTTTTACTCCGGATGAAGCTGAGGAGCCTGAGAAGGATATTGCGCACGCATTCGTCGATTGAAAACCGTTGCCAACGTGGAGTATTGTCAACTTGAAAGTCTATGTCGTGTAGGAGCACTGTTTTGATATGGTAGGGCGTGATGGAGCGGAGTTTCCACTCCTTTTGACACATATTAGAGACGAGCTTTGCTGCCATCAATCGTTGATTTTTGTCACCAGAGGTTATAGCTTTAAGAATCACTTCCTCATTTGGCGCGAAACTGATCCTCCATCGAATGTCTGAATTGCCATTTTCGTCATTCTCATGCGGTTTTGCCACAAAAAATGGACCCCCTCCGTTTGAGGCAGTGATAGTCGGTATGAGTTCTATTTCGTTTCCGTTTTTGAGTGTCATAAGTAAAAACCTATTATCTTCTTCCTCAATTAAACTGATGTCAGGAACATCTATTATTTCCAGTGGTTTAGGCTGTTTCTTTGGTTTGTCTATTGGAGGTTTGGCTGCTGGATCCGGCTTCTTCTCTTCTGTTGGCTGTGGTACTAGTATAACGGTTACCTCCGACGGGGGTCGACGAAGCTCTGATGTCGTCGATGTTCGTCGACTTGAACGCGATTCTAGTGAGAAGGGCACTTGTAATAAAGTCAGGTCCGACATTGGACGACTTTTGTCTGATATGAAACTAGCATCGGATCGCTTTCTCGTACGCATGTTCTCCGCTCTATGGATGCTTTCACTTGTTAACTGAGGGAGGATTCCCTGGGTGGTTCCGTTTGAAGCACCATTTGTGGTACCGTTCGGAGGGTCAATGGTAGTAGTTGTGGCAGTTTGATTGGTCATGTTACTCAAGCGACTGGCAGATCGTTCTGACTTCTGACGGCTAATGTTGGTGCGGACACTAGTCCGACTTGGTATATCCTTCCGCTGGTTGTCGGGATCGTCGTCTGATTTGTACGCCGCACTTGCGTCTGACTTTTTACGACTACGTTTCGATTCTGTTCGACGCGTTGGGCTTGCATCAGGTCTAATACTTACATCCGACCGTCGACTGAGTCGACTTTTCATTTTCTCTTTCTCGACAATTGTTCGCAATTTATCTAGTCCAGTTTCTAACACTTGGAATAAGGCAAGATACATTTTCTTTGGACACAAATGTTGCTTATCCTCTGACCTTACGTCAAGGTTATACACTTTGATACTTTTTGGTGTTATTTTCGGCATTGGGAATACAACATATCCCGGCTCTAGTTCCTTCCCAGTTATTTTACCGACCTTCATTGTCAGTAAATAGCAAGGACATTCTGGTTTATAAGGCTTCCAAGCCGATATATCCCCCGCGTATATCGGCATATCCTTCAGCTCCAGTCCGAACTGGTTGTTCTTGATGTGAGGAATGATGTGTTTGAAACACGCTGAGAAAGCATCTTTGGTGGAGGCGGCTGGTGTCTGATATTCCTCCTGAACTTTAAGCATTGTTGAGTCGATCTCATCCCGGAGTTTTGAGCTAGGAAGCTGTTGAGTAGCTTGTCGATAAAGCGAAGGGAGGTAACCATGTTTGCTCTGAAAGGGATCTTCCATTATTATTGTTTTGGCTTGTGAAGATGTCCAAGGATTAAGAGGACTATCGTCCTACACTTCTTTTGTCCTTTACATTTCAGTTGTCGTCTCCTCTATCTGCAAAGAAAATAACAATCTTCAGTTAAATGCATTTGCTACAAAATCTAGAATCGATAACTATTTTCTTTAAATCTATATCATGTAATGGGAAACAGATAAAGAAAAACGTACACTGTATATTGAGCATGCATGCTATGATATCATTAGTTTGTAAATATTGGCTTAGAATGATACTTTTCATATTTGTTTCCTTTGCTCCCAATTTGTTATTTGTTTACAGAACGGAAAAATCAGATAGTATGATATGAACCTAATTTTTAACAGTTTTGATGTTTGTACTACTCGGGTATGAGTCCGCATGTATTCATAACACAGCTATACCTGAATTGACCACTTTCTCCAGCGTTGGTGGTAATACATATGACATCCAGTACGAATCAAAACTCCCACAGTAACACAAGCATGCCACGTTTAAGCACGTATGCTGTGCCATCTACATACGGTTTTTTTTACTAGAATAGCGAAATATCGCACTTCACTAAAATCAAGTTAATCAAAATTACAAATATGTAACACATAAACCTCACATTCAGTGGAAATGTAAGAAATGTCCGTAGTCAGGAATGACATGACGGCTGAAGCTAACACGATAAAGAAATTGATTATCAAGGATTTACTTTCAATAAAATAACTTGTCACCCAGTAGGTGGGATTTTATTGATGTTATGATTACACGCTTGGGTCGCTATTGTTGGGCATTGTCCGGGGATGTTACTACTAAGAAGATTGATGAATAGAGTAACGCCCCTCACACTGCTGAAAGTCGATAAGTAAAAGCACGTAATCCTCCTTTCTGGGACTTGGTAGTTTGTTATCACCAGATACATATATCTTGCTAGTTTTCTCCTGAACCTTGTCTGTCATGACCTATATCGAACGTTCATACACCAGATGTTTTAAATGATAATGAAATGAAAGAAAAAATATATTGCATTTAGACGCGGCATCTTATCTAATCATTATTGAAATATGAATACCATATAGCAGTTTTACGTAAAACATTACGTTTGTTTTATATATTATATATTATAATAGATATATTGTCATGTTCAACCACGTTGAGGGTGTTTTTTGTTACAAGTATCACTTTCAATAGTTATATATTAGTTGTGTAACTACAACGCTACGAATACATAATTATACATTTACATGATTGGATGAAACCTATACATTAACATCTTCTGAAATGAAACTTACCTTTATCAAAGATTGAAAATATCCCTTATTTCATTCTGTTTTTATCCATACCCGTGCGTACAGTGAACTAATGTCCGCTATATGACACCAGGTATCGATACATATATACACGGCCATTAGTGATAATTAAATGTCCCTGTTAATGACATAGACACTGATATACAACCAGATTATGTAGTGTTAGTCCTTCTCCTTCATCTCGTTTATTAGAGGGAGGAATCATATAGATACGTTTCCCTTAATTCGCTATATACAATATACAAATTCATACATAATCTCAATAGTAAAGTTAGGACATAATCTGTACACACAGCTCTCAAGTACTTCATATTTCTATGGTAAATATCTTAAACCTGTACACAAACAATAGCTGGCCATTGTCATAAAGCAGTGGACTTGTAAGTTCAGGTGTGTTTGATTAAGACAAAGGGACTGTTACCCTGATGATATCAATGTCTGACGCTGTGAGGCTCCTAACGGGTGTGAACGATATGTTTAATTGTATCCCGGCCATTAAAAGTACGCTCCCGATACATAAGTTGTAAGTTAGTTGAGGTAGACAATTTAAGCTGTTTTGATGCTACAGTGTATATATATTTTTCTATATGAAAATATATTGACATATAGATATTATGTAGATCTAATCTGAATGTTATCTTAATGCAAAATGATAACAATATAAGTTATAAAAAATGACATCATATTTTTTATGCTATTAAGGCCGAATAATTTTCTAAAACACTCAAGCAATATTATTATTATCTTTTGTTTTCAATTACTCCAGCTTTTAGTTTAAATAACCAATGCATGTTACTAACAATGTTTTTTTACATTAATAAATCATATTTAAAACACTTGCATTATCACATATTTTCATAAAATGTGTTCATTTCATAATTTGCTTTGCGATTAAATGAATAAGGTTTACATCTTGCATCACATATTTCCACAATGATACAGGCATTAATCGAGACCCCCGGAACAGTAAAGATCTGAGACACATTATAGTGTGCTATATACCAGATACCAGGGCGTATCTACCATTTGACAACCTCGACCATGTTGGACGGTCTCGATAAGACTAGGAGATATACACATTTATACATCCACACTTCCTTTGTTATGGCCCAACAATGGCCGCCTTGTGATATCGGACAGATTTCTGCATGGCTACCCATATCCATATGAATCTCTCCCCGTACGCTTTGTGTTGAGATCATTCGACGGGCGAATTGGTATCCAAGGGGCCGAGTCATTTCTGTATGTTGTTAAGAGGCACGTGTTGCGTTCTCAACACCTTCTCTTCAGGGCTAGCCCCCCGTGTTTATACTATTGTTTCAATAAAACAATTGATACATTCTTCAAAATCGTTGTCTTTGTTTAGTATTTAAAACTAATGCTTACATATTGCATTTATCAGGTGCCAAATTTCTGTCAGCACATCCGGAGATATAAGTCTAACGAATTCTTTATTAGCTAAATATCCGTAATTAAAAAAAAAGAATGTTATATAGTCATGCACTGACCTTAATTCATATGTCATAGCCGATCAAGGATTCCTGTTGAAATGTATCAACATGCCTCAGAGATATCTGTAATGTTGGTCAAAACATGCGAATCGCATACTAAGATACCAGCATATTTCTTGTTTTAAATAAAAGACATCAGGATTATTTACGATGATTGTATCCTTCGATATCTGTCGTACTATTGGTAGCGACGATAAGCTGCTAATTAACGAACATTTTGAGGAGATATCTTTCTTAGACATGGTCGCGTCTAATGAACATATTAAGGAGATATGTTTCTGAGACATGGTCGCGTCTAATGGACATCTTAAGGAGATATGTTTCTGAGACATGGTCGCGTCTAATGGACATCTTAAGGAGATATGTTTCTGAGACATGGTCGCGTCTAATGGACATCTTAAGGAGATATGTTTCTGAGACATGGTCGCGTCTAATGGACATCTTAAGGAGATATGTTTCTGAGACATGGTCGCGTCTAATGGACATCTTAAGGAGATATCTTTAGACATGGTCGCGTCTAATGAAACATCGCCTCGTCTAATGGACATGTATATTGCATAACACACCTGATGTATAACGATATTAACCTTTTATTTCTATAACTGCACAACAGAAAACACATTTGTTTTCGGTACTTATATGAACTTCGAGCGAACAAACAGAAATACATTGATGATATCCAGTCAAATCACTGAAGGACAGTGATCAACAAAGACATCACCCGTTTTAATCGATATACCTATATAATTTGCAATGAACAATCATATGAAATTTGCTAAAATAATTCAAAAAGTGCAGCTAGAGTTTTGTCTAGTTGATATACACGCTCTGGTAAATCAATGTGATACAAAGACATTGAAAGCATTATTAGACATTATCATATATGTTGTATTTGTACACATTCCCTTGTTCTTTGAACTTTGTGTGAAAGAATTGAACAGGTCGCGTCATTTTTGTTAAGAGTACAATTTGTTCTCTGAACGTATTATTACTCACGCTGTGCTTAATATGTTTATGGTAGAGACTCATATACACTTAAAGCGGTGCTAGCAACAACTGTGCTCCAGTAGAAGAACATTTACATACAGAATTCAACATGGGCAAAGAGTTGTGAAAGGGCCTTTACAGAATACCTGTCCTTACTGTAATGTAGAATAATTCAACAATAGACATAATTCATTAAACAGATGTCCTTTATTTACATGATCTTGAACTATATATTTTAAAAATATATTAAAAAGATATGAAGAAATTATCACCCAAATACAAATTTATGTTGAACATGTACAGCTGCTATTAGTTTGTGTGGTTAAAATGAACGTAGAAGTGAAAACCATAGTTACACAGTTTTCATTTAGATCGTTTTAAACTATTTCGGTAACATGCAGTACGCTGAAGAGACTGTTTGTTTAAAAAGTTAGAAAACAAGCGTTTCATCTAGCCGTAAATTAAATTTGTTGATATTTAAATCAATTTATTTAAATGCCAAACGAGGCAAGGCATGTGATGACCTTTCGGGTTGAATACTAAGATACTGTTACCTTTTATTTTCGTATCGTGAGACATACCTATTGTGGTTTACCTGGACAACATGTTTACTCTAGGGCGTGAGACCCATGTATCACATAGTATACCTTTGTTTACGGTGTGTCAGTAACACGACAGGTAAAAATGTTTAAATTCCAAAACTAAGTAAACTATCACGATGTGTTACGAAAGTATCATCTAGGTAATTTCATTTGCTGGGATCTCTTATATAAATTAAATAGATTTTGTTATAATAAACACAATATAATTAGCCTTATCTTATTTCGTTTATCAAATCTATCCTATCCGATATCAAAATAATATATAAAAAGCGTTTTCTATCAAAACGTTTTCGTATTTCATAAGTACTTTTGCATTATGATAATGTGTCTTACACTTTGTTTGAATAAAGCATTTAACAGGCACTCTTGATCGATTTAAAGCTTAGTCGTACGATTGGCAGATGATACAAAACTGTATTATAGATATGGGACATACGATATTACAAAATCAGCGTGTATACAAATTGAGTAAATTTTGATACTGATAAAAAGCCACGATATATACATTCAATTCAGACTTTGAATTCTACATTTTTATAATAAGTTTTCTTAAAACGAATTTTTGTTGATATTAAAACAATTTGTTATACGTAATCTAAACATGTCCTGTACTAGTTTGTTATTTGTTTATAACTGTCCTGTTATTTATATCGAACCACACTCCATAAGGAACAAGTGTGATAAAACCAATCGTATTGTGATTAAGTGTATGTACGAAGCGATTCAAATGTAAATTTTAGCATTGCATAAGACAGCAGGAATGTGACATCTTACACAAGATACAAGACAATTTTCCTTTAATAAATATTATCTACAGCAAATACGAATTAAACAAAATTCATCAAGATGTTTATTTTTAATGAAGCGTGATTCTTTTCAATGACAAAGGCATGCTTAGATAAAATGTCGTTAGATAAAACGTAAACGTTGTTGGATTTGTATCAAGAGTTAACCCCCCCCCCCCCCCCCCCCCCCAACCCCCTACCGACCCAACCCTCGAAATATGTATCTGAAAAATACAGTGTATATACAACAAGAATTATTGTACCAATCAACAGGACATATACCAAACAAGTGCGGTTCGGAAGATATCAAATATGGCGCCTCTTAACCAACTCACAGGAAAGGAACACATAGAGCATTCATTGTGTGACCCAATTAAAGTTTCTTACGTTATACGTTAACAGATAAACACACTGAAGTATATATGTCAAACTACTTAAAATGTTTCTTTATTGAAACCCAAAATCTATACGATTCATATATTTGTTATCATATGGTTTGTCAAAGCTGAAATATTATATTATATAGCTTGTTAACCCCACGCAACGTTAGACAATGTGTACACAAGGAACAATGGTTAAAATACAAACAATAAACAGAAAAAAAGAATTTGGCAAAACTTACGAAAATGTTTGTTTTACGCAGCAAACATATCAACAAAATTGGCAGAGGAATATCTTAACAGCCACACGCGTGGCAATAGTCTTTATTCCATCATCTTAGCATACAATTGTAAACTATTACTTCATAAAGGACATCGAGAAAATGATTGTGAAGAACAGGAAATCAACTGTACTTGAGTCTATATACCCAGTCTAGATCGGCATCAGACCTGGATCTAGTTTGTAGTTATACAAACTGTATTGTTTATTTTTCTAGTCATGAGTTCTCGCTATTACAATAGAAACATTTAAACGTTAGACATTTATTTGTAAGAAGGCTTTTTCATCAATATCTAAAGACCGCCTTGTATTTAATGCCGTGTGATTCACAGAATACACCTCGAAGACTAGTTAAATCTGAGACAAGGATCTGGAATGCGGCTATTGACCTAGCCAGTATTGTTCATCGTTAAGGATCAACTGGTGTCAAAAGTCCGCCATTTTAGTTTAAGGCGTTGGGTATGTATTTGGTTTTGTGTATTTGTATGTTAAGACAAAGGAATATGTCATTGTATTCTACACTTTGCATATAAAGAAGTATACACATTAGGATAGCAAAGTTAGTAACTCATTAAGTTAAGATTTCTTTAATATGTATCGCGTATGTGAGCGATGGGAATTATCAGGTAAATATCAATAAATGATATACATGATGTACCATAGCGTCAAGATAAAAGTAGAATGAAAATTAAAATCGATAAGACACTACACCCGCATGAACTTAGTTACTTATTTTATAATTGTTCTAAAATTAAGACTTTAAAAGCAATTTTGCTTTAATCCCTAATACCTATCATCCATTAAATACAAATCAAACAAATCGTGACAAACATCTAATAAATGTAAATGTAAAAATTAAATAATGTTTCTCGAACAGACATACATATTATTGAAGGATGATCATTTCTGCTAAACACCCATATTGTTCTGTTAGGTATAATAATGTATCATGCAGTTTAAAAGTTGTTCGGCTATAGACCATTAATTGTATGTGAATTAGTTATTAAACAGACTTGTTAATACCGAAAAAAATGTACCGCCTTTATTTTGGTTAAATGGTATTTGTGAAGAGATCAACTACATCGCCGTACGTAAAGAAAAAGATCTTTTATCCATAGTTGTCCACATGAAGCGTTTCATTTGACACGGAGGACATTTTAAGATTGATGGTTGCCATCATCATTATTATATCACTTCCCGATCTAATGATTTGGAGTGTAGCATGAGTGAAAACTCGTTCAACATTTAGATAGGTGATGACTGTTACAATGTCAGTTTCTTTGTATGCCTCTTTATTGTTGTTGTTGTTGTTCATGTCAAATTCTGATTTGTAATCTTTTACACTGACATATCTTAAATATTTGACCATAATTAAAATTAAATAAGAATCGAGGGGTTGTAAACATGACGTGTGCTATAATTAATTCTCCATCTCTTTACCCGTGGTGTACCAGTTACAAGGGACATTTTTCTGTTTAGTCATTGCTAAGAGTACGTACACTGTACAATAAATATTCCCTCATCTGAATTTATTAAAATTCCCATTTCTTGTGTTTTAACACAAATACATTAACATAATGTACAATGTTTCGAAACTGTATCACTGTTTACTACAAACATTATATATCACACCAGTTTTATAGTTAGCGAAATATTTAAATGTTAAAGATATTATTGTCAAGTTAAAGGGACTTTTAAAGCAATAAATGGACTTTTTGCCTATAACTAAAACATCTCTGGACAACACACAGACTAAATTAGCGGTAATTATACCAGCGGTGTTACAACAGTAGGGTAGGATATAATGCGTGTTCCCATCTAATACCTACTCCTTTCGTAGAATATACCTTCTTACTGAATGATGTTAATATGGTTAGTACATCTGTGTGTATCCAGTTTATATGGTTAGTACATCTGTGTGTATCCAGTTTATATGGTTAGTACATCTGTGTGTATCCAGTTTATATGGTTAGTACATCTGTGTGTATCCAGTTTATATGGTTAGTACATCTGTGTGTATCCAGTTTATATGGTTAGTACATCTGTGTGTATCCAGTTTATATGGTTAGTACATCTGTGTGTATCCAGTTTATATGGTTAGTACATATGTGTGTATCCAGTTTATATGGTTAGTACATATGTGTGTATCCAGTTTATATGGTTAGTACATATGTGTGTATCCAGTTTATATGGTTAGTACATATGTGTGTATCCAGTTTATATGGTTAGTACATCTGTGTGTATCCAGTTTATATGGTTAGTACATATGTGTGTATCCAGTTTATATGGTTAGTACATCTGTGTGTATCCAGTTTATATGGTTAGTACATATGTGTGTATCCAGTTTATATGGTTAGTACATATGTGTGTATCCAGTTTATATGCGTACTTTCATCTCTATATCATAGTAGACATTTACACTATCATCCTTTTAGATGCCATACCACGAACAAGGGCCATTGAAGATCTGATGGGTGGAAAATGCTAAGAAACGTATCAGCATTTCAAATTTCGGAGACCGTTGAAGAAGCATTAGGGATCTATTATATAATTACCAGATTGCTTCCATAATATTTTTTACGAAATCATTTTAGGAAACAAAACATTATTTACGTTCCTAAAGCTTGTGAATTTGATGCGCAGTGATTAAATATATTCAAGGATTCTTAATCAATAAGGAATTAACTGATCAGGACGTCATCAACGTAATATTGCGTCAGTGTTTCTTAAATATAAAAATCAGGTTAACAATATGAAAATTAACCTTAATTTGACAAATTGTTTAACAAAACAAATTAAGGAAAGTCTGACCATTTCTTTATATATATAATTATATATTCAGAAAGTGTATGTGAAATTGATCTCTCCATGACAATCATACATACATGTATGTATACTTTATTCTTAAGATTTTGATATATTGCCATGGAATTTACCAAAGACATGATTATCACAGCATCGTCCTTTAAAATAACCGTTAATCGTTAAGTAAAATCATTTCTGTCGTGTTTCCTCTCTTATACAGATGATGAACCCCTATAAAAATGCATGGAAGGAGGTCCATAGCATTGAATGCAGTTATTATAGATTTGTATGGCTGAACATCGTTTTTTGTTTTTGTTTTTTTACCAATCAAAATAGTGCTTTCTATTCACCGCATTGAACTAAGTAAAGGTAGAATAAGCGGCAATATTCCTAGTTTTGATAAAAGCCACTTCGTAAGCATAACTCTCTACGTAACGATAGAAAGACGTTGAAATTGTGTGGAGCAGCCAATTCAAATGGCGCCGGCTTGTGAAGCGTAGCGTAAAAACCATGCGACATCACATATTATGCTACCGATTCCCGCCCTTTTTCTTACTCGTCTATAAAATGAAATGAATAGACAATCGAATGGCGTCCCGTTGATCATTTCACTCGTATGACAGAATATACCAAAATTCAACAGGAAGCTATTCAATATAATTTATATATCATCTTACCTATTTAAGCATGCTCTCACGTAACGTTACAGTTTTTGCATGCAAAAACAAACGATTATTGCTTTTAATTGAGTTCAAATTGGTGTATCTTTTCAATGTCGATAATATCGATATCTTTTAAATAGAATGCTAAATATCTACGCGTTTCAAAAGATATGATTCATTTAAGCCGCCGTGATCTGAATAATACAAGATAGTGGCCCACTTGAATCTCCAGCACTGATCGTGAGAACTTGTTAGTGTATTTACAAATCATTCAGATAGCCTCTCCCAACAATCGACGGTAGATCTACTGATGTTTTTTTTAGATTTAAATGGCTGTTAATGTTAAGATGGAATATCTTTCATACAATACTGTTATACAAAATGTTTAGTTACAATAGTAAATGTGGGAGGACGTGATGATGCATCTATTTACATTATGTATGGTTAGCTTATCAAAATTAGTAAAATGTATACATGTATTATTCAAAATATATAATGTGTTATACAATCAGGCACATGTAGTTAGCATTCTTAACATGAATTATACAAGACACTAGTATGTAAAGCAGTGGTAATTGGTAGAAAATTTATCAGGGAATGAGATACAAATAAGATGTTTATGAATAGTAATATATTACAAAATGTAGGTATAATACTGTTGAACTGGTGATGATTAGGAATAATGTAAAACAATGTAATGAAGTTTATCATAATGTACAAACAGTGCATCATATAACATAATGTAACATCTACATACACGCGAGAATACCTATAATACACCATATGTTGAGACACATTTTCACTTACTTGACTTTCCTTCTTCATTTCAACACTTTGGTATCTAGCATCAATGACAAGTCCTCATTTGTATTAGAATGACAGAAAGTGATGATTTTCATTCATTAGAGGGTGTTGAAAACACGATGTTTCTTTGTGACATCAAAAACATAAACATAGATTGCTTTCAACAAAATCAATCTAAGCTCAACTATAAGTTGAGATGTTTAATTATCGTTCTACAATAATGTATGCAACAGTCATTCACAACATAACTACACCAATTAACAGTTCAGTCCTCTATTTGTCATTTCAGGTTTGTAATCAATATAATTACATGTTAGTATAAAAAGTTATGCTCTAAAGAGTCTGTTGCATATTGCTGTAAGTGATTTTAAGAAGTATGGTTATTTTTCGGATTTGCGTCTTATTACCTACTGAAGGAAATGAGAACAACACGAACTGGCAGAAACTGTTTCAAACCAAAAACAACCAGCATGAGCCGACGGTCCAACAAACTAAAAAAAGAAAAATATCGCCCCTGTCTGTGGGACTCCACTACTTAAAGGTAACACCATTATCTGAGGGACTCCAATAACCAGAGGTAAGGGCACTATCTGAGGGACTCCAATAACCAAAGGTAAGGGCACTATCTGAGGGACACCAATAACCAAAGGTAACACCACTATCTGAGGGACTCCAATACCTAAAGGTAACGCCACTATCTGAGGGACTCCAATAACCAAAGGTAACACCACTATCTGAGGGACTCCAATACCTAAAGGTAACGCCACTATCTGAGGGACTCCAATACCCAAAGGTAACGCCACTATCTGAGGGACTCCAATACCCAAAGGTAACGCCATTATCTGGGGGACTCCAATACCTAAAGGTAGCTCCAATATCTGAGGGACTCCAATACCCAAAGGTAACGCCATTATCTGAGGGACTCCAATACCCAAAGGTAAGGCCACTATCTGAGGGACACCAATACCCAAAGGTAACACCACTATCTGAGGTAAAACAGGTACAACTTTAATGAGATGTATTGATGAAATTACATTAATTCCTGCTTACTTAAAATATTTTAAGAAAATTATCGTTTGTAGTAATGAGACGGTAGATTATATTGTAAATAAATACATATAGAATGAAACACATTAAAAACAGCTTATAATATCATTAAATATATATTTTGCCAGGGCAGATAATTTAAAAAAGTACCTCAATGTCATTTGATGGTGTCCCTTAATAAGGAGACTTGAAATCAATTTCCGTCACATGTATATCATATGATTATCCGTCGCAATGCACAATATCTATATCGTAAGTGCTCGTAAGATTTTAATAGGATAGAAATGTTACAATGGCATTTCAGCTTCGTTAAAGGAGATGCATTAATTATACATTTACCGATGGAATTAGACCCTTAAAGATTTATGATTTCCATTTAAATGTTTCTCGTTTTTGAATTCCTCATTGAGGTTACGATATATATCGTTATAACCTACAACGGTACCTAGCTACGCCTGCGAGTTCATTCAAACCAGACCCAATTTATATTTTTAATGCCGACCGATTCTATATTTCATTTGATGAATTATATACATTTTGTTCAGTGACCTTCCCGTATGTATTGTGAGGTATCCCGCCTCATTTATCTCCGTAATCATCCTGTACAGAAATGTAACGCTATGTAATCTCTGACTTTCAATACCTTGGGAGGGGGTGTTAATGCATGTGTTACCAATAGTGTGGGATATATACAAAACAAACCTCAGACTTATGTGAACTATGTCAACAAAATACAACGCGTAAGTCTCACGGTGACTTGATATTAATATTGCCGTGAACATATCTTCTTATATACGCTGAATAAATATTTTCATTTTTATGATCATAGGGGAAATGTTGCATATTGTTGTAAAAAGATTACCAGGGTTCTAAAACGTTTTTCTACCACAATACCCATTGTTATTCCACTCTCAACCATTGTATATATGTCCCGACTGTGGAATATGACTTCCAGTGTTTTGATTGGTCAATAATTCGAACTTTGACCCGAACTGCAATTGTTATTGACGTCATCAATAATCGAATGACGTCACACCACCGAATCCCGGCCGTCACCTGGACGCCCTATTTGTTTACGCGAAATAAGACTTGGCCATGTTTCCCTTTGATTCAAGCCGATATCATTGTAGTAGGAACGGGTCATACGACTCCTGATTTTTGCATATGAAATTCATTTCACACTTGTAAGTTATCTTTTAAAAGTTAAAAATGACACTCGCTAAAGCTCGTGTCTTTTGTAACTTTTAAAAAATAACTTACTCGTGTGAAATAAATGCCATATCCAATAACCACTCGTTGTGTAACCTCTATATATCTCATTGTAGAAACCAGAAATGGCCTTCAATCTTCAGCAAGTCTTTATACTTATACATTGTGGTAGGGTAATAATAGCGTGCACCATGACCTCCCTGGTGCACCGTAGAACCCATCAATGTCACGCCATGACCTTGAGAACCGTACCTGTGGAGTGGGGACTCGGCTGGTATACTGTAATGTCATTTCAAATTAATCCTGATAAATTGAAAACACGAACGTCAATCTAAATGTCATCTCGTTTTTTATTTATTTATTTCAGTTTTTAAATTACACTATAGAAACCTTGCCCCATTGACTCGCGTATCGAGTACCCTAGAACGAGTATAAAAGTGTTTTTCGTCAGAGATTTTAGTTAGTTTGTGTATTTATAATCTAGATAGCTTCCAAATTTAAATAAAACATCCATAGCATGTATACGTAACTATGATGGTAAAGATCGAAACAACATTGTAGCAAAGCAAGACTCTTCATAAAAGACTTGAACACTATCTAAATATAAACATTTACACATTGTTATTTAGAAAGGTTAAAACTACAATGCCATAAAAGAACCAAACATTTACTTTTAGGTTTGTATTATCAAATCTGAAACAAATATTTCACACAAACTGATAAAACTACAAACTACAATGTCAATATGATTTCCCATATCGACTGTCCCTAGAACCCTATCATTTTAGAACCCGCACCTCATTTAACAGAGAGTACCTACATAATAACAAAACCGTAATTCTAACTCAAAAACAACAGAGAGTACCTACATAATAACAAAACCGTAATTCTAACTCAAAAGTAACAGAGAGTACCTACATAATAACAGAACCGTAATTCTAACTCAAAAACAACAGATACTACCTACATAATATCAAAACCGTAATTCTAACTCAAAGACAACAGAGAGTACAGACATAATAACTAAACCGTAATTCTTACTCAAAATTGATCAGAAGACGGCAAAATATCAACAACAAAATATAGAAGACCCTTACAAAGGTGTTTCGGAAGAGAGTGAGTGTCTTCTGACAACATCTACTATACAAATCTAGGTCAAATCCGGGATAAGTCACAATCTCAACACGAGAACTAGGATGGTGAGAACGGAACCACTAGACTTATCAAAAAGCACCAAACACGTCAGACGTCATATCGCACAAGGAAGTAAGATATTTCCAAACGAGAATATGATGTCGATACCATACAGCTTTCCCATGGTATTCTTTAACCTGCACCTTGTGAAACCTTGTGTTTGGGAACAAGCTTTTGAATATCGAATCAACTGGGACCTATAAACACTGTATGTAGGGGAATGTTACTGTCTAGAAACGGAAACTTAACCATTTGGAAACTGAATTTATCACGCTTATCATAAAGCTTATTTGCAATATGTACCTACTTGTTATTCATTATAAATAAAATATCGAGGTAAGCAGCTGATGTCACAGAGGCTGCAGTGACCTTGGTTTCAAGTTCTACAAGGTATATCCTATCGACATGGTCAATACATTTTTTTTTTTTTTTTTTTTTTGCTTTTTTTGTCATAGTAAGTTTACGTATAGGTGAAGTTGAAGGACTATGCGATCTCTGTTATCTGTTCTGATAAGCTCTTCAATACATTCAACTTCGTACAAAAAAACATCATGTCGGCCAATAATGAGGACAGTTTGATTCTGTTATAGTTAACTCTAGTGAAATGTATGATATGTACTAAACAATTTGAAACTTTAGAAAGCATCAGGTGAGGATGGAGTAAGTCACCACATGCTTAAATACACTGCTGATACAGTCTGTAAACCTCTTGAACTTCTTTTCAACTTTTCTCTATCTTCTTGTACCTTTCCAAATAATTGGAATGTAGCTAAGGTTATGCCCCTTTTTAAAAAGGGCAATAGGCATTCTTTATCCAATTATCGTCCAATCTCTCTTCTGTCTTCTGTAGGCAAAGTATTAGAAAGGGTTCTTTTTAAGCACTTGTATAATTATTTTTTTGAAAATTATTTATTTTATCAGTACCAAACAGGTTTTATGCCTGGTCACTCAACAGTTTATCAACTAATAGAAATATATCACAATATTTGTTTAGATTTAGAAGAAAAAAAACACACTTGTATGATATTTTGTGACATATCTAAAGCCTTTGACAGAGTCTGGCATAAAGGTCTTCTGGTGCATATTGTATTTCCGGCGACATATTGTCTTGGATTAAAAACTACTCAAGTAATAGACAACAGAAAGTATTTATCAACAGCACTTCTTCTGATATTGGTATGATAGGGGCCGGAGTTCCCCAGGGCTCGATTCTCGGGCTTTTTCTTTTTCTCATTTATATAAATGATATAGCAGATAAACTAGAATCAACAGCTCGTCTATTCGCTGATGATACTTCTCTCAAAATATCACTTCTTCTTGTCGAGAAATAGAATTAGCTTTAAATAGAGATTTAGAAAAAATAAATATGTTGGCAAAAACATGGCTAGTTACTTTTAATCCAGACAAAACTGGGGTTATTTTATATCAAATTCTGATGATATTGATGATGATCTTAATTTAACTTTTGATGAAAATTTCTTAAATTTCAGTAGTTCCCATAGACATCTTGGAGTCACTTTCAATTCAAATGCAAATTGGTCTGATCATATTGATGAAGTTTATAAATCAGTAATGAAAAAAATAAATGTCTTGAGGAAAATTAAGTATATGCTAAAGCGTGATGCGCTATTAAGAACTTATAAATCATTTATATTACCTGTCCTGGAATATGCGTGTGAGGTTTGGGACGGTTGCTCTCTGGTAGATTCAGAAAATTTAGAGCGGGCTCAGCGCGAAGCAGCGAGAATTATAACTGGTTTACCATCTTATGCGAAAAATGAATCTTTATATATTGAATCAGGACTTGAACTACTTTCTGATAGAAGGGCCAGAAGAAAGCTGCAATTGTTATACAAGATGAACAGTAATTTGACTCCAAGCTATCTATCAAATTTATTACCCCCTCAGTAGGTGATAACAATCCATATGATTTAAGAAATAAGGAAAACTTCAGGCTTCCAAATTATCGACTTTTTGCACACAAATCTTTCTTACCTTCTACATTAAGTAACTGGACCTCTTAAGATGATGTTATCAAATCCCTACCGCTCTCATCTTTTAAACTAGCTCCCTCCCAAAATGTTTCCAAAACCCAGCCCTGCTTCTATAGTTATGGAGAAAGAAAATTAAATATTATGCTAGGCTAAGACACCATTGTAGCTCCCGTAAAGATGATCTCTTCCATGTAAATCTAGTTCAAGACTCACAATGTGCATATTGTGGGCATTTTTGTGAAAATGCATACCATTTCCTTTTCGATTGTCAATACTTTTCCACTGCCCGTTCAGAAATATACAAATTAATCTAAATTTGTTACTTTTTGGTAACGAAGACTTGGCTTTGGATGTAAATAATTATGTGTTTGAACATGTGCAGGCTTTCATCAAATCCAGCAAAAGATTTTAAACATGCAAGTTGTGTCTATCTTTATATCACTATTTGCATAATTATGTCAAATTGACTTATTTAAACTTTGACTTTGTAAATGTCTATGTCATCACTTGTGTAAAATGTTTTGTTGATAGGAGATGGCTTCATAAGATGTCATAACTTGTGCCAAATCCTTTGTGTCTATTTTTGGACAATAAATATGTTTAAAGTCAAAGTCACTGTTATCTGTTCTGATAAGCTCTGCAATACATTCAACTTCGTACAAACAACATCAAGTCGGCCAACAATGAGGACAGTTTGATCACATGCGTATACGAATTGTCTGTTAAAGAGATCTGGTCACTATTTTCACAATTTCATCTTAAGCATATTTTCTAGGGCCCTTGTCGTATGTCTAACGTAATATGCCCCCGTATAATTCACAGTAATGTACTAACGATGTTGAGTATAACGCTGTTCGCCTTTCGTGGAGAAGAAAACTTTCATCACAGGTGAACGAAGGCGTTCCTTAAGTTTGAAAGGGAAATGGTAATTAACGGTAAAAATCACACGCCTTAATAGAGAAGAATGATCTTTAAGAGCGGATGTTCAAGATTAATAAAGAAGGTATTTTTTTTTCAAAATCTTATTCAATTTATTACCCTCTAGTATTCCGATAGGACTGCATCCATGAATTTATTGTACTTAGAATAGCAGTAAGAAGTGTTGATAAAGTCTAAGTTGAAACAAAACTACTCGAGCCAGCAATTAAACAATACCTTTATGGGCCAATATAAATGAGGGAGACTCGCATCCTTCTCGCTATCCGGTTTAAAGATATTGCAATACTGATGAATGATGGGTCAGTATTTCGTCTTTCGAAAACCGGTAAATGTATTGTTATGCTGACCCCAGCAAACCTGGTGTGTTTCGCTCTTTGAGAAGGAAATGCTATAGTGTTAACACTCATGGATCGAATTATTAGATACGCTATCGGCAGGCACGTCTACAAACCTGTCATGTTTTAATGTGGTTTTGTCATCGGGATCAAGAAAAAAAGACTAGTGTTTTGTTTTTATTTTAGATTTTAAGCACTTATCATTATAGACCATTATGGATTTAATAGATTTAATCCACTCTGACATTGAAGCCTAGTTTTACCCATGATACTTTTTAATTACTTGTGGATCACAGTTGTGGGATCACACAAGTGTATTAGTCGATGAATACACTAAATTTGACATTACTTGTTATTTACATTGTATTATGTTTCGAATATGAAATTTCCCGATATCTATATCTATATAGACACCATGAAGCTTGGCTACACTTTTTTTTTTTTTTTTTTTTTTACTTCTTCATAATTTTATTTCACATTATGTGAACGCATTACACAAAATAATAATTCTTGTGTCTTGAAAGAGTTACTTTGTAATAACCCAGTAATTTGAGTCAACTTATTGAAGAACGTAGACAGATGAATTATCAGCAGTTTCAAATATTGCACAGTCGATTGAAGTACGATAAATATGACGACTTCCGAAGGTCCATTCGGTGTTTGTTTTGTGTAATTATGGGTACAGGGCACTATATACAATCACCCAAGTGTTCCAAAACGCAGAGAATACTTAATCATATTCCATTTTTATCGATCGATTTTATACTAAACTATTATTCAAACAGTGAGAATCAATATAAACGCCGTGTGAAAAACAAGCAAGTTTGTGGATTTGATTGTGACAGGTGTCCTGTAAGGGGACGGTGAATGTTTGTAACGCATATTCGGGTTACCAGCTAGACTTGCAAAGTCCTAAACTCATAAATGATAATGTGTAGACAGTTACAAATTTACTTATCATTATGTCGTTATATGGATGCAATTAAGTCATCAAGTCTAAAACATTTCGATTTATTAACATTCTCCTGGACATTGCTATAAGAATAAACCCCTGTAAAACATACTTGCATGCGTACACTGTAGGGTATTAGTATGAGGTTTAAAAATCATATCCATGGTCTTACAGGCAAATGCGGATAACTTCAAAATCAATTATTAAATACCTTGGAGCATATACAATGTAATACCTTGATATACATTGTATTTTGTTCATGCAGACAAGACAAAATATAACAAATATCGCTTCAGGACTGAGGATATGGAAACGAGCTGTAAGGCTAATGCTAAACCACTTCCCTTCAATATACAATATTGAGATGGATAAGATTAGCAATAAAACAAAATGTGAAAGAAGATTTGATAAATAGTCCTCAAGTTGATTCTTCTACTGTTTATACATCTATTGGAGGGGAGGGGAGGGTGTGCAGGGAGATGGAACAAGTAAGGTTGTGGTGAGCTTGCCAGATTAATACGTTATGGATGGTTTTAAGCCCAATCAAACTTTCATGATTATGCATGTATTCAAATTGATGTAAAAAAAACAGAATAAAAATGATTATTTCCTTAGGTACGTGATTTAATTAACATATGAAATATAATATGCTACCTTGAAATTCAAGGGTTCCCTTGTCATATTATATGCAGAAATATTGAGAACAGGCCTCTTTGATGTAAAAGATCAGAAAGTGACGCTTGCAATAATTAACAAAATAACGATTTCACATATTCCGACGAACATTTTATATACTAGGTAGCAGTGAAATTATCACCGGAGATGAATCATACTGGCCATGTGATTGTGTTAACAACTTTGTGATTTACATTGTAAATGCACTATACTACGTGTAAACCAAGATATTTATTGATGTATTCGGCCATTATCATTCCTTGGGAGCGTCTAGACCTCGGTAGTTATGCAAGGTTCATTCTTTGATTAAATATGAATTCTGTACCTGCCAAGAAACGCTATTGTGAATTCTTGTGCAGACTGCATGGGAATAGAAATAGATCTACATTAAAATCTTTAGTAATGTCATAAGATATATACAGTAGATTGTAATACAATGTTTTACAATATATAACGATATTCAAAAATCATTATCTGTGTTGTTGTTTTTTTGCCACTGGGGGCGTCGTTTTTCACAACAGTGCGGGTTATTAAATTGTTTGTATAGCATAGGGCAAAGTCAATAAAGTGTTTTGATATCAGGGGCTCAGTTATGTAACAGACGATCTCACCTTATAAACAGACAATGGATCACGTAGAGGCTTTATTATGTCAGCTTAGTAGAAGAGTCTGATAATCTTATCATCAACTTTGATAATCAGGTGAGGATTCCGGGGAAATCTCCTTATACATTTCATACGGAATAGGGTTTCCAGTATGAAACTATATGGAAATGATTGTGTAAAAAATTCAATTGAGTCTTCCTTGCTTCGTGGATTTCTTACACGTAAATCCAGAAAATGCTTACATAGCTTCGTAGCTGTATTTTCATCTAACTTTTCCGAAAAAAAAAAAAAAATTCTTCAATATATAAACAAACCTAGGTTAAGGCTATGCCTAATACGACTGTAAAATAGTCACCTGGATATCTTGTAATGTTAATAATTCCTAATTAAGTTATATAGGATACAAATAACGGCATTTGTTGTCAAGTCATTTTAAATTTCAAGATTTAAATGAGTAACTTATACAGGCAAACAGCTTACCTTCCAGTGTCCGGCCGTACATCCATGTGATGGCCGTGTCCTGTAAGTTTATACCGGAGGGGGCCTTGCTCTTCAGCCTGTCTGAAGTAGCGTTATACCATCCTCTTGATGAGTTACCCGTCTCGGGATACACCTGTGTATAGGCAGGTAACAAGGGTTTACCTTAGACACACAGGTAAACTGTGTATGTATGCCTGTCCGTCTGTACACCTATGGACGTTTGCATACTATGTATATAAAAATCATGCATTTATATATACATTGTTAATACGTTGGCACCGTTAAAGTGTGAAATAATGAAGTTCGGTATGTGTATTGAAATACCATTGGTTGGACGGACACGGCTGACGTGCTATCTACTGGCATGTGGTAACCTCCCACCCCGGGGACACGTTTAACAGAAGTGTGTTTTGCTGATGATCAACGATAATTACCACTGTTGAAATGAGAATTTTAATCATCATTGAAATGTATTTGCACGCTAATATTCGTATTTATTTTTCTCATAATATTTGTTTCAATAAAGATTTTGGTGCAGAAAAAAAAATGGAAGAGAAATAACAACTACCTTACATAAACAAGATATCTATTTACCCCAAAACACCAATCTAGTCCAATATTTGTGTTCTATTCCATCCATGCAAACCCTCGCTTTACGTTGGTCATTAGTTAAGGTATGGTTAGTTAGAGGCCCAGTATTGTTAGTTAGATGTTCAGGTATTGGTTGTTAGATGTGTAGGTATTGTTAGTTGGATGTTCAAATATTGTTAGTTAGATGGTCAGGTATGGTTAGTGAGAGGTCCAGTATTGTTAGTTAGATGTTCCGGTATTGTTAGTTAGATGCCCAGTATTGTTAGTTAGAGGCCCAGTATTGTTAGTTAGAGGCCCAGTATTGTTAGTTAGAGGCCCAGTATGGTTAGTTAGATGCCCAGTATTGTTAGTTAGAGGCCCAGTATTGTTAGTTAGAGGCCCAGTATTGTTAGTTAGAGGCCCAGTATGGTTTGTTAGAGGCCCAGTATGGTTAGTTAGATGCCCAGTATTGTTAGTTAGAGGCCCAGTATGGTTAGTTAGAGGCCCAGTATTGTTAGTTAGAGGCCCAGTATTGTTAGTTAGAGGCCCAGTATGGTTAGTTAGAGGCCCAGTATGGTTAGTTAGATGCCCAGTATTGTTAGTTAGAGGCCCAGCATGGTTAGTTAGAGGCCCAGTATTGTTAGTTAGAGGCCCAGTATTGTTAGTTAGAAGTTCTGGTATTGTTAGTTAGAGGCCCAGTATTGTTAGTTAGATGCCCAGTATTGTTAGTTAGAGGTTCCGGTATTGTTAGTTAGTAGTCCAGTATTGTTAGTTAGAGGTTCCGGTATTGTTAGTTAGAGGTTCCAGTATTGTTAGTTAGATGTCCCGGTATTGTTAGTTAGAGGTTCGGTATTGTTAGTTAGATGTCCAGTATTGTTAGTTAGAGGTTCCGGTATTGTTAGTTAGAGGTTCAGGTATTGTTAGTTAGAAGTTCAGGTATTGGTTGTTAGATGTGTAGGTATTGTTAGTTGGATGTTCAAATATTGTTAGTTAGATGGTCAGGTATGGTTAGTGAGAGGTCCAGTATTGTTAGTTAGATGTTCCGGTATTGTTAGTTAGATGCCCAGTATTGTTAGTTAGAGGCCCAGTATGGTTAGTAAGAGGCCCAGTATGGTTAGTTAGATGCCCAGTATTGTTAGTTAGAGGCCCAGTTTAGCTAGTTAGAGGCCCAGTATTGTTAGTTAGAGGCCAAGTATGGTTAGTTAGAGGCCCAGCATGGTTAGTTAGATGCCCATTATTGTTAGTTAGAGGCCCAGTATTGTTAGTTAGAGGCCCAGTATGGTTAGTTAGAGGCCCAGTATTGTTAGTTAGAGGCCCAGTATGGTTAGTTAAATGCCCAGTATTGTTAATTAGAGGCCCAGCATGGTTAGTTAGAGGCCCAGTATGGTTAGTTAGATGCCCAGTATTGTTAGTTAGAGGCCCAGTATTGTTAGTTAGAGGCCCAGTATGGTTAGTTAGAGGCCCAGTATTGTTAGTTAGATGTTCCGGTATTGTTAGTTAGATGCCCAGTATTGTTAGTTAGAGGCCCAGTATTGTTAGTTAGAGGCCCAGTATTGTTAGTTAGAGGCCCAGTATGGTTAGTTAGAGGCCCAGTATGGTTAGTTAGATGCCCAGTATTGTTAGTTAGAGGCCCAGTATGGTTAGTTAGAGGCCCAGTATGGTTAGTTAGAGGCCAAGTATGGTTAGTTAGAGGCCCAGTATGGTTAGTTAGATGCCCAGTATTGTTAGTTAGAGGCCCAGCATGGTTAGTTAGAGGCCCAGTATTGTTAGTTAGAGGCCCAGTATGGTTAGTTAGATGCCCAGTATTGTTAGTTAGAGGCCCAGCATGGTTAGTTAGAGGCCCAGTATTGTTAGTTAGAGGCCCAGTATTGTTAGTTAGAGGTTCCGGTATTGTTAGTAAGAGGCCCAGTATTGTTAGTTAGATGCCCAGTATTGTTAGTTAGAGGTTCCGGTATTGTTAGTTAGATGTCCAGTATTGTTAGTTAGAGGTTCCGGTATTGTTAGTTAGAGGTTCCAGTATTGTTAGTTAGATATCCCGGTATTGTTAGTTAGAGGTTCGGTATTGTTAGTTAGATGTCCAGTATTGTTAGTTAGAGGTTCCGGTATTGTTAGTTAGAGGTTCAGGTATTGTTAGTTAGATGTTCAGGTATTGGTTGTTAGATGTGTAGGTATTGTTAGTTTGATGTTCAAATATTGTTAGTTAGATGGTCAGGTATGGTTAGTGAGAGGTCCAGTATTGTTAGTTAGATGTTCCGGTATTGTTAGTTAGATGCCCAGTATTGTTAGTTAGAGGCCCAGTATTGTTAGTTAGAGGCCCAGTATTGTTAGTTAGAGGCCCAGTATAGTTAGTTAGAGGCCCAGTATGGTTAGTTAGAGGCCCAGTATTGTTAGTTAGAGGCCCAGTATGGTTAGTTAAATGCCCAGTATTGTTAGTAAGAGGCCCAGCATGGTTAGTTAGAGGCCCAGTATTGTTAGTTAGAGGCCCAGTATTGTTAGTTAGAGGTTCCGGTATTGTTAGTAAGAGGCCCAATATTGTTAGTTAGATGCCCAGTATTGTTAGTTAGAGGCTCCGGTATGGTTAGTTAGATGCCCAGTATTGTTAGTTAGAGGCCCAGTATTGTTAGTTAGAGGCCCAGTATGGTTAGTTAGAGGCCCAGTATTGTTAGTTAGATGTTCCGGTATTGTTAGTTAGATGCCCAGTATTGTTAGTTAGAGGCCCCGTATTGTTAGTTAGAGGCCCAGTATTGTTAGTTAGAGGCCCAGTATGGTTAGTTAGAGGCCCAGTATGGTTAGTTAGATGCCCAGTATTGTTAGTTAGAGGCCCAGTATGGTTAGTTAGAGGCCCAGTATTGTTAGTTAGAGGCCAAGTATGGTTAGTTAGAGGCCCAGTATGGTTAGTTAGATGCCCAGTATTGTTAGTTAGAGGCCCAGTATTGTTAGTTAGAGGCCCAGTATGGTTAGTTAGAGGCCCAGTATTGTTAGTTAGAGGCCCAGTATGGTTAGTTAGATGCCCAGTATTGTTAGTTAGAGGCCCAGCATGGTTAGTTAGAGGCCCAGTATTGTTAGTTAGAGGTTCCGGTATTGTTAGTAAGAGGCCCAATTTTGTCAGTTAGATGCCCAGTATTGTTAGTTAGAGGTTCCGGTATTGTTAGTTAGATGTCCAGTATTGTAAGTTAGAGGTTCCGGTATTGTTAGTTAGAGGTTCCAGTATTGTTAGTTAGATGTCCCGGTATTGTTAGTTAGAGGTTCGGTATTGTTAGTTAGATGTCCAGTATTGTTAGTTAGAGGTTCCGGTATTGTTAGTTAGAGGTTCAGGTATTGTTAGTTAGATGTTCAGGTATTGGTTGTTAGATGTGTAGGTATTGTTAGTTGGATGTTCAAATATTGTTAGTTAGATGGTCAGGTATGGTTAGTGAGAGGTCCAGTATTGTTAGTTAGATGTTCCGGTATTGTTAGTTAGATGCCCAGTATTGTTAGTTAGAGGCCCAGTATTGTTAGTTAGAGGCCCAGTATTGTTAGTTAGAGGCCCAGTATAGTTAGTTAGAGGCCCAGTATGGTTAGTTAGATGCCCAGTATTGTTAGTTAGAGGCCCAGTATAGCTAGTTAGAGGCCCAGTATTGTTAGTTAGAGGCCAAGTATGGTTAGTTAGAGGCCCAGTATGGTTAGTTAGATGCCCATTATTGTTAGTTAGAGGCCCAGTATTGTTAGTTAGAGGCCCAGTATGGTTAGTTAGAGGCCCAGTATTGTTAGTTAGAGGCCCAGTATGGTTAGTTAAATGCCCAGTATTGTTAGTAAGAGGCCCAGCATGGTTAGTTAGAGGCCCAGTATTGTTAGTTAGAGGCCCAGTATTGTTAGTTAGAGGTTCCGGTATTGTTAGTTAGAGGCCCAATATTGTTAGTTAGATGCCCAGTATTGTTAGTTAGAGGCTCCGGTATTGTTAGTTAGATGTCCAGTATTGTTAGTTAGATGTCCCGGTATTGTTAGTTAGAGGTTCCGGTATTGTTAGTTAGATGTCCAGTATTGTTATTTAGAGGTTCCGGTATTGTTAGTTAGAGGTTCCAGTATTGTTAGTTAGATGTCCCGGTATTGTTAATTAGAGGTTCCGGTATTGTTAGTTAGATGTCCAGTATTGTTAGTTAGAGGTTCCGGTATTGTTAGTTAGAGGTTCCGGTAATGTTAGTTAGAGGTTCCAGTATTGTTAGTTAGATGTTCAGGTATTGTTAGTTAGAGGTTCCGGTATTGTTAATTAGATGTCCAGTATTGTTAGTTAGAGGTTCCGGTATTGTTAGTTAGAGGTTCCGGTATTGTTAGTTAGATGTTTCGGTATTGTTAGTTAGATGTCCAGTATTGTTAGTTAGATGTTCCGGTATTGTTAGTTAGATGTTCAGGTATTGTTAGCTAGAGGCCCAGTATGGTTAGTTAGATGTTCCGGTATTGGTAGTTAGAGGTTCCGGTATTGTTAGTTAGATGTTCCGGTATTGTTAGTTAGAGGTTCCGGTATTGTTAGTTAGATGTCCCGGTATTGTTAGTTAGAGGTTCCGGTATTGTTAGTTAGAGGTTACGGTATTGTTAGTTAGATGTTCCGGTATTGTTAGTTAGAGGTTCCGGTATTGTTAGTTAGATGTCCCGGTATTGTTAGTGAGATGTTGCGGTATTGTTAGTTAGATGTTGCGGTATTGTTAGTTAGAGGTTCCGGTATTGTTAGTTAGAGGTTCCGGTATTGTTAGTTAGATGTTCAGGTATTGTTAGTTAGATGTTCCGGTATTGTTAGTTAGATGGTCAGGTATGGTTAGTTAGATGTTGCGGTATTGTTAGTTAGATGTTGCGGTATTGTTAGTTAGAGGTTCCGGTATTGTTAGTTAGATGTTCCGGTATTGTTAGTTAGATGTTCCGGTTTTGTCAGTTAGAGGTTCCGGTATTGTTAGTTAGATGTCCCGGTATTGTTAGTTAGATGTTCAGGTATTGTTAGTTAGAGGTTCCGGTATTGTTAGTTAGATGTTCTGGTATTGTTAGTTAGATGTTCCGGTATTGTTAGTTAGAGGCCCAGTATTGTTAGTTAGAGGCCCAGTATGATTAGTTAGATGTTCCGGTATTGTTAGTTAGAGGCCCAGTATTGTTAGTTAGAGGCCCAGTATGGTTAGTTAGATGCCCAGTATTGTTAGTTAGATGTTCGGGTATTTTAGTAAGATGTTTAAATATCGTTAGTTAGATGTTCAGGTATTGTTAGTTAGAGGCCCAGTATTGTTAGTTAGAGGCCCAGTATGGTTAGTTAGATGTTCCGGTATTGTTAGTTAGAGGTTCCAGTATTGTTAGTTAGAGGTTCCAGTATTGTTAGTTAGATGTTCCAGTATGGTTAGTAAGATATTCCGGTATTGTTAGTTAGATGCCCAGTATTGTTAGTTAGAGGCCCAGTATTGTTAGTTAGAGGCCCAGTATTGTTAGTTAGAGGCCCAGTATGGTTAGTTAGAGGCCCAGTATGGTTAGTTAGATGCCCAGTATTGTTAGTTAGAGGCCCAGTATGGTTAGTTAGAGCCCAAGTATTGTTAGTTAGATGTTCAGGTATTGTTAGTTAGAGGCCCAGTATTGTTAGTTAGAGGCCCAGTATGGTTAGTTAGAGGCCCAGTATTGTTAGTTAGAGGCTCAGTATGGTTAGTTAGAGGCCAAGTATTGTTAGTTAGATGTTCGGGTATTTTAGTTAGATGTTTAAGTATCGTTAGTTAGATGTTCAGGTATTGTTAGTTAGATGTTCAGGTATTGTTAGTTAGAGGCCCAGTATTGTTAGTTAGAGGTCCAGTATTGTTAGTTAGATGTTCCGGTATTGTTAGTTAGAGGTCCAGTATTGTTAGTTAGAGGCCCAGTATTGTTAGTTAGAGGCCCAGTATGGTTAATTAGATGTTCCGGTATTGATAGTTAGAGGTCCAGTATTGTAAGTTAGAGGCCCAGTATTGTTAGTTAGAGGCCCAGTATGGTTAGTTAGATGCCCAGTATTGTTAGTTAGATGTTTAAATATCGTTAGTTAGATGTTTAGGTATTGTTAGTTAGAGGCCCAGTATGGTTACTAACATGTTCCAGTATTGTTAGTTAGAGGTCCAGTATTGTTAGTTAGAGGCCCAGTATTGTTAGTTAGAGGTTCCGGTATTGTTAGTTAGAGGCCCAGTATTGTTAGTTAGATGTTCCGGTATTGTTAGTTAGAGGTCCAGTATTGTTAGTTAGAGGCCCAGTATTGTTAGTTAGAGGCCCAGTATGATTAGTTAGATGTTCCGGTATTGTTAGTTAGAGGCCCAGTATTGTTAGTTAGATGTTCGGGTATTTTAGTTAGATGTTTAAATATCGTCAGTTAGATGTTTAGGTATTGTTAGTTAAAGGTCCAGTATTGTTAGTTAGAGGCCCAGTATTGTTAGTTAGATGTTCAGGTATTGTTAGTTAGAGGCCCAGTATTGTTAATTAGAGGTTCCGGTATTGTAAGTTAGATGTTCGGGTATTTTAGTTAGAGGTTCCGGTATTGTTAGTTAGATGTTTAAGTATCGTTAGTTAGATGTTTAGGTAGTTTTAGTTAGAGGTTCCGGTATTGTTAGTTAGAGGCCCAGTATTGTTAGTTAGAGGTTCCGGTATTGTTAGTTAGAGGCCCAGTATTGTTAGTTAGATGTTCCGGTATTGTAAGTTAGATGTTCATATAATGTTTGAGGCTCAGGTATTATTAGTTAGATGTTCAGGTATTGTTAGTTGGAGAAGCAGGGTTCTTTAGTTAAATGTTCACGGATCATTAGTTAGATGTTCCGATTCTTTCAGGTTTGCAGTATAACATTGAGCTTTAAAACAAATACGCATCGTTAAATAATCAACATTATAAACATTACGTCAAAACAAAACAAAACAAAAACAGGTCGCCATTATATGTTACTTATGTCCAACGAAATGTGTGGTCAGGTTGCAACATTGGGTACACACTTTCACCTAGGCGACCAGAGTTCAATTCGCCGATCGGGCGTGAATAAGTACATTTGACATGTATCGGATCACCTGTTGGTTATCTCCGGGTACTCCGGTATTACCTGTTGGTTATCTCCTGGGTACTCCGGTATTACCTGTGGGTTATCTCCGGGTACTCCGGTATTACCTGTGGGTTATCTCCGGGTACTCCGGTATTACCTGTGGGTTATCTCCGGGTTTTCTAGTTTACCTGTGGGTTATCCCCGGGTACTCCGGTATTACCTGTGGGTTATCTCCGGGCACTCTGGTATTACCTGTGGGTTATCTCCGGGTACTCCGGTATTACCTGTGGGTTATTTCTGGGTACTCCGGTATTACCTGTTGGTTTTCTCTGGGTACTCCGGTATTACCTGTGGGTTATCCCCGGGTACTCCAGTATTACCTGTGGGTTATCTCCGGGTACTCCGGTATTACCTGTTGGTTAGCTCCGGGTACTCCGGTATTACCTGTGGGTTATCTCTGGGTACTCCGGTATTACCTGTGGGTTATCTCTGGGTACTCCGGTATTACCTGTGGGTTATCTCTGGGTTCTCCAGTATTACCTGTGGGTTATCTCCGGGTACTATAGTTTACCTTTGGGTTATCCCCGGGTACTCTAGTTTACCTGTGGGTTATCCCCGGGAACTCTAGTTTACCTGTGGGTTATCTCCGGGAACTCTAGTTTACCTGTGGGTCATCCCCGGGAACTCCGGTATTACCTGTAGGTTATCTCCGGGTACTATAGTTTACCTTTGGGTTATCCCCGGGTACTCTATTTTTCCTGTGGGTTATCCACGGGAACTCCGGTATTACCTGTGGGTTATCCCCGGGAACTCCGATATTACCTGTGGGTTATCTCCGGGTACTCCGGTATTACCTGTGGGTTATTTCTGGGTACTCCGGTATTACCTGTTGGTTAGCTCCGGGTACTCCGGTATTACCTGTGGGTTATCCCCGGGTACTCCAGTATTACCTGTGGGTTATCTCCGGGTACTCCGGTATTACCTGTTGGTTAGCTCCGGGTACTCCGGTATTACCTGTGGGTTATCTCTGGGTACTCCGGTATTACCTGTGGGTTATCTCTGGGTACTCCAGTATTACCTGTGGGTTATCTCCGGGTACTCTAGTTTACCTGTGGGTTATCCCCGGGTACTCCGGTATTACCTGTGGGTTATCTCCGGGCACTCTGGTATTACCTGTGGGTTATCTCCGGGCACTCCGGTATTACCTGTGGGTTATCTCCGGGTACTCTAGTTTACCTGTGGGTTATCCCCGGGTACTCCGGTATTACCTGTGGGTTATCTCCGGGCACTCCGGTATTACCTGTAGGTTATCTCCGGGCACTCCGGTATTACCTGTAGGTTATCTCCGGGTACTATAGTTTACCTTTGGGTTATCCCCGGGTACTCTAGTTTAACTGTGGGTTATCCCCGGGAACTCTAGTTTACCTGTGGGTTATCTCCGGGAACTCTAGTTTACCTGTGGGTCATCCCCGGGAACTCCGGTATGACCTGTAGGTTATCTCCGGGTACTATAGTTTACCTTTGGGTTATCCCCGGGTACTCTAGTTTACCTGTGGTTTATTCCCGGGAACTCCGGTATTACCTGTGGGTTATCCCCGGGAACTCCGGTATTACCTGTGGGTTATCTCCGGGTACTCCGGTATTACCTGTGGGTTGTCTCTGGGTACTCCGGTATTACCTGTTGGTTTTCTCTGGGTACTCTAGTTTACCTGTGGTTTATTCCCGGGAACTCCGGTATTACCTGTGGGTTATCCCCGGGTACTCCAGTATTACCTGTGGGTTATCTCCGGGTACTCCGGTATTACCTGTTGGTTAGCTCCGGGTACTCCGGTATTACCTGTGGGTTATCTCTGGGTACTCCGGTATTACCTGTGGGTTATCTCTGGGTACTCCAGTATTACCTGTGGGTTATCTCCGGGTACTCCAGTATTACCTGTTGGTTAGCTCCGGGTACTCCGGTATTACCTGTGGGCTATCTCTGGGTACTCCAGTATTACCTGTGGGTTATCTCCGGGTACTCCGGTATTACCTGTGGGTTATCTCCGGGTACTCCGGTATTACCTGTGGGCTATCTCTGGGTACTCCAGTATTACCTGTGGGTTATCTCCGGGTACTCCGGTATTACCTGTGGGTTATCCCCGGGTACTTCGATATTACCTGTTAGTTATCTCCGGGTACTCCTGTTTCTTCCCGCAGTAAGACCCCTGGTGCGATTCCATCTGGACCAACAAGCACGATTAATACATATATATGACCATGAGTTTTTATTTCATATAAGATTTTAAGAAACGAGCCGTAGAGGTTTTTGTTTCGAGAATTAAAACTTCGGGACGAATTTCATAAAATCGTATACGAAACGAAAACACATTTAAGATACTTGTTTATCACATAGGTCAGAAGACGTACATTTTGACGGGTATTTAAAATTTAAAAATGTGGAGGGCTATAAAAACAAAAGGAGACAGCTATTATGGCGTCACAATCGATTTCTGACTGACACGGCCAATGAAAAACACTCCAGGGTAAATTACACTAGTGAATATGCAACAATATAATATGTGCAAATTCAGTGGAAAACAGGTCGATTATGTGATAAAGGTCGTTATAACTTGTTACAGAATAACTGTAAAATAGATAAAGTTTGCATTGACAAATAAATACGTATAATTGACTCTTATAACTGTCAGCAACAGAAAATGTGTTAAATTTGAATAAAGATCAGATAATTATGACAGGTTTTTACATGAAGGAATAATTCCGGAGCCTATCGCGGTGATCCCCGTGCCAAGGTGTCATGTTAGAACTACCATTAGGCACCTTGTATGATGTACTTTAGTACATTAACTCGTAAACAAAGCGGACAGTGTTACATACCTGTCAATAAGTATGTCAAGATAATGTCAAGGGTTTCTTTTTAAGAAAATTAAACAACTTCTGGCTTATATCTGTCACATCAACCAGCACGGAGGTGTATACTTTATACTATGTTCGTCCCTGCTTTTACAACTATATATATAAGTTGTGTATTGATGTACGTTTAAGTCATACAATAAGTTTACGTCATCGAAAGTTGCATTCATATGCAAGTTTAAGTTATACAATAAGTTTACGTCATCGAAAGTTGCGTATGTATGTACGTTTAAGTTATACAATAAGTTTACGTCATCGAAAGTTGCGTATATATGTACGTTTAATTTATACAATAAGTTTACGTCATCGAAAGTTGCGTATATATGTACGTTTAAGTTATACAATAAGTTTACGTCATCGAAAGTTGCGTATATATGCACGTTTAAGTTATACAATAAGTTTAAGGTGTCTATATATATAACTAATACAATGATTTTACATGTACACCATTGGAAAGTGTACAGCATACATGTACGTTTATATTAAACAATAATTTTACACCATCGGAAGTTGAGTATAGAGACGTTAACGTTTCGGAAAAAATCATTCCAGATTCAAAAAAAGGAACATCGCTGCATTTTCTGCATATTACTTTTTTTAGATTTTAAGTCTGGCATATCAATCCTGCTGACAAATATTAAAAACGAGCAGACACTTACAAAAGCCGAAGTTCTTTTTGTCGTTCAGAACTAAACGATACAGTAGCATTTTTGACTGAATTTTTTGCTAATGTTGCGTGTGATTCATAATGATATACTTGTTGCCTTTGAAATTCTAGTGTGTAAAATCTAGGGCTACACGTATAAGCATGTTGTATTATGGATAATTATCCATGGAATTATCTAAAAATGTCCAAATGTCCTTGTTTCTGGTCTCCCTTTGATGAATCTGAATACCCCAAACATAACTTAAATTTTTGATCGTCAATACTCTCGACGCTCGGGAGGTTATATTCAAGTTCTTCGATTCAAAGATGGAATAAGGATGCACTTCCGGTTTCAGAACAGTTCGTGCATTCTATGTGATGACAAGTGACTAAATAAAGAATGCACAGTACGACACGATACTATGTGGAATGTTTCCCAATTAGTTTCGTATATTTTATAAACACTTAACATAGCATCCAACAACTTAGCTAGTTAAGATTAGCTTCCACGTATAGTAGGGCGGAAGAATTTAATCTAGGCGTTGTATTTAATTAGCTGCTTCAAGCTATGGATAGGTACCAACATTATTCCAACATATTCTCCCATGATTACCATTAAAATCATGACGTCATTAAACACAAAACTAAATTAATAATGATGAACTATATAATTATGATGTCTTTACGAATGTGTCAACAGAAAAATGGAGAACGTTGAATAAGCTTACATTTATTTTGATGCATTGTGCTAAAACAGTGAGTGTCATTATTGTTGCGAAAGTCGGATTGAGATTGTTACGTCAAAAGTAATAAACTCCATTTAAGGATTTTTACCTGAATATATCTTGGTGGTCCTATGGTTCATGTTCCCGTCATCAGGTAGTCATCTACATCCTTCAGAGTGTCCCGATAGGAATGATCAAGTCCCAGAACCCCTCAGCTGTCTGCTAGTCAGTTGCTATAACTGCAACACACTTGGTATGTACCCATATACTTTACATACACACAGAATATGTCACTTGTTTCGCATTTCCACTGTTCATCTCTCTTTCTCCACAACCACATTGATGCCATCTTTGCTTCTCTGCACAGACGTCCGCCTCCCTACACCAGTGATACGAATGACCCGCAGAGCCCTCCACATATACTGTCCGACGAAGCCTCGGTATCCCGCCTCCACTGGAAGGTAAAATAATTAACATCCTCGCTGCTATCACCAAATCTTGGTACTTGGTTGCTATCACCAAATCTTGGTACTTGGTTGCTATCACCAAATTTTGGTACTTGGCTGCTATCACCAAATCTTGGTACTTGGTCTGCTTCCGCTCGTAGGCGACATCGATTATGTCTTCCCACAGCACTGTTTATTCCACCAAAACATTCTGTCTGGAAGACAAAGACCAACTGACAATGTAGTTCCACTCTTTTCCATATCATCTCCATTACTCCGTTCCATGAACATGCATTGTTGGCGAATTTTAGGCTTCCTTTGTCACATTTTCCTGTTCCCTTCCAAGTATTTGCAGAGACAGGTTAATCATGTCATGGCAGTACATAATATCGTCGTACAATAGTTGAGACCAAAGGATCCGTCGTAATACCCTTGTAGATACATCTAGGCTCTGTATTTAACCGGCAAACCAATTCTATTTATCGTGTCCATCCACCATTTCACCACATGTGTTTCCGGAGACACTTTACCGGCATCTACGACACCGCTGGATTTATATCCTCTCTGTTCCTAATAATCTCGTTGGTAATCCTTCCTCTCTTCAGTACCAGATTGGACTTTGTGGGTTTGCTCTTCATATGTGTCCATCTAACTCTCAATCTCTCAAAGAGCCCATCTCGCCTCGATGACTGTCCTCGCACTGGCCGTTATATCATCCACGAATCTCAATCTGGGGTCTGTTGTATTCCAGCCTTCATCCGTGGGCTTCTACTTATATTCTCTACCAAATTCACCATTAGATCCATGGTATCCTCTCTAGCACATGATGACATCCTAGTATCAGTTAAAACAGCTTGTGCGGCATAAAACGATACGTGATTGCTAGGTCCAACCATATGACAGCCAGTTCATCTCTTTGCTTTTCTCAAATAACCTGCGTTAGGAAACTTGTATGCATATTGACACCCGTGGAACTCTTACTTTCCACACGTCGATGTCAGCATACTTATTGGTTAGCACAAAGGTGGTCATGCCTTAAGTCAGTATCGCTAGGATTATCAGTCCTTTGATGTTCTATTAGGATGTGGTTCGGCACAGCATGGTTGTCCACCTTTTTTCTTTGGTCATGATAAATCCCTCTGCATGTTGTCAACTGCCTGTTGACTGCCCTCTTATCCACATTTTAAAATGTTTCTATAATGGCTTGGTTAACCTCTGCCAGGTCATATACTTTGTAAAAAATAATATTTGGACCCAAACATGCTGCTGCAGCCTTCCTGGTGACTACAATCACTCTTCAACCTTGATTCACATTCACCAAACAGGTGTTCTGCTTTATCATTCTCATAATTCTTCACTCCTCCAGATGTCGCTGAGCATGCTCTGAAAGATGTTTCTTCACTTCGTCACCTTCTGAGTTCAATATTCCAGGCCCTTTACTGTCTGAAAAAAATGTCATATAAACTGAAACGGGTTGGCAGTGAATCGTGTGCAAGCTCTCTCGACTACAGCCACCAAAGATTGGAGAATAGCATCAACGTCATGTCAAACTTCTCCCTATCAGCTTTGCTTCTACTGGGTGGCCACTTGATCTTTGCTTTCCTGCAATTTATTTTCTGTGTTTTTGGACGCTATTGTGACTTTTGTTTTAGTCCTGGACCATCTTCTCTTTCTCATTGAAGTGTCCTGTGTGATTTTTTAATTAACGCGCGCAGAACTGATGCACCCGAGTTTTCAAATATGGATCTTAGGCCCTCACTCATGCTTCAGTATCTTCCAATTACTAAATGTACTTCTGTTATCCAAGCTCTCAATCACTGATCGATCCGGTATTGTATCTATTGTAACCCCTTGATTAGGAAGTTCATACTCCTCCTTTGGCCTACCAAGTTTCTACAGTCTGTGTCTCTCCAGACTGCCGTCTGTCTATTCAGGTTGTCATCGCTTTAATATACGTTTTGCATATTACGCCGCCATTTTGGGGTCAGAGGTCAAGCGGTTAAACTTTTGTAAACAAAACATGGCGGCGCCTACAACCCTCACAGCTTTCAGTCGTTGAACGTCGTCATTTTGAGGACATTTTTGTGAAAATCGAACGTTATTATTAATGGGGAAATTACTCAGATATTATATTCTACATATTGTGTCGCTTGCAGCTGAAATACTACATTCTAATTACTAGAAGCATCAAAGTTTAATACCGCGGCATATTCCAATTCCCGTGAAATGTTTACAAACGCACACGGGAAAAGTTAACGAAACGTCAACGAACTGAACGTTCCTGGTATTGTATTTATTCATATCATCAGCATCACATTTGTGAAAATTATAATATATATACATGCTAATATTGTTGTAAAGAATACAAATAGATAATGTCCAGATCCATCGGTAGCAAATTTACCAACGATGCTAAAATATGGCGTTGGTCCTCACATCTTATATTCAAACATATCACCAGCAGCTGTATATCTATAATTAGAGGATGATGCTTTGTGTGCAATTGACTAACTCCACAGGCACAGGTATAAGCTTAGGTTTTAAATATTTCAATAGTAGCCAGAATTCCCATGCAATGCATTTAATGATCAGTTGCCAGCAAATTAAATTTGACCAATGGTTATTCATGTATTTCATGGAGGTACACCTCCAAAGGGCATAAACATCCTGAGCGATGTCCTATAAACTCGTATTACCTTCTTTGAAATATCTCTTGAATTTATAAAAAAAACAACAACAAATAAACAGAAACAAATGCATGCATTTTGTCTCATTTTTACCCTTCTTATCCACTCCCAACTGATCTCTTGATCCACAACTTAGCTACAAGTTTTATGTCACATATTATATAACATTAAAGTCATTGTTTATATTTCTTGTCAAATAAGAATAAAGAATATATCTAAATACATGATAATGAAGTTGTTATCAACAGTTTCTGATATGCTATTATCACATTAGTCTCATATTTAAACTGTTTAAAACAGTGATTGGTTGAAATACATTGGTCCTCCAGGTGTGATCAGAGTATATGTCTCTGGTGTGATGAAACATACATTTGTCTATTTCAGGTCACTTAGAACTTAATGAAACTACATTTGTATGACCAGTACAACATCCAGACTTGGGTGGCGGGGTGGCATAGTGGTATTACACTTGCATTTCACCAAAGTGGTCAGGGGTTTGATTCCCAATTGGATGTGAAAATGTGTGGGATCGCCTTCCCCATCACACTGGGGTTTCTCCAGAAGCTGCTTTCTCCCAACCGTAGAACCCCTTGTACGCTTCCAATGGGACCAACACGAGCAATTAATGTTAGTTGGTATATCTTGTTTTGCAATTATTGTAACATGAATAGAGTACACGTTTTTCAATATCAAGACTTAAAGCAACATCATCAAGTTTACCATATTAATGGCTAGTATATAGATATGTTCCCAATGATAACAAATTAAAATGTAGAAAAGCTATATTTATCAATATCTAACATAATTATATGACAAAGCAATTAAATATAGAGCAGACAGGGAAAATATATTCTAGTAATGCAAAGGAGGAAGCTGGCATTCGACAATGACACAGGTGTAGCATGGAAAATTAAAGCTCATACAGTAGTGAAGTGAACTGCAGATCACTACCATTATGACGAAGTGAACCCCATATGGTGAAATGAAATTGCCTTATATTTTGTTTTCAACTAATTTTTCTTTTCTTATTTTTATTCACTTTATTATTTTCTTCCACAAAAGATAAGAAAAGTTTGGATCAGGATTTATAGTGGGGCACAGGGATTCACTTCATTGTAGTAATGTAAAACATGTTTTTCTTACTTCATGGGCCTCTTGTTTCACCTTATCAACTTTTCACCAATCCATAATCTAAAGATTGGTGAAAAATATTATTAGTGAGAAAATAGAAAAATGCTTTATTTAACCAATAATGCCTCGCCTTAAATTGCCTGGCCCTGGACATATTTTTTGCTGCTTTTGTGTTCAAAGGAATGAATCATGTACATGTGTGATCTAGAAAATAGTTGATGGAAAACAGTTAATTTGTAAGGAAATACAGTAGACAGGAAAAAAAGGAAAACCACGCCACAAAATTGATGCAAAGTTGATGATAACCAGATGGAATTCAACTTTGACAAATTGTAGATTTTAATCCTGGTTTGGCTTCTGGTAAGGGATTTGTTTGCTTGCTGCATTTATTGTCCTGTGAACAGCCATGGTCATTTTGAGGTGCAGTCTTCTTGTTGTAGTTGGTGACTACCTTACAGAACAACATACAGGAGGCCTGTTGCATGCCATCAAGAGCAGTTATAGGGCGAAGTGTCTTGCCCAAGGGTACAACCATGACAGCCGAGACCAGACTTTTGAGCATCTAATGATTATAATTACATTATGTTGCACTTGATACAGTGATTACCCACCTCTTTGTTCCACATACAAGATTTTCAATTACCAGGTATATATCATGCTCTTCATGCAATGCCACATTAGTTTACATGTTGATAAAACAAACTACAATACAACTGTTATAGAACACATGTCAGTCTCATTATCATTAATCAATCAAATACATATCATTGATGATTATAAAACATGTCGAAAAATTATCAAGTTTTGGTTCAATAGTACTTTGACATTCGGGTATAAATTGATTTATTCCATAAACTAGATTTTACATAAGTATTCTAATTAATTACAATGAATTATATCCCAAAAATAGGCAATGGCTTGGTCAATATTATATTCCATCTTCATTTTCAATTATTTGCAGAAAATTATCTCTGTCACTGAGCAGAAACAAATTATCCATATTTGGGGAAGGTATTAAGAAAAAACAGACATTATAGAAATAAAGTGATATAATCTACAGATGTACCTGCACATGTATATTATGGTTTGGGGGAACAAAGGACATTGCTTTTAAGGAACATTCCTCTCAAACAAGCACAACAGGAAAGGACAAATACAACTAGACATGGACTTGAACTCATAATCAGGACCTCTGAACTTGAGCTAAATGACGCCAGCGTTGAAGATTTCAAGATCATATTGGTCATTCAGATGTGTGTAACAAAAGGCCAAATAAACTGGTATTCAGCAAGTTTTACACCAGCCTGGAACACAATAACAGCATTATATAATTTCACATGAATGAATCAATTCAAATCTGATCTGTAATTGTTTTTCTTGAAACCTAGAAAATGAACATTACACAAAGAAATAAGACATTTTATTTTTGTACTACTAGGATAATGTACAGGATAATTTGGGATGTATAATATTGTCAAATTTGGCATATTGATTCAAGCTTACAAATAGATAAATAAATAATGATATTCGTTGCATGTTAATACCTCGAAATACATTGAAGGGATAAATCATTTCATGACAAGCTATACCAGCCCTTTGTCATTAAACTTGATATACAAGATCTTAAACTTTTTTTGCTATCTCTCTAATTTGAGAGTGCTCTTAGGTTAAAAATTATATTTAAAAAATTGAGTATGGTATGATAATGACAGGCTTTAAAAGGACAAAATATGTATCAATATAAATTACTCTGTTTTCGAATTCAACTTTATTAGCTCTATTATAATTACAAGTGTAATTTGATGGTGAATCATGAACAACAGAAATAACAAAAATAATGTATACATATAGGTTAACATTATATATTTAACCACAAAATACTAAATTAATACGCTAGTAAAAAGCATCTGTCAGGTGATGAACTGATAAAAGTTTATGTAACAACAGTATATATTAATTTGTATCAATTTCAATTAGACATGAAATTGAATGATGAATGCCAGCTGAAGATTCTGTACTTGCTGCATGTCAGCCAGTTTACCAAGGCCTGTCGTGTTACGTTCGTTTTTGTATTCTTAAAAAATGACACATATTTTAAAAATAGCACATTGGTTTAAGTTTCTTGCTTGAAATCGATTATATAGTTTCCCCCCGTAAAGCTGCCAGCTACATATTCTATATCGGAACTGGACACAGCTGAAACCTACCAAACGGCTGATGCAGGACCTATATCCGATACATTCATTGCTAAAATAAACGGTGACATTGGAAAAAGATCTTAGTATGAGTATCTCTGATGACAAACAGCAAGATTTAGGCATGTAAAACTAAGTGCCATATTTTCTAAACGGAGAAAACACTGCTAAAACTTTCACCTCCGTAGTGTTCCAGTGTTGTTGCGGGGAAAAATTTAACCGCTTGACCTTTGACCTGCGGCAAATGACCCGGATCAAAGATGGCAGAGGGGAATTATGCAAAACGTCTATTACTTTCGTCTTTCCTGGCGGTCACGGGTTCCCTAGAACATACAATAAATAACGCAACACTCTACATTTCAGTTCTTGCATTCAAATGGTTTATCTATTTCTTGATCATTCGATCGGAAAACCCCGTCCATGGTTCCCAGATCCAGATGGATTTGAGTCCAATGACAGGCCGTGCCGCTATTCAACAGCCCGATTAATATATTTTACTATCGAAATATGTGTCCAATCTTACTTAATAAGGTGGCTAACAACAGATGGTCTGTCACCGAGTTAACTTTTGACACACTGATATGTAAGATTATCACCTAGTTTTATTTACACCAAATAGATATACATTTAGGTATAGAACCAACTTCCACTTCCACACACCGCTTCTATAATATCGTAAATTTTCATGTCAATAAAAATAATGTGTAGTTATAATAAACACTACAGACAAATATTTGAAAATTAAAATATAGGATTAATATTATAATCAATACAGTCTGAAAACAGTAATAAAACAATAGACTCGTATTTCTGGACAGATAACATGTATTGTAATCGCTGATTTGCTGCGGTGGACACACATTAGTCGCCTCATGCATTCAAGTATTGGGATGTGATAGGTTTATAACTTTCCTGGGCCACGCTCACTATATATGCATACAATATACCGTATACACTAAAATAACATGCTCTTAGGTCGAGGTTCACTTGACCCCCAGCTCTTTCATTGGTGTACTGATAAGAAAAGTTACTAGGAATATTTATGATGGCTCTTTAGGGCCAAATATCAAATCTCGCATTCTCGTTCTCTCGACTTTAGGTTGAAAACCCGAGAATGCGAAAACGCGACGGCGAGGGAGCGAAAACGTGAGAATGTGAAAGAGCGAAAACGCGCGAATGCGAAAACGCGAGTGTAATCTCGCACTCTCGCCGTCGCGAATTCGCTCCCTCGACGTCGCGTTATTGCATCCTCGTATTTTCGACCTAAGGTCGAAAACGCGAGATGAGGCCTTAACGGCCGTCCTCGCACTCTCGCTCCCTCGCTTAAGGAAGTCCGGTATTAGATAGAACCTCATAATGACAGGCTTGTTGTGTGTATGTCCGTAGGTGGTGGAGGTTGGTGGGATCGAAATCTAGAACAATGTTTAATAGGTCTGATACACTGACACACTGATACATGCATAGGCCTGAGTTAGTATGAGATAAGTAGGCCTAATATATGAAGTAGCTACTAGCTAGTGATGTCTTTTACGCGAGGGAGCGCGAGTGCGAGGACGGCCGTTAAGGCCTAATCTCGCGTTTTCGACCTTAGAGAATGCGAAAACGCGACGGCGAGAGTTCGAGATTATTCTTGCGTTTTCACATTTTCGCCGTCGAGTTTTTGCAACTGCGTTTTTGCATTCTCGCGTTTTCGACCTAACGTCGAGAGAACGAGAATGCGAGATTTGATATTTGGCCTAACGAACCACCATAAATAACCGCATTTTAAAGATAAGGAGCACGTGCTTACGGCAATGTATAAAGGGCAGTAACATATCAACCCAGTCAGAACCCTACAAAACTTCGGACATGTTACGACTACTCGCTATCATCGTTTGTGTGGCCCTGGCACAGGGAGCGCCAAACAGGTACAGTCTACGTACAGTTATTGTCGTAAAACATAAAGAGTTAGTAACAATTACTCAGGTCTGACTCACATATTGAGTCTCAGACACCGGATGAATCTTAGGTTGATGAAAATGAGTTACGATCAATTACACATTTCTGACTTACAATGTACATGTAGACACTGGTCGGACTTCGTGTTTCTGATAATTGGCTTGTAATAATTACAGAGTTATGACTTAAAAACTGATTCTCAGACACTGGGTGAACTTCGTGTTTCTACACAGTTCTGACTCGCGTATTACGTCTCAGAGAATGGACGAAATTTTTGTTTCTGATATTATAAATGAGGTTGTAGCAATTACTCATCGGCATGGTCAGTCAAATGTTAATTATGATCTACAGAAAAAAAACGCTTAACAATATACAGTCGAATCTGTATTAAGCGACCACTCAAGGGAAGTTAAAAAACGGTCTCTTAATGGAGAGTGGTCTCTTAATAGAGATGGTATCTTAAATTTAATAAATGTTCATAATCTTTTTATTCGCTTTATCAATTGGCAATAATGATTTATAATATATATGAAAAATGAACCACCACTTTGAATAAAACAAAACATTTTTATTTTTTTTAATTTTTTTTCAATAATTATTACTGTGCTAATTTTTCATCACTATATGTATTTTTTGAAATTCTTTCAGCATAGCAAAATACATCGATTTAACATGAGAAATATATTTCATTGGTTAATTAGAATACTTTCAAATTATTTATATATATATTTTTAATTCCTGAACTCTTGGTCCGGATTTCCGCTCCGATTATTATTTACGTTCCTGCATTTCCTACTTTAAAAACGGCGACTTTTTCACTGGCAAATATCTGTTTTAATGTCTCAAAAAAGATAACAAATCACGATTTAACAGTAAGTAAAGTGTTTATGCATTCCTTCATTGTTATATTTCGCATGCAAAATGATATATTGTAAAAGACATACAAGGATTAACATTTTAAGAGGCAGCTTATGACCATATTTTTGTTGAAATATATGCAATAATTATTAGGAATGAAGCTTAATACCGATGTTTAATTAAATAAGTTATATAAATCATTTTTAAAGAACGTTATATAATTTGCTCGGACGTCGTCGAGGACTCCTCCAGACCTGGGAAAGTCGAAGAAATATATATTCGGGAATGGTAAACACCCTGAATCACAAAGATTTAGAATTAAATATGCTAAATAGTTATTTGAATTCTTGATACATGGAATTTGAAATTTGTTTTATGTAGCAACACGACATTTTATTGTGTGAGTTAAAAAAAGTAACGTATGTATGCATATGTACGTGTGTCCAAGCATTTGACACACTCACCAGCGACCGGCGAGATTATATACCTATATACCTGTAGAGCTAAACAACAGTCAAAACGTCTAATTTTGAATAGAAACATTTCTTTTTTGTTTAAAAATACATATTATATGTAATTAATGTATTGAGTAAGATAAATAATCGTTGTGGAGTCCTTCTACCATCCTGGACATGTTGATGTACATTGTAATTTATACACGTACTGTATACAGTTGTACATCACCAGGCCGTCGAAAACATCACGAATATTTGCGAGACAAAAGGACGGTACTTTAATGGCAAAAATTAACAGGTCAAATGTAGTCAATGAATGAACACAACTGTTATGCAGCACTTATATATATTATAATTAGCGACCATCCTAAATCATAATTTATATCTTTTCATATATGTGTTCGTATAAATAGTTATTTCGAAATATTTATAAACCTATCGTTAGCTGTGCGGTTTACATCGCACAGTTGTGTGGTTTGTATCGAACACCGCACATTTGTGCGCCCGATGTCTGCACGATGTGCGCACGATGTTTTTGGAACGTTGTGCGATCACACAACTGTACTTTAGTTAAATGTTTTCTTTGCCCTTGTTACAGACACTGTCCAGATGTGCTCGCTAAGGCTGGGCTCACCACCAAATACAACGAAACAATCGCCCACGCTGTCCACTCAATGACAGTGGAAGCTCTGAAACTCTTTAACCCTAGGGCCACTTCAAACAACAAAGTACCCACCGTCAACCAGGATCTCAACCAGAGCCAGAAAGTTCTACCATACGCCCCAGAGGCCCACACCGGAAATGGGTTCTCCACCATGACAATGAACATAATTGACGGTATATTGTCCACCATCGGTCACTCCAATGATGGACTGGGTCCAAACTGGTCACCAATTGAACGTGTGGCTCACGTATTCCACATGTGGGACTTGTGGCACAAGGTTTGTAAAAGAGTCAAAGATTTGCGTGGTACCGTAAAAGTGGTGTTTATTGTAAAGTCAATTGAAATGTATTTCTAATTTTATTCAATTCTTATCATTGTAGTGAAAAGGTCAGATATCAATATGCATAAATGTACGTAATAATCAAAAACAGTCCAGACTTAACCTGCCTGTTATTCACGTGCTATGCTTTCTCTCAACCCCTCAGATATACAGCACAGCATGGCAAGACATTCAGGCTGACACGCCCTCCCAGGCCACATGCGACTGTGTCCTTGACGTAGACAATAATGGGGTCAAGGCCGCTGTCCAGTGGGTGGCTGACCACTATGAGAGTGGAACACCCATCACTCTCCTGAACCGTCCAATCCCTAAATTGACTGACGCTCAGACATGGGGTGTCTGGAAGGATCGCCTGCTTCACTACTACACACCGGCTGCTCTGAAGGACGCCGCCATCTATCTCTACTGTGAAACCCAGCACATGTAATGCACGCGCGTGATGAATGCATGTACTATCGAGATGAATGTTGGTGTAAAAGATGAGTCCGTGTCGAGCATCAAACATGATACATTTTATGAATAAATTCTATCAAATTTATGAAAAAATCTAGTTTTGGTGTGATCATGGTAATAGCCACATGAAGATGAAAATCAAGCATTATGTTTATATATAGCTTTGGTTCAAAAATGGAAAATCCGGGTTCTTTATTCTCTAATTAAACAGTTCTATACATGTACATGTTCAAACAGAGAGATGATAGGTACCTTGCAGCATAAATGGTCTGGCGTAACGTACAAAACCGTGTACAAAGTATGCTTTATAGTGTAGTCACTATGAAATGACATAAAGATATAAAGGGTACTAAACACTGATACGAGCGAACAAGGGACTTAACTCATCGCTCCGATGTACATAAGTACATCAATAAATCCATTTCAATTAAACATAAAATATACAAAGAGAAAAAACTTAAACGATATTACAGATTTACATTTTTTATATATCAATAATACAAATAACGTCCTTCAAATTATTATAACGCTACAGTTAAATATATAAGAAACAGAAAAGAAACAATTAACAGTTTATTATGTATATATCAACATGGTAATTTCATCAAATAAATATTCGTATAACATTATCACTATAATTTAAGTATAGATGATCAACTGCCCGTGTGCGGCATACTACCATCCTAGACGTACTTAATACTGTCGCCTCTTGACAAGTTTTGTGTAATTCTAAAGTAATACAAACAATTACCTATTAACCAATTTGAAGATAGGATGTAGTTATATATAATCATACTGTATATCAAAAATGTCAAAGCAGACAAATCCCAGATTGAATTGCGCACTTTATGAGACATGTAAATTTCTGAAACCATGGCGGACATGATATAAGTAGGAAGGGGTGGGGGTGGGGTGTGATAATGGTAAGACCGAGACTAACGGATTCACGAAAGGACGTTGACCGCGAGTTAAAATGGGTTGAGATAGGACCAAACCGCTGTACCAAAATTGGTATAAGGTCTTTTCATCGACCGCCAATCTCCTCCGTAATCTCGTTGGATGAATGGGAGAAACAATTGGTAATCATCAACAACTTGCGATGCCGGAACAACAAAGTTGTGCTGGGGAGACTTCAAACTTCAGCGATATAAACTGGACCAACGGAGCCTCTTCCTGCCATCCAACAGTGAGGAGACAGTGAGGTGACAAGTAAGGTGACAGTGAGGTGACAGTGAGGTGACAGTGAGGTGACAAGTAAGGTGACAGTGAGGTGACAGTGAGGAGACAGTGAGGAGACAGTGGGGAGACAGTGAGGAGACAGTGAGGTGACAGTGAGGAGACAGTGAGGTGACAGTGAGGTGACAGTGAGGAGACAGTGAGGTGACAGTGGGGAGACAGTGAGGTGACAGTGAGGTGACAGTGAGGTGACAGTGAGGTGACAAGTAAGGTGACAGTGAGGTGACAGTGAGGAGACAGTGAGGAGACAGTGGGGAGACAGTGAGGAGACGGTGAGGAGACAGTGAGATGACAGTGAGGAGACAGTGAGGTGACAAGTATGGTGACAGTGAGGTGACAGTGAGGTGACAGTGAGGAGACAGTGAGGTGACAGTGGGGAGACAGTGAGGAGACAGTGAGGTGACAGTGAGGTGACAGTGAGGAGACAGTGAGGTGACAGTGGGGAGACAGTGAGGTGACGGTGAGGTGACGGTGAGGTGACAGTGAGGTGACAGTGAGGAGACAATGGGGAGACAGTGAGGAGACAGTGAGGTGATAGTGAGGTGACGGTGATGAGACAGTGAGGTGACAGTGGGGAGACAGTGAGGTGACAGTGAGGTGACAGTAAGGTGACAGTGAGGTGACAGTGAAGTTACAGTGAGGAGACAGTGGGGAGACAGTGGGGAGACAGTGAGGTGACAGTGAGGTGACAGTGAGGAGACAATGGGGAGACAGTGAGGTGACAGTGAGGTGACAGAGAGGTGACAGTGAGGTGATAGTGAGATGACGGTGAGGAGACAGTGAGGTGACAATGGGGAGACAGTGAGGTGATAGTGAGGTGACGGTGAGGAGACAGTGAGGTGACAGTGAGGTGATAGTGAGATGACGATGAGGAGACAATGAGGTGACAGTGGGGTGATAGTGAGGTGACAGAGAGGTGACAGTGAGGAGACAATGGGGAGACAGTGAGGTGACAGTGAGGTGACAGAGAGGAGACAGTGAGGTGATAGTGAGATGACGGTGAGGAGACAGTGAGGTGACAATGGGGAGACAGTGAGGTGATAGTGAGGTGACGGTGAGGAGACAGTGAGGTGACAGTGAGGTGATAGTGAGATGACGATGAGGAGACAATGAGGTGACAGTGGGGAGACAGTGAGGAGACAGTGAGGTGATAGTGAGGTGATAGTGAGGTGACGGTGATGAGACAGTGAGGTGACAGTGGGGTGACAGTGAGGTGACAGTGAGGAGACAGTGAGGAGACAGTGAGGAGACAGTGGGGAGACAGTGAGGAGACAGTGAGGTGACAGTGGGGAGACAGTGAGGAAACAGTGGGGAGACAGTGAGGTGACAGTGAGGTGACAGTGAGGAGACAGTGAGGAAACAGTGGGGAGACAGTGAGGTGACAGTGAGGTGACAGAGAGGTGACAGTGAGGAGACAATGGGGAGACAGTGAGGTGACAGTGAGGTGACAGAGAGGTGACAGTGAGGAGACAATGGGGAGACAGTGAGGTGACAGTGAGGTGACAGAGAGGTGACAGTGAGGAGACAATGGGGAGACAGTGAGGTGACAGTGAGGTGACAGAGAGGAGACAGTGAGGTGATAGTGAGATGACGGTGAGGAGACAGTGAGGTGACAATGGGGAGACAGTGAGGTGATAGTGAGGTAACGGTGAGGAGACAGTGAGGTGACAGTGAGGTGATAGTGAGATGACGATGAGGAGACAGTGAGGTGACAGTGGGGAGACAGTGAGGAGACAGTGAGGTGATAGTGAGGTGACGGTGATGAGACAGTGTGGAGACAGTGAGGAGACAGTGAGGTGATAGTGAGGTGACGGTGATGAGACAGTGAGGTGACAGTGGGGAGACAGTGAGGTGATAGTGAGGTGATGGTGAGGAGACAGTGAGGTGACAGTGGGGAGACAGTGAGGAGACAGTGATGTGATAGTGAGGTGACGGTGATGAGACAGTGTGGAGACAGTGAGGGGACAGTGAGGTGATATTGAGGTGACAGTGAGGTGACAAGTAAGGTGACAGTGAGGTGACAGGGAGGAGACAGTGAGGAGACAGTGAGGAGATATTGGGGAGACAGTGAGGAGACAGTGAGATGACAGTGAGGAGACAGTGAGGTGACAAGTATGGTGACAGTGAGGAGACAGTGAGGTGACGGTGGGGAGACAGTGAGGTGACGGTGAGGAGACAGTGAGGAGACAGTGGGGAGACAGTGAGGAGACAGTGAGGTGATAGTGAGATGACGGTGAGGAGACAGTGAGGTGACAATGGGGAGACAGTGAGGTGATAGTGAGGTAACGGTGAGGAGACAGTGAGGTGACAGTGAGGTGATAGTGAGATGACGATGAGGAGACAGTGAGGTGACAGTGGGGAGACAGTGAGGAGACAGTGAGGTGATAGTGAGGTGACGGTGATGAGACAGTGTGGAGACAGTGAGGAGACAGTGAGGTGATAGTGAGGTGACGGTGATGAGACAGTGAGGTGACAGTGGGGAGACAGTGAGGTGATAGTGAGGTGACGGTGAGGAGACAGTGAGGTGACAGTGGGGAGACAGTGATGTGATAGTGAGGTGACGGTGATGAGACAGTGTGGAGACAGTGAGGAGACAGTGAGGAGACAGTGAGGTGATAGTGAGGTGACAGTGAGGTGACAAGTAAGGTGACAGTGAGGTGACAGTGAGGAGACAGTGAGGAGACAGTGAGGTGACAGTGAGGAGACAGTGGGAGACAGTGAGGAGACAGTGAGGTGACAGTGAGGTGACAGTGAGGAGACAGTGAGGAGACAGTGGGGAGACAGTGAGGAGACAGTGAGGTGACAGTGAGGTGACAGTGAGGAGACAGTGAGGTGACGGTGGGGAGACAGTGAGGTGACGGTGAGGTGACGGTGAGGTGACAGTGAGGTGACAGTGAGGAGACAATGGGGAGACAGTGAGGAGACAGTGAGGTGATAGTGAGGTGACGGTGATGAGACAGTGAGGTGACAGTGGGGAGACAGTGAGGTGACAGTGAGGTGACAGTGGTGACGGTGATGAGACATTGAGGTGACAGTGGGGAGACAGTGAGGTGACAGTGAGGTGACAGTGAAGTTACAGTGAGGAGACAGTGGGGAGACAGTGGGGAAACAGTGAGGTGACAGTGAGGTGACAGAGAGGAGACAGTGAGGTGATAGTGAGATGACGGTGAGGTGACAGTGAGGTGACAATGGGGAGACAGTGAGGTGATAGTGAGGTGACGGTGAGGAGACAGTGAGGTGACAGTGAGGTGATAGTGAGATGACGATGAGGAGACAGTGAGGTGACAGTGGGGAGACAGTGAGGAGACAGTGAGGTGACAGTGAGGAGACAATGGGGAGACAGTGAGGTGACAGTGAGGTGACAGAGAGGAGACAATGGGGAGACAGTGAGGTGACAGAGAGGAGACAGTGAGGTGATAGTGAGATGACGGTGAGGAGACAGTGAGGTGACAATGGGGAGACAGTGAGGTGATAGTGAGGTGACGGTGAGGAGACAGTGAGGTGACAGTGAGGTGATAGTGAGATGACGATGAGGAGACAGTGAGGTGACAGTGGGGAGACAGTGAGGAGACAGTGAGGTGATAGTGAGGTGACGGTGATGAGACAGTGTGGAGACAGTGAGGAGACAGTGAGGTGATAGTGAGGTGACGGTGATGAGACAGTGAGGTGACAGTGGGGAGACAGTGAGGTGATAGTGAGGTGACGGTGAGGAGACAGTAAGGTGACAGTGGGGAGACAGTGAGGAGACAGTAAAGTGATAGTGAGGTGACGGTGATGAGACAGTGTGGAGACAGTGAGGAGACAGTGAGGTGATAGTGAGGTGACGGTGATGAGACAGTGAGGTGACAGTGGGGAGACAGTGAGGTGATAGTGAGGTGACGGTGAGGAGACAGTGAGGTGACAATGGGGAGACAGTGAGGTGATAGTGAGGTGACGGTGAGGAGACAGTGAGGTGACAGTGAGGTAATAGTGAGGTGACAGTGAGGTTACAGTGAGGAGACAGTGGGGAGACAGTTGGGAGACAGTGTGGAGACAATGGGGAGACAGTGAGATGAAAGTGAGGTGACGGTGAGGAGACAGTGAGGTGATAGTGAGATGACGGTGAGGAGACAGTGAGGTGACAGTGGGGAGACAGTGAGGAGACAGTGAGGTGATAGTGAGGTGACGGTGATGAGACAGTGAGGAGACAGTGAGGTGACAGTGGGGAGACAGTGAGGTGATAGTGAGGTGACGGTGAGGAGACAGTGAGGTGACAGTGAGGTGACAGTGAGGTGACAGTGAGGTATCAGTGAGGAGACAGTGGGGAGACAGTGAGGTGACAGTGAGGTGACAGTGAGGTATCAGTGAGGAGACAGTGAGGTGACAGTGAGGTGACAATGGGGAGACAGTTGATGGTGACAAGTGAACGGTGACAGTGAGGGTGAACAGTGGAGGTGGACAGTGAGGAGACAGTGGGGAGACAGTGAGGTGACAGTGAGGTGACAGTGAGGTATCAGTGAGGAGACAGTGAAGTGACAGTGAGGAGACAGTAAGGTGAAAGTGGGGAGACAGTGAGGTGATAGTGAGGTGACGGTGAGGAGACAGTGAGGTGACAATGGGGAGACAGTGAGGTGATAGTGAGGTGACGGTGAGGAGACAGTGAGGTGACAGTGAGGTAATAGTGAGGTGACAGTGAGGGTGACAATGAGGAGGACAGTGCGGAGAAAGTGAGGGGGTGACAGTGAGGGGGTGACAGTGAGGTGACAGTTAGTGATATGACAGTGATGTGACATTGAGGGGACAGTGGGGAGACAGTGGGGGAGACAGTGAGGTGACAGTGAGGTGACAGTAAGGTGAAAGTGGGGAGACAGTGAGGTGATAGTGAGGTGACGGTGAGGAGACAGTGAGGTGACAATGGGGAGACAGTGAGGTGATAGTGAGGTGACGGTGAGGAGACAGTGAGGTGACAGTGAGGTAATAGTGAGGTGACAGTGAGGTGACAATGAGGAGACAGTGCGGAGAAAGTGAGGTGACAGTGAGGTGACAGTGAGGTGACAGTGATATGACAGTGATGTGACATTGAGGTGACAGTGGGGAGACAGTGGGGGAGACAGTGAGGTGACAGTGAGGTGACAGTAAGGTGAAAGTGGGGAGACAGTGAGGTGATAGTTAGGTGACAGTGAGGTGACAGTTAGTTGACAGTGGGGAGACAGTGATGTGACAGTGGGGAGACAGTAAGGAGACAGTTGGGAGACAGTGAGGTGACAGTGATGTGACATTGAGGTGACAGTGGGGAGACAGTGAGGAGACAGTGAGGAGACAGTGGGGAGACAGTGAGGTGACAGTGAGGAGACATTCAGGTGACAGTGAGGTGATAGTGAGGAGACAGTGAGGTGACAGTGAGGAGACAGTGAGGAGACAGGACATGTCCTTCCTGTAAATAGTTTGAACCACACTAGGCCACACATTTGTAAAGTTGGTGCTAGACGCGATGACCGTCTACGGTGTTTCTTGAATAGTACATTGAAAAGTTGGTGGTTCACGGGAGATAACTCCCGAATGTATCTTCAGCATTTTTTGGGTTTTCGGAGGAGCTTCAACGGGTTTGGATTGGCTAACACTCGAAGGCCGCTTCACAGGGTCGCGAAATGATGACACAAAAACAGTAGTTCGCAACTGTGTTTTATCTTATATAGGTTTCTATCAAATGATTGCTTTGAAAAATAATTGACTTGCTAATTGTTAATCAAGATGAACAATAACTTGTCATATCTGCATCCATTTCCGAATTTTATCAGATTTGCATATTAATTAGCGGTACATGTGTATTTCACTCAAGGTTATATCCGTACATCACACCTAATGTCGTCAATATACGTTGACACAAAACAGTCAATTCATCCATAGAATAGCTTTTCTATTGTGGTAGAAATGGGTCACACAAGCTCGCGGATCTTGTATATGGTATTTCTTTCACTATCGTTTTATTTTTTTATTTTTCCAAAGTTATAAAAAAAGCACGAGCTTTTGCTTTAGCTCGTATTTCTGTGTTACTTAGGAAAGATAACTAACTCCAGCGAAGGACATACATAATGTACCATATATAACAACCAATCGCTGTGTAACCTCTGCATATCAGTCTTAGCATTAAATATCCCTGATTATTGAAATATAAGTTGGGGTAAAACTGCTGTCTTTCTCCACTAAAGCGCAATACATTTGCAATATGTTTCAGACTAATTTTCATGATTGTGGCAATTATTTCTTGATTTTTTTCTCGCGTGTCATATGTTAAAATGTTCGGTGTTTTTGTTTTATTCATCTACATTGATTATCGTTATTATTATCATTGTAAACATTCATCAGAGAGCAAAAAATCGTGAAAGTCAATGCAATATACTTGAATAACATTATCCAAACTAAAATTACTTCAATATACATGTACTGTCTTGTTGATTAATTGAAAATCGATTCGTGGCTCAGTTTGTGTCCGCAGTGCATATGTACATGTACCTTATCGACATTTGTATAACACCCACCCCGTACCTGTAATATTCGGCGTTATCTATAGAGAAATAAATCTTTCGCTGTCTTCGAGATACGCCAGGCGGTGACACCCATGTTTGTATCCCAGTAAATTACGGTACCCCTAAATCACGGACTCAATATAAGTACAGCGGGTTTGAAGTTGACGTTTCCATGTGTACAATGAGTAGACAGGAATGCAGGTTTCCTATTTTAGCCTATCGTGAATTTTCATTTCTTCGGCACTAACATACTGTGGGTGTCGTATACTTTAAATTTTCATTTTCACCAGTAAACATTTTGAAACTAACTACAAAAGAAACGCGTGTCTTATTGATAAACCCTTATGTTGAACCGCCCGGATTATATAGGAAATTTACAAATGTTTGAAATAGTATCCGACTTCACTCACTGACGTCATATCTGTTCTGATATATCAACAGTGGATTCGTGAGGAAATTAAAACTACAAAGAACAACGAATCTTAAGGTAAGGTGAACTTCATGATCAGTGTGAGGATGAATTGTTTCCATTGTCTGTGTATACATATGTACAATCAGTTTAATTTATGTGTACCAATATAAACAAAAAACAAAAATACACAAACAAAAAAACAAAAAAAAACACAACAACTTTGACTATTTTTATTGACGTCAACCTTTCGCGTGTATATGATGACACTGGAGTCTTTTCACCATAGCAGTTGTTTATTTGTGTACATGATATATATATAATAATCAATATTTCTCAGTCACTTATCCCATTACGTTGATATAAGTATAAGAGAGTGTCTCATGTCATTACGAATGATTTAAGTCTGTTCTAAAAACACCTTAAATTAAACGATATCAGAGTATTACACATTGGCTCTGGCCGAACAATAGGTCGGTTAAAATATTCAACATCTGATGTTTAGGTCGGGGGAACTATGTTGTTATCTGTGGTTGGCGGACGGGTGGTTTGTGTGGTTTACAGACGTACGGTTTCTGTTTTTGGCAGATGTGTGGTTTGTGTGGTTGGTAGAGGTATGGTTTATGTGGTTGGCAGATGTGTGGTTTCTGTGGTGGGTAGAGGTATGGATTATGTTGTTAGCAGATGTGTGGTTTATGTGGTTGGTAGAGGTATGGATTATGTGGTTGGCAGATGTGTGGTTTCTGGGGTAGGTAAAGGTATGGATTATGTGGTTGGCAGATGTGTGGTTTCTGTGGTTGGTAGAGGTATGGATTATGTGGTTGGCAGATGTGTGGTTTCTGGGGTAGGTAAAGGTATGGTTTATGTGGTTGGCAGATGTGTGGGTTGTGTGGTTGGTAAAGGTATGGTTTATGTGGTTGGCAGATGTGTGGGTTGTGTGGTTGGTAAAGGTATGGATTATGTGGTTGGCAGATGTGTGGGTTGTGTGGTTGGTAAAGGTATGGTTTATGTGGTTGGCAGATGTGTGGTTTATGTGGACGTGTGGTTTGTGTTGTTTATGTGGACGTGTGGTTTGTGTGGTTTATGTGTGGTTTGTGTTGTTTATGTGGACGTGTGGTTTGTGTGGTTTATGTGGACGTGTGGTTTGTGTGGTTTATCTGGATGTGTGGTTTATGTGGACGTGTGGTTTGTGTGGTTTATGTGGACGTGTGGTTTATGTGGACGTGTGGTTTGTGTGGTTTATGTGGACGTGTGGTTTGTGTGGTTTATGTGGACGTGTGGTTTATGTGGACGTGTGGTTTATGTGGTTTATGTGGACGTGTGGTTTGTGTGGTTTATGTGGACGTGTGGTTTATGTGGACGTGTGGTTTATGTGGACGTGTGGTTTATGTGGACGTGTGGTTTATGTGGACGTGTGGTTTATGTGGTTGGTGGACGTGTGGTTTTTGTGGACGTGTGGTTTGTGTGGTTTATGTGGACGTGTGGTTTATGTGGACGTGTGGTTTATGTGGACGTGTGGTTTATGTGGTTTATGTGGACGTGTGGCTTGTGTGGTTTATGTGGACGTGTGGTTTATGTGGACGTGTGGTTTGTGTGGTTTTTGTGGACGTGTGGTTTGTGTGGTTTATGTGGTTTATGTGGTTTGTGGTTTATTGTGTTTAGGTTATGTGGACGTGTGTTTGTGGTTTATGTGGACGTGTGGTTTTGGTGGGACGTGTGGTGGGTTTTATGTGGTTTTTTGGGGGTAAAGTTTTTTGGGTTTTGTGGGTTTGTTTATGTGGACGTGTGGTTTATTGGACTGTGGTTTTTGTGGGGTTTTGTGGACGTGTGGTTGGTGGGTTATGTGGGAGTGTGGTTTTTATGTGGTTTTGTGGACTTGTGGTTTTTTGGTGGGTTTTGTGACGTGTGGTTTTTATTTGTGACGTGGGTTTTGTGGTTTATTGGGGGGTTTATGTTGACTGTGGTTTTGTTGTTGGGTTTTGTGGACGTGTGGTTTTTTGTGGACGTGTGGTTTGTGATGTTTTTATGTGGACGTGGTGTGGTTTTTGGGGGTTGTTTATGTGGAAAGTTGGTTTATGTGGACGTGGGTTTGGTTTTGTTTTATGTGGACGTGTGGGGTTTTTGTGGTTTATTGGCTGTGGGTTGTGGTGGTGGTTATGTGGACGGGGGTGGTTTGTGACGTGTGGTTTTGGTTTTTATGTGGACGTGTGTTTGTGAAAGTGTGGTTTGTGGATTTTATGTGGACGTGTGGGGTTGTGTGGTTTATGTGGACTGTTTTTTTTTTGGACGTTGGTGTTTAGTGGATGTGTGGTTTTTGGACTTGTTTTGTGTGGTTTTTTTGACGTGTGGTTTATTGGGCGTGTGGTTTTGGGATGTGGTTTTGGGGGTTTTACGTGTGGTTTTGTGGAGTGTGGTTTTTGTGGTTTAAAGGGACGTGTGGTTGTGTGGTTTTTTTTTTTTACCGGGTTTTTTTGGTGTGTGGTTTTTTTGGCGTGTGGTTTGGGGGTTTATTTTTTTTGTGTGGCGTGTTTTTATGTGACTGTGGTTTTTTTGGGCGTGGGTTTGTGGGGTTATGTGGACGTGTGGTTTATGTGAACGTGTGGTTTATGTGGACGTGTGGTTTATGTGGACGTGTGGTTTATGTGGACGTGTGGTTTGTGTGGTTTATGTGGACGTGTGGTTTATGTGGTTTTTGTGGACGTGTGGTTTGTGTGGTTTATGTGGACGTGTGGTTTATGTGGTTTTTGTGGACGTGTGGTTTGTGTGGTTTATGTGGACGTGTGGCTTGTGTGGTTTATGTGGACGTGTGGTTTATGTGGTTTATGTGGACGTGTGGTTTGTGAACGTGTGGTTTGTGTGATTTATGTGGACGTGTGGCTTGTGTGGTTTATGTGGACGTGTGGTTTATGTGGTTTTATGTGGACGTGTGGTTTATGTGGACACGAGGTTTTATGTGGACGTGTGGTTTATATGGACGTGTGGTTTGTGTGGTTTATGTGGTTTATGTGGACGTGTGGTTTGTGTGGTTTATGTGGACGTGTGGTTTGTGAACGTGTGGTTTGTGTGATTTATGTGGACGTGTGGCTTGTGTGGTTTATATGTACGTGTGGTTTATGTGGTTTATGTGGACATGTGGTTTATGTGGACGTGAGGTTTATGTGGACGTGTGGTTTATATGGACGTGTGGTTTGTGTGGTTTTTGTGGACGTGGTGGTTTGTGTTTGGGTTTTTGGTAACGTGTGGTTTTGTGTTTTATGTGACGTTTTTGGGTTTATTGTGACGTGTGGTTTGTGTGCATGTGTTTATTGGTTTTGTTTTTTTATTGGACTGTGGTTGTGTGTTTTTGTGGAGTGTTTTGTTTTTTTTTCATTGGACTGTGGTTTTGGTTTGGGTTTTTGGCCGTTTTGGTTTGTGTTGGGTTTTATGTGTACGTTTGGTTTGTGTGTGTTTATGTTTACGTGTGTTTGTTTTTTTTATTTGGGCTTGTTGTTGTGTGGGTTTTTGACTTTTGGTTTGTGGGGTTTATGTTGCGTGTGGTTTATTGGTTTTTTGGACGGGGGTTTTGTTGTTTTTTGGGGGGCGTGTGGTTTTATTGGGGTTTTGTGTGGACGTGTGGTTTATGTGGTTTTTGTGGACGTGTGGTTTGTGTGGTTTATGTGGACGTGTGGTTTGTGAACGTGTGGTTTGTGTGATTTATGTGGACGTGTGGTTTGTGTGGTTTATGTGGACGTGTGGTTTGTGTGGTTTATCTGGACGTGTGGTTTATGTGGACGTGTGGTTTGTGTGGTTTATGTGGACGTGTGGTTTGTGTGGTTCATCTGGACGTGTGGTTTATGTGGACGTGTGGTTTGTGTGGTTTATCTGGATGTGTGGTTTATGTGGACGTGTGGTTTGTGTGGTTGATGTGGACGTGTGGTTTATGTGGACGTGTGGTTTGTGTGGTTTATGTGGACGTGTGGTTTATGTGGACGTGTGGTTTGTGTGGTTTATGTGGACGTGTAGTTTGTGTGGTTGATGTGGACGTGTGGTTTGTGTGGTTTATGTGGACGTGTGGTTTCTTTGGTTTGCGAACGTGTGATTTCTATAGTTCTGATGAAAGGTGGTCACCGTTGAAGCGAAAATATCTGAACCAATTTTCACATCCGGGGATAAAACCTATCCATTTCTTCTTTCCTTACTTTATTGGAAACTCCATTACGCACTAGTGTCCAACATGGCCAGGGGAATACCCTCCTAAGGTATCCAGGTTTTCAAACTTTGCAAATCGAAAATCGAGGTGTCATAAACAAAGGGTAAAGTGTGGTAAAATCGGTAAGAGAAGGTGCTCCGGTCTCTTGTTCAACGCCAGTCGCACGGCTGGTCTCTTCCTATTTCTTTCGGACCCGTTTTCGTTCGACATGTTGTTTATATCGGAACACGATTCACACTCGGGAGCATAAAGTTCTTTGCGTGGCGAGTTCGATCGGAGAAAAATTTCCATAAATAATTTACAAACAAAGGGGAGAAAATATAATCAATGTGACGTGGAATTGAGTCAGCAAAAGACAATATTTAACCTTTTACTTCAGCGGTGATCACCTTTAAAATCCCATTCTGTTACCTTACTGGTGCAACATAAACCTGTATTTTTTCAACTCATAGAACAGCGAGGGTAGGTTATAGACTCGCCGACATCATCAGATGCGGCGGTATGTCGTCTGCTGTGATGGCGGCGTTGGTGTCTTATTAGGGTGGTTTTCCACAAATTCTACTTGAAGACTGTCAATTTCGTCGATACCAATATCTTACTGGTTGTGATTGCCACCAGAAGATCTGTATGCATTCGTTACTCAAATCGAAAACAAGTTTGTCGTTGATTGTTGTCCACTTGAAAGTTAGCCGCTATTGTACTGTAAATAACAACAATGTGGAGAAGTGGTCAAAATAGAATAAATTATTGAACTAGCATAAAAACAACCAGCGGATACCAACGCGCCTATATATATATATACTAACATCATTGACCAAGTACAATGAAAATGACAACGCGTTTCCGAAGAGTAAGCGTCTTATTCTTGAAAATCAATTTCCAAAAATGTCACGTTCTCAAAATGAGAATTCTACCATTTTGTAGTGAAAACGAAATCACAAGATGTATTAACGCAACCTATAAAACTTCACATCGCAAATTTATATAAAATACTTTATTACGGCAGCATAAAGCATACTAGCGATGATGGATTCTTCCTATTATATTCGTCAACTAGTAACATAAATAGAGACACTTTTTATCACGAGAGTCGTGATATTGGTACTTGTAAGACTTTTAAATAAGATAGGCTGAGGAAACGGGGATATTACTATCAAGAAATGGAAATTTAAAACTGATAGGAAAATTGAACTATACGTAGATTAGTGGTATATTTTTACGTAAGGTGTTGCTGTTGGTCATACAGTATATTAAGTCAAGATCAGGGAAATTAACCAATACATTATCCACTAAGTAAATGTGTACACAATCATTGACGATCGTACAAAGGTCAAAGGTACGTATGGTTGCACAGAGGTAATGATAGGTAATATGTTTACTTTAATCAGAAGGTATCAGCATCCAATGTCTCCAAATTTTAGACGTTAGGTAGTCTTTTTTGTGTTCTTAGTGATAAAAAGGATTGTCACCAGTGAATAGCAAAAATATCAAGATTTTATTACACATACAGTACATACTGAATGCTATGATACAGCTTTTTAATGTCCTTAGTAAATTAGACGGCTAAGGCACGATATTAGTTTCCAACGCAGTAGCCAAAGCCGTTATGAAAACGCATTGCTAGGAGAGTGCAAACAGTTCTGTTGGATCTTACAATTCAATATCATCAAGAAAATAAACTGAAAATTATTTCTTTTTTCTTTTCATTTAGAAAGATGTCGAAAACTTACTACGCCAAAAAGAAGACTGTGGCCGAAGGCCTAATGGACGTGGGCCTGATGATAGCCAATACGAGCCAGTTAAAGATTGTAATTGAGGCTGGATCCGCCCACAGATACTACTGGCCTCTCATAGTGCTCATTAGCATTACGCTCCTCCTACAAGTGTGCGTGGGCGTTCTCATCCTGGTCCTTGGGTTAACGGAGGACAATGAAGAAGAAGACCCGAGGTCTAGTAAGATCAACAACAGCGTCGTGGGTCTAATTTTTTTCATCACAATCCTAAACATTTTTATTGGCGGTTTTGGAATATCAGCATCACCATGAGAACGTGACTGCTGTAGGTCACGATTCAGTGATTCCATTTTGTTCGTAATTTTAGGACACACAATTCAAGGGGTCCTATTCTACAGTGTAGAATATATATTTCATTTCCTTCAATGGAACTATAATCCTTTTTGGTTGATTACACACTGATTACAATGAAACGTCCTTTAAAAAAATCGCAATGGATGATCGCTGTTTTGATGTCCATTGGCATCGAGTATTTTCAAAGAATACAAATAGACCTACACAAAGTACATATTCTTTCTAGTGTCTGTACAAAATGGAACTACCTGTACGTACTGTTGCCTGTTCCTTTTGCCTTTGTTATTTCTTAGTCACCATCATAATATAAGTCACGATTTTAAGACTTAAGGCGGTTATAAAGAAGTGAATTTGATTCTAGCCTTAAACAAGTTAGTTTGATTCCGGCCATTCACACGTGAGTTTGATTCCGGCTATTAACAAGTGAGTTTGATTCCGGATATAAATAAATGAGTTTTGTTCCGGCTATAAACAAGTGAGTTTGATTCCGGCTATAAACAAGTGAGTTTGATTCCGTCTATTAACAAGTGAGTTTGATTCCGGTTATAAACAAATTAGTTTTGTTCCGGCTATAAACCAGTGAGTTTGATTTCGGCTATAAACAAGTGAGTTTGATTCCGGCAATAAACAAGTGAGTTTGATTCCGGCTATAAACAAGTGAGTTTGATTCCGGCTATTAACAAGTGAGTTTTCAGGATAAAAACATCCCTTCTTGATCTCGTTGAATGATTAAGTTTTTTGTTACAAAATATCGCAATTCATTAAATTTTCTCGGGACAAACTCACCGAGTGAAATCAACAATACGATCCAAATAAGTTATTTTCATATTTTATCCAAATGATACGGATACAGATCTTGTACTGATTTTTGATGAACATATCTTAAATTTTAGCAGTATGATATAAATATACAATGTAGCCACCCTTGGGCCACATGTACATTCAATTCAGATACAAAATGACCAGATCATGTAAATTAAATCTATAAATCGATAATGAAATAAATATAAATATTTGCCTTTTAAGTCTTTATCTGTTGTTTTATTATGACATTGTTGCAAGTCAATGGCTTCATTAATTGTATTAACTTATGTCAAATCCTATTTTCCAACTTTGGCAAATAATATATATTGAAATAAAGTAACATTTCCTTCATGACACACTTGCTTTAAAGCGACAGTGTACTGATATTTTTTAAATTATTGCATTTATATATATCAAGTGTATTGCCTTACGGAGAATGATATTCGTATTTCGCTGACATATATACACGTGTGTATTCGTAAATATGCTAATTGATAATTATAGAAGGAGAATCTATCGCTGTTGATCAATAGTCTAGATACAGATATATGTAAATTTCTTGCATCATTTATGATAACACATGCGCACCACACACCACACAAAGAGTCAGTTATAAAATAAAAGATGGTGAAATAGGAAAATGAAACCTTAGAATTTCGCTAGGGAAACAGCATGTTTAGCAGATGGGACCTGCAAGCATCGGCTATCTGGACTATGCACATATTCTGAGGAATTGTCGGCAAGCCGCGGTGTATCGTGACAGACGGGACGCAAACATCATGTAGTATGGTAAGCTCTACATGTTTTTACACAAATACTTCGGTACAATGCTTGGAATCAATGTAACGTTTTTAAAATTCTTAATTAACTACAACTATAAACAAATCACATCGAAAAACAGGTGTTTAAGTACTGTGTCGCAGCATGCATCATGCGCTCCTGTTTACAAAATGACTGCCTCGTTTAAAAATGAAATGGCCGATTAAATTGACATTCAATTAAAAGATGTAAATAAGAAAGGACAATGACTTTTCATACGTAAATATATTTATAAAGCCACCGTATCCAATTCTACAGTAGTGTGAATCAATGTGAAATCCCGAAGAACCTGTTTCCACTCAGTATCGTCGTGAATGACCTTGAACCATTCCATGACCTGGTCCCGAAGATTACCAAGAACACATTTTGGAACTGAAAAAGAATATACACAGTGTTCACTTTCGTCATCATGACGTTGACCTATAACCCTAAAGCTCTCCAGAGGTTCCATATCCAAGCAGTTCGCCATCAATCCGTCCTCGTTATCAAACCAGTATACGACTGGGTAACCTAGCAACACGCCGAAAATGGTGGTAAGGTTGGCAGATCTACAATCCACAGTGAGCTGTCTGGTATGTTCACAATCCGGAAGTACACAATCAATTATCTGTTTTAATTGGTCAAACACTTGGCAACTTTTACACATTACTTCCGGCGATCCTCGTGTTTTGCTAACGTCAACAATAGTAAATTTAGATTCTAATTTAGATGATTGATTTTGTATCTTTTTAATTGTCGCGGGATTGATTATGATGATATCCATATCTAGCCGTAAAACATTTAAATTGTTTGTTATATAAGTCCTATGTTTCATTTCCTTTAAGAGCGACACGAGCTTCTCTACGTCATCCATACCATAGTCCAAGAGATACGACGGCTTCACACATAAATCAACCAGTCTAATATTGGTAAACAATTCACGTGCATATTGTTTAAATGTTTTACCCATGTAGGTGCCAACAAACTGTCTAATATCCACTGGGATATTATTCACAGGTTTTACATCTGAAGCCATACCGGCTCAGCCAATATAACGGAACGAAGTCCTCTATCTAAAAAGAAAAAAAAATCAATAGTTTACAAAACTTAAAACGAGTTATTACGAAATGGAGCTATATCAAAACTTTTACACTGTCCCCTATAGGCCAGGTCTACAGTTTCCAAATTACAGAAATACCTCTAATCAGAAACATATACGTGTTTCTGCTCTATTGATTAGATTTATAACGGTATAGAATCATAGAAATCTCACAGTTAATCAGTTAGCTACATTAGTCATTCAGTTTCGTAGAACTCTTCAAACTATTTTATGTAAATAATCAATAACCTAGCTAATTTACTTATAATTCACGTGTGCTAAAACCCTGAAATCGACACCTTGTAGATGATACGTACATTGCATAATAGCAACAGCAGTTATTGGCCTTTTATAAGTTGGTATTATCTCATTGTTTTATCATATCTAAACTTTATATTAATAATCTATACACACAATGTACATGTACATATAATTGTTCCAATGGCAAACAAGTCGGATGTATACATGTGTACAATCATGTTTAGAGTTGTCCCTCTGCCTGGTGTTTACATTAATCATATTTGCCGGGGAATCATTGGTTGCTTTGCTCAAACAATAGATCTAGCAGAGACCTATATACTAGTATATACAGTGTAGGTCTCTGGATCTAGTATGTGTAACAAGACGGACAGAATTTGATATCCAGATCCTTCCAATGTTGGAAACATATAAATGGACCGTAGGGTGGGCATGGGTGTCAAGTCCCTACCGAGGATATATACAATATACAAGTACACGTTTTTTTTATGTATTTTGTAACATGTACCTGTGATTGAGCCTGCATTTACATTACCCCTTAACGAGCCCCATGCTTCGTCTCGATACTAAAATCAGACTCAATGCTGTTCCGGGAGTAGAGTGTTATAATCACGAATTAAATTATCATAATACACGACACATCATACATACCTGAATTACAGTCTTGCTTGTTACAACTACATAGATACACTCTGGCACATGTAAGCATGTATATATTAGTACATTGTACAGTGTTGTCTTCCACAAGGAACTCGTGTAATGTACGGGAGATAACTCTAAAATAAAATTGAATTTTACTGTATGGTAGCACACCATAATTATGAGATATAACGGGCTTGTCGATTTTGTAACTTTAAAAAGGAGACTTAATTTGCCTTTTTACTGGAAATAAGCATTTATAAAACTTTTACCATTTTGATGGTTTTCTCTATCATTTTGATTGTCGTAAGCTATTACTGGCCTTAGGCTTATGATTTCTTTAACAACATATCGGTTTGTGCCGTACTTAAACAGACTAGATCTATATCTGTAGATTTCGTACTCATTAAACGGTGATTTCTTCTTATAAATAGTGAAATAAGTCGAAGAAATTAGGACATCCAGACCTCAACAATAAAAGCGTTCTATAGATACATGTACAATGTACATGGTGTTAACCTCAGTTGATGTTTATAAGAATGCTGCATGGACAAAGGCGAATGGATTACCGTGGGTGCGAGTGACGAGTCCTGCCAACGCATGCATTATTGTAGGACCTAGCGAATTTAATGTTGTTTCACACTTAGCTAGGTATTTACAGAACACGGACGTGGAAACTTTCAATTTTGGTGACTAAGGAAAAGTTTAAGTTATGTATGATTTTGTTTTATATAAATATTTGCTTGATAACATTTTCTAATAGTGAATTGTACAGTTATCGTCGCTTTTATATAACACCTGTCATCATAGTTTTTATCTGTTTTATATAACACCTGTTATCATAGTGTTTATCTATTTTATATAACACCTGTCATCATAGTTTTTATCTATTTAATATAACACCTGTCATCATAGTTTTTATCTATTTTATATAACACCTGTCATCATAGTTTTTATCTGTTTTATATAACACCTGTCATCATAGTTTTTATCTATTTTATATAACACCTGTCATCATAGTTTTTATCTATTTTATATAACACCTGTTCTCATAGTGTTTATCTATTTTATATAACACCTGTTATCATAGTGTTTATCTATTTTATATAACACCTGTTATCATAGTGTTTATCTATTTTATATAACACCTGTTATCATAGTGTTTATCTATTTTATATAACACCTGTTATCTATTTTATATAACACCTGTTCTCATAGTGTTTATCTATTTTATATAACACCTGTTATCATAGTGTTTATCTATTTTATATAACACCTGTTCTCATAGTGTTTATCTATTCTATATAACACATGTTCTCATAGTGTTTATCTATTTTATATAACACCTGTTATAATAGTGTTTATCTATTTTATATAACACCTGTTCTCATAGTGTTTATCTATTTTATATAACACCTGTTCTCATAGTGTTTATCTATTTTATATAACACCTGTTCTCATAGTGTTTATCTATTTTATATAACACCTGTTATCATAGTGTTTATCTATTTTATATAACACCTGTTATCATAGTGTTCATCTATTTTATATAACACCTGTTCTCATAGTGTTTATCTATTTTATATATAACACCTGTTCTCATAGTGTTTATCTATTTTATATATAACACCTGTTCTCATAGTGTTTATCTATTTTATATAACATCTGTTATCATAGTGTTTATCTATTTTATATAACACCTGTTATCATAGTGTTTATCTATTTTATATAACACCTGTTATCATAGTGTTTATCTATTTTATATAACACCTGTTATCATAGTGTTTATCTATTTTATAGTTTTTGATATTTTGTATTCTGAGCGAGAAGCATTTTCCATTTGTATTGCTTTTCTTTGTGTTTTCTGTGTAACATGAATGTGTGATTGTGTATTATCATACAATGTGCTTGGTCCGGACTGTCACTATATTGCTTGATTTATTAAACATTTAAATGGGTGATATATACGTATTCGGTATACTGTACAAAGCTGTTCACAGCACAGTTGACCAGAGACGTTAGTTAGCTTCAACATTTTAGGCGAAAGCCATGTTTGTTTTGACGTTGAATTGTCAGTAGTATTCCTGAATCTCATACAAATGTGTATGTAATATGTACTTCCGCAAAGCTGGTTCGGAGTTAAAAGTAGAAAATATTACACCTTTCCCTCGTCATTTAGATATGAAAGAACGCCACATAGAACATGTTACCTCTTTCTTTGAACCGTGCCCAAACCGGGTCTCTAACTCACGATCTACAGCACCTAATCGCCTAGCCAGAAATACCCACGGTTTGATATAGATATAATGCATGTGTTTAACACAGACAATATCGTGAAGATTACAGTGGAATTTTATAGAAAACAATTCACTAAAACCTGTCTCGTGTCTGCTACACCTCAGGGACTTGCATACAATATGTTATTTGATGGCCAGGGTCTGTGTACTATGGAAAGTACTGACGAAGTGAACACTACATAATTTAGGATCTTGTGCTTTACACAGTTCACAGATACCCGCCATATCTAAAAAAATAAGCAAATTAACATTTTATGATTAATTGCGTGGTATAAGAGGTAAAAACATAGGTAATGAGCTATATATGTTGTAGACTACTATAATATTTATAACCGTTTCTGGTATCAATTAGTCCGCTCAACTACTATGTACTAAGGTTATCCTTTCAGTATACTCGTACTTTACATTTTTATTGAAAAATTTCACGTTTGGTCCATCACAGAATCCATTTATTTAAATTTCCATGATGTAACTTTTAATGACCAAGGCATGACAGTGTGATTTTGACTTGTGTAACAGACCATCAAGTGACAGGCCAATAAATGATTCAGTGGTCTACAAATGTATATCGGGCTCCCGAGACCGAGAGACGCGACAAATGCGAGCAGAGGAAAACAGTGCTCGTCGAGAGGAACGGGGAAACAGATGGAAATGTGATCATATTACAAAACTCCAATAGTTGATATGTATTTTAGATTGTAACTTTCTTAACCAAATTTATTTATTCTGTCACCTCTTAGAAGAGTGGAGTCAAATTGGGTCCCAGATACTTGAAGTTGAGTGTTGAGTCAGGTTAAGGACAGTCAATGTCCGGAAGATATTGAGATACGTACATCTAAAAGTACACTTAACGAATAACCTGTGATTTGACGAAGAGTAAATTCAGCTGAAGGCATAATTGGAGATACCGATCAACTCAAACATTACATTACAATTAGAGAGGATTATTGTTTAATAACATATGCCACAAAACGGTACCATATTGCTTTCTGACATATGAATCATAACATATTTTTTTAAAGGTTTATTTTAACATTTACAGGTGTAACGGGAATAAAAAAAATGGTTTAATGGAGTTTGAGTAAAATCAGGTATCGAGGAATGGGAAACCATCTACTGTTTTTGACTACATTGACTTTCGCCATATAAATCTCAATCAGAACTCCTGTGATGTTACAGGTGATAATAATGCTACTAATATTTAAATTAATAAAAGACTTTATTTAGGGTCTATGACAGTAACAAGACTCTTCTTCCAAGTTGTCGACACTATCAACAAGCAATGTTTACAACATGTAAAATTAAAGCATCACATACAAACATTGATATCACAGTAGGTAAATTAAAGAAGCATATCGTAAAAGATGTCACAATAAAGTTGTTCTATGATTTGTATAAAACACATTTGATATACATACAGTTTATATCAATATTATGCCATATGTTTAAATAAATATCAAAGTTAGGCGTTGAATGTTACATAAATACAATAATGAAATGAAAATACAATACTAAGACAGTAATAATGCACTTCTAAAACTTCCAGGCAGTGATAATTTCACGTGATAAAATTTAACGTATGCTTCTTGCATTCCAGCCTAAAATTTGGTGGGATTTGGCACTGCCTAACATTGTCTGGTAACCCATTCTAAAGTCCTAGGCCATTGTACTAATTTCTAAATGTCCTCGTCTTGTGTTTGGGAATGACATACATTGTGTATTTCGCTCCAGTAGATGCCCTGATCTGTCGATCATGGATACTAGAGATTAAAACACTCCAGTCCAGGTAATTTAGTAATCTAGGTGTAGTAATAATGTATGTCAAAAATCTAAGACTGGATTACCTGCATTAGCAACATATCTCTCGTCTAGCCTGAGCTCGTGTTGTATTTTCGAAGCAAAGCCTAGTGGATAGTAGAAGAAACTATGGTAGGTAATCCAGTCTATCAAAAAGTCATGCGTTTTGTTCTCCGGAATAAATAGTGAGGAGGGGAAACTGCTAGGTGTAGTTTGTCAAGCGTCACAACATTACCTGAAAGTCCATCGTGATGAGCATTCGCTGTCTGTGGCTACGATTGTTGAGGACCAGCTTGTTTGGATTCATGGTAAAATGTATGATACCTGCTACTACAACTGACGGAGACAACGGAAAACAGAGGGTGTCGGATCCTGCGTGTGCAGGTGTATTTCCCGCGGAATGCAAAGATTAATTTCAGATAACCTGCAGATTTCCAGCTTAAGTTCACATACAGTATATTTACACATTTTCGTTAACAAATCGGATGCTGTATGTTCTATCAATTTGTGTATTGCCGGGATCATTGAACACTAGACTATATTATTCTTTTGAATGTTCATTTGTATCTAGCATTTGTGTGTTAACCAGGAAAAACATGTTTCCTATTTTTACATAAAATAATATACAGAAAGCCTGCAAAAGACATCTCCAGATGTGAAAAATAGTAGCTTCCTTTCCATTGAAAAAAAACACCAAACAAACAAATCAAATAAAACAAAACTACTGTATGAGTATTTTTCACAGGATTGAAGATTTAAACAATGAAATAAGGTATTTGGTGATAATAACTATAAAAAAAAATCGTTCGTTCGTTCCTCCCTCCCTTCCTTCGTTCGTTCGTTCGTTCGTTCGTTTGCTCGCTCTAATTTCAAAATGCTGCTTTTAGGTATGACATCAACAAAGCGTTTTTTATGTGGTTCACAAAACCTAACCTGCGATTCCAATGGCGCAATCAGTATCAAGTCATCCAAAGGCTGAGTTTGACACAATTCACACTCGATCATCCCTAGATTGAGATGGTGGTCCCGTGGTCATCAGTCTTAGGCTAACTGTATTTCGCATGCAGAATGGCTAAGCCTTCCGGAACATGAGCAGTCATGCCACCCAGGGTATATAAGGCCAAGGATGACACAGTCTTCGTCGTTTTGATTATTTGGTTCAGTAGGGTACCATGCTGAATTCAATACTGCATCGCCAGGGCCCCAAACCCATTCGTTCTCTACAGCTTTGTCATTGGCAGCAAGCCACACATTATTGAAACCTGAAAAATATAACCTTTTGAAGTGCCGCCCTATTTCCAACTATTTAAAAATACTGATGTAATAAGATGATTTGATATAGGTGTGATGAACTTATTTTCGAATAATCTTTAACTTAATGTGTATAACATACATTGATAAGTGAAGTTAAAGCTTATTCTACAAATATGATAATAGGCGAGATCACCTACGTGTTAATGATTGTCATATACAACAGACATTTGTTTATTGTACAGTTGATTTTCCAAAGTGCAAAAGAAATGTTACCTTCTGTCGGATATTAAACATACTTCTCTGATTCAAACTTTAAAAATCTCATGCTCAAAAACATGGCCGTCAAACTAATTTCTAGAGCATACCAGCTATATACATAATTATGTATATATCATTAATCTAAATTTAGTTTTCCTTAAGATTTTATTAGACATACGCCCATTTGACACGTCATCATCTACAGGTAGGACAAAAAAAGGAGAGAAAAGAAATACTGCCAATAGTCGCAGAGGCGTCTACATTTGAGATATTTTATTTTCTCCTCCTTCTTAACAATTTTCTTCTTACTAATGTTTCCATTGACAATGCCTCACATTTGGCCTTAAGTTGAGTGTCCCCTCTGCGTGGAAGGCTTTGGGTTTTGTCCCCTGGCCGACACATAAAAGAGTCTATATACTGGTTGCTGTTACTCTTGTTTTAACGATAATCATTGTGGTGATGGGGCGATGTCAATATAATGTGGCCGGGTGTCTTCAGCAGCAGGAGGCAAATACGAACATACTACAGCTTACCATATATTGTCCTTTAAGTAAATACGTGTTACAAATATCGCAGTTTAGTGAACACTTTACTTATTGCAGCAAACGAGAAAATAAAGCTTTTTAAAATGCAATCTTTAAACTGACCCCTTCTTGTTAATTCAGCTTTGAGGAAAACATGAACCTCTTCGTTGTCATCTCTTAGAGCTGTGGAATTCATCGTTTTACAGAACTCCTGTTGATAGTAAGTCATAACAATCAATTACTTAAAATGTAATATCATTAATACATTTTTATATTTGTATTATGCTTTTATTTTTAAAAAAACCACCAAAATTTCATTAACAAGTTCATCTTAAACGATAATTCCATATAATTAATTTTCCATTGTTTGTACGCAGAATGCGGCTTTCTGATTGAGATTTTTTTTCATACCACTATGAAAAAAAATCATAGAATGGCGCGAAAAATGTGACGTCACAGTACGACATTGCGCATTGATTTGAGAAAAAGAATCCCATATAAAACCAGCAAAATTGTACATAAAAAAACATGTTTTAAATTAGAAAATTGTTGATGTCAATTATTTTTTAGTTTCATAGGGGTATAAAAAAAATGTTCTTGCAAACTTCTACAGTTTGCAAACAAATTGTTTTCATACCCCTATGAAACTAAAAATAAAATGACATTAATGCTTAATTAAAACATGATAAAGCAAAAGTATTCGGTTGTTTCAACATATAACCTACACATCAATTTCACAGGTACGATCATTATATGCTGTACACATACATTGTATGTACAATATATATATATTTATCGTTAATCTGCCATTATGTGTGTTTATAACATAGCGTATACTGTACATAGGGGGGAAATCTCGAAAGAAGATACTGGTAATAAATTGAAGACTGATTGCAAAACTATTGGATGTGATACATGAGGATAAAAAACACATTTACCAAGTTATCGTCTGCAGTTAATTTCGTTCCTGAGAAATAGTAACACTTCTCATTAAAAGGCACCCAGTCTGCAGGACAGAGATCTGAAACGTGACAGTAAGACGTAGTTATCACCGGTATCATATTTATAATTACACTGATGCTAGTATGATTATCAGTTTTGCTTGCTTTTAGATTATATACTATTTGTATGTATATATACAATAAATGTATATATTTTTCTACTTTCTTATTTGTTTTTGTTTATCTATTACTTTCCAATGGCGATAATGTTATAAAGACGTTATTATATTCGTTAATAGTATAACATGTTTTTGTGAGATTTGGAAAGTACAAAAAAGTAATTTGATATTGAGGTCTACACCTGCATTAAAATTTTAATAAGTTTTAACACTATATAATTTATTATGAGACTCGCTTCGAAGAGTTGATTTTTTGCGGACCTTTGATACATTTTGTGTAACTTTTCAAAGCAGAAAATTTACATTTTACAAGTTTTATAGTCAAGATCAAATGGAGGAAATGATTTTGTTTTTCATGTTTTAATTCATGTCGTGATATCATTTCCCATATTAAAACATCTCAACTGACTTGAAACTAGACTTGTTTTTAATTTCCATTCCTCTACTGTACAAACAATACAAGTCTACTTTTAACTAAATTGTATGTCAATATGCACAGCCTATACAACTCTCCAGAAGGTATTACACAAGTGCAAAAATATCATGTATGTGAATCTGCTGCATACATGTAACAGTCCGAATATGTGATATAAAATATGTTACTTACCTTGACGAAGGCACAAATGCGCTCCATCCTTCATGTTGACGCAAACTTCATTGTATGAACAACCGTGATGGGAGCAACTAGAACTATCCATCTGAAATTTGTTTGCATTGTTATGAGTTAAAATGTTATACATGTATGTGATGAATAGTATACAACATCAAATATACATGGAGTACTTATAAGTATGTATAAAAAGACTACATTTCCCAAAAACATAATATCTAAAAAGGCGGTTTTATTGTTTTTGTTTTTTATATTTATTTCTATGAATTTACTAAACTGAATTTTTAAAGTATTATCAAATGCAGCAATAACTGCTTTTTTATGTAAATAGATCAACGGGTATTGGGCATCAAGTTAACTCCTATACAATTATCCTTCCTATACATACAGAAATGTATACTTAGGTTAAATAATGTCAGGATAGATTGCATGTAGATTAAGAGTATATTTCTATCCGCTTCAATGTCGTTAGAAATATGTTTTTGGTTTGTTTTTTACTTTTCTGCGAGAGGGATGCATAGTGTAAATGACTCGACGTGGTAGTGACCTTGTGGACCCTTTCTATGTACAATTTTGTGACCTTGTGGACCCTTTCTATGTACAATTTTGTGACCTTGTGGACCCTTTCTATGCACAATTTTGTGACCTTGTGGACCCTTTCTATGTACAATTTTGTGACCTTGTGGACCCTTTCTATGTACAAGTTTGTGACCTTGTGAACCCTTTCTATGTACAATTTTGTGACCTTGTGGACCCTTTCTATTTACAAGTTTGTGACCTTGTGGACCCTTTCTATGTACAATTTTGTGACCTTGTGAACCCTTTCTATGTACAATTTTGTGACCTTGTGGACCCTTTCTATGTACAATTTTGTGACCTTGTGGACCCTTTCTATGCACAATTTTGTGACCTTGCGGACCCTTTCTATGTACAATTTTGTGACCTTGTGGACCCTTTCTATGTACAATTTTATGACCTTGTGAACCCTTTCTATGTACAATTTTGTGACCTTGTGGACCCTTTCTATGTACAATTTTTACGACGAGACAAGTTGACTTGTTTAGTAGGTGTCAGTGAAGACTTTTTGTAGTCGGCATATATCGGGCAAGAACTCGATTCCACAAAAATAAATAATTGTCTGAATATGTATAACAAAATGCTGCCGAAAAGGAATACTAAATGCACGTCTGGTAAATCACAAATAAATGTGTTATTACCAGTGAACTGTGATCGCTTTGACTCACCTGTACATGTTGTACACCCAAAAGTGACGCCTCGTGTCCCTGTTGAGCAAAAGTCATCATGAGGTTACAAGTCAACTGCTCCCGATCGTGGTAGATTTTCTCACACAAATGGTATCTCTTACATACCTTTATACACTGCGCAACCCCAATGGTATCTAGGTGCATAAAAGACCTGTAGTACCTGTTCGATTCCTGGTGTACATTACTGACACAAATACCATGTCCGACAACAATTGAGAATGATTTGAAGAAGATAATTGCTGTTAGCAAAAGAGGCTGCAGCGAATCAGCCAACATGATGATTGGACAGGAAATTCAGCTTACTCATATCCTTTGAAATTCAAGGACGCTTGTGAATACTTTCAGTAAGTCCTGTAGAAATATGAGAATTTGAGAAAATGAATGATTCTTGGTACTTGTCCTGATCTTTTTCTTCACAATGGCTATGATGCTGTCACGCATGCCCATTTGCAATACCATGACATGTATATTATACCTCAATGTATCAGATGCATTTATTTATTGATGACGGTTGAAGGCAAATTTCTCTTAAAAGTCTCTAGAATAAACGCATGGCGCCATTTCAATAAATAATAAATAGAAAACTACGTTTGATCATGGAGTACAAATAGAGCAACCGTAATTGTCCATAATGTCAGGAATGACAGGTGGTTTATCATTAAATGATGAGCAGCCAGGAATCCAGGAGGAAAACAAGAGAATATTACTTAGTCCTAATGCATTTTCTGATAAATGCGTACATGTACAAAGATATCACACGGATACTTGTTAATCCTAATCCTGAACTCTTAGCCTAACACTAGGCCCTAGCCTGGAATATACCCTTACCCAAAAAAACACCAAAACCAGGAAAGATCTCCGATGTAGAATCGAATCGATTTACAATTACAATGTACATTGTACATTCTATGTGGTCAACAGTGCGAAATGAATAACACAAAATTATGCCAGCAAGTTTACAGCTGATTTCGATAGGAGAAAAGAAAATGAACAGACAAAACGTAAAACCGTGTAACACATTTGTAACCTTAAGGATGATTGGCTATTTGAAATTAATGAGCCCATCAGCATTGAAACATGTCAGAATTTGATACAGAAATGTTTAATCAGCGATTACGATGGGCAGGGGCGAGCAACAGGATAATCTATACAGTAAATATGATCTATTATACAGGTTACTTTGTCTCCTACGTAAATTCTATCGTTATGAAACTGAAACGTTAACCTGCCGTAATTCTTGTGCAATAGCCGCACAGCTTTTCGTATATATCCTCTTTTATCATTGTTGTTGTTGTTGTTGTATCTTTCAATATCAGGGTTACTCCCCTTCTATCAGCAATTGTAAAAAAAAAGGTTTCAAAGAAATGGTTATATATTAATTGATTGGCGGAGAATGTACATTAATGAACTTATAATACAAGCTATCACTTGCATGTTTTTTTTGTACAACAATTTCCTCTACATGATAATCTTTAAAAGTCCCGAAGGTTTAGCGTCGATATGCATGTTACACTGTATGTCAAAAGCTTATGAATATTGCGGACAATGGAATTATACGCGAAAGCACGATGGCCGACAGCGACAGTCATCTTATACACACATATTAGAAAAATGTGTATCTTAAAATGTGTACCTAGGCAATTCGCACACGCAAATAAGGGAAAAAAATGTATCATAGAAATGCGTACCGTAACACCTCGTACACGCAAAATAGAAAAATGTGTAACATCATGACACTTCGTATAGGCTTCAAAAATGTCCCGGTGCGTGCTAGTTTGTATTGCATGTCATATGTATATGAGACGGGTAAAAAGGTAAAATTCGCACGCCTCCTCCTCTTAACGGTATTTTGGTAAGCACGCCTTCTCCTCTATACGATATTTTGGTAAGCACGCCTCCTCCTCTATACGGTATTTTGGAAAGCACGCCTTCTCCTCTATACGGTATTTTGGTAAGCACGCCTCCTCTTTATAGATTTTGGTAAGCACACACCTTCCTCTATACGGTATTTTGGTAAGCACGCCTCCTCCTCTATACGATATTTTGGTAAGCACGCCTCCTCTTTATAGATTTTGGTAAGCACACACCTTCCTCTATACGGTATTTTGGTAAGCACGCCTCCTCCTCTATACGGTATTTTGGTAAGAACGCCTCCTTCTCTATACGGTATTTATGTAACCACGCCTCCTCTATACGGTATTTCGGTAAGCACGCCACCTCCTCTATACGGTATTTTGGTAAGCACGCCTCCTTCTCTATACGGTATTTTGGTAAGCACGCCTCCTTCTCTATACGGTATTTTGGTAAGCACGCCTCTTTCTCTATACGGTATTTTGGTAAGCACGCCTCCTTCTCTATACGGTATTTTGGTAAGCACGCCTCCTTCTCTATACGGTATTTTGGTAAGCACGCCTCCTCTATACGGTATTTTGGTAAGCACGCCTCCTCCTGTATACGGTATTTAAGTAAGCACGCCTCCTCCTCTATACGGTATTTTGGTGGGCACGCCTCCTTCTCTAAACGGTATTTTGGTAAGCACGCCTCCTTCTCTATACGGTATTTTGGTAAGCACCCCTCCTTCTCTATACGATATTTTAGGTAAGCACGCCTCCTCCTCTATACGGTATTTTGGTAAGCACGTCTCCTTCTCTATACGGTATTTAGGTAAGCACGCCTCCTTCTCTATATGATATTTTGGTAAGCACGCTTCCTCCTCTTTACGCTATTTTGGTAAGCACACCTCCTCTTTATGGTATTTTGTTAAGCACACACCCTCCTCTATACGGTATTTTGGTAAGCACTTCTCTCTATATATACGGTATTTAGGTAAGTACGCCTTCTCTATACGGTATTTAGGTAAGCACGCCTCCTCCTCTATACGGTATTTTGGTAAGTACGCCTTCTCTATACGGTATTTTGGTAAGTACGCCTTCTCTATACGGTATTTTGGTAAGTACGCCTTCTCTATATGGTATTTAGGTAAGCACGCCACCTCTTCTATACGGCTGCCTTACAGGTAGAGCATAAGAATTGTACCTGCTGCCCCTATTGCATGATCGTAAGAGGCGACTAAATTTGGAATCTTATCTTCTTTCCTTTCTTAACTTTCTTCTTCCTAATGTCTCCCTTGACAATGCCTCACTTTTGGCCTTGAGTTGAGCGTTCGCCCCTGTGAGGAAGGCTTTGGGTTCTGTCCCCTGGCCGAGACATACCAGCGTTTTTAAAACTGGTACTTTCTACTTCTGCTTAGCGCTCAGCATATTAGGAGTAGGACGACTGGTTCGGTCGTTGTCAGTATAATTTGACCGGGTGTGGTGTCCTGCTGGATGTCTTCGGCAGTATGCCTCAGTGGGGTAGCACTATAAATCGGCAAAAGTTCCGGCTTATTACAAGGAGACTCCACACAACAATACCGCAGTCACCCAAAACACACAAACGCACTCACCACACGCACGGGAGGCCGTCCTTAAATGACCTTAGCTGTTGATAGGACGTTAAACAAATAAAACCAAACCAATCTTCTATACGGTATTTAGGTAAGCACGCCTCCTCCTCCATACGGTATTTAGGTAAGCACGCCTCCTTCTATATACGGTATTTTGGTAAGCACGCCTTTCTCTATACGGTATTTTGGTAAGCACGTCTAGTCCTCTATACGGTAGTTTTGTAAGCACGTCTAGTCCTCTATACGGTATTTGGATCTACACGTCTAGTCTTCTATACGTTATGTTTGTAAGCACATCTCCTCCTCTTCACGGTACAATATAACTATGTTGTTATTACAATGAAACTCGTAACTTGGTGATGTTTTTTTTTATTTTCCTTTTCTTTGTTTTGAACTTCAACAAACAATATTTACATTTGCTCCGCATTTCCACATTGACACAATGCTAAGAGGCAGTTGCCACCATACGCCTATAACACCCAGTGCCTCAGGCTATAACACCCAGTGGGTCATGTGACATTAAAAAAGGTGTGATTTTTTTTGTTGGTTCATTTTTTTCAAAGTTGACGGAAATGGTAAGACAATGTAAATATAAGTATTGAACAGTGGTTTTAATGTTGTTATATTCGATATAGCAGCAAGATGTATAGTGGGCACATGTGTCATGGGAACCCTAACGGGTTCAGGGTTCCCATGCCATTTGCCCACCATACATCTTGCTGCCTTATCGACTATGACAACATTAAAACCGCTGTTCATTGCTTAAATGAACGTGCAATGCAATGCACATTCAATGTTGACCATGTACATGTAAGGGCGTCGTATATGACCTATACTGGACGAATGCTATCGTCAAGCAATATTAGGAGCGTGTTACAAACCTACGTTTCCATATAAATATGGTCAATGAATCTCCCTTTAAATATCTGTTTTTGAATGGCTTTTTGATAATATTAATCAAGCATTAAGAAACATTTTTTTATTGCGCTAGTTATACTTATTCGATAACTCTAAAAAACCGGTTTTCGTATTCAATCCCTTTAACCTTGTTGGTGCTTGAAGACTTGTGTTTGTCACTTCTCAAATCAACGAAATAGAAACAGAAATGAAACTAATATCCCGTTCCTAACGTTATCTAGCCTGCCACAGACAGGTTACAATCACCGTGTATCTCTGATATGCTTCCTTGATGAACCGTCTGACCTGTGGCGGCGGGGAAATGGTTTAGGTCAACAATCTCCGACCGTGGCTTTCATAACAATGCAAAACCAATACAATGATTGATCATTATTTGACATGAGATTAAAGTGTTGTCACTGAAATTGATTGTGCACATACATTGTTCTTCATTAACGTGCCTTGGTAACCGTTTTAGTTTTACATACGACGGATAAACACGTGCGTGGTTATGATGATGACATAGCGATTTAAACTATGTGGAAACATTAAACAGAAACTTTTATACAATTTGAGACTTTCGTCTCGTTAGGTTGACGTTGCTGTATGTCTGTTGATGCTGAAACATGACTGGAGTAATTTGATCTTCTGTCGATGACCTCAAGATATTGTGACGTTTTTGTATATAATGTCCTTCTGGGATTGTAAATCAAGTCTGATGCCCAAGTATCATGTTTTGGTGTTTGCTCGCTGTCTGCGGATACAGCTTAAGATTCCATTCCTGTTTTTACTGAACATACATTAAAGGTTTTATCTTATATTGTGTCTCGACGTTTTGATATGATGTTGCCATTTGTCCTGGCGATTTGGTGTATTTTTATATCCACGTGATCTTGTGGTTCTGTCTGTGACCGATTGGTATATTATGATGCCATAAGGCACATGTTGTGTCCATATGTCCGGAAGGTTTGGTATATTTTGTTACTATATGTACCGAAGGTTTGGTATATTATGTTACTATATGTACGGAAGGTTTGGTATATTTTGTTACTATGTCTCTGGAAGGTTGGTATATTATGTTACTATATGTACGGAAGGTTGGGTATATTATGTTACTATATGTACTAAAGGTTTGGTATATTATATTACAATATGTATGGAAGGTTTGGTATATTATGTTACTATATGTACGGAAGGTTTGGTATATTATGTTACTATATGTACTGAAGGTTTGGTATATTATGTTACTATATGTGCGGAAGGTTTGGTATATTATGTTACTATATGTACGGAAGGTTTGGTATATTATGTTACTATATGTACTGAAGGTTTGGTATATTATGTTGCTATATGTACTGAAGGTTTGGTATATTATGTTACTATATGTACGGAAGGTTTGGTATATTATGTTACTATATGTACGGAAGGTTTGGTATATTATGTTACTATATGTACGGAAGGTTTGGTATATTATGTTACTATATGTACGGAAGGTTTGGTATATTATGTTACTATATGTACGGAAGGTTTGGTATATTATGTTACTTTGTGTCCTTGAGGTTTGGTATATTATGTTACTATATGTACTGAAGGTTTGGTACATTATATTACTATGTGTCCGGAAGGTTTGGTATATTATGTTACTATATGTACGAAGGTTTGGTATATTATGTTACTAAATGTACGGAAGGTTTGGTATATTATGTTACTATATGTATGGAAGGTTTGGTATATTATGTTACTATATGTACGGAAGGTTTGGTATATTATGTTACTTTGTGTCCTTGAGGTTTGGTATATTATGTTACTATATGTACGAAGGTTTGGTATATTATGTTACTATATGTACGGAAGGTTTGGTATATTATGTTACTATATGTATGGAAGGTTTGGTATATTATGTTACTATATGTACTGAAGGTTTGGTATATTATGTTACTATATGTACGGAAGGTTTGGTATATTATGTTACTATATGTATGGAAGGTTTTGTATATTATGTTACTATATGTATGGAAGGTTTGGTATATTATGTTACTATATGTACTGAAGGTTTGGTATATTATGTTACTATATGTACGGAAGGTTTGGTATATTATGTTACTATATGTACTGAAGGTTTGGTATATTATGTTACTATATGTATGGAAGGTTTTGTATATTATGTTACTATGTGTACGAAGGTTTGGTATATTATGTTACTATATGTACGGAAGGTTTGGTATATTATGTTACTATATGTACGGAAGGTTTGGTATATTATGTTACTATATGTATGGAAGGTTTGGTATATATTATGTTACTATATGTATGGAAAGTTTGGTATATTATGTTACTATATGTACTGAAGGTTTGGTATTCTATGTTACTATATGTACGGAAGGTTTGGTATATTATGTTACTATATGTACTGAAGGTTTGGTATATTATGTTACTATATGTACTGAAGGTTTGGTATATTATGTTACTATATGTACTGAAGGTTTGGTATATTATGTTACTATATGTACGGAAGGTTTGGTATATTATGTTACTATATGTACGAAGGTTTGGTATATTATGTTACTAAATGTACGGAAGGTTTGGTATTCTATGTTACTATATGTACGGAAGGTTTGGTATATTATGTTACTATATGTACGGAAGGTTTGGTATATTATGTTACTATTTGTACGGAAGGTTTGGTATATTATGTTACTATATGTACTGAAGGTTTTGTATATTATGTTACTAAATGTACGGAAGGTTTGGTATTCTATGTTACTATATGTACTGAAGGTTTGGTATATTATGTTACTATATGTACGGAAGGTTTGGTATATTATGTTACTAAATGTACGGAAGGTTTGGTATATTATGTTACTATATGTACTGAAGGTTTTGTATATTATGTTACTAAATGTACGGAAGGTTTTGTATATTATGTTAATATTTGTCCGGAAGGTTTGATATATTATGTTGCTATATGTACGGAAGGTTTGGTATATTATGTTACTATTTGTACGGAAGGTTTGATATATTATGTTGCTATATGTACGGAAGGTTTGGTATATTATGTTACTATTTGTACGGAAGGTTTTGTATATTATGTTACTATATGTACTGAAGGTTTTGTATATTATGTTACTATATGTACTGAAGGTTTTGTATATTATGTTACTATATGTACTGAAGGTTTTGTATATTATGTTACTATATGTACTGAAGGTTTTGTATATTATGTTAATATTTGTCCGGATGTACATGTATTATTGGCTAGTCACTGTATTCTGTTTATCCTGCGGGAAGTATATTCTATCTATTTGTCATCTAGTTTCAATAACGTTAGATTTGTGATTTAAGTATTCTTTGTGTAGATATTGTTGTATGTTTTACACACTGGTTGCAAACGTTCAGTTGAAGCTTTCGCTCAAATTAATATTTGTTTCTTTTCGTTTAATTCGAAGCAAACTAATTTTCAAAGAAATTTTCTGATGAAATTGTCATTTGCGTTTGGACATATATTTTAAAGGTAAAGTGTCACTATCTGTCTTTAAACGTTGTCAAAGTTGCAGTTATCACCAAATGATACAAACACACTAATGATAATGTATGTTCTTGTAACTAAATCTAAACTTTAAAAGAGGTTCATTAGATCGAAGAGTTTTTTCCCCACATCTAAATAATTCACTGGAAGATTCCGCCAACAGTCACAAGTGACATGAATCCAAAATAAGATTTCTGTTTAATCCTGATCTGAGATAACCTTGCCTTTTTTTGTTTTTCCAATTTCGTTAATCTGTTTGGTATCTCTTCAGAACACTGGTTTGTCCTAGACAACATCTCTGCGCATGCCTCACATTACGTAACATAGTCCGATGTCGTTCTGTCCAAACGATTTAATTCTTAACCTAATTTCATTTTATTTAAAATCTTTAACACTTTTCATTTCATAGGTGTGGGATTAACGACAAGTTAAAAAAAAACCTTGCTTATGTAAAAAAAAAAAAAAAATGAAACTGATGTCAGTTTTGTTTTGATTGCTGATTAGAAAAACAATAGACAGTTAGCGGCCCGGTAACTTTTAACCTATATATGTTAATGCTGGTTTCCATTCGTTCACGGTGTGTTAATGTTATATACATCATATTGTAGTTTGTGATTTGTTAAGATGTGTATTTGATTTGTTTCTGTACATTCTATTTGCTACATAATGATTCAATTGTCTTAAAATCCATTCTATATACATCTACATGTTTTATCTAGTCATCTAGCTACCATTAACTGTCATCCCCAATCGCCTGCTAAGGACATTCGGAAATTAAGTTCGAGATCAAGTGTGTAAGCCCTACCCTACGTTACTGTGTAGGAATACTACAGACTACAGTACGTCCGGTGGAGTACTTAAGGACAATATTTTCTCATTTGTATACACATTATTAGAGGTTCTTTGACGTTTTATTTAAGTCCAGATATTTTAGGGTTGGGATAATTTATTCATGGAATTCATGAGTCTTCATGCATAGGGAAAATTTTATTATCATATTGATCCATAGCAACAGGTCACTTTGTAAACAACTATTTAACTGACGTATTGATAATGTTTCTCGGTATTAAATCATCTGTCATCGTTATTTCACCTTGCCTATTGACGTATTTAGAATTTGTCTTCATCTGCTTACTCCTCTTAATTTCAGAACTTAAATTAAGTGTTCTTTCAAAACGATCTCATGTTTATCATCTTTATCATATTCTTACCCTAGTACATGTTGTCTGTATCTGGACCGTTATCAATGCAGTTTAATTTTTGTTTTGGCTCTACTGGATCTAACTCGTACGAAAGCCTATTAGTGTCAATAAGATAAAATATACTAGTAGTTAATTGATTCACGCTACAACACGAAAAAACGCGTTATTACGGAAATAAAGCCGCGAAAAAGTCACGAAATAACGCAAATCGAACACGAAATAACGCAAATCGAACACGAAATAATGCAAATCGAAACACGTAATAACGCAAATTGAACACGACATAACGAAAATCGAAACACGTAATAGCACAAATCGAACACGTAATAACGCAAATCGAAACACGTAATAATGCAAATTGAAACACGTAATAACGCAAATCGAACACGTAATAACGCAAATCGAACACGAAATAACGAAAATCGCAACACGTAAGAACGCAAATCGAACATGTAATAACGCAAGTCGAACACGTAATAACGCAAATCGAACACGTACATTCGTAATACCGCAAATCGAACACGTAATAGCGCAAATTGAACACGTAATAACGCAAATCGAAACACATAATAACGCAAATCGAATACGAAATAACGCAAATCGAACACGAAATAACGCAAATCGAACACGTACATTTGTAATAACGCAAATCGAACACGTAATAACGCAAATCGAAACACATAATAACGCAAATCGAGCACGAAATAACGCAAATCGAACACGTAATAACGCAAATCGAACACGTACATTTGTAATAACGTAAATCGAACACGTAATAACGCAAATCGAAACACATAATAACGCAAATCCAGCACGAAATAACGCAAATCGAACATGTAATAACGCAAATCGAAACACATAATAACGCAAATCGAATACGAAATAACGCAAATCGAACACGTAATAACGCAAATCGAACACGTACATTTGTAATAACGCAAATCGAACACGTAATAACGCAAATCGAAACACATAATAACGCAAATCCAGCACGAAATAACGCAAATCGAACACGAAATAACTCAAATCGAAACACGTAATAACGCAAATCGAAACACTAAGAAAAAAAAAGAGATTTCATCATCAACCATATCTAAAACGCTTGTTATTTGTTTTATACAATGTCCATTGACACCCAAATTTCAAAATGATCCGTTTTATTTATGATGATCAACGAGGTTTTTTTTTCTCTTTTGAATCTTAGAATTAATTTAGAGGCTATTGGATATGTTATATTCAGAAGCTAACTTAATACTGCTTCAGTTGTTGGGGTTTTGATACATCAAATATTTTCAAACTTTTTTTTCCAATATGATTTACATTAAAACAAAACTTCATGTGTGTTTGTTATTGCAAAATAGTCACATGCTGATGAACAGTTAAGGGTTATTCGCTTGTATCAGGAGTTCATTTTACGATTTTAATGAACATCTACATATGTTCTTCTGAAAATGCTATTAGCAGCTCTTTCTGAATGAGCTGGTATTGATAATGTTTCTATATTAATAAATACCAATCGGAAGTACACATTTATGTTTCGGTCAATCTCATCCATCGACAGAATGCGTCTTATGAATGAGTTTATAATAACGTGTTTTTTCGCGGTATTTCGTGTGTTTTTTTTGTTATTACGTGTTTTTTTTTCCGCATTATTACGCCTTTTTTCTGCGTCATAATGTAAATAAATTTCTTAACTTCCATGATTACGTTTTTTTTTTTTTTGAGTTATAAGGTGTATCAATTAACTTTATTTTATCTTATTGACAACAATAGGCTTTTGTAAACTCGTAATTTGTATTGAAACATGATAATGTCTTGTATCTTGTGTATGTTGTACAGATCAGCAGATATGCTGCTTGGATGATCAACAATACTTGAATAACGTAGTGGTGGACGATCGTCTGACGAGTCACCAAAACAACAAAGAATACCTATATGATAGAAGTTATATAACACAACCAATATTATATTTAAGGGTGTGAGGTTTCGATGACTACGCTGTCACCTTCATCAGACTAATGACCAATGTGAAGCGTACTAGTACTGTCTTATGTAGTGTCCGAGATAGTAAAATATTCGATCTACTCTGAAGGATGTTTCGTCTTAATCATGATCCTGTTGACACCAAGTTCGAAAATAGTGTGACGAGATGGTAAAAATAAAATACATGTAGAACCCCCCTCCCCTCGTCCCTGTTTCCCTGTTTAGTACTGGACCGCTGCGTATCTAGATGGCCTCCCTGATCGGCCGCCTGGACAGGTTGTTTTCCCTGTCGACAATTTTGGAATTTCCCCAGCAATTATGTGGTTTTGCTGCACATAATAGACTGTAAGTTGAGCTGGGACTGAGATTGTTTCCTTTCTAATCCGGTGAATCTTTCTGGTGTTCATTAAATTGGTCGCCAAATCTCCAATATAAGAAGCGTCGCAGTTCTTGCATCCTATTTTGAATATACACTCGGTGACGTTTTCTTTAGGTGTTTTATCCTTTGGGTGGACTAGGATATTTCGGAGAGTCTTGTGAGGTCTCATGGCTGTAGCAATCCGATGACCGCGATAAATTCTCTGGATGGTTTCTGACAGGCTTTTGGTGTATGGAATAACTACCTGCCCTTTCGTTTTGTTCTTTTCTGTGGTGTTCCGCCTCCTGGCCTTGTCTTTGTTAACTTTCTGGATTGCCCAGTCGGGGTATACACATCTTTTGGCAGCGCTGTAGATTTGAGTTTGTTCTTGTTTCTTGTCTCGATCTTCTATGACAATCGTTTCACATCTGTTGAGCAGAGTTAGTACGATGCCACATTTCTGGTGTAAGGGGTGGTGCGATCGGAAGTTGAGGTATTGGTCCGTGTGATTCTTTTTTCTATAGACCAATACTTTGATAATACCGTCATCTTTCTTAAAGCCGCATAATCCCAAACAACCTAAAATTCTAGTTGCCCACGTGTATTTATGGTAAGATGCTCATTCACGCTCTCCTAACATTAAATTGTCCACTGGACTGGACGCTTGACCGGGAGAAACCTGGTGTATAAAAGTGTATAAAGATAGCTCGCCGCATTTATTTATACCGCGAGATTTGTCACGGAGCCGAGAACGAGGCTACAACAACGTACACTATACATAAACTACACACATGGCTGTTGTTTACACATCGAGTGTACGTTAAATTGCCTAATAATGCCTTCATTTGAACATATTAGCAAAATATTATTGTAATAACTGATCAATATAAACAAACATACAACTAAATGCTTCATTCTAAACTATAGCAATATGGATAGAACAAAACATCGATAAAATTCAAATAATACGGAACAAGCAAACCAGTAATCAAATACACGCCCGGCCAAATTAGAATTTGAGCCTATTTCTTTTTTATTCTCTTTGTAAATTTTAACGAATCAATCTTTTCCTAAGGAAAGCCTTTTAGTAACTTTTATGTTTCTTTTAGGCAGAATCTGTCTGCGTTTTTGCAGCCCAACACTTTCGGCGGTCCGCCATTTTGTGTTGATCGATGAATATAACCCGCCCGTTGAATTATAGGACTAATTTGAACAGAAACAGGGACCCATATATTTTTGGGGGGAATTTTCCGTATACTTTCATAGATACATTTTTATATATTTCTTTGGGAGTGTGTGGTTTTAACCAGGAGAGTATCAAGAAATGGCATAGTGCCATCTTTTTCTTCCTCACAGTTGTTGGTGGTTTATACGGTGTTGATATGTGCAAAAGAATGACGACTTGACGCAAAATCAAAATTTAATTAAACGAGGGCAAAATGGGGATAAAACAATAGATTACATTAATAATCCAGGAAAAGGAGAATAAGACTAAGCATGGATCTGTTCCGTGGACAGGGATATCTCAACCCGAGTGTAGGAGTTTTGGCCAGTCACCAGGAGGCTTGCCGAGTGCTGGCCAGCCAAACTCTTAAACGAGTTATCCTTGGTCGCGGAACAGACCCATGTTTGATTATTTTTCTCATATACTTGCAAGTGAATGTAAAAATGTAAGCTTTTATGAAAGTTTTTCATCGCACCATCTGCAATGCTCCTTGGAAAGTGCGTCACAATTAATGACGTCATCATTTAAGACATGGTTACTCAACGTAAAATTATGACGTTACGTTATTGTGAGCAGCGTCATATTGCGCGTGCCAGCTGTCTTTACCCCCACACCCCATATTATGAGACCGATTGATCTTTTCCCTAGCAACCGCGGGATAACCCTGTGGAGTATGAAAGAACAGGTATTTCACAAGAGTAAGAGTTTTCTACTTCATCGACGACAGATGTCATACAAATCAAGATCAAATTCAGGTTACGTCACAATTTCAAATATCAACAAGCATCAAACACGTCTGTCTTTATATCACATTAGGAATTTGGAGTTTCCCCCAATAATATCATTATTATCACTGGCAGCGGATTCGATATTCGAATCCCCAATCATATTTTATCAGAAAAATACTAATATGAAACTGAATCCCAAATCAACTGCTGCAGCGGATTCGTTATTTGAATCCAAACGTCAAAATGTCAATAAAAAGAAATATCATTTAAACATAAAAAACTGAATCCCCAATCCGATATTCGTTATTCGAATACCCAATAACGAATATCTGAGGGGGATTGATTTTGCGATTTCGATACGCAAACTATATGCGTGTGGGTTATTTCCTACATTTTTAAAAACCTGTTCCGTGAATACCTTATACATAAAAATGAAGTGGGGGACATTTTTTTTTTATTTCGCTTATTCAGCGTACCTTTTCTCCTCGTGTAATTTTCCACGCTTAAAGCATGGCATCCTAGATCCGCATATGTATCCAGATAAACTTTCACGATAAGATCCACGCTTGTGTGTACATGTATTATCATCCTAACAATTCGATCAATATCTATTCTCGTTCTCTCCATATACCTCATCCAAGCCGAAACCTGTTGTCAATCAAGGTCTAGCGATCCGTCTGAATTCAAGAGCAAATTTATCGCTCTTTAATTGGTTTGTATCAGTAACGTTCAATTTATCCTCGGAATTCGTTGTCCCGGAACAATCCGTTTTTTTCAGGCATAGGTAATTAAGTCCCTGGCTAAGATTAATGGCCCTCTAGACTGAGTTGTACCAGCCTGTCGTCTCTATTGCTGTTATTAACGGACGTGTGACTCCTCTCTGATTTGCATTAATTTTCGACACAAACTCATTTATTAGTGGTCTAGTAGCTTCTTTCGCTGTGTCAGCTTGTTAATTTTACGGAATCCATCGGCTGAATTTTCCGCATCTTGTGTGTAACATTTTCTTTTAAAACGGACACTTCTAGATGTTTGCCAGTTTGTCTACTTCATGACTTTAATCAGAGAACGTACAAAGTACAGTAAATGGATCTAAATAGCAAACGTATCTACAGTGTATATACTCCAATAAAACAAAGCAAAACATTTAATTTATCTTTGGTACATCTCTTTTGAAGACAGAAGACGACATTATCAAAGTACTGGTACACATGTAGAAAAGGGATGGACTTCTAGTCTCGTCACCCCCTGAACCTGAAGTTACGGAATAGTGACTTAATTTCCAACAACAGGATACAAACCAAGAGAGGAATCACGTCCTTTGAGATATGTGGATAACCAAACTCAAACGGGAAGGTTAAAGATACCACACCTCCAATAGAATGTAACAAATTGTTATTATTTTGACAATAAATGGCATTTAGTCCACATATGCTTGCCTATTTAAGACATACAAATAAAACTAAATTACAACGTCAAAAATTGTCGTAGTGAAGTCAAGAGGTTGCAAACTTTTTAACATCCCTGCCTATGAAAGAGACCAACATTATAATCTCCTTATTCCAAATACTGCCTATTGCTTTTTATAACTAAAATTCAAAATGCCGAGGTTTTTTAAAATGCAAAGAGAAAATAAAAACAAAATAAACATTTCCAATATAGGAAAAAGACCATCAAGAAAATGAGTAAGATGAAAGTAATCATTCCCACTATAAAGGGATTATCAAACACCATTTCTCGCACCAACACGAAACCTAACCCTACCCTACAAACAGGCTCGTAGAGGAGATCGCGAAATGCGAATGCAAGAGCCACCACCCGTCGTATATTGGCGATCAGGAGTCTAAAGTGCAGAGGTCAAAGGGCACCGGAGTTGACATGATCAGTATAGAAACAAACCGGTTTTCACTCAGATGAATAAATCGGCAGTCACAGATTATGTCAAAAATAATTCCAAAGACAGAAAAACAATTGTTAGTGGAAGATTAAAGAATAAATCTGGAGACGTTCTTCAAGAGTCACGAATTTTCATTCAAGGTCGCATATTACAAAACAGGACACCATAAGCACTGTAGTGCTATTCTTTCGACAAACACAAGTTTAGATAACATTATCACAGTTCTTCAAAAATGTCTAAAAACATTGCACTGTTATTAAATGAAGAAATGAAAAAAACTTCATTCCTCTCAAAAGACTTTGTAAAATAGATGGCGAAATACCATTTTAAAATCTTTAAACCTCAGAGGTCATTTATTTAATACGCCTCACATGTAAAAAATCAAGTTTAAATCTTCTTAAAATATCAGTAACATGTGAAACATAGTAATTTTGGATAAAAAACGAAGAGCACGCTCCTGTACTTTCTCCATTTTACTTGTGTTTGTAGGAATACAAAAGTGCAAGCAAGCGAATAATGATTAAAGTTTGGTAATATAAAAGACTTAAAATTCAGTTGTTTCCTTTCTCGGTAAGAATATTCCTTATTATTGTAAAAACTGCATGTTACTACAAAAGTAAAAAATATTATTGATAAAAATTTCAAAAATCAGAGGTCCAACTATATATCCTGGGGGACACCCTTCTTTACATCTGCCTATTCACTAGTCACAGGCCCTAGTCTGACCTGCTGCTGTCTGCCACTCAGGTAGCTGATGACGAAGTCAATAGCCGACTTACCCAAATCATGAGCATGCAGCTTCCCCAGCAGCAGTATATGAGGAATTTAGTTTTAGTTTAGTTTAAACACATTTTATTGTATCAAATATATACAATAGGATTGGGCACAAGTTTTCCAACTTATATCAAGCCCTTTCCATACAATATTATATAACACATACAAAATATACAAGATGACATTAACAATAAAATAATTATTTAGTGTGGGAGTGTGGATAAGGGAAGGGTAAGGATGGGGTGTAAGAAGGTGCAAGTATGTGAAAAGAATGTGACATCTCCTTCATTTTAATTCTTTTATGAAATAATTTAGACATTTCCACTAGTAATTGAAACATCTTTTTTTTTTTAAGACTGCGTGAATGATTTTTCTCGACCCAGATGGCACAAGTACACAATCCACTACTCGTAACTTTCGGCTTTTCAATGTTCATCATATCCCCTGCCACGGTTTTCTTTCGCTTTGGTCTTTCCTTTCCTTCTGATATTTCCGTTTCCCAAGTGCCATATGAGTCGAGAAAGATAAAAGACGCAGACTTTGATAGAGTTAAAGGGGTTAAACAATTTACATATATATATATGATTTTTTTCTTTTTCCCTTTTTCAAAAACACAATATATCAAATATATTAAGTACTGAAGAGAGATATGTTGAAAAAAAAAAAAATTAAAAAAAATGGGGAGACTTGCACGAATGGAGTGATAGAGAGAGGTAGGTGGTAGAGAAAGTACAAATGTAAAATCAAAATCTATTTGTATCGTGAATATATTTCTGAGTGTGCAGAAATATTTTTTCGTTGTCTGCTTTGGATAATTCATGACTGCCATGTAGAATAAGCTGTAGGTCCAGTGGGATGAAATCATTTAACTCACGGTACCACTTTATTCTCTGATCTATGTACTTGTTGCAAATAAAAAAGAAGTGAAATGCATTTTCAATAGAATGTCCACAATGACAAAGTTGAAAATCAATTAAGTTAGCATGAAATAAGTCGTCGTTTAGAGTACTTGAATTAGTTCTTAATCTAGCATGCAAAATATTAGATTTTCTGTCACCAAACAAATAATAAGAGGGGATATTTATGTCATTAAGCTTACGAAGAGAGTTTTTAAAAGCTGGGGCTGACCTACTCTGTCTTATGCCAGGGTCTAAATTATTCCAAAGTCGAATAGTAGACGGGAAAAAAGAACTATTAGAAAGTTGAAGTCTGAAGTTAGGTAAGGAGTAATGGTTTGCATTACGGAGGTTATATTCTACATTTTGTGACACTAAAGGAGGTAGTAAAGCTGAAAGATAATTCGGCGTGAGGTTAGCTTGAATTTTGAAAAAAAGTTGTAGTTTTCTGTTCTTTCTTCTATTTACTAGTGGTTCGAGTCCACTTTCTGAATATAATGAAACCCTACTTGCATAAGATGGTAAACCTGTTATAATACGGATAGACTCTAACTGTAGTTTTTCTGGATTGTCTGCGTCACCGAGGGTACATCCGTCCCAAACTTCACAACAATATTCTAGTAAAGGAAGAATATATGCTCTGTAAATTTTGTCTAAAGTTCGTCTATTTAACAAATACTTCAGTTTTCGTAAAACACTTACCTGTTTTGACACATTTTTACAAATATTTTCTATATGCATACTCCATTTACAATTTTCACTTAATACTACTCCAAGGTGCTTATGATTTTCTACAAAGTCTACATTTACATTATTAAACTTAATTTCAATTGCATATTCAAGTTCAAAGTTGGAAACAAGTAATGCCTCTGTTTTAGAAGGGTTGAAATTTACTAACCACTTACTAGCCCAGTGTTTAATTTTATCTAAATCGTTATTTATTTTTCTTTCAATAGTTTGAGGAGATGTATCACAGTATAATAAGGAGGTATCATCTGCGAATAATTTACAAAGACTTTCCAGGTTATCAGCTATGTCATTAATATATAGAATGAATAAAAGAGGGCCTAATACAGAACCTTGAGGAACTCCGGCATTGGTAGATTTAACCAAAGACTTCGTATTTCCCACAAAGACTTGTTGTTGTCTATCACTTATATAATTTTTGAACCACGCTAACAATTTTCCGGAAATGCCATAATTTGCTAGTTTAACTTCCAATCCCCTGTGCCATACACGGTCGAACGCCTTTGAAATATCACAAAAAACTATACATGAAGGAAGTTTTTTTTCTAAGTTTTCGCATAAAGTGTGATATAATTCAATCATTTGATGTACTGTCGAATGACCTGGCTGGAAACCAGACTGATATTTATATATTAATGAATGATCTAATAAATAGTTGTGCAAATATTTCACTACCAATCTTTCAAAAACTTTACCAACAGTGCTTAATAGTGAAATAGGTCTATAATTTGAAACTACCAGTTTATCCCCCTTTTTGAATATAGGCATTACTAATGCTTTTTTCCATTGTTTGGGAAAGATACCAGTTTCTAAAGAAGATCTAAAGATAAGAAAAAGAGGAAGAGCTACTGATAGTGCTGTGTTTTTTAACATATGATGACTTATGGTATCAATACCTACAGCTTTACTAATATTTAACGATTTAAGGATGTCGATAATGTCGTTCAAATTGAAAGGTATGTCAGATAGAGTAGCGTCCGTCCTAAGTTGTACAACAGGCACGTCGGTATTGGAATCGTCGATAGTAGAAATGGAAGCAAAGTAATCATTTAAAGTGTTAGCTTTACCGTCTTCTGTAATTTCGATTTGACCAAATTCATTTCTGAGAGGAGGTATAATGTTGGCAGTATCAGTTGTTTTAATTAGCCTGCGGAAAATTTTCCAAAAAATTTTAGGGTTCGAAACGGAGTATTGATCAAGAATGCCATTTATGTCCGCATAAAACCTTTCTTTAGTGCTTTTCTTAAGATTATTCACATGATTACGTTGTTTCCGAAAGTTAGTGAGGTTAGCGGAGGTTCGATTTGATTTGAAAAATTTTAAAAGTCTGTCTCTTTTTCTAATTTCACGTCTTAAATTAGCGTTAAACCAAGGTTTGTCATTTGGTCGTACTGTCACTATTTTTGTCGGTATACACTCCCCAGCTATATCTAAAAATCTTGATGTAAAAATATCACACATGTCATCTGGGGAGTGTGTCATTGAAAAAAGATCTTGCCAGTCAGTTTCGTCTAATCTATCACTAAAAAGTCCGTAATTTGCGTCACTATAACATATCACTTTTCTCTTGTAAATCTTAACAATAGCAGTGTCAACAGTCAATTCTACACACGTGGCTTGGTGGTCAGAGATGTCGTTATCAATGTCGATTACGTCGGCTAAACTGAAGGTACACGTGTCGGAAAGCAGTATAGGGTCAATGAGTGTAGAGCACGTCCGTCCAATGCGTGTCGGTTTGTTTATAACGTTTGTCAAGTGAAAGGAGTTAATAATGTCATGGATTGTATGTGTGTTTTCAACAACTAAGAGATCAACATTAATGTCGCCTACTACTACTACATGTGGAGTTTCTTGTATGGCAGTTTCTAATGACAGTTTAAAATGATTCCAAAAGGAGTGTGTTGTGTTTGGAGGTCTGTATAATGTGCATAAGAGGAATTTCTTATCTGGAAACTGGATCTCTGTCCAAACAACTTCACCCACCTGAAATTCTAAATCAGCTCTACGACGGGAGCACAGGAGACTGGAAGTGTAAACAGTTATCCCCCCTCCCGGAGTTCCTCGATCTTTACGGTAAAGTTCATAAGCACCCAGGAGTATATCACAGTCAGCTATTGATGGATCAATGTGAGTCTCAGTGACACAGACAATATCATAATCAGAAGAAACGTTTTCTAAAAACGACATCTTATTTCTCAGACTACGTATATTTAAATGAAAGATAGATAGATCGTTGTTATGATTGAGGGGGCCGGGGTTAGGATGAACGTCGTTACAGGAAAGGAGGAGAAGCTGCAGCATAAAGAGGAAGTTAGAGTTATTAACGATACAAGATAAGATAAAATGAGTGATAAAAGCAATGTTTCTTAAAATGGACATCACACTGGACCTGTAACACGTGAATAATTTTAAAAAATGTATGTAAAATAAAAACTGTTGAGATATTAATGTAGAGTGTGTACGATGGTAGAAACAGCCGATCGCCGCCCTATACTGAGTTAAATCACTACCCATGATCATCAATAATTAGTACATGACGTATAGGGCTACAGTCGGGTGTGTATACCATAATACATTTGTAAATGTCAACAACTGGACACTCGGACAAGAAGACAGTTCTATTATAGAAGTACGGACATAATGGGTGAAGGGTAATGACAGTGAATAAACAAAAAATGTGAAAGGTAAGAAAGGTGAATACAGAAAGAGGATAAAATGAAGGAAAGATAAATATACCAAATAGGAACAGAATGACTAAGATTTCATCAAACATGGGAAAAGAACCACATTTGGATGATTGGCAGGCTAGTGGGATATTGCAGTAATTAAGAAGCATAGGAATGATTTATATACAAGTCAACTATTTAATATACAATCGAAAACCACGGCAACATTTATATGATCGTACCGGTATACGTATGCATAGAAATACGAAATTAAACTCAACAACAAATTAGACATTCCTTGAATATCACACAACGTATCATTGAAAAGTTATCACATAAAATAACTTGTATTCAATATGAAAATGATAATAACAATAAGACGGAACACTCGCAGAATTGTTCTACATGTATATAGAACAAGCGAATTTAGACTGTATGTTTTTTTTTACCAATAGTTATATGATCTCGTGTATTTAATGAACGAAATAAAAGGAAACTTATGAAGCGCTTATGTTGTTATTGCGCCTTACGATACAACTTTGCCATTTAACAATGTATTGGTAGGCACTATTATCGCTGGACAGATTTGTGATAGTATTCAAACGTTGATGTAACACTCAAAGTCATCTACATTATAGATTTGCACGTAACTATATCTATACACAAAACTGGTTACTCATTGTCACATGACATTTGTATCGTGAAACGCACGTGAAGACACCTGGTAGGACACAAGTCACGCTAGCTAACAACAACACGTAATAGGCGTGCATGTACTCGTCATTGGTAAGTGTGTAATGAAAATGTGTCAACACAGACACACACAACTCTCCGTTTACTCATATGATCATATCATGTCCACAAAAACATTCAATAGTTTTCTAATTTCATGCCCCATATCTCAAGTATGTACAAACTATATACATCGGGGCAGTGTAACACGAATGACGAACAAGCAATTTTTGTACATTTGCTAAAAAAAATAAAAGAGAAAAACAGGTTTCCTAAAGATCATGATATATCTATGACAAGATGTTAATCAACACTATTGGTGATCATAAGTACTGATCTTTACTCACAGATCATGATGTATTAATTATCAAATGTTTATCATTTAGCTTCCAAACCATGATATACTGTGTATACTAATGGACATAATTAAGGTAATTAAAATAACTAAAGTAGCTATAAACCAAAAAAGAAAGTAAATAGAACTTTGTTTTGTTTTTTAATTACCAACTAGAACTTAAGTTATTATTCAGATATCGGGATTTTTAATATACAAATGAATTGTTGTATTGCTGTATAAAGCGATATGATATACAGGTTCATAAATTGTGTATACAACTCGTTGGAGGAATTCAGTTAGTATCCTGATTTCGGCGTTGTGGAGGCAGGTGAGCTAGAAGGTCATTGGGTGATTTGATGATAATTTTATTTGGATTTCCATAAAGTTTTAAGAAGATTCTCCCGTCATTGGTCCAGAAAGATTCAAGTTTACCTTGAGATTTGGCTACAGACAGCTCTTTAATAATACCCTGACGGTATCTCGTAAGATCCTCGGTGATGAACACTCTATACGGATTGTCTTTCAGGGCTTTTTTAGCGCGGTAAATAGAGTTTTTAACTTTCCAGTTCCGAAATCTACAGATGACTTGGTACTTGCCATTTATAGGTTTACCTATGATGTGAGACCTAAAAATGTCATCATCAGCTATATCTAAGTTCATTTGTCTGCAGATCGCTACAATTTTAGGGTCAGAGTTTGTGGACTCACCACTGGTCATCTTTACATTATGAAATCGGAGGGAGTTTCGCCTCCCATATTGCTCAAGTTCTTCTAAGCCACTTTCAAGTGATTCGACCTTTCCTTGAAGTGTATGACACTGGATGGAGAGTTCATTATTTTCCTTCTTCAAACTTATGATTTGGGTAGACTGCTCATTTAATTGAGTTTGATGGGCACTGATGGTCTGTTTAAGAGGTTCGGTAATTTCCTCGAGAGTTTCGGATATGATATCTTTGAACATGCCTTTAATGGGGGTAGCAAGGCTTTGACCCAAACAGGAGCAACTGACGAGGCAAAGGCAGGGTTGGAAACGGTACTGTGGATGAGTGAATTAAAGTCTACAACCTTACCTTTGCCAACTTCAAGTTTCAAAGATGGCGTCTCGTCTACAGTTATACTATCCATGGAATTTAGTCAAAGGCCTTGGACAGATACACCCATACCCACTCATGAAAGCTAACAAGAAAGGGCTTGAACATTCAATTAGCTGGACATGAATTATTCTTTCAAAGATTTTTGACATAGATGGTAAAATTTCATTTTCTATAGGGTCAAATACAGTTTCATAAAAAACAGATAAAACTTTTTTCAGGACATCAGGAATCGAAAAACAGAAGCACAATGATTAAAAAGTGACGTTATTAAAAGTGTGCAAAAGCATCTGTATCGGCTATTAAAATCGTAGATGAGATTCCATCGACATATGTGGATTTTGTTACTTGAAGTCCTGAAAAAAGTTTCTTAATATCCTTCCCCTCCACTCTTTGAAAAGTAAAAATATCTCTCTCATTGTCTTGGCGGGTATCTTTGTATTTTTACAACAGTCGGGTGGTGTTTAAAACCAGTCACACCATCTAGATCTTTATTAACATCATCAGCAACACTTGTGGTGTGTTTTAGATATGTATAGATTATGTGTTGTGACATGGAAATTTTCAATTTTTAAATCTGTACTAAATTTGTTTATACACTCTTATATCTATGATAAGATTTTTAATACTAGTAGCCGAAATGTTCCTGTCGATTTGATCCGGTACACTGTATCGTATGTTTAACTACATGTAGTAATTGGTCTGGAGAAAGTGACACAGTGTATGAACTTTAATATCACGATTAAAATTCACTACTAGGTATGATGAATTAAAGTATATTCACATGTTTGAATTAATATACGTACATCTATCTCTTGGTAAACAATATTGCTTCAGTGCAAATGTACTCATACAATGAAAATTTATGAACCAATTAACAAAATACAATTCATTGTAACAAGTTTAAAAATTATTTTTCAGGACGGACCCATAACTCTTAATGGGAAAAAACAACACCATAGATCTATTAAAGTAAAACAACGTCGTTTACAAAAAATCTGTCACTTACGCATATTCGTCATTCGCAATGACATCTTGAAAACAAATTTTTTTAAGTCTTATATGTGAACAATTTTCACTACAATACCCAATACATGTAATTCATTTGTTTATTTCTCCTGAGAAATTTCTGAACGATGCAGTTAATCCAGTCATTAGACACGAACAATTATATCTTATCAACCTGTTACTATTTCTGATCTGTAATTATCTCGTTTGTCTCCAGGTCAAGTCTCGCGAGATTCGCAAGACGGTTCACGATTTACAAAGCAGCGATCAGACTGTAGCAATAAATTTTTTCTATGTCTTTTGGGAATAACAACATTTGATTCCAATTGACCACGTGATCAAGCGTATGATTAACAACTGAAGTTAAATTTGGTTTTATGGAATTCTTTCGATTCATGCGTAATAAAGACGTGCTTACGATTGTTAAGAAATAATAAACCATCGTGTCTATGTTCGTATACGTGTTGTCTGGGTACATAACCAAGACGCAGAGCTCATCCAAAATAAAAATCTAGCAGTGTGAATATCTTTGTCCAAACGAGCTTTATAGAAACGTTCAGTTTAACACGAGGGTAAGATTTTCAAAATGTTTTGTTTTTGCAAAACTTTTTTTCAATAGGAACTGAAAGTATCTAACTGAAAACATTGTTGTAAACAATTTGTGATATTTAGCCCTATATCCTCTCGTGCCATACAATATGTGTAGGCGGCGACAGATACAAGTTGTTTGCTAGACATGTAAATGTATTACGCACAGACGAAAACTGTTGAACAATCATTCATATCACCTCTCGGGTTAGACAATTAAGACTGTCACACTAGAATGGAGATGTCAAATCTTCAAAGAAGGGAATAGCTATATATTAGGATATATAAAAACAGTATTTACCGAGGCATTGTACAAAAGACACGCAAGGTATCAGTAATTTTAAGATATAGGTCTTCATCAAAGTAGGCGACCAAAAACTCCAAAAAGTGGTGGGTGGGGGCAAGGACCTGTAATTAAAGAAATGTCATGCCTTTCCGTATGGATTTCAAAAGAAAAATTCTGAACAGTGTCGCTATTCAAATGAAATAAAACCTGACAAGCAGATTAAGACAAAGCTCGATGGCTGAAAAGGCCACTAACAGTGTATACCACCTGCAATTTCAAAGTATTGTACAAAAGATGCAAAAGTGTTCATTATAAGAGGCGACCAAAAACTAGAAAATGGTCGAAAGAAATAACTGATACAAAATTGTTCCAACATCATAATCTAGGATTTTTCATTTGCTCTTTTCTATCTATAGTGTAATTTGGTCTGTCTATAGACCCAAACGAGTTTAGGAACTCGGTCGGCCAAGTGAAATGACTTCATTTCAATCTTCAAAGAGTGGATATGCAGGGATAAGGTTCCGCCGTTAGATGTGGTTCACGGCTAGTCAGTTGATGGTTGGTAGGGTGGTTGCCATGCCACTAGATCTAATTCTAGAACTAATGATAGTACATGCATATATTAAAAAGTGGAGTAAAATGCATTACTTTATAACTCTAAATTTTACATAGAACCCAAACACAATAACAAAACACATAATTACTGTTTATCGGTACTATTCTTTTGTAGACGATATAGAACAAATGGCATTGTACATATTAACTGAGCAAGGAAACCCTAAGGAGTGATTTAGGAGAAACATTAGCTGGCCTCTTATCGGAACAGGGCAGGACGCAAACAGGAAAACAATCAACGCTCTTGCTGTATTAAGCTTTGTATAATGTTGATGAATCCTTACGGGAAAAAGATCTATAATCCAACTTGGTCTTCACAACACATCAATTCTGTAAAATGAACTGTTAAGTAGTGACCAATTTGACATATTAATTAGGTGAACACCAGAGGAGTTATAAACGTATAGTAGGATAAGAGGATGTATTTAAATACAGCTCCGCAACCGGATTTATAGACCATGTCATACCCTACACACAACCTCACAGCACGTTAGTCTAGATATTTGAAGAAAAAAAACCCATTCACAACACTAACCACGCCCCATGCGCCTTGAAGTTGGTATTTGGCAATATTTTCACGGCGCACTTTCACTGACTTTTACATGTGTGCACCGTCCCTTCAAGATCCTAAGTCTCATGACAACTAACAGTTAGCCTGCATAGTTCGAATTTAACCTCGGTATCGAAAGACATAACAAACAACCAGAATGTTGATAAATTAATTTTAACGAATCCCTACCAAGAATGGGGCGTAATACGACCCGTAGTTGCCATTAATCAAAATACACTACCACATCAGCAAGGTTCAGTATACACACAATACGCCATCTGTTAAGGTACACAGACAAAACTTCCATTTTTTCTCTCAGTCTGTGTTTATATTTCGGTAGCTACGCCAACAGCTATCTGTCTGACGTAATGATTTTACAAGGTGCACATTACCTTGTACACATCGCTACTATGACGGCGATAATTTTGTGTATATTGCAGCGCATATAAATATCCATAGGATGCAATTGTAAGTAATGCCATTAATATTGGTCTAGATAAAGTGGCGGACTCTTTGAAATCGTCAGCGGTATGTTTAAGAAATAAACGGACGAACGACCAATTGCAGCTCATAAAATACATACGTCATTTTGATTTAGAAAATCCGTTTAAATTTCCATTCATTTAGTCACTGTTAAAACATGCGCAGTGATGTCTGATTATTGCACTTTTGAAAACCAAAAATAATCAACTTTCTTTACTTTTAGGAAGTTTATTTTGAGAAATTACATTGTAGCTGATTTCAGCCACGTCGAACTGCCGCATTGGCACCTCCGCCAAGTGAAGAGTGACACTGCGACAGTGAACCATGCGAAGACTGACAATGCTTCTTGCAATTTTTATGTCCCACGGTTGCGTAATTTTGTCGCATGACGCGATGTCGTTCTTTGCATGGCGTGCAGTTGCTCTGTTGCTCTTCGCATGCCACACTATCGTTTTTAACATGGCGCATTGTTGCTCTTCGCATGGCGCACTGTCGCATTGGCACCCCTTCAAAGGAAGATCGACAGGGCCGATATCAGCCACAATAGAAGTAATCGTGAATGTACCCCACACGTATGTTCAATGAGTAAGAGGTCGGATTATAGAGAGTGATAATGGAAACTCTTCGTACATGTAACACGCATCCGTCACAATCATTGTCATATACACGTCTAAAACGGACTCAGGGGATCGATGTCGTTCTTTTTCTTTATGCATTTGCAATTAGACGATTTACAAATACCATTCTATGTTAGAAAGATCATAAGCAGCTTGGAATTTTTAGCGTTCAGCACTCGATATTGTGTCAGTTGCCATTCTCAAAATACGAAAAAAAGACAGAATGATAAAAAAGTAGCTTTGCTCAGCAATGTCATCTAAATGAATTATCGTATTTATCTTTTTTGAATCACGAGATGATTTTGATCTTCCCTTGAATTGTCAGTCAATAAAACTTAGGACTTACCTGTCTGGGTCTAGAATCTACAGATACCATCTTTTATCATATCTAAATTCCCCTCAATACGCATTATTTTATTTTATTTTTTACTTATTTATTTCTTAAATTTTGCCAAAAAAAGGTGGCTCTACTTTTTAGATTTTATTATTAACAGAAATGTGAACACTTTCAAATCAAATTCTTATCGGACATTAAATGGGAAATATAACAGTTGAGTTCACTTAACTCAACTGCCATGACAGTTTTCATAGAAAGACATGAGGACATTGAACAAAACCCTTCAAAATACACAAATCCCTACGCCCGACCGTGCACCCATCCCTCCCCCAACCTCGGGAGTTTGGTAGGTACCAGGATTTCAAATATGTATCAACCCTCAAAGGTTCAATTTGATATCAGTTCGCGATGCACAACAAACTTGTTCACAATAACGATGGTAATATGATGAGAATTCCTCATCCTGATACCTTCTCTCAAAAGTTAGTTTCATGATAATGTAGTGAAACAATAGCCTATTAAGGTTGGAACTTTGCTTAAAGTACCTCCATACCTAGATGTTACACCTAGATGTGATAAGAGTCCTTCTATGTTCACTTAGCGAACATAATCTTATACACAATTAAAGTAAGGTCAGGAAAGACTACAAAAACAGAAGGTAAGCAACATCTAACCTGTAAAAAGTTACAAAGACGTAAAAATCACACACAGTTTATTTTAAAGGTTTAATTTTCCATCAACGGTTCATTGCCAAATCAACGCTTTACTTGTTTTTCATAATCTGAGACAAAACATGCGTTTCATTACCTTGTTAACATACCACTGACAACAGCAAGTTCAAATACGAAATTTCCAGAGGAAAATATTATAGAGAGCGTTTGTGATCATAATCCCTGGAGTATCTAGGATGTTCCCTGTCTTACATACGTATTATCAACATCACACACAAACTAGTTTAAGTAAAAAAAATTAAAATGTTTTAATATTTCTGAAAAAAAAAATCTATTTGTCTCAAAATTGTTCATATTTACATGTACATATACATATATATTTTTTTATCTATTGGAGAAAACATCATGTCGTTAATTGCCCATCCATTTAGAAGAAATGAAGCTCTTTAAACCAAGACGCGATCCTATACAAAATGTAACACAATCAGAAAACCATCACTTTCTGTGACGATGAAGAATATGTCGTCTATCCTTATTTAAAATCACCAGGACCTGAAATCATCGTGGCCTTACTGTTAAAGGTGAATGGAGACGGTGAACAACTCATTTCAATTAGATTTTCTGATTTGATTGTGACTGGCGGCCATAATTGTTTACAAGGGGGCACCAATAGTTGTATTCCAACACTGACGAGATCATATACAAATATACATTCTCAAATCGGTTTACATATAACATCTAGGCAAATGCATATACTATTTATGTTACACATCGCCTATCAGATCTCACTACATCGAACACTACAGAAAAACTACAGAAACATGCTTACAATCGGAATTCTACCACACATTAGTGGTGTTGGCTTAGTACTGATGTAGTTATATATCTAGCTGTCTCTTGAACAGCACTTCTGATCGACGCCTTTCCTGCGAGATATTATTTTAACCTTAACCTAGCATGAAGTACAGTACATATACATGCTTATAACCTGAGTAGTCCTCAGAGAGTACATCGTTATTTTACTTTGCACAAACCATATGTGTTAGCTGAGAGATGTCTAACGTGGGTGATGCTATCGAATGTATAACACATTGCTTTTACACCTGGGACAGACGCCGAGCGTCACCTTCCCAGACAGGTGCTATGGAGTTACATTACACCTAACACTGATAACACAAATGTCATGGATCCTTGGCGCGATCCACCGTCGTCAATACCATAGTACACTAGCAATCTGTCTATTCAAGTGACTTCAACCTCGAGAAGATATTGATTTTAACATGCAGAGAAAAGTTAAACCTATTGTATTATTTTTTTATCATTTTATTCTCTAAACGCGTATGGAATGGAATACTTTGGCAGAGAGTTTGTATTCCCTGAAAATCGTTAAAACATACACAGCAATGTCCGGTATCCTTGTGATACTTAAGGACAGGCTGTATAATTTCCATATACATAAGGTCATGTTAATATATATCTGGCGCAAATGTTTACAAACGATCAATCAATTTATGTTTGGGACTGTGCTTTCAAGTTAATGGAGAGTGAAGGTTAGGATACCTCTCTGTTTATTGCATAATTTATTCTCTGGGGAACTTATGTTATATTACAACAATTTTCCCTTTGACACTTTCCTTCCGGTTCCAGGAAACTGTCCAATTTCTTCGACCTCTAAAGAGATATAAAAGTGCTGTTTCTTTTTGTAACACTTTAACATAGGACCATAGTAAATGTATCGGGGTGGCGTACTTCCCCTCTGTGCATAACGAGGTCAATTCAAGTATTTCATTTGGTAAATCGACAATCATTACATAGCATTACAATCAAATTTTTGGCAAGATGAATTAAGAATTCCCAAGGAAAATTCCATATATGTCATACATGTATATTACAAGATGATTCTGTATATCATTTGAGTAAGATATTCGTGTGCACATTCGTGAAAACATAGTTCTATATAAACATAAAGGATGAAAGTAGCAGAAGCTTCCATCCCTTTCCATTCGCTTTCTTTGGAGATCGTTTAATGCTTCTGAGGTATTGGAACTTTGACGTCAGAAATGAAATATTTGGAACCTAAAGCCTATAACATCGCCGCTGGGTATTATAACACGAGAATTATACGGTACAATATGTTATTTAATAGGCGTTATGGCAATGATAATAGTCTAGTTATGTGATAAATATGCGCATATTTATGATGCTTTAATAAAAAAATTAATAAGATCAACGAACATTTTCCCTTTGCTATAATAGCTTTCACTTCTCATGTTATTGACATTTAATAAAATCGGGAGTTTTTTTGGGTTTAATTCTCAAGACCCTTATATAGTACCGAAGCGATCCATTGTCAAGGATACGGATACTGCCGAAGGTATTTGTCAAAGGGGAAAAAGCAGGAACTACGTTAAATCGATATCGCTTGATGCATCTACTATCCATTTGATGTATTTAAAAGAAATGCATTAATGAATCTGGAGCTTGGGAATAATAGGTCACGAGATATCAACTCGGCATTACTGATGCTCTGTCAAAACGATCCTCAGTCGAACCATTTTACTGTCTGTATGGAGAGTTCCCTTCGTGTATGAGATGATGTCAATTTTTCTATTTGAGGATGTTTTTCAGTGAATGGGAGAATACCAATTCAGCAATCCACACTCTCAATGTGAATGTGTCTTCTGTGTATGAGAGAATACCAACTCAAGTATCCCCCTTTCATTATGTTTCCTCTGTGTATGAGAGAATGATAATTCAACTATGCCCCCTGTATTGTATGAGGGAATGCCGAGTCAACAATCCCTTCTCTTAATACGAGTGCATTTTTCTGTGTATGAGTGAATACCAACCCAACTATCCCCACTCCCACTATGAGAGAATGCCAAGTCAACTATCCCCCATCTCAATATGAGAGTTTCTTCCGTGTAGGAGAGAATGCCAAGTCAACTACCCCCCATCTCAATATGAGAGTTTCTTCCGTGTATGAGAGAATGCCAAGTCAACTATCCCCCATCTCAATATGAGAGTTTCTTCCGTGTATGAGAGAATGCCGAGTCAACGACCACCCTCTCAATATGAGAGTTTCTTCCGTGTATGAGAGAATGCCAAGTCAACTATCACCCTCTCAATATGAGAGTTTCTTCCGTGTATGAGAGAATGCCGAGTCAACGATCACCCTCTCAATATGAGAGTTTCTTCCGTGTATGAGAGAATGCCGAGTCAACGATCACCCTCTCAATATGAGAGTTTCTTCCGTGTATGAGAAAATCCCAAGTCAACTACCCCCATCTCAATATGAGAGTTTCTTCTGTGTATGAGAGAATGCCAAGTCAACTCATCCCATCTCAATATGAGAGTTTCTTCTGTGTATGAGAGAATGCCAAGTCAACTCATCCCATCTCAATATGAGAGTTTCTTCTGTGTATGAGAGAATGCCAAGTCAACTATCCCCACCCTCAATATGAGGGTTTCTTTCGTGTATGAGAGAATGCCAACTAGGCCATATCCACTCTATGTATGAAAGATTTCCTCTGTGCATGATATGTCAATTAATCCATGAGCACTCTCGGTTTGAAAAAAAAAATCCGTTTTATAAGAGGATGTCAATCTAACTATTTATACAGTCGCTGTAAAAGCGGTTTCCTATACATATTTTATATTGAAATTTTCACATTCTCACTAACGGTATAATGAATATTTTTTCATGTATCAGACGTACGTTTACGTCGTATAAATCCTAGGATACTTCACATGTTTTCTCCCCTGCACGATATTATAAAGACTAGCACTAGCGCAAATAACTTGAATACCTCAAATTTGGTACACATGAGCCAATGTTTATAAAGGTTAGAAATCTTGTCAAATAACACCTAAATACTTTGAAAATTTAACATGTTCACCTTACCATAAGATATAAATTGTCTATAGTTTTAACTTGAAAATCACGTCCATGTTAATTTAAATTTGAATGGACATGACAAATGATGTTCAATACATCTACTTTAAACTTTTCGCATGACAACAATGTATCAAACAGAACCTAATAAAAATGTCAAAAAATGAAGACTCTGTGAATTCAATCATTGCCATAACACGTTTGCATTCCAAACAACAGTTCCATTTTAAATATTTGCATATTTTGCCAAATGCTTGTGTTAAAGCTTGGCGTGAAAACCTAGATTTAGAGTGTGGCATTCGCGTTAATATAGAAATAATTCTTTGACTGAAAACAGGTACTGCATATGCAGTGGGTCGATGGGTGAAACTTATAACTTCGCTTCTGTTTTTTTGCTTCATTTAACTGTTCATTTGGCCATTTCTTACCATCATATAGAGAAGATGCTGTGATTGACGGGTATGGAGTCTAACCTGGTCGTTTACCGGCCCTAGTGGGATGAGATGCAATAAAGTAATTACAAGTTTGTTTTTTAAGCCAGGGAGTGTTATAGTTATAAACCATCTTAATGTTAGTCTCGTTCAACCAGACGCTTGATCAGTACGCATCTGTGTAGTGTAGCATGTGGAGTGTGAAAAAGTCTGGCTGAACAGGACTATCTCAATGTAAACTTGCAAACGGAATCAATTTGCACAAAACAGAGCTAAAAGGTTATGATTGACTAGGCCTATTTATTTTAAGGGAAAATTTGCTGTTGTAAAGATGCAAACAACAATATATAACATATAAACAGTATAGCCATATATATATACAGTGTATCATATGTCTTTCCGATATCCTTTGTTATCAACATGTTAAAATCCACCATGATATGCATTGTATCATATTTCTTTCCTGTAGACCAAGAGAAATGAGACATGGTATTTATTAGATTTACAAAGTAATGATAGATGATCATTGCAGACGGGAAAGCAAGGAACTCAAGAATCATATGATGTTAATAACAAAGGGATTGCTATAAATATGTGATGTGAGCACAAGAACCATTTCCGATATGCACGCCATTGTCAATAATAAAAGTATACACAAATAAACATAGTCTTTTTTATCGTGAAACAATGTACATGTACTTTATTAACCCCGCGAGAGCTAAACATGACATTTACAATTTCCAATTAATGATAATATTTATATAGTGACAGAAGATCTAAAATACAGCATATTATAAATATAAAAGCCGTCATTTATAAAGTGTTACGGTACAATAGCAAAAACATCTGATATATTTTTTGAAAATTGTCGCTAAAATTAAAATTGAAAATTGTCGCTAAATTAAAGCTGTAAACAACGTGTGCATTATACATTGTACTATCATACTATGTTGATGTCTAAAGTAGACACAAATACAGGGAAACGAATACATATACAACTCCTACACACTCTGCCATTCTCCAACGTGTTAAGACTGATCTATACAACTCCTACACACTCTCTGCCATTCTCCGACGTCTTAAGACTGATATACATGTATACAACTCCTACACACTCTCTGCCATTCTCCGACGTCTTAAGACTATACAACTCGTACACACTCTCTGCCATTCTCCGACGTCTTAAGACTGATATACATGTATACAACTCCTACACACTCTCTGCCATTCTCCGACGTCTTAAGACTATACAACTCCTACATACTCTCTGCCATTCTCCGATGTATTAAGACTGATATACATGTATACAACTCCTACACACTCTCTGCCATTCTCCGACGTCTTAAGACTGATATATACAACTCTTACACACTCTCCGTCATTACCCACCGTCTAATGACCAATCTATACAACTCTTACACACTCTCCGTCATTCCCCAACGTCTAAAGACCAATCTATACAACTCATCTATACAACTCCTTTACAATCTCCGTCATTCCATGACTTCTAAAGACAGATACGTCCAAATTTCCTACACTCTCTCCGTCATACTAAAGCCACTTCTACAGTGTTAAGATCTCCATTATGCATCCCCACTAGAAAGCTGCAGTGAAAACCTGTTACAATGTGCCTGAGACCAGTTATGGTGTGTCTGTAGGAGTGACACGAGTAACGTGACACCATACGTTACATAAGAATGTCGTACTATAATGAAGGTTTCTAATGGTACACCATGATTCAGCTCGTACTAGAAAATCTATGTATCACTAGTACAAATTGCTGGCCAATATTATTATTATTGTATCTATATATAATTAGATATGTTATCGACGTATTATCCGACCGTTAGAACATATTGTATCAGCTGCTAGGGAAACGACTTCCAGCCTATAAACGGATTATTTTCAGGCAAGTGATAGGGCCACGGGACTAGTGTGTTCAATCTGCAATCCAGGTCATATCACACAGAATAGCTCAACATTTAAGTATAGGTAAGCCACTGTACAGGTTCAGCCATAACGTTAAGATGTAAGCCACTGTACAGGTTCAGCCCAAACGTTAAGATATAAGCCATTGTACAGGTTCAGCCTAAGAGATAGTACCTATCCCTCTGCACGGGTTCAGTCCAAACGTTAGTATGAAGACCACTGTACGGGTTCAGTACGTACATGTACGTTAGTATGAAGACCACTGTACGGGTTCAGTACGTACATGTACGTTAGTATGAAGACCACTGTACGGGTTCAGTACTTACATGTAAGTTAAAATGAAGACCACTGTACGGGTTCAGTACGTACATGTACGTTAGTATGAAGACCACTGTACGGGTTCAGTACGTACATGTACGTTAGTATGAAGACCACTGTACGGGTTCAGTACTTACATGTAAGTTAAAATGAAGACCACTGTACGGGATCAGTACGTACATGTACGTTAGTATGAAGATCACTGTACGGGTTCAGTACGTACATGTACGTTAGTATGAAGATCACTGTACGGGATCAGCCCACACTTCGTAAACCACGGGCTCATCCCAAACGTTTCTATGTAAACCACTCGTCAAAACTTGGTCAGGTGAGAAACCTATCTTACATTTGTTTCTGTTTTACGTTGGTTAAATGGCACGTGTAAGTTGTGCTAGCGTGAAATATCAATACGTTAAAAACTGACCACCTACGACATTTGTTTTGAATACCATAGTAGATAAACAGGTATCCTATATAAAATCAATACGTTTTGTGACGACGCTCATTGACCGATGATTAATCTATAGACATCCATTTTGATCTTGTCATGGTAAATACAAATTATTTGACGAGGGCAGAGTTGATAATTGATGACGTTCATCGTGTAAAATGGCAAACGAGCAAACTCTTGATAATTACCTGTTTGGATGTGACGGCTCTCAGTCATGGTGTCACTTTACTCCTTTTCGGTAGCGACAATGAATAATGAATCAAATAAATACATAAAAATCTAACTGCGACGTCTGTGAAAGTGAAAATAAAGACTTAATTACTGTGGCAGTATGAATAGTGAAAACAGGAAGGAAGTAAGTCTCGGTGAGGAAATATATTCTACATTAAAACACAGCTGTGATGTCATCTGTCGATATTTAGCTGATGTCATCAATGTCTATTTAGCTGTGACGTCATCCATTGTTATATCCTTACTATATGCATTAGAATACACAGGCGGCAGCTGTAACTGTCCAATCAAAGACCTGTAGCTGTCCAATAAGTACACAAATAATGCTCTTATGGAACAGTTTAATTACAAGTAATTTATTTCACAGCCAAAGCTAAGATTTTGATGAGCACATAATTATGCTACTTATCTTGTATCAACGATAGGATGAATATTTTTGCAAAATAATTAATGTGAAAATAAATATTTATCAAATATGACATATATTTTAATTCAACATTCTTAAAATAATACCCGATATCAATGTTCCTTTAGTCGATTTCCCACGCACAATACACATTTCATTAAAAAGAAGGTTTGAATAAAAAAATACTCTTTTGACATAGAGATTATATTTAAATGAAGCAAAGCATGCTAGTGGACACAGCTTTCCTTTACTATATCATTACCATCCTCAACATATATTGAAACTGTCCAATATAAGCGCAAAGAGGGATGTGTTTTAAGTAAGATATTAACCTCAAACTGCCTATTATGTAAAATATTGTACAGTTTGTACCACCCTAGACTGTCCAATAGTTTACATAATAGACAGTTTGAGGCTTATATCCTTTACTAAGTATCTAACTGAAGAGACAGCGTATGTTGGGGCAGACGAGAAACGGACAACCAGAAACAAGCAGATATCACTTTGATGGAAATCGTAATTCGAAATCGTTAAGACGAGTGAAAAGTGACATCCAGATTTACACGCAGAACCTTTAAAACTACCATGACAATACGGCCAGGCGTTGAACGCATTCTTTTGGCCAATACTGTAGCTTCTATTGGGTCAATTTTCAGACAATCCCTATATTTCGTGCTGAGTAATTTTTTTCGGACAATCCCTATATGTGTAGTAAATTCAATTTGCTAATCCTTATATTTTCTTAATTTGTGCCCAATTTCAATTTTCCCCCTGAATTCCTATTTTGCCAATGCCTATACATATATGTACTACGGGATTTCTTTAAATCCAATCAATATGTGCTTTCGTATTCCTCTGTATAAAATTTGTATATGTTCTGTGTGTGAATTGTTTTGTGTCAAATCCCGCTGTGTTTCGTTTTAGACTTACTACTATCCTTCTTGTTTTGTAGTTTCCCGATATGATACAGCGGCTTTTCTAAATATCCATCACTGATGATACGTTCACTAGAAGTTTATCGCGATGTACCTTGTGCACTTCTTAATTGACTGATTTCGTACTGGAAGTGGTTCTATGCATAATTGATACAAGTTGATGACTAGGCCGGAACGTCATATTTTAGAGTTGTATAGATTAAGCTAATAAACGGAGCCAGTTAGACTGACAAATGTCGTAGGTACGGGATGAGGCCAGAGTACAATCGATAGCAAGTAGGGTTCCTATCAATCGAACACACACATTCAGAGGGAGCGCGAGGTATCTGTTCAAATACTGGTGCTGAAATGGTAAATCACCACACAGCTATATACGACACAGATTGTTTTAATGGCCGTGGCAATCGGAAAGAAGATCCTCTGAAGGCATCCGTCCAGATGTCTTCATGAAGGCATTTATATAAGTCTTTATACACGAGATGACAACATGTGACAATTGGCGTCATTAATTCTAATAAAATATGGCAATGCCGCTGTGGTGATAATTGACAGCAAAAGTATTAGGGCAATTCGAAATAATCAAATCTTGGTTAAAAAGTCTGAGAAGACAATTATCTTCAACGGTACTTACCATATCAGTGAAATTAACAAGATATCGCAGTTGAATACAACAAACAATCTTCGATGTCTATATAGAGGAGTATTGCTAGAAATCGTATTCACTTCAGCGGTATTTTGATATTGAGTGTAGAATGGGTAATACTACCCGACTTTTCAAACATATTTGAATATCGAGGCTAACAATACGTATTAAGGCTTATTGGGGTATTGATAGTTTGGCTTAACCTTGGCAGGACTATTATAATCGTTCATCCATTTTGAGGTGAGATAGAGGTATCTGAATCCGAGGAGGGAAATCCCCCTTTCTCATCCCATAAAGGAGTTAATAATTGTTTTTCTCTTACCCCGTTTTCCAATCGTAGTGTGAACCACATCCAAACATTTGTAACCAACAACATGTGGACGGCGGATGACTATTGTGATAAGGTTGCAGCATCTTGCGATGTTGGTTTCATTCAAAATGTAGTTCCGATAAGATTGTCAAAAAGAACACCTAACACTCAGTTAAATCTAATAATAAATACTTATCTTAGTTTCTATTGTGAGTGAAGTAGACGAACATGTACAATTGTATATGTGACCCCGTAAAAGCAGTTCCGGGTCAGGTAAGTCAATGACGTCGCCCCATTGGGAATAAGAGCATGTTCAAAGAGCAAGTGTAGTTTGTCTTTTCCCTGGGGTGACATAAGGAAATATTTTCCAGGTAAAACTGCGCATATCCCTGTCCAAGGTAAGAGAATAATAAAATCTAGCATGAGTCTATTCCATGGACAGGGATATCTCAACCCGAGTGTAAGAGTTTGGCCAGTCAGCAAGAGTCTTGCCGAGTGCTGGCCAGCCAGACTCTTACAATGCTCTTACAATGCTCCTTGAAATGTGCGTCAAAATTGTTGACGTAATAATTTACGACATGGCCACAGAACGTAAAATGACGACGTTACGTTATTGTGAGCAGCGTCATATACCACCTGTGTGAGATCTATTTATATTTTAGCCTTGCTACCGCGGGGTAACCCTGTGAAGTAATTTAACTTCTTCATGGTTATCAATATTACATGCCAAGGTGCCTTAAGTTCTCAAGCTTATTGACATTTTGATGGAAGAATGGCTAGCGAGCCTGTTCTATTATCAACGGACTTTATGGCATTATGTTCACAATGACCCTAGTTTGTTTTTTTACAGAAAGGTTGTCATTATTATTCTTGATTTGCATTACTTGGCTTTTTTTTTTAAGTTTCTCTCTTTCATGAATATTTATTTCGCTGGAATTTCCCCCCTCGTATCGGCTGACAGAGAATAAATCTTTGTTAACATGTCGTATTCTCCAGTATTGTTGACACATTAATGATACTTTTGGCGGGAGATCTTTAGCATTTGATCAGCTTATACGGTATGTCGTCGTCTGGTTAACTACTAAACCCGTCAACACTGTAATGCGAACCAGACATAGCAATGGTTTGTATCTGCCCACAAAACAATGGCGATTACAATGATAGTAACATGACAATAATAACACCTCGATATATACACTACTGTTATCGCCATAAATCATTAACGTTTTTTTTAAGTTTGTAATTTGATTTTTAGTTTCGTTTGTTAGTTGTTCCCTTTTTGTATTTGTTTTCAAATGAAGGTTTATAAAAATGTTCCCATAAAGAAACACTTTATAATCCTTTAGTGTAGAGTATTATAAATAATTTCAAAATCCATGAAAATGTTACAGACAATGGACATATGAATGATAAATATAAACACACTTTAAAATAGAATGATAATAACAAGGTTGATAAAAACAAGATCACCGACGTTTTGACTAAAATGTAATTCAAACTCGAAAATCGATACGAGGGCAATTCAGAAGCTCTAGAAAAATGCATTTGTCAGGTAAATCTCGATCAAATCCTGAAAATGTTATGTTCTCCAAACGATATCAAGCAGATATAGTAACGGCACCGACCGTGCCTAACTTCATATAAAGATAAAAAAAAATACCACAAAGGGATCATGGGAATGACCCTGGATGTTTTCAATGTCTGTTTCATTCTACATCTCTTCAAATTCCCTTTTACCATCAACATCCGATATTTGTATATAATACAAACTATTAGTTTGAAAAATATATAAAAAAAATATACGACCATTAAGATTTATCTTGATAAATGGCATATGTACAAGGATGAAAAAATGCCTTTATAGGGAATTGCGATCTCGAATGCTTCCATATGTCAAAAAAGAAAATTTACATCATACAAGACATTTAACGTTTAGAGGTAGGGAACTGGCACCAGCAGTACAGCATAACCTCAAGGTTACCAATAACTGGTGGAATGTCTAACATCGCTCGGTAAGATCTATAACGGGTTGATAGATGATCGATTACAATACAAACCTCTCACTAAGGAGGAACTGGACTCTTGTAAAAAAAAACGGTCGGACCTTCACACATGCGCATGTGGGTTAATGTTGCGTCCCGTTTTGTTGCTCATTAGTGTATTCATGTAAAATATACATTGTTGTACATTGTTGCAACTTGTACATTCCAATGACGTCACATTGTTTACAGATCCCGCGTTGTGTCTGCACTGCCTGAAACGAAGGCTTCATTGTGTGTTTTTTAGTGTTTTTGTTAGTTTTCTGATAATTCAATTGATCAGGTATGATTAAACAACCCCAATCAATATGAGGTGTGAATGTAATTTTAAGTTTAAACCGCATGTTGCGAAAAATACTTCAACTTTTACTTTGTCAGTGCATTCGTGATCGCAGCTTCGATCGGCTGTCATGGCAACGACGAGGACGGTGGTTTCATCACAGTGACGAATTTACAAACTTGCATGTGTACAGCCGAAAACTTCTAACTATACCTTATGTCTTTTTAAATCATCTATAAATAATTAATTGAATTAATTAAGATCCATTGCATTCGTTTATTAACGTTTGTTCGTTTCTATATGCCGATTTCGATACTTAAAACACTGAAGAGTTCCAATATTGGAGAATGAACATTAACACTTGCTCTATGAATCGTCCTAGAGCACCCGACTACCATAAATCAATACTTATGAAAAAGGTAAGAGCGTGAAGGTAATTGTATGAGAACAACGAAAAGTGCTGTACATTCTTATGAAAATGACAAACATCGTCAAAATTACTTAAAAAGTAGTCAATTAATCGGCACTTCTTCAATTAACACCAGTTTATAACGCCGTTATGTAACCATACTTGAATAAATAGAAGAATGTACAGCACTTTTTCTCGGTTTCTTAGCACGATGAATAAGTGTATCATATTTGTTTGTACGACAAAATACGTTGGTCGGGTGCTCTGGCCATATTTACCGACCAAGTGTTAATGTAGTCCTTCGTGCCGGTCACGTGACCACGCGAGAACACGAGGAACTACGAAAACATCCCGATAAAGACGTTGGACACCTAACATTAAAATCCGATCAAAAAAACAAACAGAACTAACCGGGAAATCATTAAATATTGAATTTATATTAAAACATGACGTTTTTTGTTCTTTTTAATTATAAATGCAACATTAACCCACATGCGTGCTGCATCAATCATTGATGCCTTCTTGAGCGTCATGAAGATAAGATGCATCTTCCTGATGAAATTTGGTTTACTGGTGAAATACACTAGATACAGGAAATCATTTAAATCAGACCTTTGTCTGGAACCCACTGCTTCCGAAACTCGACATTGGATGAGCGGGCATTCGTCAGTCTTAATAATATACAATAAATCGTATCAGCGGTTGTAATGATATCTCCTTGGTTTATAAGTGTATGGATGTACGTTGGGAGTAATGAAGTGCTGAGTAGATCGAGGTAGAATAGCTCCAATCAGAGGACACTCGTGAAAACTTAAATACGTCCTACAAAGCTTGTCGTCACGTTCCTTGAACGTCTTACTGTGGTAGTATATGATTAATATAGCGACATCACGTAATGCAATATGGCTTATGCCGTACGCATATGTAATATGAAAGTGCATATTACAATATATATATATATATATATCAGTAAAAAAATTCCATCACACACGTATGAGGCACTACGTTAACTGTAGTTTCTACCACAATAGGTCGTGTTATTCAAATCAACGTTTGATCACGTGGTTCAGTGCGTTTTGATTGGCTAACGCTTGAAGACCGCTTCACGAGGTCCCGGAAATAACAACGGATAAGAAGTTGTTCGCAGATGATTTTTTGTCATTTTTTTAAATTTGTATTTCTATCAGTGTATTGCTTTGAAATAATAAACTTGCTTAATATTTGTTTTGATTTGTGATAATTGTAACATTTCCATACACTTCCGAAATTGTCAGGTTTGCATATTAATTACATTTTTCTTTAAAGGTCATATCCTTACGCCTCTACTGAATTGTGAAAAGAAAAAAACGTTGGCACAAAACACGTCATTTTATCCTCAAAATAACTTTTCTGTTGTGGCATAAACAGGTCGCACAAACACGTTATTATTGTGCATGGCATTCATTCGCTTTCTGTAGTTTTGATCACCACACAGTAATTATAACATGCAATCGTTGTACCACCTTCTTTAATCACTAGGGTTAATAGATTTGTGACATGAATAATGTTCTTTTTGATAATGAGACCTAACTACATAGCGGGTGTCGTCATTAAAGCAAAATAAGCTATCACTCTCGGAACACATGTTATTGAAGTCTTTGTACATACACATATATTTACAATTGTCACTCTTTCAATATCGATAAACCTATTCAATAGTGAGCAAGTCTGTTTATTTCTCAATACAGTTGGCCGCGTATGAATATATGTAAATATATAGAAGAAGAAGAAGAAGAAGAAGAAGAAGAAGAAGAAGAAGAAGAAGAAGACGCCATTCCTCATTTTAATATTAATTTCATATACTTTATGTCATAAATACTAAGACAGATGTGAAATTGTTGCAATAAGTAAAGTATTACGTTTTGATGTGAATGAAGAATATTGAAATGCAGGAACTGCTTTCTTCTGTTTTTAAAAGTTGTTGGAGAAAGTGGTCGGTTTTAACAGCTTTCGCAAATGGCTGTTATACATGGACAAAGTTGACGTCAAAATAATTATAAACGTTGACCACACAAGGTAAATGTGTAAACCTTACGTCTTAAATGCTGTTATTGGTAAAAGGAGATTCGTGTATCATAAATTTAAGTATTAACTTTTTTATTTGGTTTAGCTAATGATCTCATAAATCCGATGAAGCACGAGGTAAAGTGTTCGTAAATACAACGCTTTGTGTTTACGCAATTAACCGCGTACTCAGTAGGATTTATGAGACCATAACCTAAACAAACTAAAAGGTCAATCCTTCAATCTATCCGTTTTGTCCTTTTTATCGATATTGAGCTTCAATGACGATATCATTTACATTTGACACTCCTAATGGTTTTGGGACTCACGGCCAATGGCGATAGTGTGATACACTTAAGTTTTTAGAATAATGCATTGTGAATAAGCTGCCACTTTACACTGTATCCGTATAATGATCAGTCTACGTCATCCGTATCTGTTTGCATACATTTGTATAGACATGATTCGCTTTTTGTCTTTTTTGTTTTACACTTGAAATGTATCATCAATATGACCGGTGGGATTGATTCTATGACTAATCAAGCAAATAAATCAGTGTTTGACGGATGTGTTCCAGTATCAGCAATCAGTTCCTATATTCATATACCCACTATGCATGTTGCTACAACTGCTGAGCAGCTGTTTACCATTCCTGACTATAACAATGAGGAATTGTCATTTTTATGTTATAGACGTCACGTATTAACTCAATGTTGGGTACTAGGCTAAGTTGTAAACGACCAGCCGTTATAGCAACACTGTAGAAGATCGACAATCAAATGCACGGCAATACACATAGATAGTGATAACAATACCACTACTGTATGTACATTGTGTGAACTTAGAAACAAAAGAAGTACGTTGGAAACTATATTAAAGATGTAAATGGAAAGCCACCAACCACGCAAAAAAAATGATTACAAACACATAGTACATGATTATAAAAGGGTCACCTTTCTAAGATTAAAGCAAGCAGCACTTGACAGTAAAACAGTTTATATAGAGCCTTGAACCATTGTACATGTACCTGGTGAGGAGGCTCATACCCCCGCCAGGCCTTGCTGCTGATTAATTCTGCTATCGCCAACACGACCATCGAGTACAGGGTGCAAAAACACCTACTAGCGAGGGATTCACATGGTAGCCACAAACAGGCAGGCACATTTAATCAAATCGTCGCCTAACATATGCAACCAGTGAGGGACGTGTTGGGCCCAGGGAAATAAAGTGACGGGTATCGCCGAGGAGGAGCAGTAGCTAATAGCCCGGTAATCCGCCTTACCCTTTCCATATACATGGCTGCAAAGGAATAGGATGTTTATGGGGAACTGTCTCCGTGATTTGAGAGGCATTTTCTCGGATATTGGATTGTAATATATCAAATCTGCTACAGGATTACGGGTTTTGCGTATGGGTTTTACGTTTTGCGGGAATCAGGTTCTTCGGTTGGAAGAGAACATTTTAATATGCTGCCTACAGTCAGCTTAAGTTGTGTATTATGACCACAAAGGAAACCGGCCCGGATTGATGAGCTCAAACCGTGACTGATCAAACTCATAGTTTGGATTCACACCGGAGGAATATAGCTGCTGTGATATTGAAATTCTTGGAACGATGGATATGAATTTGGGATTTGTGGCTGACATGTTAAGAGCATTAGGGCTCACAGTGATGGTGGTGGCTTAGATGATTGGCTTTTGGGATGTCCCAATGCGACCTAGGGAAAAGGAAGATAATCTTCCTACTTTTACTGTGTAAATTGTTACCGGATATGTACTAGGATGTAAAATGTATTACAAGGTAATTTTCTCTGACAATAGATTTTTATAATTTTCAAGGTGTCATTGTACACTGTCATTAGGATCGTCATTAAATAATTACATCACAGTGAGAACTTATTTTAAGCATCATAACATCATATTTACATCATTGTAATAACACATTTACATCATTGTAATATCATATTCACATCATTGTAATAACACATTTACATCATTGTAATATCATATTTACATCATTGTAATAACACATTTACATCATTGTAATAATACATTTACATTGTAATAACACACTTACATTGTAATAACACATTTACATCATTGTAATAATACATTTACATTGTAATAACACACTTATATTGTGAGAACACATTTACGTCATTGTAATAATACATTTACATTGTAATAACACACTTATATTGTGATAACACGTTTACATTGTAATAACACATTAACATCATCGTAATATAACATTTGCATCATTGTAATAACGCATGTACATTGTTATAACACATTTACGTTGTAATAACAAATTTACATCATCATAACACGTTTACATCATGGTAATAAACACGGTTACATTGTAATAACATATTTCCATCATTGAAATAAATATGTTTACATTGTAATAGCATATTTACATCATTGTAATAAACACGTTTACATCATCATGACACATGAACACTATCACAATAAAACATTGTCAACATTAACATACTTACATCATTAAAGCATTTACATCATTAACACACACTTGTATTATAACAATTAAGCACTTACATCACTGCATAAAACTTTTACATCATAGCAATACCACACCAACATTATCATAGTAAAACACTGTCAATATCACAACTCCTGTACACACATTTCTAATATTACACTTAAAAACTAATTATAAACAGGATAGATCGAAGTAGTTTCTAAGTTGATTAGAAGAAATATTCATGTTCGTTTTACGCAATCAGTGACAAAAGCGCTGGAAGAAAATTTATAAATGTAGTTAGATGTTTTAATGGTGATAGCAGCAGTGTGTATAGTGGTAGGGGGTGCCATCGATCAGTACCAGGCCACTACTAAAACCACTGGTCTCAGTACGTATCATTAGTCTGTATGTGGTGGGATCTATCGACGTTTAAATGGTTATCGACTTGTCGCTGAGTGACTTTCACTGTGTTAAATGTAGGTAAAACGCACCACTAATAAACTGACAAATACCTTTCTTCATTTCAAACGTCGCAACCAACACATCTTAATTACAGACTCTTAATTGTTATCTGAGCACAGCCTGAACAAACTCTTCCGTTTTTCCTAACCAATTAACTTTTAGAAATTAGCTAAAGTAATAATAACACATTGGCTTATGAATGGATAATCAGGCAGTGGCTGCGCTGCAGTTGAAGATGTGCAGGCGACGAATTTGGTCTTGAATATACAATCTGAACTATCGAAATGACCCGGAGGAATACAGTGCCAGAACGTTCCCATTAAATCGGACTTGTGAGCTTCAACCATTGTGTGTTCGACAGCCAACTGTCCACATCTCTTTTGTACACTAACGTCAACAACATGTCTCAACGGAAATGTAACCGGACCAAGAAGGACTCTAAGTTATTGAAGGGTTTCACCATTGACGACTCCGTGTTGAGCAAACTGCCAAATCGGTCTCAGGTACGTGTAATATATTTTATTTATTCATTTATTTATTGACTTTTTACTCTATCTCATATCACTGGAAGTTTGATACTGTTTTAGTGTCGCGTAAACCAGGTTGCTTCAAGGATTTGGCATTTTAAAGTTGAAACACGATTCCACATTTTGCAACTGTGTAATCACTAACTAAGTACTTAAAACATGCGACATGCTATATTTCAAGCTGTTCCAAAATACAGCTCTATCGATCTAAGTTAGTACTGTGTAGGAGTATCAATGTTGATGGGAATGTTGTGACGTTAAATATACAGAAAGGATTTGACATATCACCAGAACATATGTTATAACATTCTGCCGAGTGTTCATGTAATGTAAAATACGCCAGGTCATTATACACCAATGTACAGATATTTACAGCTTTGACCTCTGACCTATTGTTACATACTGATTCACGCTAAAAATATAACAATAGCGAACACCTTACTAGTATACATTCTATGTAGTATCATGTTGCTAGTCAAAATGGTAATCCTTGTTAAGCATGAAGCTCATATAAATGTCAATGTAACAAAGTTATAAGATCCTGACTTATTATACAAATAAATACCTGTGATAAATTTGACGACCTAGTGTAATAGCCGACTATGTATACAGATAACTGAGAGAATGTGACTATTTAGTGTAACAGCCGACTATATATATGTAAATGACAGAGTGTAACTATCTAGTGTAACAACCGACTATATATATGTAACTGACAGAGTGTGACTATCTAGTGTAACAGCCGACTATATATATGTAACTGACAGAGTGTGACTATCTAGTGTAACAGCCAACTATATATATGTAACTTACATAATGTGTCTATCTAGTGTAACAGCCAACTATATATATGTAACTTACATAATGTGACCATCTAGTGTAACATCCGACTATATATATCTATTTACATTTGCTCCGCATTTCCCCATTGACACAATGCTAAGAGGCAGTTGCCACCATACGCCTATAACACCAAGTGGGTCATGTGACATTAAGAAAGGCAGGATGTTTTTTGTTGGTTCAGTTTTTTTCAAAGTTGACGGAAATGGTAAGACAATGTAAATATAAGTATTAAACAGTGGTTTTAATGTTGTTAACGGGTTCCCATGCCATTTTCCCACCATACATCTTGCTGCCATATCGACAATAACAACATTAAAACCACTGTTCATTGCTTAAGTAACTGACAGAATGTGACAACTAAGTGTAGTAGTCAACTATGCATACAGATAACTGTGACAGAACGTGACGATCTAGTGTAACAATCAACTATGTATACAGATAGCTGTGACGAAATGTGACCTTCTAGTATAACAGTCAACTGTGTATATCAAGTGTAACAGTTAGTATTGTATATTCTGGTATTCTCAGTAATAAACATTTAGCATGATAGACACAGAAGTATACCATGGAGGTATTAAAGATTTACCAACATAAGCTCACCTATATACCAGGCAGGTTAGATACACCCACACAGCATAAACACACCTATATACCAGACAGGTTAGATAGATTCACACAAGATAGACACACCTATATACCAGGCAGGTTAGATACACTCACACAGCATAAACACACCTATATACCAGACAGGTTAGATAGATTCACACAATATAGACACACCTATATACCAGACAGGTTAGATAGATTCACACAAGATAGACACACCTATATACCAGGCAGGTTAGATACACTCACACAGCATAAACACACCTATATACCAGACAGGTTAGATAGATTCACACAAGATAGACACACCTATATACCAGACAGGTTAGACACATTCACACAAGATAGACACACCTGTATACCAGACTGGTTAGATAGATTCACCAATATAGACACACCTGTAAACCAGATACGTTAGACACATTCACACAAGATACACACACCTACAAAATGTATATACCAGACAGGTTAGATAGATTCACACAATATAGACACACCTATATACCAGACAGGTTAGACACATTCACACAAGATAGACACACCTATATACCAGACAGGTTAGACACATTCACACAAGATAGACACACCTATATACCAGGCAGGTTAGATAGATTCACACAAGATAGACACACCTATATACCAGGCAGGTTAGATAGATTCACACAATATAGACACACCTGTATACCTATCAGGTAATACACATTGACTGAGATAAACACACCTGTATACCTATCAGATAATACACATTGACTGAGATAAACACACCTGTATACCTATCAGATAATACACATTGAGTGAGCTAAACACACCTGTTTACCTATCAGATAATACACATTGACTGATATAAACACACCTGTGTACCTATCAGGTAATACACATTGACTGAGATAAACACACCTGTATACCTAACAGGTAATACACATTGACCAAGATGAATACACCTGTATACCTATCAGGTAATACACATTGACTGAGATAAACATACCTGTATACTTATCAGGTAATACATATTGACTGAGATAAACATACCTGTATACCTATCAGGTAATACACATTGACCAAGATGAACACACCTGTATACCTATCAGATAATACACATTGACTGAGATAAACATACCTGTATACCTCTTAACCAGGTCATTATTTCTTTTATTAAATTATGTCATCAAATGTAGAATAAGCGAACTATGTCCCCATTGTTTGTCTTATCATATCTCTGTGTATATATCATTTTATCTAATTATCTTGAAAATATCACCGTAAAAATGTTGGACTGTGTATTCAATTTTGATAAGACTGATGACACAAGAAAGTGTTAAACTGAATAACGTACCTACCATCATTATATGCCAGATGAAGTTCTTAACAACGTAGAGTATTATAGTACTATACACTACGGCAATCATTTGATACAAGGGGTGCATTTAGCCTCTGGAATGTACGTGGTGGTAAAAAAACAATCCAATTTAGGTCTTGCTTCAAAACCAATAAATTACACCACTTTCACTTTGAACAACATACAGAATTAACGAGGGAAGGTGGAGGGTGCATCGGAATTATTAGTATGTTTTATATGTATAAACAAAAAGGGAATTGTGGAAAAAGAAGTCAGTGGAAAATATGAAGAGAAACGGGAAACTGCTGAAGTCGAAATGAGTCTCTCTTTTTCTACACGATTGTAAAAATAAAACTATAGAAAAACCAAAAATGTATAAACAGCGTATTATATAGGCAATGACCAAATGGCTGAATCGACAGGTAATGTAAGCTGAGTATAACCTATGGGGATCCTACCTCTCAGATCGCTATTATAAAACAATAATTTCCGCACTTACATGTATGTGTGAGGTTATCCAAACTATTTCCAAGAAAGGAGAAAAAACGATGATGTACTTATAACGTTAATGTGGCAGATATTATAAGTAAAAACAAATTGGCTAAAAGGAAAAATGCACATGGCCTTGATTTTGTCACACATGAACATATGATATTTAAGGGTAATAGTTTATTACTTATTACGCTACATAGAAGTTTTTTTATTTATTTTTAAATTTGAAAGTATACCAAGGTCATTCAAACATTTAACAATTAACCTTTTTAGGAGGAAACGAAGACAATCATGCCTGCTAATTACTGAGAAATAACATTTCCATCAGCTGTAGAGAATGATTTTGAATATTACTTACTCAATAGAAGACATGATATATAAACAAAAATGATATTGTTCCATCCATGTCGGTTTGGGTTTTGTAAAGAGCCTTGTTCTATTCCAGCAATAAAGGTTATAAAAGGTTATAATCAATTACTATAATGGCCGAAATTCTAACGTTTATTTAGACAACGAGAAAGCATTTGCTATGTAGAATCTGGCAGAATGAACTTTTCTCAAAGCTGTACAATGACTCAAACATGAAAAGTAAATTGTAGAATCTGGTATCGAACATATACAATGGAGCTGCCTAGCTGTGGAATCAGGTATACATCGTCTCACAGTAAAAACAGTTCGTGTAAGACAAGAGTGTGGTAAAAGGAGAGTGATGTCCTAATGGACGTGTTCTTTATACATGTCGGTTATAACATGCTTTAGGAAAAAATAAAGTAGTCTTGCTAAAAGCAGGAAGACTACACTAGCGAATGACTCTTAACATATAATGAAAACAAAAGCTCACTTGTAATCAGAAATGAAAGTAGGAAAATACCTTGTGTAAAATGTACCATATTTTGGTGATGCTTGATCAGATGTATTTGGAAGTGTATTGTACCGCATGATTCTCATGTTAAACGTGGGAGTAATTTATCTCAGACTCTCGGTCATTCACGGAGGTATTCTGTGATATATTTCTTCTTATTGTTATCTTCACCTCTAGACTCTACAGTCTTCTCTGTCGGGCTCTGGTCAGATCAGTGAAAAGTAGACAAATCCAAAATGCTATTTTGTGAAAGGTTGTGTTATACCAAGTCTGAAATTGTCCAGAAGATATGTTTTAATTATACACTTTGATGTTATGCACATGACCATACAACCTGTTGACATTTTATTACATTTAATCTTATGAATATTGCCATGAAATACCAGCTGAAGTTGTTGAACATTTTTTCTACCCAAATAAGTGGGTGTTATTCAACTCCAAAGACATGAACTATTAATTACAACTGATGAATAACATTCAGTTTATACCAAACGTGGAATAAACTCTTAATGCGTTTTGATTGGTTGACACGGTGATCTTTGACCGGGACTATTTTTTAATCATGTGGTTAAATGTGTTTTGATTGGCTAACACTTGGAGGTCACTTCCCGTGATCCCGGAAATGAATAACGCACCAGAAGTAGTTCCCGATTGCGTTTGTTATATCTTTTACGTTTTCTATAGATTTCAATAAATTAATTGCTTACAAAATAATAAACTTGCTTATTATCCGTTATGATTCGTAATAGATTGTAATAGTTCCATACATTCCAAAAATGTTAGTTTTGCATATCAATTAGCGACATTTCACCCTAGGTCATATCCTTACACTCTATTTGATATTGTGAAAAGATCACACGTTGATACAAATCAATTTATTTTTAGAATAGTTTCTGTTGTAAAAGAAACAGGTCACACAAAATCATGCTTGTTTTCGTCTATGCTATTTCTTTCCCTCTCGTTAATTATTTTTTTTAAAGGTACTCAAAAAGCTCCCCAAGGCTCGTGTTTTCTGTAACTTTTGAAAAATAAATAACTAGAGTGACAGAAATAACATATACAACAACGTCTCATTGTGTAATCTCTATATAAAAGATGGATACTTTTCCCGTCGAAGAATGTTTGTAATGTAATTCAAAACTCGAAGAAGGGAGAGATAAAAAAGGTCTAAGAATAGACCTTAAAGATTTTTGTTTAATCCATAAACAATTAGAAAAACATTGTTTGATAATATTGATCTCTAACCACTTAAGTCCTTAAACTTCGAAGCATAGCAATTAAATCATGGGTTTGTCGTTTTTGTGGAATGACTGCTGCCGATATAATTAAAGATTTGATGATGAGCAGTAGTAAATTACTAGAGGAACGAAATTCAATTTTCATATGATACTTGATATTCTAACGGTTACTGCAGCAGTTGAAAGTTTTAACCAAAGTGATGATGAGATACTAGTTTTATAATTTGATTGATTAAATGATGTGAAAATCAAAATTAATTGTGAAGATTGGCGCCAAATGATACATCTAAGACTAAGGGGAAGGAAAATATTTAACTAGGCAAGAATGTGTCAACTAATTAAAAACGTACTTGACCGATGAATGGGATAATGTGATTGTGTCGAATGATTACATATAAACGTGATTGTATAGAATGCATTACAAATTAGACTTTGGTTGAGGACAATCCATGGTTTTACGGACCTGCCCTGGATAGTATTCCTCGAGGCCGAAGCCGAGGGGGATAAAGTTCAGGACAGGTCCGTATCATCATGGATTATCCGAAACTTAATTCTGCATTTACTTTATTATATGATTTATGTTGATTTAAAAATAATCAAACAAACAAACAAACACAAAATAGCTATGAAAGTTCCTTTAAAATACCTCCTCACATCATCGGGAGGTTATCTCAGACATATGACATAATTTCTATTTTTAGCAGGAGTAAATATCAGATTCCATGGACCTGACAAAACATGTTATGGACTGCTCGGCGATGTCCTGTGGTATTTCCAAGGTTGGACTAATAGGAACAGTCCCGTAGAGAACTTCACATTGACTAATAGAAACAGTCCCATAAAGAACTTCACATTGACTAATAGAAAACAGTCCAATAGAGAACTTCACATCAGTCTCGTAGAGTACTTCATATTGACTAATACTAGTCTAATAGAAACAGTCCCGAAGAGAACTTCACATTGACTAATAGAAACAGTCCCATAGAGTACTTCACATTGACTAATAGAAACAGTCCCGAAGAGAACTTCACATTGACTAATAGAAACAGTCCCATAGAGTACTTCACATTGACTAATAGAAACAGTCCCATAGAGTACTTCACATTGACTAATAGAAACAGTCCCGTAGAGCTATGATTTATACTAGACACTCCTGTTGGTGAAGGACAATCACTACAACGACCCTCGCCTATAAAAGCGTTTAGAAAGTGATATCACTCGGGGGAGGAAATGTTTTTAAGGTGGTGAAACATCACCAGCACTGTCGTGTTAGCGACATTCTGGACCATACTGCTCCCTAAAGGCCTAACTGTCGGTATGCATTGTACTTAAAACTTAACACTATTTGAGTATTATACCCTCTGTGCGCCCCAATTATTTACTGATTCTTTCCACTCCTCTAATCCTCGCCACAACCCTATCCCTTTAACCCCTTTGTTGGAAATGCCTATCAACTGAGACAAGTTTTAATAGTCCAATCCAATGGTCCAGGAAAATAGTTGATCCACAGCATACTGAAGTGACGTGCTTGTAATTGGTTTCTGCCTTTTTAAACTTAATTGCGCATTGGAGTATATGGACAGATTACTAGGCTTAAAGTGTAAACTTGGAAACCTAACTTGTTTACAAAAAACGAACTCGTACATCTATTTCAATATGTCAAATCAACGGAAATGACTTTAAAAAAACTTGCCACCAAATTTATTTACTGGAAACGTTTACTAAAACCCCTTAGCTCAACGAATTTACTCCCTGATTAGTTGAAAGTTTAAATTCATTGTTTCTAACTACAATGCATTATCTGTACAAAATGGTCAATGAGGATGACATTTTATCTAATGTATGTGTCATCAGAAATATTTACTCTTTCATAATGGTGAAACTGTGTTCTTTTGGACAATTAATGCAGCAATGTGCCATACATATTGAGGGTTAATATCTACAGGGGAGCTTAATTGTTTCACATGGCATTTTATAGATGAGTACTATCGATTCAGCTTCATGGTCAATAATGGAATTAGTCAATGTGTAGCAATGACAAAACATTAAACGTAACCATGGACCAGTTAATATGTGGTAAACCCCGGATCGGTTATGTTCTCCTTCCCATGAGAAGGCGTTATGTCAGAGTAAATCCTCGATCAATGAAGATCTCGTAATAATCACACGTGACGTTATTGTCAAATGTATAAACTTTATTTTATATTACAACAATTTCAAAGCAAGTTGTATCAAATCACATTAACCACTTTTGTTAGCCCGATAGAAGCGAGTGAGGGGTCTTACTGTGGGAGGGAAACGGCATTATGGACAAGTAGGGATCAGTAAAGATCTCGTTCCAAGGTCACATGACGTTATTTTCACATACATTGTACTTTCAACTGACACGTGACTTTATAGTCGGTCGCGGATTAGTCAATATATATGATAAAAAATAACAAATGACACAACAAAATTTGGTCAACTCTGGACCAGTGAAGATCTTCACTTAAGATCTACTACCAATAGGACCATTCAAAATATGCTAGGTCTTATTTAAATGTTACGGTCAGCCTTGGATCAGGCTTGTGTTCCAGACGGCGTTACGTATCGTCAATATTGGACCAGCCACATTTGGTCAGTTTGTCTTTAATCAATGGCTATCGTATCTCAGCTACAGTCGACTCTGGAATCTATTACCAGCAGTTGGCAATCAGACAGGATGACACAACGTTGTCGCGGTCGTAATTGGTAAAGAACAACAATCGCTTTGCTGGTGGACCACAAACCAACACAACAGTTTAAACAACATTATCCATCGGTCTCCAGGGGCTTTGTGTTCAGTTTCTAAATAGATTCCAATGATATGTAACTAAGTGGCATGCACATAATAAGTATGATTCTACCCTGTAGGTCACGAACTTATCACGATAAACAAATATTATATAAAACTAGCATAAGCCAGAACATTGGGTATAGACAATTTGGAATTGTTTTTTTTTTCTATATTTACCATTACAATAATATGCTATTTATTTTAACAAAGTTATCTGTGTCAGTAGACTGTGTTTTATACATCAGATAATAAAATATTGATACATCTGCTAATTAAAGCAAATAGGTGGTATTTATTGAGATAAGAGAATCAGATAAACATGTACGGTGTTAACATTGATGTCCATGGTTCCGGGTTTTGATTTGTATAATCCCGTTATGTATCATGTTTCATCTTGACATCCGGTGTAATTATAATGTCTAGTCTTGACATCCAGTGCAGTAATAATGTCTAGCCTTGACATCCGGTGCAGTTATGTCTAGTCTTGACATCAAGTGTAGTTATAATGTCTAACCTTGACATCCAGTGCAGTTATAATGTCTAGTCTTGACATCGGGTGCAGTTATAATGTCTAGTCTTGACATCGGGTGCAGTTATAATGTCTAGCCTTGACATCCGGTGCAGTTATAATGTCTAGCCTTGACATCCAGTGCAGTTAAAATGTCTAGCCTTGACATCCGGTGCAGTTATAATGTCTAGCCTTGACATCCGGTGCAGTTATAATGTCTGGTCTAGACATCCGGTGCAGTTATAATGTCTACCCTTGACATCGAGTGTAGTTATAATGTCTAGCCTTGACATCCGGTGCAGTTATAATGTCTAGCCTTGACATCCAGTGCAGTTATAATGTCTAGCCTTGACATCCGGTGCAGTTATAATGTCTGGTCTTGACATCCGGTGCAGTTATAATGTCTAGCCTTGACATCCAGTGCAGTTATAATGTCTAGCCTTGACATCCAGTGCAGTTATAATGTCTAGCCTTTACATCCAGTGCAGTTATAATGTCTAGCCTTGACATCCGCGGTGCAGTGATAATATCAAGTCTTGAAATCTAGTCAATTATAGTCTTGATTTAGCCATGATTTCCGGTACAGTTGTATATGTCTAGCCTTGAATTCCGCTACAGTGATAACGCCAAGCTTTGAAACCCCGTACAGTCATAAATTCTAGTCTTGACCTCCGGTAAAATCTAGTCCCAGGACATTCAATGTAATTACTGTAAGTACTTTATGTAATCGGTTGAGGACTCACCTTAATCATACTGTATATCGATTCTTATCGTTTCTAATTCAGCGTGGCCCATTCTATTACCACCAAAACAAACTATACCCGTACCTGTTATAACCCTCGTCAATTGTTGATGTAGATCACTTATTTTTGTCTCACACGCTTACAGATATAACTGGTCTCTTTCCCGCTGATGTTTGTTTCTTACTCATTTACGGAATCTACTTTGAGGTTCGAACAAATTCGGCCATGTAAGTAGGTTTGACCACAAATGCACACACTGTATGTGCATTTGATTGTTTTAATTTTTGTCTGTTTATATATAGGAGTTATGCGGTTTTATTAGTTTGTTTGTTGTATTTTTGTCTTCAATACTGCTCCTTCGCTATCCGTTCTTGTACATTGATGTGTAGTGTCCATTTTCTAATTAGCCATTTGAAACATTTGGCATTGAGTATGTTGGTACTTTATGTTACTTACTTAGATGACAGAGACAAATGTTCATATTCATCTTTTTTTTTACCTATCAGCCAAGCAACTCGTGACCAGGAAGTGTTGTTACACGTCACAGTTGGCACTATCCACGTGCCTATGGACGTGTGTGGCTACATGCTCAGTTTTAGATTGACAGGAAACAAGGGATTCGTTCCACACGTATACACACCGAGCCACCGTTTAGAACCCAGCAGTCGTTAATGAGCGAGAGATTGCTATCATAGCTGTTTGGTTGTCCTTACAACAAGAGCTCATTAGCTTGTACCTTCATTACAGTCACGTACAGACTGGATCGTAGTGACCGTGAAGAACCCGTTATTGGCACCACTTGTTGGCTTATTTGACCGTTTTATCACGCATCACGTGAAGGTTCATAGTGTAGAACGTGCGATGGTATATCACTTATTGAAAATCTAATATAACGGTTTATACAAATTGCCATGTTACTGATTCAGAGAGCGATATTGATATGGTACTTCAACACCATCTATAAACCAGGCTCAATATTTGTTATATGTAAAGTATGTAATTTGTAACGTTTAGGACTTTTCGCCATAAGTATAATCTGTATCGTTGTAATAGTTTAAATTTAGTCTTGACCTTGTGTGTTATGATATAAATCTAAAACTTGACCTTGACCTGATATGACTGTATATGTACGTAGAGGCCGATGTGACCTTGACCTTGTGTGCCTTATTAGTCTAATGCGGCCATCACATTGAGATTCGCTGTATTAGTCTGATGCAGCAAGTTTGACCTTGTGTGTAACAGTATAAATATAATGTGACATTGACCTTGTGTATAACTGTATAAATCTCAAGTGACCTTGGTCGTATGCGTTAGTTTAACACAACATTCGCCTGGTGTCGCTTTAATAGTCTAATGCGACCTCGACTTTCGCCTTGCAAGTCCTTTGACTTTTGGCTTCGGTGTCGTTATATTGGTGTGATATGACCTTGACCATACATCTTGCTGTTTCAGTCTGATTAGATATTCGCCTCCGTGTAATACCATTATTATGTATTTATTTATTTATTTACAGACCTAAATCTCTTGTTCGGCATGTGATTGTGAACTGAACGGTAGTTACCTATAAAGAAATAAGCTAGAGCGTTCAGCATGTCCACGGGGGTATAGAACACATGGGTACAGAGACATCCAGTATGGCGAACTGATAATTGATTATTTCAGCTTTATGTGTAATTCGCCAAGCACGTTGAGGTGACAACGCCAATTTTAAAATCCAAATAACGGTTTGTCAGTTCCGTCGTGGAATAATTTGTCACTGAAGCCGTTGTGACCGATATAATTCAATCAAGTCTACTATAACGTCTCACACACCGTGTAACACTCAGGTTTAATCACACACCCCAAGGAAAAGAATGGAACATGAATTGTCGATTATATATCTCTGATTATCAACTAGACAACATGTTTTCAGTGTCTTTCACCTCTATTATTTCATCCAAGAAGAAAAATATCTTATCGATCAACGTGATGCCTAATCTTCTCTTCTGCAATTAATTTGTTGATTGGATGGTTAAGAATGTCATTTACTTGGATATGGATCATTAGAACGAGTGATGATGACCCAAGTCTGACGGCCCGAGTTATGTAATTTACTGGGGTATGGAGACTAGAGTGATGTCCCTTAGCAAAGTTAAACTCGGGTATTGGGGAGGTAATAAAGTTCCTTGCAGTCACGATCACGGAAGCGTACTAAGCTATGTACTGGTATTTTAATGAAGTCATTTTTTTAAGTTGACTACAGGTGATTAAGTGCTGTTAATTTATGTACAGTAAAATGTAATGAGTATTATTAACTATCTGTAGTAAAAATACAATTACTTGTGAGATCGAGTGCGTGAGTTGGGAAATTATAAAGATAACCCATGGAATTGTGTTCGTGGTTTAGTAGAGTGTATAGGGTGTATTTAATGATTGGGAGATTGTTTGCCAGGCTTACTTCTGCAAGGCTGATCAGAGGATATTGACCCTGAAGCTGAAACTCAGTGTTTAAAGGGAGATAATCAAAATTTAGAAATCTAAACTGTTTTATACTAAACTAGAAAGGGAAAAGTTAAACATTCTCCCTGGACTTTATTTATCCATTTAGCTGGTTGACTTGTTTTGCTCCCGGTGTTCTATACGCAATCTATACGTGTACATGAACATTTCTTTAAAAATGTTTACTATCCTAAATACAGATAATTGAGTGGATTTTCAGTGGTAAATACATGATCTCCAACTTAGATTTCTGTCCCTATCACCACTGTCGAGATATAGAAGGACGAAACATCTCTATGATGCGGGTGTACTTGTACCATTTTTTTCTGCATTACTGAGTCAATTATTAATCAATATCTAAAGTGATCTTAATATGTGTAATTTTGATAAAAAAAAAAGTGTTATCCGTAATATACATGTAATATAAACAAATTCTTAAAAAGTGCATGATAGAATATTAGGAAATGTTGAGTTTCGAGCGGCATCTTGTGGGGTCAGCTTAGTCCAGTCCAAACTTTATCTTTGATCTTGTCTCGTGGCCTTGGGCTTGCTTGTATCACAAAATTCCGGAGATGTCAACATGCTTTACATAACCAGAGAGTCAGAAATGTTTCATGCAAAATGGGCAAAGTGACCCTCTAGGTTCAACAAGAGCCAGGCTTGATGCCACCTCCCAGATACATTTGAGTATGAAAAATGCCTGTCTATACGTGTCGTATATGACACAGACCTTTACCAATACCTTATAATGACAGAGTATTTACAGTTTGTGGAGTACTGGAAGATGATTGTCTTTTGTTATCCAGTGTATACTATGTTCAATGATCTTAGAAAACAATGTATATCTAGAAAGTAATATCAGAGGCCGAGTTTGTTCAAATATAAAATTTATTTTTTTCATCTTTAAAAAGTATTGTTAGAAGATAAGCTACTTTCATTTGGAACGGAAATGCAGTGCGCATTATTGATTGCTGTTTGAAAGAGAGTTGTATTTTTGATTGTACATCATCATCATATAAGTACTATTATCATTGATTTGCAATATCGTTATCGAGGTCAAAATCTGTATACTTAATTAATCAATTATTATTATTCCTTACTTTTCACACATTATTGTAAAACGGATACAAACATTTGTATCATTATCTATCATTCATTTGGTATTGAAAAACTGAATATTGTCTAAATAATGTACCTAATACCTGTATATATGACTATACCTGTATGAATGACCGTATATGTATTTATGACGATTCATGTATGTATGACTGAACCTGTATGTATGACCTTATTTGTATGTATGACTGAACCTGTATGTATGACCGTACCTGTATGATTGATCATACCTGTATGTATGACCATACCTGTATGTATGACCGTACTTGTATACATGACCTTATTTGTATGTATGACTGAACCTGTATGTATGACCGTACCTGTATGTATGACCGTACCTGTATGTATGACCGTACCTGTATGCATGACCGTACCTGTATGTATGACCATACCTGTATGTATGACCGTACTTGTATACATGACCTTATTTGTATGTATGACTGAACCTGTATGTATGACCGTACCTGTATGTATGACCGTACCTGTATGTATGACCGTACCTGTATGTATGACCGTACCTGTATGTATGACCGTACCTGTATGTATGACCGTACCTGTATGTATGACCATACCTGTATGTATGACCGTACTTGTATGTATGACCGTACCTGTATGTATGACCGTACCTGTATGAATGACCGTACCTGTATGTATGACTGAACCTGTATGTATGACCGTACCTGTATGTATGACCGTACCTGTATGTATGACCGTACCTGTTTATATGACCGTACCTGTATGAATGACCGTACCTGTATGTATGACCGTACCTGTATGAATGACCGTACTTGTATGTATGACCGTACCTGTATGTATGACCGTACCTGTATGTATGACCGTACCTGTATGTATGACCGTACCTGTATGAATGACCGTACCTCTATGTATGACTGAACATGTATATATGACCGTACCTGTATGTATGACCTTACTTGTATGTATGACCGTACCTGTATGAATGACCGTACCTCTATGTATGACTGAACCTGTATATATGACCGTACCTATATGTATGACCTTACCTGTATATATGTATGAATGACCGTACCTATATGTATGACTGAACCTGTATGAATGACCATATATGTATTTATGACGATACATGTATGTATGACCGTACTTGTATACATGACCGTACCTGTATGTATGGTCATGCCTGTATGTATGACCGTACCTGTATGATTGATCATACCTGTATGTATGGGCGTACCTGTATGTATGACCTTCCCTGTATATATGTATGTAGTATGACCGTACCTGTATGTATGACAGTTCCTGTACGTATGACCGTACCTGTATGTATGACCATACCTGTTTATATGACCGTACCTGTATGTATGACCGTACCTCTATATATGACCGTACCTGTACGTATTACCTTACCTGTATATATGTATGTATGACCGTACCTGTATGTATGACTATTCCTGTACGTATGACCATACCTGTATGTATGACCGTACCTCTATATATGACCGTACCTGTATGTATGACCGTACCTCTATATATGACCGTACCTGTACGTATTACCTTACCTGTATATATGTATGTATGACCGTACCTGTATGTATGACTGTTCCTGTACGTATGACCATACCTGTGTATATGACCGTACCTGTATGTATGACCGTACCTCTATATATGACCGTACCTGTACGTATTACCTTACCTGTATATATGTATGTATGACCGTACCTGTATGTATGACTGTTCCTGTACGTATGACCATACCTGTATGTATGACCGTACCTCTATATATGACCATACCTGTATGTATGACCGTACCTCTATATATGACCGTACCTGTTTATATGACCGTATCTGTATGTATGACCGTACCTGTATGTATGACCGTTCCTGTACGTATGACCATACCTGTATGTATGACCGTACCTGTATGTATGACCATACCTGTACATGTATGTATGACCGTACCTCTATATATGACCGTACCTGTTTATATGACCGTACCTGTATACATGGCCTACCTGTATTTATGACTGTACCTGTATGTATGACCTTACCTGTATTTATTTATGACCGAATCTGTATGTATGTATTTATGACGCTGCATGTATGTGTGACCGTACCTGTATACATGACCTTATTTGTATGTATGAGCGTGCCTGTATGCATGACCGTACCTGAATGAATGCCTGAATGTATGACTATACAGTGTGTCTGAAACTCAAAACTCAAACTTAGGGTTCTTTCCTTGGACCCTTATAGCTATCCGAAACACATTCATGTTCGCTTCATAACTTTGTACATGTAACAACTCATAGTAGAAGTCAAGGTCTAAAACTGCCTTGTCATTTTACCCTGGGTGATGATCTTCAGGGAGTCGTGTCAACTCCAATTAGTTAAATCTTGCCATAACCAGGCATACAGTACCTGTATAATAGGCTTGTTCCTGTCATGATCACTATCTCGTCTTCGTCGTCGCCGTCGTCGTCGTCGTCGTCGAGCAGCATTCAACAAACTTCTTAGTCAGGATATAGGAGATGTGCAGGGTCTTGATAAATGTTTTTTTTTATATCCATATCATCTAGTTTTTTCTCTAACATTCTGCCCAATGTTTAGAATCGGGGTCGATTTTATACATCACCGTACTGTGTGAATGAATGCGTTAGTGGTCAATACTTGAATAGCTATACCTGGAAATACAAACCAGACATGTACAGAGATAAGATATTCGTGTACTATAACCTTTTGTTTCTCGCTAATTGAATCTCGCGACGACAGAAGTGACCACAATGAGATTAGTCTGCTCGCAACAGTGGGCCCTGGAGTTCGTCCTGTACCAGTAACCAGTCAACGCCTTCTCTCTAGTGATCAATTAAATATTGAAACTTATACACTAGGAATAACAAGGACACGGCCTCTCCAATGTCGCTGTTTTGTGGAGACTATTCTACGTGAATTACGAATGAAATATATTTGTGTGAAATATCGAGACCTGTTTGCGATGGTATTTTGCCATGTTAGTATATCACATGACAACATTAGTATATCACATGACTATATTAGTATATCACATGACTATATTAGTATATCACATGACTATATTAGTATATCACATGACTATATTAGTATATCACATGACTATATTAGTATATCACATGATTATATTAGTATATCACATGACTATATACTGACACTAAACCATCCCTCGCCAACACTATCAGACCATAGTGCCCTAAAAAGAAGGCGATACTGTATCAATATTAAAACCCAATCACTCCAATCTGATATTGACAAGAGTCTACGACTGGTGTAAAACTTGGAAAATGTCCTTTAATGTAAAGAAATATTACATAACGTTCACCAACAAAAGATGTACAACTGAGTATCCCTATAGCTTGGGCGGCGAATCTCTTAAGAAAGAAACATGTGTTAAAGACTTGGGTATATGGCTCATTACAAATCTAACTTCCCATTACATGTTAAACAAGGAGGTTGGTAAGGCCATGCAAATGTTTGGATTTTTAAAACGTGCTTGCAGGCCATTTACAAACGTTTCTGTTATTCGCTCTCTGTACATTAGTCAGCCCGAGTTTCCTCTGGCCCTGGCACCATGTCTGGTGTATATTAGTATGGTACGTAGAATACTGCTCTGAAATATGGTCACCATATCAAACAACACTGATACACCAGGTTGAAGTAGTACAGAGAAAGTTTTTAAAGTTTCTGTGTGTAAAATAAAAAAAAAAGAGTATAATAGTCTATCGACTTGCAAATGTGTACACAATTCAACATAAGCTGTCTGGAATCTAGACGTAAATACATAGATTTTATATCTTTATTCAAATGTTTACATAGCCTGCTGGATTGTGATTATTTAACAGGAGAAATGAACTTTTTAGTTCCACATCGTTTTATAAGGTCGAGTAGTTCATCTATGTTTTATTCCTGTATATACCGTATTAATGTAAGAATATATAGTGTTCTTAACAGAGTCCAAATTAGTTTTAACTACACGCACCTTGGTCAGGTTCCTTACAGTTTTTAACGTAATATTTGAAAGATTTAAAAGTCGGACGTTTAGAAGATTTGTTTTTTGAATTGGGTTTCTTACTGTTCATAACATGACTTACATGGTTGTCTTGATGATATATATTTAGGATATCAATTATGTTTCGCATGTATGCATTTTGTATACCGTATTTGCTCTTTACTACGTATTCAATTCGTTCTTATGTTATATTTGATTAAATTGTTATCGTTTCTGTAATTGTACCTTAGGGTCTGTTGAAATTGAAATAATGTAAATAAAATTGAATCAAATTAATATAGGTACTAAATCGTCACATACCATAATACTATTGGGACGTCATTAGTTCATGGTGTCAAGCTAATATTATGCAATAAAAAGTTAACTCCTTGTCAACTGTAGCTATGTCTGAGCTCATAACTTTTCCCCGTAATGCAAGACGCACATGGCGTCGGGTGTGGGCTGTACAATGTATGTTGGAAAGCTCGTATTGTTGTTTACATGGATCGGTTGTACAATGTTACGTCAGAGCTACAAAACCACTGGTCAGTCAGTACAGACACAGTATCATCTGTCACAACAGATAAAGGAACCGCCAACATTATGGGTCCTATCAGTTTGGACTGTGTAGCCTTGTCGATGGCTATCAGCCATTTTGTCTGCCGACTTCTGGTCGAACGCATGTTAAAAGGTACACATGCTACCTGCAATTGATATGTCTGAGAAATAGACACGTTGGTATACAATTTAGATGTTCTATGACCAAAGGTATGAATTGTATAATATATATCGGTATATATTGTAAATGTTACATACCCTATACAGGTAGATGGTATATACCATTGCTACTCGTACATCATGTATATAATATATACCCATTACTATACACTGTAGACAGATATATATATCTATACATCAAGTACTCTCGATATTCCCTTGCGAGTATACCACACGGAATACAACGTCCATATACTTTGTAAATAATGGAGTTATCATTATGACAGCTTTGGGATCACGGGCAATGTCGGATGTCCCTACTCTCGAGATAGATATTATAGTATTGATAGTTCCACTAGGATCTGTGGTTGCGTGATACAGCTGAGTCGTTCATCGGGAAAACAGGGATCAGCAACGCCACCAGATAGTAGGTATTGATATGCTTTGCATACAGGTCAAGATGTAATGTTATTCACTGTATTTCCTAATTTCAGAATGTATACTTAGTACTCTAATTGCACGTGCCAAAAAGAGGTATAGAGAAACCGATTGTAACCAATATCAGCTTATCGTAATCAGTATCCTATTAGAAAGACAAATTAATGATAACAGTCTGTACAGGTACATTGTATTTAGTATAGATGTGTATACGTTAGATACGTTGTATATACAATGTCTGTCTGTATACAAGTTAGATACGTTGTATATACACTGTCTGTCTATACGTTAGATACGTTGTATATACAATGTCTGTCTATACGTTAGATACGTTGTATATACAGTGTCTGTCTGTCTGCCTATACGTTAGATACGTTGTATATACAATGTCTGTCTGTATACAAGTTAGATGCATTATATATACAATGTCTGTCTGTCTATACGCTAGATACGTTGTATATACAATGTCTGTCTGTCTATACGTTGAGGGGGCCGCGGTGGCCGAGTGGTTAAGGTGTCCCGACACTTTATCACTAGCCCTCCACCTCTGGGTTGCGAGTTCGAAACCTACGTGGGGCAGTTGCCAGGTACTGACTGTAGGACGGTGGTTTTTCTCCGGGTACTCCGGGTACTCCGGCTTTCCTCCACCTCCAAAACCTGGCACGTCCTTAAATGACCCTGGCTGTTAATAGGACGTTAAACAAAAACAAACAAACTATACGTTAGATGCATTACATATACAATGTCTGTATATCTATACATTAGATACATTGTATGTACAATGTATGTCTATCTACACGTTAGATACATTGCATATACAATGTCTGTCTATCTATACATTAGATACATTGTATGTACACTGTCTGTCTGTCTACACGTTAGATACATTGTATGTACAATGTCTATCTATACATTAGATACATTGTATGTACAATGTATGTATCTCTACACGTTAGATACATTATATATACAATGTCTGTCTATCTATACGTTAGATACATTGTATGTACAATGTCTGTCTATACATTAGATACATTATATATACAATGTCTCTCTACACGTTAGATGCATTATATATACAATGTCTGTCTATCTATACGTTAGATACATTGTATGTACAATGTCTGTCTATACATTAGATACATTATATATATAATGTCTCTCTACACATTAGATACATTGTAAATACAATGTCTGTCTGTCTATACATTGGATACATTGTATGTAAAATGTCTATATATACATTGTATATACATTGTATGTACAATGTATGTCTCTTTACACGTTAGATGCATTATATATACAATGTCTGTCTATCTATACGTTAGATATACAATATGTATCACTCTACACGTTAGATACATTTGATATACAATATGTATCCATCTACACGTTAGAGACATTGTACATAAAGTATGTACAATGCATGTCTTGCTGTAATTAAGATAGAATGTACGCGTTAAGGACCTTGACAGAGTAGACAGTGAGTTTGTGATGAGGGCGATGGGAGCAGTGATCGAAGATGTTAACACAACAATGCTTTATACGTTGACGTTGAATTATTCGACCATAAACATACGCAGTATGTTACAAATAAGCCCAGTTTTGCGATAAGTTACCTTCCACTGCTTCTCCTACCCGTGCTATATATATATACGTATTCGTCTTTATTGTAAATTTCAGCATACCTTCTTCTCTTTATTTCTCACTCCTCACTCCTCGGTCGTTATAAAGTTTGACATTAGTTGTTACGTGTGTGGAAGCATCATCACATCATCAGCATCCTTTTATAGAATATGTACCAGTATAAAGTTATACCTTTCAAAGGTTTACATGCACTTATATTTACATTCTGTGTTGCATTTGCCTATATGTCGTTAGTAAACCAAAATGTATTCATGAGGCTATATACTACAATTTACAGTGATTCGGTCAGTGTATGAATACAGCTCCATGTGTTGTAGGTTAAAACAATGGTCCCCAGTTACATTCGGCCAAGAGAGCTTTAGAATGCTAGCATTTATCTACATAATCCGCCACACAAAATAAAGCAACGCAAGTTATGAGAGTAAAATTTATTAATAAAAAATTGAAGTCGACACAAAATTATTATAAGCGCTATTCTTGGTCTATACGAAGTAATCAAATTGTCAATGTCGTCATACACACACAGGGGCTCGTTGGCGAATTTTCAGAAATGCTAGACACGTCAACATTAAAAGTCCAGCATTTATATAAAAAAAAAAAATATTGCAAAATATCGGCAGTAGGGCCTATCGACATGGTTTCCGGTTGTTTATGCATACTGAATTATAGTTTTGTGGTTATTCACTGATGTCAAAGGCCTACCTTACTCCAAAATCTAGCCCCTGTGAAGTTGAACATCGTCTACTAAGTGAGCGACGCTGATGTGACGGGTTCGACTGGAATCGGTTTCGAAAGAAATATCCTTGGAATCGTTTTTACCTACTGTTAAGACGACTTTCATTTATTATTTAAGAGCTAATATTCCTCTGAAAATAACGTAAATTCAGTCGATAGAAACATAAGTGTTCCGAGGAACGCCGCATCACTTCTAAATGTTAACCGTATATCGCTGCGCCGAAAAACGGGTTTATTTTAAAACAATAAGAAATTATGCAATTGTGAACAATTTGACGATATCTACTAACGTATATGAAATATAATATAAAACCAAGTTTGTGCAAAAACCTTTTTTATAAGATTGCTATTAATAACGACATGAGGGACTATATTATTCCTTCTGGAAATTTCGACTGTTCCGGTATTTGAACTTGATGACGTCAGTGATAGGGGAAGCGGCAAATTTAATCGCGTCATAAGCTACAGTAAATAAAAAAATATGAACGTAAATATAGGCATTGAACTGTTACAAAATGGTAGAATACAGTCGATATGAATACAATTTGGGTGACAGATCAATATTTCATGTCGCTCTAACGGGCGACATTCTATTTATCTGTCACCCAAATTGTATTCATATCGACTGTATACTACCATTTGGTAACAGTTCAATGCTTAAATGTTCTGAGATCATCAAAGTCAGTATTACAACAATGGGATGTCTGACGTCAGAATAGTGGTCGTCTGACCAAATGGTTTGTCTTACAAAACTCTTTCTAAAATATATCACCGCAATGAGACCATTTTGTTACCAACTTTGATTTAGAAACAGATTCTGCTTGTCCATGAGTTAACATCGATAAACACTGATTTTCACGTATATTGCACCAGATTTTGATATCAACTTAATTAAATTGAATATTGATGTGAATTAAATATTCGACTACTTTACGTTTAATTTAATTGTGTACAGAATATGTTTTGCTACCTTCCCTGGTGTTAGAAACATACTGCCCATTGAGTGTGCCCAGTTAAGTACAGCTCTACAGTTTTTCACGCACTCCGACTTAACCTACAGTGTTGCCAAGCGACCCGTTACATTATTTTGTATAATTAATTATTTTCTGAACAAGAAAACAAACGACCAATCAATAAAAAAAAAAAAAAAGAAAACTAAAGTGAAAATAGAGTGAATTTAGCATTGCATACCGTGTTACAAAATTCTTCATCAAGGTAAAGTTCGATACTTTTTGTGAACAATTAATGCCGGACTATTTGCATTAATTACCGTTTTCTTAGCACGTGTAGTTTAGTATTTTCCTCTGACCCAGTTAAAGTGTTGATGAGGTTTCGGCAACGTGAATGCTGGTTAATGCTTATTCTATAAAGATTGATTGTGTAACTCAGATTCGAAGATACTGGTCAATTTAATTTACCTACCAATTCAATCAAGTAGCTCAATAGTCCAATTTTCTTCCTGCCTCTGGCGTTTTTTTCTCTACTGCACAACATGCCATATAGCATGTGTTAAATCCAATAGGAATTTACACGTAAGATGACAAGTTTCACGATACACACAATTGTGACCTACTTTTGTATACACTGACAGTATACATTATTGCGTTCTCAACAACGGAAACACACTGAGCGGAATTATACCATTTTCCAAATATGGTACCCAATGATAGTTTCTGATTTGTTTATACAGCATCTGGAATTCATTAACTGTTTGATAGAGATGCCATATCATATTTAAATGATAGAAACCGAAAGGTGTGCATTTAAAAATTTGCTAGCAGAACAATGGTTTGCATTCGGGCTTAAACAAGAAACTGAATTGTTGTAGGCTTCAGCGTTGACTTAGCGGTGATGCATATGTAACTTAATAGGGCGCGCGCACTCCCGGACAGGTATGTGTGCATAGAACTCGACATTTTCCGCATCAGGTGTGGCAGTGAACACTGCCGTATCTAGGTAACACAGGAGATACATGTATAATGATTGCAAATATAGGGAAATGAAATGCGCTGTAAAATGGTTAAATGAACTCAATTGCAATCGAAGATGTAAAATCGGCGAAATCATACAATATAAGTAAACTGAGAATGGCCCTGAAGTAAAACTAGACCATTTTCTGTCCTGAGGTCAACTATGATCTGGGCTAACTCCAACATATCAACTGGTACTTCTCAGCAATTGCTTTTTCCACATTTGTTGAATTATTGTTTTGTGTGGGGAGACTGATCTGTACAATGAATCGAAGCGCTTTATATAAATCACCAAACACGCAGTAGGCGTCATCTTAGATGGTAGATATGACACGTCATCGAGATGACTGTTTATCTATCAAAATCATGTTTATATATATATACACTTGTACATAAAGTATAGAAAATCACTTTCAAACGTTTAAATGGAAGTATTTCCATTTATTTTTCTCTTCGAAGTAATTTTGTAAACAGTGTCTGCTTTAGAGTATGGCGTCAGCCGTAAAAGAGTCACTTTACACCACAAGGCACACGGCACGTATTGGGTTGTCAAATCCGGAACACACTTCCAACTGAACCGAGATCATTACCAACTTTGAACACTGTCAGGCATAAAACAATTGAGCAATACTGTGATGTTTGTACTTTAAGAATACAAAGAATAGTGCGTGTGTTTACCGTGTATTTTGGCAATGTTTATATTTAGATCATGTTTCAGTCACTGTGTACTCCGCGCATATGTATCTTCAATTTTCGTTTCCGCCAACAAACATGGCGCCGACGTTATAGGTATTGATTGCAATTGAGCGAATCGTGTGAACCTAACAACCACAGTTACCGTTGCCACCATCGTCTTCATACATAATTTTAACAATGGTTTTGATGTAAACAGTATGTTTAAGGTCATGGTCAAAAATTAAATATCATTTACACATGGTATGTACACAGTTAGAGAACTCAATATTTAGCTTAAGTTATGGAAGTGATATAAAAAGGTAACTTCTTTGTAGTGATGTAGATTTGTGGCAATGTTTGGTCGTGAGATAAATCTGCGACAATGTACTGTTGTGATAGTGATGCCATTCTGTGGCAGTTATTTAAATTAGTGGCATTGAAGCATTTTTGTGTTGTTAATATAATTTGTGCTCATAAGACAATTTCACATGTACAGTAATAGTGTATCATAAGCCAAATATGGATGGTTGTGGATGAAATTGTTATGTTTTAATGAAACTATTCTTGTATTTTATAACCATGTTTGTATCAATACGTTACACTTTCATATACATATCTGAATCTGATTAATTTCTGAATCCATGTTATTGATGTCAATCAGTTATGTGCATGTGAATTTGTGGTAGTAATATCAAGTTGTGGTAGTGATATCAAATTGTGGTAGTGATATCAAGTTGTGGTAGTGATATCAAGTTGTGGTAGTGATGTCAAGTTGTGGTAGTGATATCAAGTTGTGGTAGTGATATCAAGTTGTGATAGTGATATCAAGTTGTGATAGTGATATCAAGTTGTGGTAGTGATATCAAGTTGTGATAGTGATGTCAAGTTGTGGTAGTGATGTCAAGTTGTGGTAGTGATGTCAAGTTGTGGTAGTGATATCAAGTTGTGGTAGTGATGTCAAGTTGTAGTAGTGATATCAAGTTGTGGTAGTGATGTCAATTACTAATAATTATGTAAATTAGTGGTAGTGGTATTTTTTGGTAGATAAATTTGTGGTCAGAGTAAGGATAATTTGTTTATAATGTTATAGACAATAGAATGAACGACTAAATTCTTTTTATTAGGATGTCGGTATCTTCCAATTCTAGTTGTAATAGAAACATAAATGTCTACCGCTTTACTAGAGTAGAAGGTGTTTTGCTCAAATAAGTATAGGCCTGGAATGGGGTATATAGTAACGATCGGTAATATTGCAATAGAGGCATGATGACTACTCTGGAAACTAATGAAACAAATAATTCGGATTATTGTGATCACCAATACTGTACAATTGAAAGTTTTTCTTGTCACATTGTACAAAACATTGGAGCACGGCCTTCACATATACACACCCTCACATACATGTACCCTCACACACCCTCACACACCCTCATATACCCTCACACACTCTCACATACATGTACCCTCATACACCCTCACACACCCTCATTCAACCTCACACACCCTCATATACCCTCACACACCCTCGCATACATGTACCCTCACACACCCTCACACACCATCATATACCATCACACACCCTCACACACTCTCACACACTCTCACATACCCTCGCCCACCCTCGCACACCCTCACAAACTCTTACCGTGTATATGTTGATAAAACGAGGTCTTCATTGAGATATATGATTTCCATAGTTGTGGTAAATGTGTGGACATCTGCAATGTTTAGTTTGGAGTTGTATGTACGGTTAACACATATGAAAACAAAGCAATAACGCCTAGAATAATGATGTCGTTTGTTAGCTACTACAGTGACTTTGTTTTGCAGTGTCGGTCCCGAAGGAACAGTTCCATGAGTTTGACGAGCCCGTCATCAGAAAGCGAGGGTGAACCATCGCCGCTGATGCCAAGAAGAGGCCGCCGTCTTGCTATTGTTGACACGTCAAAGGTAAGTAGAATTCATCCTTATTTTCTTTTAATTCTTCGTTAAAGAAAGTCCATAGCACGCTGGCACACTCTACCTGAAACCACATGTTTCGTAGAACGATATATTGGCTATTAAGTACATGCAATTCGATCAATTTCACAAAGTGCATTGTATAATTGACTCCTGGATCTCGATTTATTAACACTGATTGTAAGACATGGTGGTTTAAGCACACGAACATCCACAGCGTAAAAGAACAAATATATAGCATCAGCAAGGTACGGTTTTGATTTCACTGTGTGATGAAAATGGCGTTATATTCTCTTATTTTCTCGACCTGCTCTGTTTTACTTGTGTGTTCGACATGACTACTATGAAATGTTTTAAATTTAACGGTAGTGTCTCTGACTGTTTTGTGTTACCTGCTTATCTGAACGAAAATTTAAGGTATAAAGGTACTACACTCCTCCGGATGAATCAACATCCAAACATTCTTCAGTAATGAAATCTTTCTAAATCTCTGTAAAGGAAATGGGTGATGCTGATTATATTTGATTCTTTAACCTCATACAATAATGTAAGAATCCATATAAACAACGTTTGATTGCTAGCCCGAATAGTTGTCCACTAGACCTTCATCTAAACTTCTTACTACCATTCTCGGTACAATTAAAGATTGGGCTATTCTTATTTCTAAACGTAAAATTAATGAAACGTGGAATTAAAACAAAAAACAAAAACAAAAAAACAGAGATAGCTTGATGAATCTTGAATATCCGGTCCTGATTCTTTCCGATATGCCTAGTGGTTCCGTTGTCACTTACCTTACTCTTATTTGAGATTGTGACCCGGATTGACCCAGATTTGTGGGCCAGTGTCGGCGATGGAGTACCTGTTCATACTCTCTCTGTACTTGTCAAGTGTCTCCACTCTATAAATTATATATGTTTATGTCATCCACACTGCTTGTCGATCTAAGTTAGAAATACGGGTTGGGTAATTTCTCTGTGACTCCTACTGTTAATAATTTATCTATGTTATTGGTTTGATGCATTGTAAGGGGGCTATATTTTCATGGGAGTTGTCTGTTTTGTTTGAGGTGTGCACAGTGAAATAAACCGAAACATCAACTCAGCCGTGTGTTGTTTTATCAATGTTTTGATATGTATCTCTATTAATTAATTTTTAAGAAAAGTTAATCTGTACCTTAAACAAAGTAACTTAACAATGCATTCGATCTCTTATTAAGAATTCTCTCTTTTCCGTGAACGGCGATACGATGTAAAGGATATAATTTATTGAATTATACCTAGGACTTAATCGCTTCTGATTTATAATGCGAATTTTCGATGAAAGGATATCAGCAATCATATTTCGACCGTGTCATTAGCATTTAGCACGTGACTATTTATCTTGAAATCAATGGACACCGCGAACTTTTGTTTTCTTCATACTCAACTTTTCCTGGACATGTCGTTATAAGGCGGACAGTAATATCATACCATCAACTCGTATGGTTGTGTTTAATCTGACTTAAAAGGAAATTTAGGGACGCAAGCATTGCTACCTCAATATCCACATCGATACATAATTTAATTGGAGATACAATGTGTTGAATATACAATTAACCTATAGATAAGATGCTGTATGATCAAATTTGAACTCAAGATCTTTCCAGAATTTGTTTTTCTCAAAGTCAAATACATTGCAAGATGAAATGATATCATACACAGCCAATGTTTCTTCACGTGAAATTCACGTGAAATTCACGTGAAGACATATTGCCTGTATAGTATTGTGGGAAACTCTTCTAGGTATCAAGATTGTGAAGTAAAGTAATGTTTTTATATTATTCAAAGGACAGCTGTTCGAATATTAATTTCACTGGATACTCGAGATTTACATTGAATCATATATCTCATTCGTAAACGTGAATACGTTGATCACATCTCTACGCTGTATGTTAGAGTTTGGAGCTGCAACCGCCGTAGTCCCAATGCAGCTAATGATGTTAAACCTTTGGACGGTCCCAGGGGTGTTAATTTCAACCGGCAAGCTTCCGTTTCCTTTTGAAATATGAAAATATACTTTTTTGATGCTTGTTCATGTGACTTGTGATTCTCCTACTACCTTTCATGTTCAGATGTGATCGTCCTTTACCGTTCTGTGCTATGATATGGTTTCGGCTACGCGTCGTATTCTTTGTATTATTATCCTTCACGACCTTCAAATAGGGATTGAACGGTGTTTTTATTGCGTTAACGCTGGTATAAACGCAATGGGATACAGACATATTCTATGAAGCGCGTTAGCGCTATGTACTGAATATGTCGGTATCCCATTGCGTTCATACGACCTAAAACGCAATAAAAACACCGTTCAATGCATATATTTACAACAAACAAATCGTTCAAATACCGTACGAAGTAAATAAAAGTCGAGATTTGTTGCGACGTTGGTAACTACGGCAGTCTTGGTTGCTAAGATAATATAGTTCCAGTGAATTTACGTAAAGATACCAGTTTTGTTAACAAAATTAAAAGAAACAACTCAACAGGGTTGTTTAATAATTTTACGTTATCAATTGATTAATATATTCACAATCCACAATTTCCGTCTCGGATTAACAATGGTTGTCAAGTACAGCGGCATATTTTGACACAGTTTTAGTAGTGACGTGGTCGAGTGTTCTGTAGGAACTGTACGCTCCAGCCTTTTTTTGTTAGCTTACCGCGCGGAGAAGTTGAATATTCACTAATTTCCACAATCTTCAGTTTACTTTCTGAGCAAAAATACTCACTTGACATTAGCCATTCGTACAGAGTTATTGGGCAACAGGAGAAAACGCTAAAATTACGTTGATAATTCTTTTGAAAATGGCGCCGTCTAGTTGACATTCTGGTGACGTCACTAAGAGACGACGTCATGATTATATTACTGATTCCCATGCTTATTACTCCGCTGAACCCTTTTTAAAGTTACTAAGAGTTTACTAAGCTGAAGAAGGAAGAGATGTAAATATACATGTTTAGCATTAAGGTTGTAATCAGCCTTGACCCTGCGTGTTGTTTGACGACGTATGAAATTTTGACCATGCACTTGATATGTAGAAACGAAACTGTTCATCTTTACACCACACAATAGGATATTGATGAACTATAAAATTCATTAAAAGCTTTAAGACGTACCTGAAAATAGTGGCAACCTTTAGCATTGCATTGAACAAAACATTCACGATAGTGCACAAACTCGTTGCCAAGCGTGACGTCATTATGATATGATGCCAAGATTGTGATATGCATCTCCCTGTTCCAACCACACACATAAATGTTTGATGTTGCAAGTACATAATTGTAACAACTACAACACAATAAGTTCGATATAGCCGGAAAACCATTAAATATCCTTTAATAACACAGGTCTGTATCTTACTAACCAATCATCAGACTTAATTATATAATGACGGTGTTGCTAAAATATCTTTTTAATAATTGATGTCTTCGATAGATGATCGAATAAAATGCCCATAAAAGGCAATAATATGTTCAGTTCCATCAAACTTACATTCCGCATATAACTTTTGTTTTAGTTTTAAATCAATATAATGTCGTGTTTTCGTATACAGGAATCGATTCCTTGATAAAACTTTTAACGGCTGATGTATCCCTGTAAATGATGAATTTGTAAATAAATGCTATACCCCGTTTCTCCATCGCACAGCCACCTACTTAAGACCTGAATAAATAGCGGCCGTTTCTCTTTACGCTGCCTGGTATCATGCTCTTTTAAATTCTGTATTGTGAGAATTTGTTTTATATGATTTAGACCAATAAAAACACATCTATGATGAATGTTTTTGGTATCATAGTCTGTGTAACCAGTGAAAAACCACCACTGTAAGTACGGAGCCAATATCAGTAGGTTTTGGTAGCCTCGAAAAAGATGTATAATCAATGAAACATACTACAAATTATAGCTTCTGTATATTTACCGTTGGGATTTGTCCGTTGCGATACAGATTCCGTTACTTTCTTTAATTGCTTTGGGAGTAAGTAAAGAAGTATGATGTTAGTGGGGCTTACGGATATATCAGGTAATTACAATACATGAATGCTAATAGCAGCTGCCTGCTTGGATACATTGTCTACATGCGGGTAATTGGCAAGTCGTATCTCCAGTATTTTACAATGTACAATTACTGTCATGTTGTTTGAGATGCAAATACACAATACTCTTGTAATCTGTGTATTTTATTATAACATATGATATTGCTGTGTATTATTTTGTTAAGTTAAAATAAAAATGGTTCTTTTGTAGATTGTTTCAATGATATAGATTTAATGATCGACTTTCGGTTTCATATTTGGACAACTATTAATGACGAAATGAAAATTGGAATTTGTTTTTTACAAAAGGTAACTTATGGATATTATAAGGTCAACTATTATGTCGTTAGTTCAGTATACAGTTTATGATATACTTTAGTATGTCGTTAGTACAGTATAAAGTGTATGATGTAATTCATTATGTCGTTAGTACAGTATTAAGTTATGATGTAATTCATTATGTCGTTAGTACAGTATTAAGGTTATGATTTAATTCATTATGTCGTTAGTACAGTATCAAGTTAATGATGTAATTCATTATGTCGTTAGTACAGTATACAGTTTATGATGTAATTCATTATGTCGTTAGTACAGTATAAAGATTATGATATAATTTATTATGTCGTTAGTACAGTATAAAGTTTATGATGTAATTCATTATGTTGTTAGTATAGTATAAAGTTTATGATGTAATTTATTATGTCGTTACTACAGTATAAAGTTTATGATATGATTTATTATGTCGTTAGTACAGTATAAAGTTTATGATGTAATTCATTATGTTGTTAGTACAGTATAAAGTTTATGATGTAATTTATTATGTCGTTAGTACAGTATTAAGTTTATGATGTAATTCATTATGTCGTTAGTACAGTATAAAGTTTATGATGTAATTCATTATGTTGTTAGTATAGTATAACGTTTATGATGTAATTTATTATGTCGTTAGTACAGTATAAAGTGTATGATGTAATTTATTATGTCGTTAGTACAGTATAAAGTTTATGATGTAATTCATTATGTCGTTAGTACAGTATGGAGTCCATGATTTAATCTGTTACGTCCCCGGTAAAGTACGGAGTTTATGATTTAATCTGTTACGTCCCGGTGAAGTATGGAGTCCATGATTTAATCTGTTACGTCCCCGGTTAAGTATGGAGTCCATGATTTAATCTGTTACGTCCCCGGTTAAGTATGGAGTCCATGATTTAATCTGTTACGTCCCCGGTTAAGTATGGAGTCCATGATTTAATCTGTTACGTCCCCGGTTAAGTATGGAGCCCATGATTTAATCTGTTACGTCCCCGGTTAAGTATGGAGTCCATGATTTAATCTGTTACGTCCCCGGTTAAGTACGGAGTTTATGATTTAATCTGTTACGTTCCTGGTTTAGTATCGAGTTAATGATATAATTTCTTATGTCTCCCGCTAAATATGGAATCGATGATATAATTAGTTCTGTTCCCGGTAAGGTAAGGAATTAATGACATCATTTGTTCCCTTCTAGTTAAGTATGGGGTTATAGATTTACGTAATTGATGACAAAAAAGGTTTTTCTCTCCGGTGAAGCATTGAGTGAGAAAAAGGTCACCTATCCTTTTTTTAAATATAAGACTACCCGGTGATTGTCGTCAATAAAACAAAAGATATTTACTCTATTGGGACAACGGTTCTTTTTCTCAATTTACTCATCAAACACATATAATTTCCTATAAATCTGCATTTGTTAATAGTTGGTTTAATTGATTTTAAGCTACAGTTTTATTCGCTCATAGGGGCGTTTTATTTTTCCATAAAAGTACTAGTTTATGGATGTGGATAACAGAGACGAGATGGCTGCCTCCACTAATTTATAATTCAATCCCGTTAAAAAACAAGAAACCGTGATTCTGTGAAAGGTTATTGAATCTATCAATGTTAATTTAAGTTATCTAACTCGTATAAAATGTAGAGTACCATTGACACAAAATCAAGATAGTGTTATACATATTCTAAAATCATTGCTTACAGTTCAAATGAGTTCCGACTTCTTTTCATTTGAGATTGATATCAGAGAACAACAAGAAATACCCCTAGTATAATATATCAAGGGAATTATTGGAATGATAATCTCATTTTTTCTGAATAAATATGCTCTGTTCATGACATACATAGTAGCAAATGCTTATATTTGAAAATGCAATCATTTAAATCTTTAAAATATTGTTCACAGCTGATAGGATTTTAAAACTGTTATTTGTCTAAACTGCATGTCACATCTATGCATTTTTCAAATTGTAGAATACATCTGTACAAATACAAGTGGTTGAAACATCAGATACCTATATACCTATTGTTTAAAACTAAGTACCATTGGTATTTTATTGAAATTAATAAGCAATTAAGATTTTTATTAAATTGCAGGTCACATGCTTGTTTTATAAGAATATCATATCTGCATGCTATTTTGATAGGAATCTAAAGTGTTTTCCTATTTGATTGCTAAAATAACGTATTTAAGCAACACGCTGACATAACACGGCAGACACTTGAGACTGTCGATTGATTTTATCGAGGAACTCTTGAAGGCTTAATTCAGAATTTATTGGAATCCTGATAATTTTACAAGCGTTTTCATTTGATTACATTGTGGAGGTACAGCCTCCCCGCACGGCGTCGTCTCCTCGATGACGTTACGGCCATATGAGCAAGGCTTATTTCCTTAGGTTCAATGGATAACAACGATCTCCCTAATTAATGAGTTCCAAACGTCATTTCGTTGCCAGTGGAATTTCCTCTCTGCAGCGTGCCTAATGACATCAGCGGAACACCTGTCGGTGATGGGCAACATGATGTCTCTGTGTCTCATAACGAAAATCCTATTGTGAAATTCGGCGCAGAAAATTGCTGCTGCTGCTGCTGACTCGCTCACTGTGGTGACATTAGTCCGTAGTTGCTGTGTTGTGTTTTAAAGGACAAGACATTACCTTAAGGTGCAATATACAGGGGGAACAACTTGTAAAGAGTGTGACGCTAGAAGTCCAGGAGGACTGGTAAGTCTTGTTTCTTAATATTTACTTAATGGGGAAATATTCTCTACAATAAATACGGTAAATTCTGCTGGATTCATTGATAATTTACCTGTAGGCTTCTAAAGAAAGACAATCTTTGTAGTTCATATATTTCTATCCGAAACACTGTCGAATGCATACCGGGAAAACTGTCACCTCTGACCAAAGAAATATTTTTCGTGTAAAGTTGAAGCATTTGTGAATTGATTAAAGTGGGGAAAATCGAGATTTTCGCTTCATTTTAAATTTGTCCTTTTGTTGTTTCGCAGATACGGCAAATGTTAAACAATGGTGAAAGCTGTTGGGTATACAGTATCTAGCGCCAAATTTCTATGTATTCCACATTTACTGTGAACATATTCGTCTATACATGTATCGGTGTCTTCTCACCTAACAAACATATCCTAGTTTAACTTTTGGTGTAGGAACAATAGAGAACAATATGCACTAATTACAAGTAAGTCTATAGCCTGTTTTGGAGAAGTTATAGACTCTCAGCTTACCTGTGTTACCTATATTACCTGTGCTACATGAAGTTCACAATCTATACGTTATGCTTACCCAACAAAATAGTTATATGGACGAGTAAAATAGCGAGTATGTATTGGGCGCAGAATAAATGGTATTTTTACAGTTGAATAGTTTCTTTAATTTGATATACAGACTAAACGTTCTGATTTATTTAATGCAACACGAGCCTTTGTCAGTACAGGATCCATTCATACAATAACTAGTATTATTATGATATCTGTGACAGTTACAACCAACTTTTTAAACAAGCCTATTGGATTTCTTATATACATCCATCATGGTATACCGGCTTTTAGAATTTCTTACTTTATTATAAATACATCTATATTCGTCCGATGTGGTATACTGACTTTTAGAATTTCTTACTTTGTTAAAAATACATCTATATACGTCCAATGAGGTTTACCAATTTTAAGAATTTCTTACTTTGTTAAAAATAAATCTATATACTTCCCCTAGGTATACCGACTTTTAGAATCTATTACTTTGTTATAATACATCTATTTACGTCCGATGTGGCATACTGACATAATAATATCGTTCTGATATATAGAATTAGGGAAATTTAAAATGTCAGCGGATAAAAATGGTTCAGACGGGATATGTTTTGCAATAGTTTTACATGTTAACAATAAAACACAATTATGTTATTGCGGCGGTTCCGATGAGAGATGGAATTACTATTCGGTTGCTCAGTCGGCTGGGTGGTAGAAACGTGAGCGACATCCTAAAGCATTCATGGAATACGTGTTAACAAACAAACTGCATACACCATATACACATTTTTTTTTATAATTGAAGTCGAGGAAGGATACTGAATTGTAAACAAAACCTTGTTTTAACTCAAAATATGCTATAGCAAAATTTGACCAAAATATACATTTTCATTAAATATATTTAGAATATATATATATTGAAAAGGTATGACCCCAGTTTCATCAACATTATTTTTTTATTGAAGGAAATTTCTTAACAGTGAAAATTTCTTAAGTGCAATAAAAGCTTTCTTTCAGTTAAGTTGTTAGTTTGAGGACTGTCCATAAGTTAGATCAAAATTATGAGAACTGGGCCATGGTCTCCGAAAATGTAAGTGTCTTCTGCTTAATTTACAATACGGATTATGTTTTCTCTTATCCTTGACAGAGATATGCCAGGTTTTCAAACTGAGAACTGGGGAAGTCACCATGGAACAAGCGTCGGATAGGTTAAACGTACTATTGCGCAACATTCTTATTTCCAACAAGCATCATAATGGCAATGATAGAACTATATCATTATTCTTTCTCCATTAACTTCACTTAGAAACCCAGATCTGTAAGATTTTTCCTACAGCCCTTAACGTATCTCACTGATATCTTGTCATTGTGAGCATACCCTGAAACATATAAAAACAAAACAATGAAAAGTAAACACCGACAACCTAAGATTCAGGAGCTACGTACACCATTTAGAAATCGAAAATTCATAATTATGGAATTGAAATCACCGTACTTGTCCTAAAGCTTAATACTGTTCCTTTCTTAAGTGTCAAGTAAAGATACAGTTGAGTGGTTGATGATGAAGAGCATGGGTATTTTATCCGGTAGCTATGATCAATATCTGATATTCAAAGACAATTACAAGTGAAATTGAAGGACCATGCTTACCTACTTTGATAAGCACTTTAAGCATTCTCGTATGAAAACAAAACCATTAAAAAAAATGGTAATCTCAAAAGTAGGAGGAAACGGCTGATGATAAGGACGATCCGTCATTTCCTCAAAAACAATAATGATTATATATAACACGATGTAATATCCCCACAGTCGGCCATGGTGTTTACTCAATTCATACGTTTCGTTCCCTGTAATTTTTATTTGTTTATGAAGCACTCAGTTCCAAGTGGATACATTGTATCCTATTCAAACATGGAAAGAATGTTACACTAATTATTACTGTAGGTTTCGGTATTGGTTTTCCGCCATGACATCTATATTCGATTGTAATTAAATAGAACATCGCCAATGTTCTTGATAAAATCACAACTGTTACTGCCAAATAACGGTCTTCAATTTACAAGTGATAAGTAGAGTTTGTGTATTTTAGGTTGGTGGGTCTATACCATATTAACACATCGTAAAGGCTTGACAGTGTTGATCGATAAACGATTACCATATTATTAATATTAATTAGAATATGTTCAGAATTTTGTCAAAATCTGAGTTAAAGTGGACAGCTATCAATAATTTATATTTCGGGGATAAGGGAGCATCGCATAAATAGGGGCATGTAAACACAATTAGCGGGAGACAGATATTTCCGTTTAAAATGGGAAAAATCAAAAAGGAAAAGGAAAGTGTCTTATTTCAAAGATAGCTCTGTAGCCCTGATAATTTCGGCATATGATCTTTTTGTTTAATAGTATCGTAGTACAATGTTTTATAAACGATTATTTGAGCTATTAATCAAACTAACAGTACACTGTTAAGGAAACCGAATCTTGATTAATTGTCTTTTGTATGAATAGATTCCTTGGTAAAAGGAACTAGACAAGTTTTTATTTTACAGGGCGCCAACAGAGATGCGTTCTATTCAGCTGTGTGATGGACGTCATGATTTCGATTTTTCAGTATCGTGACATTAAATTTTCCCAACGGTAGCATCCCTTCCTCCTTCGCTAATACATTCCACAGACCATATTTTATTCGATATGGAAGGTCTTGAATCAAATATCTTGTTATTGTACAGTTGAGGTTGATGAAGATTATAAGCAATTCTTATGGTCTCCATTATTATAGAAGCCGATATTAGAATGTGATATGGATAGAATGAGGTTTTTTTATGCTCGTCAGCAGCACTCGTATTTAATTTGCCCTACCAGACACAATACAATATATATCCATACATGCGCAAATTGTAGATATTAAGTGTTTACTGCAGAAAGTTTACAAGGTAGAGTTGTGCTATCTTTAACACTTGCAAACTAGTTGCATACTAACCTCAAAAAGCGATCCGATAAGAAATAATCACACATACTCTTAAGAAATAAGAACTACTTTCTAATCAATGATTACCGGTGTTCTTTACTAATTATGTCTCGCGCAATTACAAATTAATTCAAGCATATATATGACGTTTGGAAAACAAAGCCTACTCCACTTGAGATCCTTAAGAGTTGTACACAAGGTGAAGAGATTCCATCAATTTACCGATGTAGAGTAATTACTCGCTTAGACACGAACTAGCAAAGACAGTTGAATATTACTGAGGAAAAATACATATATCACTTACATTTCTTGGAAACACGCTAACATTATTATCTAGCTTTCTTGATTATTGCAAGAGGTTGCTGAAGAGTGTCCGGGGGATATGTTATGCTGTTACTGTGTAAATCTTCCTGTTAGCAGCTGAGGTGATGAATCAAATATTGCTCACCTCGGGCAGCTATGAGGAAATGTCATTACTGTTTAAGTCAGAACAATGGCTACCCATCAAGACTCAGCCGTTTAGATGTACAGGACGTGGGCGACTATCTCCCAGTGACGGATCTACGGGTAACTAGCTGGACATAAAATGCCATATCTTCTGCGATGGCGTTCATCGTTATTTAACGTTCTCGTCATTTCAAGCAGCGTGTATTAAATATTTATAATCTGGTCGACTTGTTGATGTCGCTGACGACAGATGGTGTACTTTCGGTTATGGATGTGGAGTTGGTAGGACGGTCGGGCAGTGAGAGCTTTAAAAAGACATATTGTTTACGTGTTTGACGGACACCGTCTGTCTATGATTACGTTGTATGGTATCAGCGCGTTAAAGTTTACGTATTTGACAGGCTACTTTTCTGTCTGTGATTACATAGTGAGGTTTTAAATTGTTACCTGTTTATCTTACACAGTGGAGATTCATATATTGTTCTTCTGGTAACATGTAAACTTTCTGAGGGTAATAACTTCTCATTGTAAGCACGATTTCCGGCCATCTTGAAGTCGATGATAAGGTAGACATTAATTTGCTTATATATTGATCGGGACTGACTTGGCGATAAAACTAGAATGCATTAACATGATTGAGATTCGCATGCATGTACAAAGACGGGAGCCACTGACGTGACCAAGGATGTAAATTAATGAAAACTCCTTCCGCAATTTCAATTTTAGAAGGATTTTCATATTGGTGCCATGGATTAATTGTGTTAGGTGGCGAATAATTCCTTTTCCCGGAAGGATTTTCTACAGTTCTTTCTGTTCGTCAATAGAGAACAAACCTGTCACCGAGGGATCTATTGCCCTGTATGTAACCACCACGGTATGTCTGGCAGTTCTGAGGTTGATATAAATAGATGTCTGAAGAAGCCTTGTTGCAATCTTGAATATCTTGAAAACGTTTTCGTGATAATTTGAGATGTTAAAAAACCTCATACCCCGGATAACCGTCTTACGATCCATATCACGTGTGGTGTATGTAAATGTGACTTCACCTCTTACAAAAACAATATTTGCCATTACATGTCGTGGGGTAATTGATATTGTCGCTCGTCGGTATATATACCTGTAACATTGCTATCTTAAATTAATCTGACGAGATACTAGGTAGTATATTTCAGTACGGTTTCAATGTAATAAATAATCTATTTATTACGATAGTAAGGTTATAATAGCGAGAATTTGCTATGATAAAAATCATGAGTTAATAAAAGTAACGAGATTTTTGTTTTAGTAACGAGAGTTTGGTTTTAATAACGAGAGAATGGTATCAAATAAATATAGTTTGGTTTTAATAACTAGAGTTTGGTATACTATAACGAGAGTTTGGCTTAAAAAACGACAGTATGGTATAAAATAACGAGAGTTTGTTATAAAATAACGAGAGTTTGGTATAAAATACCGAGAGCTTGGTATAAAATAACGCGGTTTTGGTTTTATTAACGAGAGCTTGGTTTTGACAACTAGAGTTTGGTATAAAATAACGAGAGTTTGGTGTTGATAACGAGATTATGGTATAAAATAACGAGAGTTCAGTAATAGTAAAGATAGTTTGATATCAAATAAAAAGAGTGTGGTTATTATAACGAGAGTTTGATATAATAATTTAACAAGCATTTTTATTAGAATAACGATAATTTGCTTAAAACAACGAGAGTTTGGTCATATTATGAAAATACGATTATAATAACGAGAGTTTTGTATAAGACAATGATAATTTGACTTTAAAAACGAGAGTTGGGTAATAACAATGAAAGTTTGTCATAGATCTGGGAGAGTTTGTGGTACACAATAACGAGAGCGATTTGATAATGACAAATGAGAGAATGGTTATAATAACAATAGTTGGGTTTAAATACCGAGACTCGTCACGATAAAGATATTTTGGTATAAAAGGTTTGGTAAAAAGACTATGGTGTAAAATCACGAGAGTATGGATAGCATAACGATAGTTTGGTTATACTAACGAGAGTTTGGTTATACTAATGAGAGTTTGGTTATACTAACGAGAGTTTGGTTATAATAATGATTGTTTGGTTATACTAATGGGAGTTTGGTTATACTAATGGGAGTTTGGTTATACTAATGAGAGTTTGGTTATACTAACGAGAGTGTGGATAGCATAACGATAGTTTGGTTATACTAACGAGAGTTTGGTTATACTAATGGGAGTTTGGTTATACTAATGGGAGTTTGGTTATAATAATGATTGTTTGGTTATAATAGCGAGTTTGATATATTATTACTGAAGTTTGGTATAAAAAAAACTCCAGTTAGTGAATATATTGGGAAATATCAACTGAAAAATTCACAAATTGCTATATTTTTACAGAATTGTGGTGAATCCGTTTCGATGTCGTCGGACGCTACCCCCAGTAACTCGTGTGACGAATGCGACTCTGATAAGTAAGTATACCCAGTAACTCGTGTGATGAATGTGACTCTGATAAGTAAGTATACCCAGTAACTCGTGTGATGAGTGCGACTCTGATAAGTTAGTATACCCAGTAACACGTGTGATGAGTGCGACTCTGATAAGTAAGTACATTGTATACCCAGTAACTCGTGTGACGAATGCGACTCTGATAAGGAAGTATACCCAGTAACTCGTGTGACCAATATTTGTTACTCTTATAAGTAAGTGCATTGTATACCCAGTAACTCGTGTGATGAATGTGACTCTGATAAGTAAGTATACCCAGTAAATTGTGTGACGAATGCGACTATGATAAGTAAGCACATTGTATACCCAGTAACTCGTGTGACGAATGTGACTCTGATAAGTTAGTACCCCAGTAACTCGTGTGACGAATGTGACTCTGATAAGTAAGTACATTGTATACCCAGTAACTCGTGTGACGAATGCTACTCTGATAAGGAAGTATACCCAGTAACTCTTGTGACGAATGCTACTCTGATAAGGAAGTATACCCAGTAACTCTTGTGACGAATGCTACTCTGATAAGTAAGTACATTGTATACCCAGTAACTCGTGTGGCGAAAGCGACTCTGAAAATTATCTTTATTATAATATAAAAAAATATCAGAATCATGCAACTTTGTTCTTGACAAATGGTAATTATTATTAATAGCTATATAAGTTAGAACGTACTGAGACAAAAGAAGTTCTCGATAAAACCCTTGAGTAGAAATGTGAATTTGATGACGTAACTAATCACCAATCCTATATGTTATCTATACGGTAGACACATTTAGTAACTCCTTATAGAATTAAGCGACGTCGACATAATACCATTCGTGTTTGATCAGGAGGAAGGCTGATCGTTCCCACTAGCAGCCATATGTACAACTCACTAATTTTAAGTGGTTTTTGTGGAAAACCACACAATTACTACTATGTGATTAGCTCTCAACAGCCCTTCCGACGACATAGCATGCCTAATATAGTGTCAGAATTTCCGTGTGCAAACGAGGAAAAGACAAGGTTTCCATCAGTTTTTTTCTTTAAAGTGCACATTAAGTGTTCAGCTAGTTTGACTAAAGGTCATGCGAGATCACTTCTCTAGCTTTATCGCCATTTCTAGGTGATAGTAATTCACGTGCTGAAAGAGTACTGCATTTAACGTACCTTATAACATCTCACTTGTAACCACCGTTCATGTCATTATAATTACCTTTCATACCATATCAATTTGCATCCTCTCAACAGTCTATATCTTGACTATCATCATTTTACATGTCACAATCTCACTTGTTATCTCAATAGTGTTGCATTTCCGCCAGAGGTCAAGTGATCGTATAAATATAGTCTTTGAGCGTTTTAAATTGTTACAAACGTACTCTGCGGATTCTGTGTAAATTACGTTGCTCTGTTTGTACTAAATTGAGGTGTACATTACCCATCGATTCCCTTCTATTTCTGTCTGTTTATGGAGAGTGCCATGGCCAAGCCTTCCGTGATAATTAGCGAGTCGTACTGAGTACTCGTTGCCTAGATTCTGGATTTGTTCCCCCACTCGTTTGATTTACCACCAAAATCCGTTGTGAAGTAGCACATGACAAAATCTAATTTAAGATTGCCGGGGGAAACCTTAAATTAACAGAGTTAAACTAATCGAGTCACAATTTTCATTATAAAAACTTTTTTTCTCAAAGAAAAGACACGTAATATTATCCCTTTTTTGTTATTAAAGTAACTAATTTTATCCAAAAGCTCTGAATCTGAAAATGTAATATCAGATAATTATTTTATATGAGAAAACTCAAGTCTAATTTTAATCACGTTTATCTGTTATCGCATTGTCTTTATCACCAATAGCATTTAAACCAATCATATCTTTATAATTGTCTTCAGCAGAAAAACAATAACAGATTGTACCACCTTATGTTGTGCGACGTGAACTTTGACGGTTTTTGGCGGTCATTAGAGTGGTTTGGTTGTTAACAATCGGTTTTTTTTTCAAGCTGGGTTACTGAACAAACAATCAAGTCTGACATTTCCAGAAGGCCTAAATCGGTCTAAATGTCTCTTTAACTATTACTTTTGTTCATATTTTGACCTCGTTTGATTTATTCAAAACTGTATGCGTTTGCAATAATGTAAGCAATCTATATATTTAGTATTTTCCCAAACAATGAAGCAATTTTAATGATTTTGACACCTTGTTCAATAGCTAATTTGCTTTTCAATTTTAGAATTATCTCAATAAATCTTGTTTCATTAAAAACACAAAAGAAGCGTGCTACATATTTGCATCAAAATAATATTGACCGATGTCCAGGATTTGACCTGGATTCCCGTAGATTATTGGTGCATGGAACTGCGCATGTCGTATGTACACCATGCTTTCTAAGATACACAGATTTATGTTGATCTTTGATATGGCAAGATGTTACTTCGACTATTTTAGAGAACAATGTCTTAGCCATTTAAGGTGATACGATATATTTCGGATAGAGTTGAACTGAAATCGTTACAGGAAGACGGCGCTTGTCATCAAAATCTAAACATCAACCAAATGACCAAATACTACATCATCATTAAATTGTATGTCTATCATCAGTAGTGTACATTTTCTATTTCAAAATGGATCGAACTTAGGCCGCCCATCCGGTTTAATAAAATTCAACATTTTTTTAATTTATCTTACAGATGTTGTCATTCTGAAAACAAACAACAGTTGTTAATTTACTTATTTGAAATATAACTGAAATAAATTATGCATATTTAAAATATGTATCAATTAATATATACAGTTTATGGTAGAAAAAAAATCAAGTAATAGATACAGTTTATGGTAGATAAGAATATAAAACTACATCATTCAGCTGTTTTTTTTTTCCTTTTTTGATGTCAGGAGCAAAATTGTATAAATCTATGAGGTACATTTTGAAAATCAGCCGTAACAATTGCCAAGACATGAAAGATGAAGCGCACTTTTTGCCTGGTCATAATTAATCACTTAAGCACTCTAGATGTGGTTAGTAGAGAAACGGAAATCCTCAGGGAATACAATGATTATCACAAGAACTAAATGTATAGCAATATAAACATACATGTTTTATCCTTCTTTCACTCATAAGTGAAAGGGACGAAAAGAGTTAACATCTAGAAACGACATAGAAATAAAAAAAAAATCGGCCGAAACAATAGTAAAATAAGGCAGAGAAACATGTTTTCCACCTATTCTAACACATTTGGCATATAGAACATAGACTATGTGTATACATCCTAAACCGACTCAGTTATTAAAAAAACAACTACAAAAAAGAAGGATATGTTTCCAACTAGATTTACGTTATTCAAACATTCTTCCCCCCTTCCAGATAACAACGAAACCAGTGTATTTTATGTTCGACCTTTATGATTGGGAGAGGGCCGAGGTCGTAATGGTCTCTAGTGAATAATTAATCAAAGCGTTGGATTGATACATATCTATCAAAATCACAGAAACTTACAGAAATTCTTTTTTACTCGCATTTAAACGACTTAAGTTTCAAAACAAAAAGAATGAAGAAAGTCTGACATGCTTTAATATCCATAGTCTAGATAGTGTAAGGTGTATATAGTTTTGTACTTTTATTTTATGACCCGAGCAAACATGTGTTTGTGTAATATCATCAATTGACCCAATTTAAAACAACACAAAATTGTAAATAATCTTAACTTTGATTTAAAATTCCATGGCATGTGTAATAATAATTAGAACAATAAATGAATTGAAATAAATGCTTACATTAGATATATTCCTGAACCGAAAATAACGTTCTCTTCAAAATCAACAATATTGTTCATTTCTTTAACAATTTGACTCCAGAGAAAACATTTTTCATTGATACATTTTTAGGATATATTGAATATTTTTTCTGATATATCTATCCACTCTGATATGAAAATATTTGATATTGATATAAATATTGCCTTAATACTAATTATAGTCATTTCTAATCAGTTGACCCTCACCTGTTTAAAATTACACTAACTAGACCTTACATATAAGCATATGTGCTTTATAAATAATTCTAAAACGTCAGCATTACTCAGGAATTCTAATAAGTAAGAGACACATTAAAGAAAGACAGATTCATATCCGTCATTGGCAAGTGGCTATGACGGATATAACTAACAGCTGTTAAAAGAAGTTTCGCCGGCTAAAACGAAAAATAATAACTCTGGTTAAGTCGTTAAAGACACGTACATCTTAAACAGTCTTGAAGTTGTATATCACCGTTGATATAAAATCGTCAACAGCAGGTGCCAATGGACCACCATCAAGACAAATAAAGGTCACAATTGTGAACAGAAGATCCCCATGATAATCTCACAACTCACAGCTGTAGATTTAAATGTCTGCGAAAAGTCGTCAAAGGCGCACCTAGCCAGAAATTCTTTAAAACGCAAATCAACTTCGACGTTCACACGCCTAAAACCGGAGCAATTGTATATTGCGTCTGCAGACTTTATACAATTCAATCGTCGCTTTTGCGACATTTGAAAAAAAAACATAAGAAAAACAAATAAGGAAACAAAACATATTTAAAGAAATAACAAAGACACACACAATTTGATGTTGAGTTCTAATCATAATTAATTGCATATAGCTAATGTTTGGAAAATTCATCCACTAATGTCGCGTTGAATTGAACAAAAAAAATCACTTGCTACGTTTCCTATGAGAAGAATGTTTGTGAAAAGAAATCAAAATGTTAAAAACCAATATCAATTATCTAAAAAAAATTAATTAATACTCTTTATTGATAGGGCTATTTGAAACATCTCAGAATGGAGCTAAACATTCGTCGGTCACTACGTACTATATATGTTTGACACACTCGGTTTATGCAGGCAATGTTCATGGTTAACGAATTTCTTTTTCTCAATATATTCTGAGAATGGTAAGTAGTTGCTATTGGAACTAACTTGACTTCTCACTCATGTAACACACTATGTCCGATTTGGCATGTTTGTTTTTAATTTTACCAACAGCTGTATATTAATGAATAGGTTTATGAAATACCAAAAGAAAAAAAAAAGAAAAAAATTATAAAAAATGTCCTTCTTAATTCATGTTTAACTTGATCGGACGTAATTTGTGCTCTAATGCAATATATAACAAAGACTAGAACATGTTATTATCAAATTCAATGATACAAGTCAATAAAATGATAATTAAATGTTACTTAGACTCAGGCTTTATATATAATTCCTATAGCATGAAATACAATATACACAATATAAATTAAAACAAACCAGTTAAAGCGAATGTTCACATGCTATTGGGTTTCATCCCTGGAAGGGAGTGATTAATGTCTGGTGGATAGTTCTAGATTTATTTGATATTTTCAAAGGCTTCACCTAAACACTGGCTGGGGTCATGATAAGTTGTCTTCAGAGAAATGTGGCACTTCAAATGTATCCTGAAATGTTTCGTGACCATTTACAATTTCACTTATTGCTCACAAACTTCGTGTAGTTCTTTTTAATGACGGTCAAGGTAAAGAATCTTGGCATTTTCAAATGGTATTCCATAGAGCCTAGCGCTCTTGTTTGGCGAGTTTCGTGTAAGGAATATAAAGAAATTAGATTCATTCGATACCACCGGCAAATTATGTGCGTGAAGGTCCTTCTGATATGTCATTTGGCGAAAATAGAAATCGTTAGATATCCTGAGCTGTAAGTTACTGTGGATTGGTAAATCGGCCATTCCTGTCCATTATGGCTGACAATTATTTCCTGTCTAACCTGTTGCCAACATCCTGAAGACGAAGGTCATATTTCCTTTACTAGTCTCGCCACTCCGATTAGCTTGCCCCTAACGGCAAAATCCAATGGTTTTCTTGAATAAGACATTGGAACGTAATTGTATTTTGTGAGGCTAACGCATGTGACACTCTCGCTTTCGTTCATGAATTCAATGGAAATGCCTTTGTGTTTTTATTTCATTTTGTCCACGCAGGGTTAAGTGAGTAAAATTGGCGTTTCCAATTCCTGTTCAGAAGCCTGCGCGTGTACGCCGTAGTAACAAACTACATTGTGGACGACTAATAAAAGCCAGATAATGGTTTCATTTTTCGCACCTTAACGAGTAACTAGACTACCACATTGTTGCATTATAAGTATTTTACGTGATGTAAGTGTACATCAAAGATATATGTTGGATAAACGGTAAAGGTTTGCAAGAATAAACCGCCCAGGGCATTGTGATTTCACTGATCAATGTCAAATCGTATGACAATATTAGCAATTTGTATATATTAAGGTATATTGTACAAAGTTCGACACCGGTGTTACAGGGTTGGAGTTAAACTAGAACACACATTCGATCTTTGTTTACACGCTACAGCGGATAGAATCTTCAGAATAATTGAATTTCCGTTTGATGAAATACCTGTTGAGTTTGGTGTCAACATCTTCCAGCCAACAATTGACATACTTGTACTCTTGGGGACTGTGTCCCTCTCCTTTTCTGTTTCTTTTTGTCATGGAAAGCCCTTTAATTTCACTAAGATGAATCGATGATTTTTTGTCTTTAAATAAGTTGACTGTCGATCGTATAAACCCCAGAGAACAGAAAAATCAAGGTCACTACCGACACTCCTACATCAGCCGCTTAAATTGATCTTTACTTGCAACGTAACTAGCAATGATAGCTCATCGCTAAGCTGTATGATAAGCGGACTGATTCCAATGCCCTTTTATGAATTTTCCAATTCTTAACAGTAACACTCTTGCTTCCTACATCTAAGTACGGTCTTTGCATTCGCAATTGACTCGATATGTATGGGCTTGCTTCCTTTTTGCTAGATGTCTACTTTTGTCAAATATACTACGTGTAATACCGCATTTATATCCCCGAAACGAGGTTAAGAGTGTATATTGAAACAGTCTATCTGTTTGTTTGTCTGTAGAACAAAACTGACCAATTTAAGACGAATGTGAAGTTTTTTTACGGAGTTTAAGTTGCCGCTGTAACCAGGTCATTATATACATGTTTGGTGTATCAGCTTTATTTTAACTTGGTCACATGGTGTAACTTATCATGTCCTATAATTTGACACGTCATGTGTTTCCAGAACCGTTACTAAGGAAACATTGATTATAGGAGGGCTCTGATGGTTGAAATTGATATATTGTCTACTGTAGCTGAAAAATGTGTGTGGTTTTGAGGGATGACAGTTAAATGATACTATCTTCCAAAACACTGGATGACTTTTGGTTGCCATGGTAACCAAAAGAAAACCGATGATTAAACGGATGTTTCCAGACTCCAATTGTGAAACAATTACAAGAAAACTACACAGGATTGTAAGGGACCAAATGCAGTTGTCCTTGAAGATTTTGCTTTCCCGTCAATCTAGTTACTATATACATGTATGTCTAAGTATACAGGTCCGTAGTAGTCATGTTGTCCATAGATCTATTTGTTCAATATTAGTCAAAGGGGTGTAAGGACGGTGAAAGAGAAACGATCTATGAGTGTTATATACTAGAATGTTATATAAACTACATTTACATCTTCTTCATTCTTTCAATCTTTATAAACATTTCTATGACTTTAATATCGTTTTTTGATTTCTATGGATCTATTTGGTATGTGATGGGTAGCGGGCGTGTTGAAAAGCCAGTGAATTACAGTTCCAGCCTTATGTTTATCCTCTTCAAATCAATTTTTGTCTTTCTCTTTTCATGGTATTAGATCAGAATTATGTTTTGAAGTATCCAACCTTTATCAATTAAATGATGTAGCTAATACTTTAGTAGATTGAGCTGTTTGTATTTAACTACAATAAATGTGAACTTCACATTAAACCGCTATGTGTACTAGTATGAGTTTACAAAGTAGTTAAACGTACAAAGTTATATTGAAAATCCGTTTATTTACAAATGAACTGAAATTAGCGGTACAATAAAAGCTAAGACAATGATTGATCCCTGTTTTATCATACGAGTACAGATGTATTATCTATTCTCATTTGTAGTAATCACCATAGGGCAACAGACCTTTACCTTGGTCCTATCTGTCCATTTCGACAGTTCCATTTATGTACAGTGTCAATGCTTGTCGTCAGTAAGAATATCAAAACAGAATAACGTTTAGGGTTAGGGGGACACCTGCAACTTTTGTACATATCTACCACACACGTTTTTTCCGTTTTCCTGCATCGATACCTCTGCCCCTGCATTGTAACCGCACCCCTTGCCTTGACAACCCCCACTCACCCACTGCAATTCAATCCGCTTTTGTCTTATCCTCCTCGATAGTCAACTCCAACACTTTTCCGGCTGTCATACAACACATTTTCTTCAAATAGAAATCAGTTGATATATTTTTGCATAGAAAGACTTTAAGAACATTTAGCATACTGATAACATCATTAACACCTCACATATTTGCCATTTGGGTATATGACAGTACCGATGTGTACTCTTTTTTTCTAATGCGCAAATATAAATAAAATCATAGCGATACATCCACATGGAATGTTTTGATGTCTTCTTTTCTTATTTAAGGTTATATTTAATCTATTATAACCATATAAAACTATTTTGCATTGATTATAGAGCTGCAAGGTTCCGTTCTCGACGTCGAAGTTCCATTGACCTGGAGACGAAGACTTACCAACGTGACCAGATACTCAGGGACAAGAGGAAGAGACTTATCAAGCGGAATACTATCGCTGACTTCTACAGATCCAGAGAATCTCCCTCGTCCGACGGTATGTTTAGCCTGTCTAAGACCCTACAATCTCTCCGTATTTGACTATTAGATTTTACTTTATAGTACGTTGCTGACAGCGTGTGTTAATCCACTGATGGCAATGCTGTTATTACGATTTTATTATTTTTTCCAAAACTAAAAACAATACCGCAGTGACTGGTTATGATATAATCAATTTATTTTAATTGGCCCAGTATTTTTACACAAACTTTATACAAAAAACAAACACAATAAATTAAACCTGTATGCAAATGCATAGAGCACTATATATTGTATTCACAATAATGGTAGTACAAGCATAAAATGTCATTGAGATGTAGTTTGGACTTAACTGCTTTATTCTGAAGCCGCTAGACGCTAAAATTCTATCTTTGGCCGCTAGTAGACCGTTACCTTGTGTCATAATTCTTCTTCTTTTTTTCTGTTTTTCATTTTTGTTCGCAAGCAACACGTCTACGACCATGGTGCGGTACCTGCATACATCGACTATTTATTTTATGTTGCTTAAAACCTAGACAGGTCCTGACTTTAGGTCTCAAATTTCCTGATCTATGACGTCATACTGACAATCTATTTCGGTATCCAATAACTATGTGTCAGCAAAGCGTCGGCAAAAGTTTTTCTTCAGTTCACTGTCAGTAATTATGTTTCAGAAAAAAACGCAAGGAAACATCACGGTTAAGCTTTCTTGCAGACCATTGGTCTGTCATCTACTTATATGTAAGCCGAATCAGTCCGCGTGCTGTCCACACACAACTGGGAAAACATATTGCCAACAGTTTCACATCTATAGCGGAGAGTAAAGCTTGAGAGATATCCGTGTTATTCACCAGTTTTTTGACGCATATTATCGACTCAATAACCAATCGGGTTTTATATAGGGACGTTTAATATTTATCATTAATCATAATTACAATGTTGTGTATATCCGGTTCTCAGGTGCTCGTGGACCTTAATATATCTCGTTACGTGCATGCGTTTCGTTTTTGCGTTGTTTGTGACCGTAACTTGCCTTCAATGTTCAATTATGATGGCGATAAAGCAGAATTTATAGATGAATAGACGCCATGCCCCTCCTTAAGCTTAGGCAGATGACGTCATGTTACCATATACGCCAAGAACCGTTTTAGAAACAACAGATACTAATTAGCATAGTTTAAAAATATCACAGCTACAACTAATGAAATACCCAACCCTTCAAATAATACGTTTAAACAATATAATTGATTAATACGTGTAAACGATCCCTAAATGTTGCTTTAACGATCACAACATAATTCTAGAACTCCATGCGTCATGCAGTTACAGGATTGCATTGTTAGCTTTGAATTGTTAAAGACATCCATTAAACGGCGTTCTTAGACAGTCTTTTTATCATTGAAAGTAAAATCAAAGAATAGTGAAAAATGACATTTCGATCACAAAACAGACAGCAAGAACATAAGAAGGATACCGGCAAATCACAAAGAGTAACATTGAACTACGGCAAAGTTAAGAAGAAAAAACATAGTCAGATAGAGTAAATGGGGTAAAGCTTTACTCGGACAAAGTGGTTACAGATTTACTAAGATAATGTAAACGAGATAACATATGATACGGTAAAAGAGCAGAAATCCCAGTTTTGCTCTTATTGTTTCCTGGGCAACAATCGCCATTGGAGCATATTGATTCATATCAATAATATGTTCTCTGAGGGTACATGCATTGAAAGAAAACAGAAACATCGACTCACACTAATATTTTTATAAGTATTATGAATATCTGCAGTATTCATGTTTCAAAAACCGACATAGTAACAAAAACAAAATTCAAACTCAAAATTGACAAAACGAGGACAAAAGAAACTTAAATATTACAACAGAATTGTCCATACAACAAAGCAATTCAACTATTTAGATAATACTATTTCTGTGCGATATAAACAAACGAATATATATGAACAAACTGCCCTGTTAATATATGTGGGTAAATAGGCGTTGATATTACTCAATCACATAGAATTTGTACTCACAGTCTTACTTAACTAGTATTGTTTTACTCATAATCTCAATTATGATTCTAAGGGTACGTGTGAAAAACATGAGTTTTCCATCAAAATTTATTTGTATTATTCTTACTGCATCTGAGAAGTAGCAAACTTAAAATGTAAACATATTTCACTAAATAAGATAGTTTATTGGGGAAAACAGAGAATATCGACATGATAATGAAACCGTAATACAAACTCAAAATCGATAAAACGATAGGAAATATGAACGGATACGTTTCTTGAAGAGCCCTGAAAAAGAACGCGGAGAAAAGGACATTGTGTTACAGAAGGCAACATGTAAGCGTCGTCGAACACGTCTAAATTCATGTCCCGCAAGGAAATAGAAAACTGCCAAATAATATCATGACGTCAGCCACAAAACTATTCCATGTTTGTCTCTAAGCAATGTGCGGTTTGATGGGTTTTCCAATAGTCTGTTTGAGTATCCGTCAGTCCGGAATGACTGTGGTAGCTTTGTCTTGAATAAGTCTGTGCTGTTTGCAGTGTCTTTGTGGCTATATGGCTCAATCCTCTTATGGCAAAATCTGCCAATGTCATCGCAGCGTGGGTAGCAATAGGAACTGCATTCTTTCCTGCCTCCTCAGCCGTCGTTATTCCCGCGTGATTTTTCTTTACAACTCGGCTTCATTGGTGCGGGACTTAACGGTGCGTCGCCAGCTGTTATGAACCGAGACTGATGCTTCAAGATCAATGTCATATGTATGTGACTAGCACCGCTGCAGGAATTGCCGGTATATGCCAGACTGTTTAACCAACCGTCTTAGGGATCCAATCAGGATTTTTTTCGGTGTATTCCCTTAGCCATGGTCTCAGGCGAGACAATCACTAGGCAGTGGTGATGTTTAGCTGGGAGTCTGATTTGATGTAAACGTTCATATTTAGCGGTTATCTTATTTTAGGTTTTTTTTCGCGCTGAAAGCGTCCCGCTAAATTATGATATCGCTTATTGTTGTTTGGTTTCAAAGGTAATCATTGTTAGTGCGCTATTTCCTCATTCCGCGTTAGCACCCTTACATTACTCAATAATGTGTAGTTAAGTATCTAAATATGGGTTTATATTTCGTGTAGTTAATTGTTGTTGGGTAGCTAACTGAAGCGTTTCGTAAAACAAAGAAACGCACAAATTTCCAGGCAAGTATTCCGAAACGAATTCAAGAAATGAATTATGGCGACAAAACAACGAAACGATCAAACTGGACACACGCAGGATTCATTTTTTTCGGAGGTGGTGCTAGCAGGCTTAAGTGAGCAGCAGAAGATTCTTTGTCATTTCATAGGTGATGTTTCAGCGTCAGCAGAAGCGCGCGGGGGGGGGGGGGGGGGGGGGGGGGTTCTATTGATCAGTAAATTTATACTTGAGTTCAATATCAGGCATCAGTAGAAACGAGCTTCTCTGGCCAGCGGAGTGATGGAACACGCCATTGCAAAACATTAACGTGGAATTGTGGGGATATAATACAACTTATTTGAATTTCATTTGAACTCACAAAAGCTAGAATATGCTTTTTTTATTCCAAGTCTGCGAAATATGTAATCTTTAAAATCCCACTCCAAGCACACGTTGTAACACTCTGCTTTAACCTATTCTAACACTTAGATTTCGATAGTCATCAATGTGGAGAGCAATTAAGAAATAAATTTACATTTTTTGTAGGTTAAAATGTTTCCACAAGGGGATCGATCAGATTTTTTTTTTTTTTCCATTTATTAAAACAAAAAATAGAAATTCATTTTGAAACATGTTTCCAGTAGAGACATACATTGAAGGATTCTTTAATTATACGTTATATTCTTATTCATAAATATTAATTACTAGAGTATCAAACTTTTAACTAGTGTAAGAATTGTATTTATTCCAACACAAGTAAACCTGCTGTAAGACTCCGCCATATTATATTGTCTAGAACGATTTTCTTTTGTTAATATACCATTGTAAAATAGTCAATCAAACCGCTTTGATCCGGAATCTAGGTATTCTGTAATCCTGAAAGACGTACTATATTGATGAAAGTTTACATAAGATAAAAAAATAACAGACAAGCCAATTGGTAACTTGTATTTGTCGAACACTATTTTGTTTTCTTCCTACAAATATGTTAAACTTGAAGCCCCTCGTACATATCCCTATATATTTCTCATGTTTAACTTGTGATGCAGCCCCTCTCAAATTAAATGTTCATATCCTGTATAAAATTATCATGTAAAACTTGTGATCAAGCCCCTTTCTTACCTTATGTACATATCCTTGTGTAATTCGCTGAATTTTCTTATATTGGAGTCAACGAATATGAAATAACATGTTCAGTGACAAAACTGCATAAATGAAAATGTATAAATGTACAGAGATAGCTGGTCTTTCGTATCGGAATATGCACCACTCATATTTTTGGTTAACTATTATGCAACTTCAGAAAAAAAATCAATTCAGTAAATGCTTATCTATCTTTAAGTTCTTTTCTCAAGTACAAATATCTTGATCAAGAACATATTTAAGTCAAATATTTGACTTCTGAGTGCCTAGTACTGCTCAGTAACTTCTATCAGTACTGAGCTCACTATCCTATTCATTAGGTCCTACACCTAGTACTGCTCAGTAACTTCTGTCAGTACTGATCTCACAATAGGTCCTACACCTAGTACTGCTCAGTAACTTCTGTCAGTACTGATCTCACTATCCTATACAATAGGTCCTACACCTAGTACTGCTCAGTAACTTCTGTCAGTACTGATCTCACTATCCTATACAATAGGTCCTACACCTAGTACTGCTCAGTAGCTTCTGTCAGTACTGATCTCACTAACCTATACAATAGGTCCTACACCTAGTACTGATCTCACTAACCTATACAATAGGTCCTACACCTAGTACTGCTCAGTAACTTCTGTCAGTACTGATCTCACTAACCTATACAGTAGGTCCTACACCTAGTACTGCTCAGTAACTTCTGTCAGTACTGATCTCACTATCCTATACAATAGGTCCTACACCTAGTACTGTTCAGTAACTTCTGTCATGATATGTCATGTACATGAGCAGATGAAACAAATTAGTAAAACACTCTTTTGTGTTTAACAAAATCCTCTTCTGGAGTGAGGAATATCCCAATAGGAATGCATCCCTGATTTAATTGTTCTTAGAATGTCGGTAAGAAGTTTGGATAAAGGCTGAAAAGATTCAAAGATGATAATTCAATTCGCCCTTGCGTTAGAAGATTTGAAGTAATTTTCACACGGGTGACACAATTTAAACCGATGTCCAGAAGAAATGTTGACTTGGTTACACTGCGTGAAGTGACGGGTGGTAACGTTTTTAGAACAAAACCGTGTGTGAAATAATTCATATGAGGTAAAATTAGATAAATAATGATTTTCTTATCTAATCTGATCACATCTGTGGAGTGTGGGAGACATGCATCCTAATCCTATTACAATGGCTGGGTATTCCTTCCTTCAGCAGAAGGACACTTTAGATAACACCGTCTAGGTCGTGAAACACACCTACATGGCTGTATCAGATAAATACGTCTCTAACAAAGGAAATTAAAACATATGGCACAGGATACCCGTGGCACCTCAAATTATATCTTTTACTACTTTCTAGGCCTAGTTTTGATTTCTGTGATATCCTTTTAGTCGCTAGCATCACTAATGAGTCTTCGAAGGGGAACCAGCTCTTGGATGCAGGTTTTTTTGTTCTGATACTATCTTCACTCGGTATATACAATGTATATTATTGTAAAGATCACTTTTAAATAAATAATGGTATCCATATGCATGTTTTAGTACAATACTACGATTCTCTAAGGACCATGTATTCCATGTCAGTGTGTTGGTGGTATAGCATAACCGAGAAAGGTAGGGCTGAACCCAGGGTTCCCCTGGTAGCCTATTTATCTTTTGGGGTGTGTGTTGGGGAGGATGGGGGTGGGGGGAGGGTTAAACAGAGAAAGCACCTTCGTCGCAGTACTTAACCATCTTCAGAAGTGTTACTCTCCTAACATATGATTATATAACAACATGATAGTAATGACGTAGAAACAAAACACAAAGTATAATTCCATGAATCTTTTATCTAATTCACGAAATGATGCGCTCTCCAAAGTATCGATTACGTCAGACTTCACATCTAACAAAAAAAAGGGTAGGAAAGGCCTAAAAATAAAGTAGGTCCGGACTGCATCCTGGTAACAAACAAGTCGAATGTGATTGTCCTGGGACTAAACTTAATACCTAATCGATTCTTAGTAATGGAAACAAATGTGAATATGACAAAATATGAAAATCAGTTAAAATAGTTAGTATGGTGCTTGGTGTAATGTCGTCCCGATAAATTTTATATTTTAGCATCATTGGTTCAATCCTGACATTTCAATAGAATGTAAATAATTAATCTCATCGTAGATTCGCCAGTGCCATATGAACTGTTGAACAAAACGTTGATACAGAAATAACATGAAATATGTTTTAAAACTCCATTGGTGGTGAAATCAGATGGTAGACAGACAACCTTTCCAGTACACGGTGTGTTTGTTAGTTTCCGTGAAAAGATATTTTAGCAAAAATGTACTTCTATTCAAAGTCTCAAATTTTGTAACTGAACTTGGTTTCGTTATTATATGAAAGTCTGAAATGAAGATTATCAACGTATTCCAGATTTATCGCTAGACATGCATATGATATATTTCATCAAATAGAAATAAGTATATAGACCAGAACTATATGTAATATATCATTCAAAACAACAACTAACTCCTCGTAGCGTGCTACTTATTTTTATTGTTTTCTTTACAATTTACAATAAAACCAGTCGAAATTGCCAAACACTCCCCGTATCTTTTGCATACTGTTCTTAAATGAAGCATCCCTGTATCCCCACATATTGCTTTATACATTTCACAGTTTATTCGATACTCAATGTTATATTAATTTTTCATTATTGTCGACTACTGAAATACAAATCACAGTACAAGTTTGGTATATATCCCTGTTTAATAGATACATCCTCGTTAATGTGACGTTTTTCTTTGTGAATATTTTGAAAATAGTTTTCATGTAGTTTGACGCTTAATTTGTGATTCGTTTGGTATTTTGTAAAATGTCTTGAGTAAATATGTATTTTGTGCATACTTTGCGAAAGTCCGTCTAATTGGTAGGGTGATCGGATACAAAGAAAAAAAATTGTAGGAGATCACTATGATAAAATGCTCATACTGCATAATGGTTCCTCTCACCTATTCAGAAATCATGCGTTGAACTAGCAACATCAGTAACATTTAAGAGTCTCGAACTTATCAAGTACATGGGTCGTTACTAAGGTTGATTTATCACGACATCAATATAATTCAGGTTACTTCTCGTTGATGTGTTTCGTGTATCACAATTGATTATTTGAGAAGATGTTGTAGAGGAAGAGCTGGAACATTTTTCATGTATCCGGGATGCAAACTGGATTGAGATTAATACCAATTAGTTCATAGGTCTTAGACAGAGATCGATTAATTCCAGTCTCGGAACTGCTAACGTAGAAAAGCAAAATTATACAACAACGAGGTATCGAGAAATAGTGATTGTGTAGGACATTGGGTGTCTCGTATTCTGGTAATTATAATAAAGTGGGCGAGAGGGTCTAACATATGCAATCAGCCTCCATGTGCAGCTTGAGTCAACTGCTAGAGAATTGAAAACATGGTATTAACCTTTCTAAAATACAACTTTCTTTCCAATTAACAGTTTTAAATGGCACTGGTATTCATTTGTGTATGAAGCCACCAGGGCATGTCAAGGTCAAAATTTCAGGCAATCTTCTTCTGGAACAATCCAATTTCAACATTACCATATATTGTACTACAACCCATAGTACAGCAATCCTTCATTAGATATATCATAGCAGGCCAAGGTTTGATTATTCCCAATTGGGTCAATATGAATCAGAGTTATCTTTGAGATTTTAACATATTAACTTGAGTCCAAACACATATATAATTACAACATATATGGGCAGGTAATGATAACTTTACAGGCTGATTTCGTTAGCTGCTGAGTGAGACTCCTAAACGTTTTTCTAAAGGCAGGCCAATGTGGACGAAAACTCGGCAATGACAAGGTCAGGTGTAAGGTAGTGTTTATCAATATTGGCCAATTTTGCCATTATATTGCTTGGGTTGTTCGGTCGTAAACGTCATACAAGTGTAGTATACGTAGTCAATTAATTATCAATTGTATACAGTACCAGCACCAGCTGGGTTAACCAACTCCGCCAATACAGAAAAATGTTCATTTTGGCACTCTAGCGCTGCAACATCTAAACAACAAGTCATAGTAGTGAAGGGAGGCAATGTATCAACAATTTGCTGTACAAATATGTTAGTTTACGTAAATTATTAATAACCAAGACAATATACTACCGGCAAAAGATATAACCATTTGGTCGATACACCAAAACTGCGCAGTTCTTAACCAAACAAATACAAAATGTGCCAGATACAGAATTTACTTCTAGGTAGATACATTGTATACAAAAGAGATAAAAGAACAGTGACATGTTAGCTTCTAAAGGAACAGTCACATGAAAGTCTCTAAAGGAACAGTAACATGAAAGTCTCTAAAGGAACAGTCACATGAAAGTTCCTAAAGGAACAGTCACATGAAAGTCTCTACAGGAACAGTAACATGAAAATCTCTAAAGGAACAGTTACATGAAAGTCTCTAAAGGAAAAGTAACATGAAAGTCTCTAAAGGAACAGTAACATGAAAGTCTCTAAAGGAACAGTAACATGAAAGTCCCTAAAGGAACAGTAACATGAAAGTCTCTAAAGGAACAGTAACATGAAAGTCTCTAAATGAACAGTTACACGAAATTCTCTAAAGGAACAGTAACATGAAAGTCTCTAAAGGAACAGTTACACGAAATTCTCTAAAGGAACAGTAACATGAAAGTCTCTAAAGGAACAGTTACACGAAAGTCTCTGAAGGAACAGTTACACGAAAGTCTCTAAAGGAACAGTAACATGAAAGTCTCTAAAGGAACCGTTACACGAATATCTCTAAAGGAACAGTAACATGAAAGTCTCTAAAGGAACAGTCACATGAACGATTCTAAAGGAACAGTAACATGAAAGGTTATAAAGGAACAGTAGTATAAAAGTCTCTAAAGGAGCAGAAACACGAAAGTCTCTAAAGGAACAGTAACATGAAAGTCTCTAAAGGAACAGTAACATGAAAGTGTCTAAAGGCACAGTAACATGAAAGTCTCTAAAGGAACAGTCACACGAAAGTCTCTAAAGGAACAGTAACATGAAAGTGTCTAAAGGCACAGTAACATGAAAGTCCCTAAAGGAACAGTAACATGAAAGTCTCTAAAGGAACAGTTACACGAAATTCTCTAAAGGAACAGTAACATGAAAGTCTCTAAAGGAACAGTCACATGAACGATTCTAAAGGAACAGTAACATGAAAGGTTCTAAAGGAACAGTAGTATAAAAGTCTCTAAAGGAGCAGAAACACGAAAGTCTCTAAAGGAACAGTAACATGAAAGTCTCTAAAGGAACAGTAACATGAAAGTGTCTAAAGGCACAGTAACATGAAAGTCTCTAAAGGAACAGTTACACGAAATTCTCTAAAGGAACAGTAACATGAAAGTCTCTAAAGGAACAGTTACACGAAAGTCTCTGAAGGAACAGTTACACGAAAGTCTCTAAAGGAACAGTAACATGAAAGTCTCTAAAGGAACCGTTACACGAATATCTCTAAAGGAACAGTAACATGAAAGTCTCTAAAGGAACAGTCACATGAACGATTCTAAAGGAACAGTAACATGAAAGGTTCTAAAGGAACAGTAGTATAAAAGTCTCTAAAGGAGCAGAAACACGAAAGTCTCTAAAGGAACAGTAACATGAAAGTCTCTAAAGGAACAGTAACATGAAAGTGTCTAAAGGCACAGTAACATGAAAGTCTCTAAAGGAACAGTAACATGAAAGTCTCTAAAGGAACAGTTACACGAAAGTCTCTAAAGGCACAGTAACATGAAAGTCTCTAAAGGAACAGTAACATGAAAGTCTCTAAAGGAACAGTAACATGAAAGTCTCTAAAGGAACAGTAACATGAACGTCTCTAAAGGAACAGTAACATGAAAGTCTCTAAAGGAACAGTAACATGAAAGTCTCTAAAGGAACAGTTACATGAAAGTCTCTAAAGGAAAAGTAACATTAAAGTCTCTAAAGGAACAGTAACATGAAAGTCTCTAAAGGAACAGTAACATGAAAGTCCCTAAAGGAACAGTAACATGAAAGTCTCTAAAGGAACAGTTACACGAAAGTCTCTGAAGGAACAGTTACACGAAAGTCTCTAAAGGAACAGTAACATGAAAGTCTCTAAAGGAACAGTTACACGAAAGTCTCTAAAGGAACAGTAACATGAAAGTCTCTAAAGGAACAGTTACACGAAAGTCTCTGAAGGAACAGTTACACGAAAGTCTCTAAAGGAACAGTAACATGAAAGTCTCTAAAGGAACAGTTACACGAATATCTCTAAAGGAACAGTAACATGAAAGTCTCTAAAGGAACAGTCACATGAACGATTCTAAAGGAACAGTAACATGAAAGATTCTAAAGGAACAGTAGCATAAAAGTCTCTAAAGGAGCAGAAACATGAAAGTCTCTAAAGGAACAGTCACACGAAAGTCTCTAAAGGAATAGTAACATGAAAGTCTCTAAAGGAAAAGTAACATGAAAGTCTCTAAAGGAACAGTAACATGAAAGTCTCTAAAGGCACAGTAACATGAAAGTCCCTTAAGGAACAGTTACATGAAAGTCTCTAACGGAACAGTAACATGAAAGTCTCTAAGGGAACAGTAACATGAAAGTATCTAAAGGAACAGTCACATGAACGTCTCTAAAAGAACAGTTACACGAAATTCTCTAAAGGAACAGTAACATGAAAGTCTCTAAAGGAACAGTAACATGAAAGTCTCTAAAGGAACAGTAATATGAACGATTCTAAAGGAACAGTAACATGAAAGATTCTAAAGGCACAGTAACATGAAAGTCTCTAAAGGAGCAGAAACACGAAAGTCTCTAAAGGAACAGTAACATGAAAGTCTCTAAAGGCACAGTAACATGAACGTCTCTAAAGGAACAGTAACACGAAAGTCTCTAAAGGAACAGTTACAAGTAAATAGGTAATTGAATACTAACAGGTAAACAGTTAAAAGAACAGCAACATGTGAACAACTAAAGTAACATAAACTGTAAATAATTAACGGAACAGTAACATGTAAACAGTTTAATGAACAGCAACTTGAAAGTCTCAAAAGGAACAATAACGTGGGAACATTCTAAGGAACAGTAACATCTCAACAATCATAGGAACAGTAACACGTGAAAGGTTAACAGAACAGTGACTTGTAAACAGTTAAGGAACCATCCACATGTAAACAGTTCAAGGAACATTAACATCAAAACAATTAAAGGAGCAGTAACATATGAACAGTGAAATCCATATTAAACATTCAACATTTAAATTAACATGTAAACATCGAAAGGAACAATTTAAACTGTCAATGGAATGTTATTATGCACTACGATACTTATCAATATACTTAATTGTGTCAAGATGGTGTTTTATATTGTAACTGGGTAATATCATTCGCTATGTAATCGTACATTAACTTTGGTACGTTGCTAAAATACAATCCTTAAAACAAAGGGGATTGGGAAATTAACAGAGCACGTGATCTGGACTATGGTACGATTGTTATGACTTGAGTTCCCATATAATAATGAGAAAAGTGTTCCCTATGTGTAGAGCTATTCGTACTAGTTTGCTCCTGGGAACTTATTTTGTTCGAGGAGAAGATGAATGCGATCAATATTTGACACTAAATGGTGCTAGAATAGCCGTTAATCCATCGTTATGACAGGGTACGTCATTAGGAGGTTCAGTTAAATCGTCATAAACACAGTTCATTCTACCATACCTTATGCCATCAAAGCTTATTCTAATATAATCACACAAAAAAGGATGCGAACATCCCATAAGTAAAGATTGTATCTACAATATACGCTCAATATTGTCGCTACACAGAGAACATTGCCATACCGAAGTTGCTTTCAAACCTTGGTAACAGTTGAAATATACGACATATAATCTGTATACTGAGGTACTTCTGTATTGATCTCTTAAAATTGGTTTCAGAGATTTTGTCCGTTTTATGATAGATATTTTAACATACGACAATCAATATTCCTATATCTAGTAGGTTTTCTAGAGTCTATTAACTTGATTGACACATTCTACTTCTACTGCTTTACTCAGCTGAAGTAAGTGGTACCGTTATTTCAAGTTTATCCAAGCTGACCTGGTTTTGCATGGTTACTATGGTGACGCGCGTAACTCCAACAATTGCAGTGATCCTTTAATTCACTGAACATTTGGTGTTTTGTATTTTTTTTATATATTCATATTTTGTTTTATTAAACATAAGCTTAATTTAGTATTTCCTCTTTCTTTGATATACAAACTATTCATATCTTTTTAGGTTTCATGTCATAATGTAACACCAATGTAGGCAAATCATGTTGGGATTTCGTTTTACGAGGCAGCGAAATCTGATATGTTATAGCATTGGCGTGTATACCCAAGGGGGATCTCAATAGTTCAGTCCATATTCGAGTATTGCATGTACACGTCGTATTAAAAAGCTTTCGAATATACCATTTCCTGAAAAATGTCTCCACTTCTGTTTAGCATGCTGTTGAGTACGTATATCTGTCTGAACAGCATTCAAATATATCCCTTCAAAGTAATGAGATGACTCTGGAACATATACCAAATGTTGTTGAATGATTTAATCTTCAAAAATAGATACATACATTGTATTTTGTCATGAAATACGTATGATAGACATATAAAGATTTGCGCAAGCGGTTTCAATAAGCTCAACGTTCTAATCATTTTGCCATTTTTATAATCTTGTAAATGTCATTGTATACCATAACCCTTACTGCAAATCGATAACAAGAAAACAATAAATCCGATGTGATCAAATGGAACATCATCACTGACTTCCTTAAAAACATACGGGGAAATAGAACCACACCTTCGGACATGGCTAGCGTCTTTGGCTTCATTGTGATGCCTAGTTCCTATGGTTGTGTTAGCAAGTCTTTTACTATAAAGAAATACGAATTGAAATAGGAAAACAAACGCGTCACACTTAGAGTTTACCTTGCTGATAGCATGATCCTGGTAGTTAATTTGTAACTAAACATTGAGGTAAGCGGCTAATTAAGGAGAGTCTCCAGTGTCATTGTTCAAAGACTGCGTGTCGCTGTTACTCATTGTTATCTATTATTATAGGTTCCTCTATAACCAAGAGCCTTACATACATATACAAACACCTCTGGTAAGAGAGGGAGCATTTTCCCAACAGGAATGCCAGTAGTCTGTTGAACCAATAAAAACAGCACAAATATTGTCAACAAGTAAATATATCATTACATTGATGTCGCTTCATGTTTTCCCTTTTGACGTAATGACCTTTACCATATGCTCCATATAGACTGTTTATATCGTCATTTTCACATAACATGACAAATATAGTATGGTTGTCATTGCGACGTTGGTAATAAGGCGTATAAAAGTTTACATTCATATATGAAGTATATATTCGTTGATACAAAATTTAAACCTAAATGAGCATGTTATAGCCTTCTGAATACAAATTAATTTAAGGGTTGTTAAAATGAATATATACATAGCTTGAGTCAGAATGTGTATGAATAGCATAGTAATTTACCGTTTTAAATACTAAAATAACAATTTATGATGGTGTATTAAACGTTTTATTATTTCAGATAACAAGAAGGGGCGGCCTACAACCTTTTCCTTCAGAAGACTGGTATGTATGCCTTGAAATGCTTTTACAGAATGTTTAAAACTTGAAATCTATTGGTAAATTGGTACCCCTCTCTGTAATAGTCAATTAATATCGGTTAATGTTATGTACTATTTTCATTTACATTTGTAAGTCAATTAATATCGGTTAATGTAATGTACTATCCTCATTTAAGTCAGATGATATTCAATAAATGCAATGTACTGTTCTCGTTAAAGTAAAATAATATCGGTTAATGTACCGGTCTCATTTAAGTTAATTCATTTTTTTTATGTAAACATTTCCGTTTATAAACAATTGATAGCTGTTAATCTAATGAACCATTCTCATTGATGTCAATTAATATCGCTTAATGTAATATAACGTTCTGAGTTAACGTAAATTATATTCGGTTTATGTAATGTAACACTCTTTGCTATAGCCAATTAAGGTAGATATAGTGTTTGCTTTCATTAATTAGGATCGCTTTAAAAATGTAACGTCTTCTGTTATAATCATTAAAATTCGCAAACGCTAGTCACGAAGCATACAATGTTCATGAATTATGATGAAACAAGATAGGAGTCCAGCACCAAAACTGCATTAAGTTGGTATGAGTTAATATATCATACAATATTAATACTGTTGTTGTAATAATGCTGTTTTGTTGATTGAGAGTTTGTTTTATACATAATGAATGTATTGGATTATGCGTAGGACTTGTCATTTATATCTTCATTACATTAGTCTGATACAGGAAAAATCGAGTGTTTCTCACGATTTATGTACCAATATCCGGGCATCATACCGCTCATATTTTAAAACTTACGGACAGGATCTGCAATATCCATTTGACTGTATCACGATTTATATTCATTATACAAATCTTATCGTTATACCATTTGTCATTATGGCAGTAGTCGGTATTCTGTTTTGTTTTTGTGTTATGATTATGTTATTAACATTGCGTGTATTTCGTTGAAGATTAAAACCAGGAGCAAAGAAGAGTTGTCTAAGCTAAGTGATGTTCTGACGAAGCTGTCACCGTCTCAGTTCCAGGACAGCGATCTGGCCGCCTATAAGGTACTCGTTTCAAATAGAAATGTCAGTTCTGCTGCCGCCCAACTGCTGTCAGTTCCCAAATTGCAATTTGGAAAAAATGGTAAAGTGCTTGTAAAAAATACGGAAACCAGGCTGCAAACTACTCTAGTTTTAACACGGAATTCTGACCACTTATAAAGTATTCGTGTAAAATGTACTTCTTCATCTCTGCCATCTATTCCCATACTGACATCTTATCACTTATAAAATATTTGCAAAACATGTTTATCTTAATCTAACTGTCAACAATGACTGCAGTCTGATAAACGTATTGTTATTTTCTTTTTCTTTCAATTTTTTCTTCTTTTAATTATTTACCTTTGTTCTCATCTATAAAACATCAGAACTGCCCCTGCATAGTGATATATAGGAAAATAACACCAATAATAGATTCTGCGGCTTTTCAAGTTTTGTTTTCTTTGAAATAAATGAAGATATATGTTCAACTGATGCCAATTTTAGGATTATTTTCTTCAGAATATAGTGAAATGTGTTAAAATAACCGCAGGTTCTTTTTCATGAATCATAAGATCAGGAACGCCACACTTCTGCACGTGCTGATTAAACAGTTGGCTGGTGTCATCGACCCCAACGTGCTTTACCCTGCATCATGCTTTAATAAAAAAAAACCTGTTTTCTATCAGATCGGCATATATCAACAAAATTGATGAAGCTCAACCTTTGAGGTGATGTAATGGAGAAATTTACATTCAAACAAAATCGTGCAGCAAATGGTTTCCATATTGCCTCTGTTTGATCAGTGACTTGAACAGTTTGACACCGGTACCTGGTGGACATCATGTTATCAGTCAGAGATGTTATGATATAAAGACAAGGTGTACTCCGTCTGTCAGCACGCCTTCTGGAAAATCGCTCAGGGATTTCCATGTGTGTTGATGCACTTTCCTTCCTTCAGATAGTATCGGTTATATTACGTAATGTTGGATAGTTGGTCCGTTGCCTGCTATCTTGTGAGGTTAACTTACAGTCAGGTCTATACAGCAAGACTTGGTACATAACTGTTGAATCTAAAGAGTGAAAGAACCCTGTTTATTGCATACAACTACCTGGCGATTCTACGTATACTGATTTAATTATAAAGATTCATTTTACATATCTTGTGACTCTTACTCTAGTGATATAGCTAGATTTATTATATACCTGGTGAATCCCACTCCAGTGATATAGCTAGATTTATGACATACCTGGTGAATCATATTCCAGTGATATACCTAGATTTATTATATACCTGGTGAATCCCACTCTAGTGATATAGCTAGATTTATGGCATACCTGGTGAATCCCACTCTAGTGATATAGCTAGATTTTTATATACCTGGTGAATCCCAATCTAGTGATATAGCTAGATTTTTTATATACCTGGTGAATCCCACTCTTGTGATATAGCTAGATTTATCATATACCTGGTGAATCCCACTCCAGTGATATAGCTAGATTTATGACATACCTGGTGAATCCCAATCTAGTGATATACCTAGATTTATTATATACCTGGTGAATCCCACTCTAGTGATATAGCTAGATTTATGGCATACCTGGTGAATCCCACTCTAGTGATATAGCTAGATTTATGATATACCTGGTGAATCCTACTCCAGTGATATACCTAGATTTATTATATACCTGGTGAATCCCACTCTAGTGATATAGCTAGATTTATGATATACCTGGTGAATCCTACTCCAGTGATATACCTAGATTTATTGCATACCAAGTTAATCTTAATATGGTGGTACAGTCATGTTCATGCCTGGCTAATCTTGTCATAATGATACATTTGGTTTAATTCCATGCCTTGTTAATCTGTCTATAGTACTTTTGTTTTTCTCTTAATCGACAAGTAAATGATGATTTTCTTATCTTATCTTTTTTTTTAACTTTGTTTTTATTTTGCAGAACTGTCATTGGTCGGATCTGATTGTCAGTTCGGACAAGGAAAGACAACCCATAAAGATTGTCGAGAGTGAACGTAAACGCCGGGAGGCAGTATGGGAACTGTTCACAAGTGAATGTGTTTTCCTCATAGACCATCTGATGGCACTAAAACATGTAAGGATCTCGTCACCTCCTTGTGGACTATAATCAATACTGTTACAAAGCAATCGTAGTTCCTTTAGATTAACTCTATAACTGAATCATCTTCTGGTAATCACCCATTTTATCTTCCCTGTCAGATCCCACGTGTGATATCAAGTGTCAACTCCGCACAGTATGCTAGTAGGGAATGTTCTCATGTTCTCGCAGTAAGATAACACGTGGTATGATTGTCACTAGTAACGTGTAACTTTCGTATGGCCCTTTGTTTTCTCAAATATTTGTCAGTTGATACTACTATGTCATTTCTTACGCTCTTACTTTGAAATGACCAAAGGAATACTCAAACATCGCGTGATTGATACGTTTTTAGCTCACCTGGACCGACAACATTTGCTTCAAATCGCTACTAGTCAAACAGTTCTTATTGGATTTTGACCAAATTTTGTCAGAAACATCCTTGGGGGAAGGGGAACAGATATTGCATAAATGATGACTCTGACCCCCGAGGGGCCAAATGGGCAGGGCCAAATAGGGGAAATAGAGGTAATGCCTTTAAATCGCTACTACCCATAAAGTTATGAATGGATTTGATCCCAATTTGGTCAGAAACATCCTTGGGGGAAGGGAATCAGATTTTGAATAAATGGTGACTCTGACCTCTGAGGGGCCAATGGGACGGGGCCCAATAGGGGAAATATAGGTAATGCCTTTAAATCGCTACTTGTCATAATGTTTTGAATGGATTTGATCCCAATTTGGTCAGAAACATCCTTGGAGAAAGGGGAACAGATTTGGAATAAATGGTGACTCTGACCCCCGAGGGGCCAACGGGACGGGGCCCAATAAGGGAAATAGAGGTAATTCCTTTAAATCGCTACTTTTCATAAAGTTATGAATTGATTTGAACCCAATTTAGTCAGGAACATCCTGCGGGGAAGGGGAACAGATATTGCATAAATGGTGACTCTGACCCCAGAGGAGCCAAAGGGGCGGGGCCCCAAAAGGGGAAATAGAGGTAATGCCTTTAAATTGCTACTTGTCATAAAGTTATGAATGGATTTGAACCCAATTTGGTAAGACAAATCCTTTGGGGAAGGGGAACAGATAGTACATACATGGTGACTTCGACCCCGAAGGGGCCAAAGGGAAGGGGCCCAATAGGGGAAATAGAGGTAATGCATTTAAATCGCTCTGACTCTGACCCCTAAGGGGCTGGAGAGGCGGGGCCCAATAGGGGAAATTGAGGCAATTCCTTTAAATCGCTACTAGTCTTAAGTTATGAATGGATTTGAACCCAATTTAGTCGGAAACATCCTTGGGGGAAGGGGAACAGATATTGCATAAATGGTGACTCTGACCCCGAGGGGCCAAAGCGGCGGGCCCAATAGGAGAAATAGAGGTAATTACTTGAAATTGCTACTAGTCATTAAGTTATGAATGGATTTGAACCCAATTTGGTCAGAAACATCCTTGAGGAAAGCGAAACAGATTTTGCATTTAATTATGACTTTGCCCAAAGCTTTGGGGTCCCATAGGGGAGATAAATGTAATTACTTTAAATAGCTATTAATCATAGAGTTATGAATGCATGTTTGAAAGAGAGTCTGGATTTCGTTATTTCTTTAAAGCTGTTGGGATCCCCACACTTTAAGCATATAAAGCATTGTTTGAGGTTGACAAATAAAACGAATTTCACATGAACACTATTTTGACATTTGGTCAAATCCAACCAGGTGAGCGATACAGGCCCCATGGGCCTCTTGTTAATATATGTAAGCAAATTGATCAAAAGCAAGGTTTCTCTTATCCATGGGTGCTTTACACGGTTCCGTCGTAAGGTCGTAACGTCATATACAAATAACGCTTGTAAGTCTAAAGTTTGCTGCTTTTATTTGATTGGTGTTTTTTTATGCATCGAGTGTTTTTGATGTTTGTAGATATTTTAGCAGGAACCGTAAGAGACTGTAAGTGTACTTTAACCAAAAGTAAAATTAAATAAATGTACATCTCACTGAAGCCAGATACTTGTATATCTGATATACAAGTCTCTGCTGAAGCGTACAAGTTTGTTTCATCTCCATGGTTGTATTCATAACCAAATGGTTAACGGTATTATAAACGCAATGAGGGCATTAATGAAACAGAAGAATATATCAGTATAGATACATGAATTATAAACAGACTAAGGAAGAATGCTTAGCGTGAGAAAAGCGTTACATCACTTAAAATTTCCGTTGGTATAATGTACTATCGTTAATCTGTTTACAGTGCTTCCTGGAACCGTTGAAGAAAGTACAGGTAGAAGGTTTCCTGATGTATATTGAACCCCCAGAGATATTCTGTAACCTTGATGATCTGTGTTACGTAAGTATACTTCCACACCCCGTGAGATAATCTGTAACCTGAATGATCTGTGTTACGTAAGCTGTTGTTTCCACACACCCAGATATATTCTGTAACCTGAATGATCAGTGTAGTATACTTCGAAAAATCAGATGTATTATGTAATGAGGATGACCTATATTAGGTAAGTTGTTAAACTTCCACATCCCCAGAGATATTCTATAATTTTGATATATAGTTGCTTTCTTATATGCTTCGTTCACTCATAAGTTGATATACAAGGAATGGATTTCGACCCCCAATGTTTATTTTGTATATGTATGATACTGATCGTTGCGTTCACTGTTTCTATAAAAAGGACACGTCTGAATCACTCAACGTATCGCCTAGGTATATACATTCTGTTTTACTGATGAACCTTATGTAAACCTCCAAACTGTTTCTCTCCCTGACAGGTAAGCTACACATTCTGTAAAGACCTGATATCCGTACTGACCAAGAATATGTCCAATACAGAGATCTGGGAAACTAAACGTCTGGAGGAGGTCCTGGAACGCGTAAGTTTATAAATCGAGTTATTACATCATGCAATTGTGTACGAGTCCCTTTAGTAATATTCTTGTGTACAAATCAGATTATATATAGATTATATATAGGTTATATATAGATTATATATAGATTAGATAAATACGTACAAGTCAAATAAATCATGTATATATGTGCAAATCAGATTAAACGTGTATGTGTGTGCAAATCAGATTAAACGTGTATGTGTGTGCAAATCAGATTAAACGTGTATGTGTGTGCAAATCAGATTAAACTTGTATGTGTGTGCAAATCAGATTAAACGTGTATGTGTGTACACATCAGATTCATCGTGTATATGTATACACATCAGATTCATCGTGTATGTGTGTGCAAATCAGATTCATCGTGTATATGTGTGCTAGTCTGATTAATCCTGTATATGTGTGCAAATTAAAATAATCATGTATATGTGTTCAAATCAGATTAATCGTGCAGATTGTTAATCATGTATTTGTGTGCAATTCAGATTAATCGTGTATATGTGTGCAAATCAAATTAAGTATGTATATGTGTACAAGTCAGATTAATCGTGTATTTGTGTGCAAGTCAGATTAATCGTGAATATGTGTGTAAGTCAGATTAATCGTATATAAGTGTGAAAATCAAATTAGTTATTTATATGTGTACGTACAAGTCAGATTAATCGTGTATTTGTGTGCAAGTCAGATTAATCGTGAATATGTGTGTAAGTCAGATTAATCGTGTATTTGTGTGCAAGTCAGATTAATCGTGAATATGTGTGCAAGTCAGATTAATCGTATATATGTGTGAAAATCAAATTAGTTATTTATATGTATACAAGTCAGATTAATCATGTGCAAGTCAGATTAATCATGTGCAATTCAGATTAATCGTACATATGTGTGCAAATCAAATTAATTATTTATATGTGTGCCAGTCAGATTAATCATGTATTTGTGTGCAAGTCAGATTAATCGTGAATATGTGTGCAAGTCAGATTAATCGTACATATGTGTGCAAACTAAATTAATTATTTATATGTGTACAAGTCAGATTAATTATGTGCATATGTGCAAATTGGATTAATCGGTAAATGTATACACGTCAGATAAGTCGTGTAATGCAGATTAATTGTGTACACGTGTACAAATCAGGATATTCATCATGTGGAAGCCTTCAAAGACGAGTGAGAGCAGTGACAATACAGGTTACATTGATGCTGGAGATAATTACAGAGCGATTAACGTTCACGTTTTTAGAAATTGTTAATTACAGCGGTGACGCCATCATACTAGATTAAGATGTTGAAAAGGACCTAGATATCAGATATCCATGATATAAAATATCCAAGATGAATACATTTCATTTTTAAAGATTTATTTCTTACACTTAATGATTTAGAATCTCGACTACTATTGGAGACTTTGATATTTCTATAAATTTGATCTTCACAGGGAGTTTGATTGGTTATTGAAGTTTATATATATCTTCGTCAATTTTACTTTTCACTGAAGTTTGCTGCTCTGTCTGAGGAAGGGGAAGTCTACCACACATATTGTCTCAACTACACCAAAGGGCTTAGCTATTTGGAGAAGCTGAAAAAGAACGATGACTACTGCGAATTCGAAAAGGTACAACAATCTTTTCTGTGGACTACCAGTGGTGTCAGATTCAAAGTCAATGTTTGTTATTGTCAAGCTATGTTTAACTATAAATCATCTGGTAAATAAACTCGAAGAGGCAAACTCAGCAGATAACGTCTTTACCTGGTTGAGTCCAATGATTAAAGGGACTATAACTGAAAAAGCGGTGTAAGAGAATATTATCGTGCCTTCCATTTTTTTGTAATTTATCATAAAACTAAGAATTTCCCTTAGTTAGGAAAATCAAAAGTGTCCACAGCCATGTTTGTAAAAACCTATTCCAGTGGAGAACGACTTCATTATTATTCGGTTGGTCCTTCATGGCTGCATATATTACCGCTCATAAACAGAACGCTGCGCTGATTCGTCTATCGCAATCACGTGACTCTATTCGGCTTTCTCCGTGTACCATTGTTTACAAACATCAACCATAATAAATGGAAGCGTATTGCTGCCACATCAGTATTTTTTTCTATCTCGAATGTTTTTTATATTAAATAAATATAGAGTTGATTTTTTCAGCATATGCTCTTGTAATGCTTAATCTTCAATCCATTACACTATTAATCAGACGAAATCACCGTTTAATTTGCTTGAAACCTACAGTTAAAGTCGCTTAAAAAACTTCCTTGAAAATGTAATAGAAACAATTCATATGATATTACCATACATCATACATAGTAATATACTCCTCTGTGGTGTGAGCAGGAAGACAAAATAAATTAAACACTCCCAGTTTACCATGTGACCCCTTAACATTGATCTGTGTGTAGGACCCCCCGCAACACGGTACATTTTCTGTTTACCAGTGGTTTGAGTAGGACCCCCAGCAACATTGTACATTGTTTACCAGTGGTGTGAGTAGCACTCCCGATAACATTGAACATTGTTTGTTTACTATTAGTGTGAGCAGGACCCCCGGTAACATTGTACATCCTATGTTTACTAGTGATATGAGTAGGACCCCCGGTAACATTGTACATCCTATGTTTACCAGTGATGTGAGTAGGACCCCCGGTAACATTGTACATCCTATGTTTACCAGTGGTGTGAGTAGGACCCCCGATAACATTGTACATCCTATGTTTACTAGTGGTGTGAGCAGGACCCCCGGTAACATTGTACATCCTATGTTTACTAGTGGTGTGAGTAGGACCCCCGGTAACATTGTACATCCTATGTTTACCAGTGGTGTGAGTAGGACCCCGGTAACATTGTACATCCTATGTTTACCAGTGGTGTGAGTAGGACCCCGGTAACATTGTACATCCTATGTTTACCAGTTATGGGAGTAGGACCCCCGGTAACATTGTATGTCCTATGTTTACTAGTGGTGTGAGTAGGACCCCCGGTAACATTGTACATCCTATGTTTACCAGTGGTGTGAGTAGGACCCCCGGTAACATTGTACATCCTATGTTTACCAGTGGCTTTATTAGGACCCCGGTAACATTGTGCATCCTATGTTTACCAGTGATGTGAGTAGGACCCCCGGTAACATTGTACATCCTATGTTTACCAGTGGTGTGAGTAGGACCCCCGGTAACATTGTACATCCTATGTTTACCAGTGGTGTGAGTAGGACCCCCGGTAACATTGTACATCCTATGTTTACCAGTGATGTGAGTAGGACCCCCGGTAACATTGTATGTCCTATGTTTACCAGTGGTGTGAGTAGGACCCCCGGTAGCATTGTACATCCTATGTTTACTAGTGGTGTGAGTAGGACCCCCGGTAACATTGTACATCCTATGTTTACTAGTGATGTGAGTAGGACCGCGGTACATCCTATGCTTACCAGTGGTGTGAGTAGGACCCCCGGTAACATTGTACATCCTATGTTTATTAGTGATATGAGTAGGACCGTACATCCTATGCTTACCAGTGGTGTGAGTAGGACCCCCGGTAACATTGTACGTCCTATGTTTACCAGTGGTGTGAGTAGGACCCCCGGTAACACTGTACATCCTATGTTTACCAGTGGTGTGAGTAGTACCCCCGGTAACATTGTACGTCCTATGTTTACCAGTGGTGTGGGTAGGACCCCCGGTAACATTTTACATTCTCTGTTTACCAGTGGTGTGGGTAGGACCCCCGGTAACATTTTACATTCTCTGTTTACCAGTGGTGTAGGTAGAACCTAAATGTAACACTATACATTCTTTGTTAACCAGTGGTGCGAGCAGGACCCTCGATGTAACCGCCTCCAGCTGAATGATCTGTTGGTTTCTCCAATGCAACACTGTACCAAACTACCACTCCTTCTGGCTAATATACGAAAGTATACCCTGATCGAGGCGGACAGAGGTCTATTAGCGGCGGCCATCGGCAAACTAGAGGTCTCTCTACGTACGTTAATTACATGTCTTTTGAATGCTAAAGGATATTGATTTTATTGCACGTTTTCTTTTGGACCGGTATGTGCTTTCATATAATAGTATTGTTTCTCTATAATAGCCTTCATGATATAAGTCGATTGAGCGGGCGGCTATTTTTGTTCTTAATGACATCATCAAAACTCTTTAACAGAAATGATCTCTAGCCATGTAGTTACTCGTTACCTTAAATGAACACAACAGGACAACGCTAGGGGACTAATTAAATATATAATAGATAATCATACGGACATTTGAATGATAGCCATGGTATTTCTATGTCATTTTTTTTCTGGGATGGGTAAAGATGTTTGATGTAGTAAACGACGGCAAAGAAATTGCAACTGAGAATATTGTTTAAGTTATCTAATGATTGAGTTATCTCTAATCAAAATCCATACCGCCACATCTTATACACTTATGGGTGAAAAATATCTTATAATATTTTTTGCAGATTTGGTAAGTACTATGAATTGGCTTACCATACACATTATACTCATTTCCAATTCAATAATGGAACGACAAAGGACATACATGCATGTGTTTATTATTTTGTTTTGAGATGATCTAATATCCAAAAATACAAATATATGAGGTTGGTTCACCTGTTACATACATTGCTATACAACGTTGGTCCGTATCTACACCAACAATCATAAAAAGACGATTCCGTTTTCTCCGTATTACATACATATATTATGTTGTATTTACTACAGAGTATATCCCAATGTGTCCTCAGTATCATTTTTATTGAATGTTTCCCTGTACTTCTAGAAAATTTAGAGGAGAAAATGAGAAAAGAAAGAAATACTCAACGTCTACAGGAAATCCAACAACAGTTAGTGTGGCCGTCAATATCCGACCTGGATCCCAAGGTTTACATTCCCGACGTAAGTACACCTACACCTCATACCAACTCTTCACTGTATCGATCATACTATCTTGAGGAAATCGGAGGAGATAGGAGAATACTGATATACAAGCTAAATTTTGTAAGAACAAACAAATGATAAGACCATATCTTTCATGATGTTCGGGGTCTTTTACTTCAACAACGACACACGCCATAACAGGGGGTGCTTACAACACAGTTAAACATTAGACTAAGATTTAAAGCATTTATCATTATGAGAACGAGGTTGTGACAACTCAGTTAGCAATTAGACTCAGATATATTGCATGAATTATGTTTTGTAATGAGTACAATTGTGTTGTGACGTTCTCAAAACAAGAACCGGGATAATAATATCACCAGGAGGAACATCCAGGATCATTATCCAAGCTTATTGATTATCATTCGTATTGGTGTCACGTAATGAAGATATGTAGATTCCTACATTCAATCATGCGTGAAACGCAGTATGCCCATTAATCCCCTTCGTCATGTACCTTTTGAACCACGGGGACTTGGATAAATAACCAGCCCGACAGTCCATGTGTTTATAACTATTGTTTATAACTATTATTGGTAACAACAAACCATCATAAGAAAAGCAAATGGAAGAAAATGTTTATTTTTTTTTTTATAATATCTGATGGTCTATGGATCCCACTCTTTTTATTATTAACATAAGCATAAATATTTGATTTTTCGATCGAATATTCCAATAAATAATGACCATAACTATATTAGGAAAGTGATGAAATCACTCAGGTTGATCATTTAAACATTTCCTATTTATTAAATGCATCAGCCTTAACTATAATAAGTTTTATTAACCATTGAAAATTTATTGTACCCATCCCATTATATTTTCAGTTTCTGAAGTCAAGCCTTTCCATTCAACCTTGTACAAAGCTACTATCGTGTCCTAAGAGACAACTCATGCACGAAGGATTACTGACTTTAGTAGGTGGGTATGATGACTGACTTTAGTAGGTGGGTATGATGACTGACTTTAGTAGGTGGGTATGATGACTGACTTTAGTAGGTGGGTATGATGACTGACTTTAGTAGGTGGGTATGATGACTGACTTTAGTAGGTGGGTATGATGACTGACTTTAGTAGATGGGTATGATGACTGACTTTAGTAGGTGGGTATGATGACTGACTTTAGTAGGTGGGTATGATGACTGACTTTAGTAGGTGGGTATGATGACTGACTTTAGTAGGTGGGTATGATGACTGACTTTAGTAGGTGGGTATGATGACTGACTTTAGTAGGTGGGTATGATGACTGACTTTAGTAGGTGGGTATGATGACTGACTTTAGTAGATGGGTATGATGACTGACTTTAGTAGGTGGGTATGATGACTGACTTTAGTAGGTGGGTATGATGACTGACTTTAGTAGGTGGGTATGATGACTGACTTTAGTAGGTGGGTATGATGACTGACTTTAGTAGGTGGGTATGATGACTGACTTTAGTAGGTGGGTATGATGACTGACTTTCGTAGGTGGGTATGATGACTGACTTTCGTAGGTGGGTATGATGACTGACTTTAGTAGGTGGGTATGATGACTGACTTTAGAAGGTGGGTATGATGACTGACTTTAGTAGGTGGGTATGATGACTGACTTTAGTAGATGGGTATGATGACTGACTTTAGTAGGTGGGTATGATGACTGACTTTAGTAGGTGGGTATGATGACTGACTATAGTAGGTACGAATCCCTCTTGGCACATCTGTATCTCTGGCATGGTTGTCCAGTGGTAGGACGCTGGACTACATGACTGTCGCATCCTTGAACAAGATATTTACTTCGTTGTGTTCCGGTCGACTTAGCTGTAAATATGTACCAGATAGGGCCCTGCAAGAAATGTCGTGCGTTCGAATGCATGCTGCCCAGGGAGTTTAATTAACAATTAATAATAATGACTGGTAATTTAAGGCCCAATAATGATGGGAGAATAATTGGCGAACCACTTTAAGGTTCATGTTAATAGCATATCCAGTGATATTTTCACAATCAATGTTTATGCTTTTATAAAGTCAAATCCGGTCAAACGAATGCTGGCACTACCTGATATAGACACATGTGAACACAACAGCGTAGCAATTGTGTTTACTCTGTTCCCGTGAAACATGTTTCGTATGTTTTGCCGAAATTAACAGGCAGTTTCACAGATTACATTTCAATAGCAAGACCTAGGGAAAGCCATAATACATACTTACAATTGATGAAGTTACTTCATTTGCATTGCACCAAAGTAGTGATTAACAGGCTCGTAAAAGATCATTGACATTGCTATTAAAATGAACCTTAATTTGTGAAAATTACGTTGTGGTGACATTTTAAGACAAGGGTGATAACTCCCATTGAATAAGGGAATAGGGGAAGAAATGAACCTTGATATATCTACCCACGGTGATAAGCAATTATCATATACGTAATCAAATGTATAGTTCCTACAAGCCTGATAAAATTCAGATGACTTTGATTCGTAAAATAATCACATTTTCCAGAAGCAACGAAATCCATAGATGTGCACTTGTTCCTGTTTGACGACATATTACTGATCACAAAAATTAAGAAATCCGTAAAAAAGGTAAACATATTCACCTCTACATTTCGTTTCAATTCGATAAATGTATTACTTGTATTTACTGTAGAATAACGGACATTTGTTATTCTGTTATGGAATGTTTTCCATTTAGATAAGTGAATTAGAATAACTGTAGATTACTGGATTATGTTTCCCTATATATGTATGGACTACATTGTGAATTACATTTACAATTGATTAAAGGACACAATTTACTGAGTAAGTTTTGTGGAGTATGTTCTATTAAAGATTGATAGACATAATTTCACTTTATATTTTCATTTCAACAAATTTTATTGTACATGTATACAATAGGATCAGTCTAGGCCTATATAAATATATATTAACGGACTAGTTGAACTCATGGACTACATTCACTTTAAGGACAACATTTGCTTTACATTTATGTATAAGATATTTTAATGTAGATTCATGAACTAAAATCAACTAAAGATAAATGTTTTTTTTCTTCTGTACACTAACTGACTACATTAAACAATAGCGATATACGAGGACTCATTAATATGATGTGAGCCTCGTATTGAAGAATGTACTCAAGGATGTTTTTTTTAAGTTTAACTAAAAGTCCGACCGTGTACCCAAGGATTGGTCTCAGGCACCCTAACATGCAGTGGATAACTTTCTGAACAACCAAGAAAAGAAGATCTATAATAGTGGCATTGGGGCCTTTAAATACCGCTGGCAAAAGTGTATAGAGATACTAAAGGGAATATGTCCGCCGAAATTGAAATCCTTCAATATGAGGCTCGCAACTTATCAATCAGACCTCGTATTGTTACTGTATAGATATGTTCCTGTATCGTAGTATAACTTTTATATATAGTGTTTAATACAAATGTTATATTCGCTATCTATAAATCGTCTGTACTCTTATAGCAACTTTTATTTATTTTTATCACTTATATTATCGCTTTTTATAGTATAACAATATTATTATCTGACCATATGAATACGCACCATATAAACATTTGCTGTTTATTTTTTTTCAGAAACAAAATGCATTAGAGACGTTTAATACCAATGATTGTAACATGTACACGGTGCATCGCCAACCTATAGCGTTAGATCGCTTGAGTGTGCATGACGTGGGCATCTCTGAGGCATCAGGTACGATTATCACATAACTTTTGATGCTGTTCAAAAGGAAATTCATTCTAGATGTTTATAAGATTTTGCGGTTTTCGAGGTTGGTAAGGGTCTTTAAACTACAAACATCGCATTTAGATTACATTCAATTTGAATCTGGTAATCGCAAAACTATCAATATTATTTACAGCCACGAATGAATGGTATTCAGCATGGAGTTAGGACCAGATTTATAGTCCAATACGTCCTTATCAGACGAATTTGATATCAGAACAATTCCATAAATCGGTATCAATAATATATCACATCAATGTACATCGTTAAGAAAAGATATTCTGTTGCCTATTATTGTTACTTTTGTACCGGTGGTTTTACTAACGAAATGGAAATGACAACCAAATATGAGACATCAGGTCTTCTCTAATGTCCACGTTACGTAATAGATAAAATAGATGTAGAAACAGTTTCATGATAGACATAAGGTAAACGTTACCTTAATCACCCTCCATACATTCTTTATAATTCAAGCAGACCTTTAGTTATAAAAGTGTCCTGCTTTTTTCTATATACAGCGAACGGTCTGAAGCATTGTATAGTCCTCGTCCATATCAGCAGATTCCAGCAGATCATAGGCGTCTTCACTCTCCAATCAACCAGTGAATATGCCAAGGTGATTACGTTCTGCCTTTTATGTTTAATAATTTTGTGTGTGTTTCATTGTAATTAATTGAAAACGTTTTATTGGAGGACGCTGTATTAGAACTGTAACTATGATGTCTCTGTCTGTCTTATATGATATACTCTTCCTATTTTGATTTATTCACATAGTTACTGACATTCCTATCTAGACGCTTTGAATTATCGAGTTTGCATCTGTTAATAATAATTTATAGTAAGCTCCCGATATATGTCTGACGTATTAATTCATTTGAGCTGAATTGATTAGTAATCAGCATATTTAGACATAATTCACAATATCACATTATATTCTCAGATGATTTGTTAATGAAATATAACCAAAATGGTATGTATGCGTGTCCTAATGACAATGCCCATCATCAATAGGAATACTGGATGACGAAGCTTTGTGATGCGAAGAAGAAATTTCATTCCTCGTCTCACGACTGTGGCGTCAATGGCCTTGTCGACTACCGCCAACATATGCCACAAAGCACCACTGCCATAACCCCTACAAGCCATACACTTGGAACACCTGGGGACATATCACCGCGCAGGCTCAGACGGGCACGCATGCTCAGTGTCCATAAAAAGAAATCTGTCAGCATGGATACGGTTTTCATCACATAATGTACAATATCGTTCCGTGTACTCTGTGTGTGTCGTTGTGCCCGGCACATTGTGTTATCATTATCTGGAAATTCAAGCAAAGTATCAAATTGTCTGTGATAATAAATGTCTATATTATAAATATTCAACCTGTCTTTTGTTCTATTGTTTATACTAACTAACAATTAATATGAAATCATCGTTCATGAACAAAATGTCATTTACTAGCATTTCATACCAGGTTATAGTCACATAAACCACCAAAAGCCAAAACAAATACTGAGCACAAAGTACAAAGTATACAACATGTTACAGAAACGATTCAACAAAAATATTTCTCAAATGTTTATTGAATATAAATCGCCTGTACCTATTAGGGGTGTTCACTAGTAGGCACGTGATGTATTAGTTTAGGGTGGTCCTGCACCATTGTGATATCATATAGACCATCGTAACAACATTCTGGAAATACAATATCATACAAACACATTCAACAGTATGTCATCAATATAGAATACAAAGGAAGTATGACGTACAAAACCGGAAATAGAATACAAATCATATCTACTACATCAAAATTGTACTGACCGATCAGGTCTCTACATCCTTGTTCTTGAGTTCGTGTTCACAACCTTGTACCGACAAAGTATATGTCCACAACCTTAACTGATCAAGTATGTTTACTCAATATTTTATCACAAGACGGATATGTAAATAATATGTAAGTACAATTTGAAGGAACATAAACAATGGCATTGCCGAATCAGTACATCAGACATTATGCAATACAATTAGAATATATTATGTATATACATCGGTTCTAGACTCCAATGCATGTTAACAAAATGAACATAACGAATTTGATAAACTTATTAACTACAAAACAATACATGCACTTAAGAAGTGCCTTTCAATACAACGAACTTTAGAAGAGTCGTTCAGAAAAAAGTGTCGATAACAAACGAGCCTTTCAACGAAAATGAGACATAAATAATGTTTTGTAACTGGAATTTTTATAATATGCGTTCTACATAACACTCTTTCAATAAAACGTACTTTGGGAGTGTCTTTCATTAATGATTAAAGAAATTAAAATGTTGTCTTTAAACAACATCATAAACTTTCTAAGTGTCATTAATCAATGTGGAATACCGAACTGTCTTAAGCATTGCGACATTTCCGAAGTTTCGTCAAAAATACATATCTGTGCGTTTTTCTTAAACAATAGAAAGCATACATGAATATTTCCCTTATACAGTACAGACACTGAAGCGCCGTTAAAGATTGTGGACTTCTGAAGCGTCATCAAACATTGTGAACTTCTTTAGCGTCATCAACAATATATGGACTTCTGTAGCGTCATCAAACAAGCGGAGTTCTGAAGCGTCATCAAATAATGTGGACTTCTGAAACGTCATCAAATAATGTGGACTTCTGAAGCGTCATCAAACATTGTGGACTTCTGTAGCGTCATCAACAATATATGGACTTCTGTAGCGTCAGCAAACAATGTGGACTTCTGAAGCGTCATCAAACAAATGCGGACTTCTGAAGCGTCATAAAAAATGGGGACTTCAGAAGGGTCGTCAAACACTGCAGGAATCTAACGTGTTGTTATCCAATGTGGATATAAAACTTATCGGTCAAACTAATGAAATTCCAATACCATAACACGTTACAGGTTAAACATAGAAAAATATTAGTGAAAATGTTTATATGAGTCAGGACAGATAGCTACGCAGTAACACCTAATTAGGGTGACCATATATCTCATTAACAACATGATTATTATGAGTTCATCACGGCTGCTACTCCCACTCAAACACCGAGAGGAGTCCCTCACAACATATCACCCTCAGCAACAATATGAAGAACATATCTCATGAGTAATCTGCCATTTTGTATCAATACACACAAGTTCCTATGAGAGATGTAACATGAAATGGCAAAATAAATATCAGAAATACAATATAATTGATAATTGATTTGTATTGATTCTAAGATTAAGAGAGCAGACATTAGTTTGTTTTCACTGTTATAATGCTTAATTTGCTATAGGAACATCACATTAATTTAAATGAAATAATGCTTTCTCCAATCCTAGTTATAAAAACACTTCAACCGGTTCTGAATAGCACCAGACCAACGACAGAATGGAATTTTCGGATTCTGGACTTAATCTAGCTCAATGTCGCTAAGTTTGCTTTGTATACTAGAAGTTAAGCATCATGTAATAACATGTGGATTTCACAAAGAAATATGAACAATAGATAGTCTGTACACAACCACGAATACATATCCATATGTATATTCCTTAAAAAGCCATTTCTTCATAAAAGATAACATTTTGATTTTGAGCATTCTTACGTATTATTATGTATACCATTCAATATCTGTAATGGCGGTGAGTTCACATAATGTCATACCCGTACATTCGGCGGTCATACACAGAAGTTGCGACAAGGGACCACTCTTTCCTGCAATAACTGGTTATACAATGGAAACTTTCCAATCCTTTACCTGATTTAAAGTTACAAAAGACGTAATAAAACATTTTGTTTCGGTCAATATCATTTACACTTTATGGTTTTGAATTCGGGTTCGTCACCTTTGTAATGTAAAATTTTGTGCAGTTCGTTATGTAGTTCGAATTTCTTAGATACAGCATTATATTTGTATGTACAATATAGCACTTAAGTTTCGCATACATGTACGAGAGTACGTCAGTGACAGGCACTTAAGTTCAATAACAATGAGAATAATTGGTAAAATAAGTGAAATCCAATTCCTGACGTCCTGGAGAACATAATACATTCATGTAGGTTTGTAGATTTTAACTCAAATGCTAAAGTCGGCTGACAGCAGCTCTAGCATGATCAATACGTTCACGGCATTGTGATGTTTCAGCAACTTGTTTTCATAGTGGGTAGGTTATATCACGTATCAGTTTGCCAAAGGTCATTGCCCTATATGTAAACGGAATCTACAGATAAAGCTTTGGTATGAGATGTTTTCAGAGTTCCGTTTTTTCGCTGCCTTCGCGGTGGGGAGAACGAAATGTCTGACATACGCGTTTGTCTATTTTCCCTGCCGTCCATAGTTGCAGTATTTAAGTCTTGGTTAGAGTCGTCTTTATTGGTGAATTTCTCTCTCGCTTCGCCAAGTTTTTCTAACCAGGCGTTCTGAAAATTTACAGAGCAATCATCGTTATATGTTCATCCAAAAAATATACATTTTAATGTCAGGAAAAAAAATCATTATTTCGACAGAATGAAAAATGAGGAATAAATAATGCTATTATTGAACAAGGAGGATATCAAATCACAAAAAAAACTAAAATTCTAACAAATTCAGTGATAAATGACAATGACAATGACAATGCTCTTTTGCTTGCATGAGTTGGAATTACCTTTGCTGCATCTGTAGGCGATTGCAGGGTGTAAACTCCAATTATCTGCTGGAATCGACTAATTTGGACGATAACAAAGGCACACTTGACACCATTAGCTAAAACAGAGAAAACAAAACGTTTTGAAACCAACGTTATATTGAAAACACACAAAAAATGTCATTTCTACCAACTGTTCAGAGAAAATGATTTACGAGAATGACTGAATTAAAAGATAAGTTGATGAATTATTTTAAACTGATTTGATTGATCCATTCCTTTCGCCTCTGTTTGTTGAGTCCTTACCTGCAGCCTCTGATTGGCTTATATCGTGTACACTGAGTCTGTCCAAAGCGACTGGCTGCTTGTGTACAGTGTAGGTAACTTTATCACACGAGGCTTGTGTACCGCTAACTTCCAGCTGGGACTGTTTCTGTAAGAGAATATATATCACATAACTATAAACTCTTTATATGTTTACTATGTATCATTAGTGAAACGTAAAATACAAGCACAAGAGGCATGCGTTCTGGAAACGAGAAAGAGTACATTTTATTACACCATAGCTACAGTACGCTATTCTACGTTTTCTGTGATATTTTGATTTTGAATATCATTATAGACCTTTCTACAATTTAATGATGACATAACACTATGTATAAACTAAATCTGCTGAGGCCTTTAGGAGATATCTTATACAAAACCTGTTATTTCAAATCGATTGCATAGTGGACGGATGTATACAACTCGATTACTAAGTGGAAGACGGAGGTATAATTGTATACTTTTGGTTTGGTTTGTTTTTGTTTAACGTCTTATTAACAGCCAGCGTCATTGAAGGACGTGCCAGATTTTGGAGGTGGAGGAAAGCCGGAGTACCCGGAGAAAAAACCACCGGCCTACGGTCAGCACCTGGCAACTGCCCCACGTAGGTTTCGAACTCGCAACCCAGAGGTGGAGGGCTAGTGTTAAAGTGTCGGGACACCTTAACCACTCGGCCACCGCGGCCCCTATATAATTGTATACACCAATGCTACCTCAGCAATGCTAGCCAAGGAGAAGTTTTTATAGACAATTACTTTTAATATAATACATATTAATAGAGCTCTGGAGGTCATAGTTAGATTGTTATCTTGACACAATAAAAATGTATATTCCCCAAAAATGCAACTTGCGTATTGGCTGATTAACCATTATAAACACATAACAGTAATCACTCTTATGCTGTAATTCAGGACATACTAAGTATGTTTTCCTTAACTCATTGTAAAACGTTATATAATGACCGGTAAGAATTATGTCTCACTGAGATACATATATAAACCGATATGATATATATATAAATGTAACCCGTTATAATACACATGCATACAACATCTTGTTAAGAGTACACCAGTACACAATGTTGATGATTTACTTTGCTATGGTCAATAACACAAGGGACATAACTCTGTTGAACTTGCCTTTCTCGCTGATTTCTTGACTCTCGTTATCAACAGGATATCGTCAAACAAGAATAGGTAAACCTCAGTTGCTTTTGTGGATTCTACAACATAACTTGGGATGTCACACATCATAGCATACATGTACACCTTTAGTTACAACGCTTAGTACACAACAAATGTTACATTCAAACTAGACGTCTAACTTTAATGCACACCATACTTTATATTCACTAACTGGGTGTAGAAAGTTTAATAAACATCATACTTTATATTCTCTAAATGGATGAAAGACATTTTTAAGACATTTAGAAAACTAGATAAAGAACAAAGTACAGACATCACACTTAACATTTTATAACTTGATATAAAACATTTTACATATACCATACGTTATATTCTACACGAATTTCGAAAACTTTACTTTAAAAGAAAAACAGCTTGCACATTTTCATATTCAAGATTGGATATATACTTATGCTGTATCTTTTCTATTTATATTTAGAGGTGTTATTCATTAGTGAGACATATTACATTTCAGCAACGTTGAAATAAAATGGAAATCAAACAAATAATGATCTTTTAAATATTATACAGTATAATAAAGATTAAATTGGCTTTTTTGTAGAAATTATAAAGAATATAATATTTTTGTATTGTGAACAGGTCCTTAAATCAGATAACACTGTGGAACAGCAAAACAAATCCCGGAATCTACATTCTTTTGTAGATATTAAAATCCGAATATGACATACATAACCTGATTATAAACAATATATTAATAAACGGCGTGTTAAAGGGGAGCAACTCATGTTTGAAAGTGTAAAAGAGAATACTTGTGGACTATTACAATATGGGAAAATATACATCAACCACAAACGGTAGGTACACTTTATTCACTCACAAATGGAGGCCTTTTAGTAATCTTTTTTATCAATAGACAGAAAAGAATTGTTTCATGCATTTTGTCATCACTTCTGTCATATTATTTTATACGATATGCTGCCTTCTATGAAAAGTTTTTTTAATGTATTATTCACCTATTAGTTATAGCTAAGCTACATATTCTGTATTCAAGTTATATATATTTATATATATATATATACAGTCGGTGTATGTTAGTGTGTGTGAAAGTTGTCTTTGTTTCTTTTTGTATCATGTAATTACTTTGTGGAAAATCTTAATAAAAATGTCAAAAGTAAAAACAAAAAACAAAAAACTTTATGATAAGATATCTCCAAAAATGACCATACCGTTATGAATATTATAGACATATAAGTTATATTTGCAAGTACAGTATGATAGTCCTCCTGCGTGAGGACAACACTATTGTTCGGGGAGATGAACCCAGGACTCCCCAACCCTGGCAACTCCTATCAAATACAAAAGTGTGTATACAATTACTGCTTATCCATAATTGTATACACACATCTAGGATATTTCCGGCTAGGGGAATAAAAACAAAATTGTACCGTTAAAAAAAACCCGAATCTATACATTCTTTTGTTGATATTAAAATCTAATGCCTGTGATGTCTGATTCTGAACATTAGATATATATTCCTAGACGGTAAGTAGATACGGCTCGTCCAGATACAAGGATAGCCAAATTAAAGTAAATGGCCGTTACGTGTTTTGAAGTCTACGGCTGTAGAGATAATCAATACTCGTGAGGTTGTGGTGCTACCACTGTCACATTCACTTTAATTTCGACTGAGATATGCTCAGACACATACATCAAGTCACATGTTAACCAAGTTATACGAATGTTCTCACACTGAAGAAATTTCAAGTTATTCCTTTTATTTTCAAAATTTTATGTTATGCTGTGTCCTCAGCACCAGGTAGAAAATATTAACCATTTGTTTCTCTTTAATAACTTTTCGCGCCATTTCTTTTTCTATATACATTGTTTATTCCTCCTTGTAGTCTCATTGGCACCGGCTTTCATACGATCCTTGCTATTGCGTGGACATTAATCCAAGTAAAACAATTTTCTCCAGTTTGTTGTTACTCTTTCTGCATTAGTAGTACGGCTAATGATCAAAGAGGAGATCACGAGAAAGCATCATAAAGCCAAACAAGCTTAAACAGCGCTTCGTCTAGACACAAACACAAACCTGAACATTAAGTTGATATCAAAATGAGACTAATGTGAAATTCAAAACAAAATCATTATTTGTAAATGCCTACCACAGGAAGAGTTTACACAAAGTATTCCCTCCGAAACATTTACTTTTTTCATAAATAAACTGGACAGACCACCACCTTCGCATCACTGTTAATGTTGTCCTGTATTTAAAGGCACCTTAACTTCGAAACTTATTTTTTCCTTGTCTTTATTTCCCTGTTTATAATGTTATACGTGCTCAATAAGCATTTAAAATTGAAGTACACATTGTCCTCTGTATAACGACGGCCCTTTCAGGGAACTCGCATATTTAGTGAGGTCACGTGACTAATAAATGCAGATACATTAACACCGTTATAGATTTTTGCAAAGTGCACCTCTAAATCAATTTGTTCACCGAGGTATTTAAAATCATTGAAAAGGGTATATCAATATTCATCTGAAAAGTCCTATGCATCTGATTGCTTTTAACGATTCCCTACAGACACGTTGATTTATTTTCAGGGAAAGGCTCAACTACGGCGATTTTGGCTTTATAATCGAACTTTTCCCCATTTTTCACCGAAATAATTCAGGTGCACAGCAAAATCTACATAAATGGGTTAATTTCCTATCCAAAAGGTCTCATTTCATAAAGTTTCCTAAGTTTGATACACGGCTGCACTTTTGGAAAAACCACGATCGATATTAATGTTCATGTCCCGATATTGGAACTCTTCAGTGTGTTTTTTTTTTTTTTTGGTCGAGAGACGGCATTGAAACGAACAAACACCACAACACGAATGCAACGAATTATATGTACAAGTGAGTACATTTATTATTATGTAAAAACCTCGGCCTCCAACGTGAAAGTAGAATTCTTATGCATAAATCGCCGTTTTGTGTAAAACTCTTTTCATAGCTGTTATGATTTGATGTTGCTGTACTATTACTCATTAATGCAAACATCAAAAACTAACAAAAACACTGAAAAAAAAAAAAAAAAACAGCCTTCGTTCCAGGTAGTGCAAACACAACGCGGAACCTGTAAACAATGTGACGTCATCAGAATGTTGAAGTTTTTACATGAATACACTACTGAGCAACAGAATGTAGGACAACATTAACCGTGATGCGTACACTTGGGCAGTCGTCATGTAATCTTGGATATTGTGATGATGTATAACAAAGCAACTGTTGTTAAATACGTACCGACAAGGGTAAGCTGCCCCTCGTGTAACAACTGACGCTGAGGACAAGCCAGAAGCCGTTCACATGGCTGTTTCAGCAATGTGTTCTTCAAGTACTGAAACGAGAACGGACGTAAAAAAGTATACTGGGTATTTCTAAAGCAAAGCATGCCCCCTACCGGCCCCCCTAAAAATCCCTGAAATTCGAACTTGTCCTGGATATCATGGTCCTTTGTATTTGTTAGAGGTTTGAACAAACGCCATATATCAATAAAGCCGATAGAGTGCTGATACGGATTTTCTAAACAGAAAATGTAAAAGTGATCTAGATTTTGACCAATAACCCTGAAACTCAAACTTGTTCATCCCGATTTCACCGGTAGGGGACTAATTACTGTGCGTGTGCAGTGTGATCCAAAATTAAATTGATACTTCCTCCATCTACTTTAAAAAGGCACATCATTGTTTTACTTTAGTTCAATCTTGATGAGAATCTTTATAGTCACCTCTGGAATGAAAACTCTTGGCTCCAATTCGGTGACGGGCGGCCAGACAAGTTGTCTTTGAACTTCCTGTACCCGCTCGTAGTTCTTAACCCATTTTATCTTTTCTTCCATATTCTCTGTAACATGACATCATACAGAAGATGGGTACTACAATTCCATTATTTGGTATTATATAGTGCATATTTGGGTAAGATTATACATTTATAAGGCAATGCCGTGCATCAAATAATATAAGTTTACAAATACTATATTATTATTGATATTCAGATCAAACTTGTTAATATCGAATTAGAGTCGACAATATAGCAACCTAGCTTTGGGAACGAGAATGTTTTATCAAGGAAGGGAGAGTTGGTGATAACATCAAGAATTTTTGTTAAGATTGTAAAGGTATATAATGAATTGGATATGTCTGAATAACCTCTTAACTTTAACCTTAAGAATAACTTGAAGATGTATATGTATCGCACAAAGGTACATGTTTTAAATAAGAGTACAAAAAACGTACGCAACGACATTTCCACTCTCTCGATAGAATCCGTCAGTTGACATATCTCCTCGTCACATTCCGTGTATTTCCGGATATTACCCAGAAGAAGTGGAAGCTTTGTACAGTGCTGCATTGGAGCTACTAACAAGTCTGTCAACTGGAGACGCTTACATCGAGGGTCTTGCTCACACCACTGAGAACAAACATCTTTCATGTTACACGACACTATTTTCTAGTTATTTTAATTACCTGTATCGTAAAAACATTAAGAATGTTTAAATATTGTGTGTTGACACAAATTGTATTTTTCACAGACATTATGATACATTTAAGATGTACCCAATTACACCTGGGTTGACAAAGATAAATAAGAATTGTCAATCAAGTCTGTTAAATAATGAATTAAATTAATTATGCGTCATTAGTTTTTCACCCTTTCAAATTCCGTAAAATCATCATGGCGGCGTAGCTTTTCAAGGTAGGTTAGGGCGTTCGTGTAGTTGAGGCAATAGGTGTGGTATATGTCTCCATCTTTGGAATGCGTAGAAAACTGTTAAAACAGTACACATTATGTAATATAATTGTTTGATAGGTTTGCATGTATCAAATGCGTACGATATCATACAACTATCAAAGCACATTATGAAGAGTGTTATTTTCGTTCAAAATAATTTATTGTTTTCAAACACAACTTTGAATAAGATTAGGAGTTAGAAACAACGCATAGAGTAAAACCTTATTTTTAAAACAATTATTATTATATAAAAAGCAAAGTTCGGCTATAACAGACTAGGAACATAAATGAAATAGATAGGTTTGTATTAAACCTCAGACTATATATTAGAATATTGGTTCATCGTTTACATATATAGGAGAAGGTTAAACATATACACTTTATCAGTTTAATACATAGATTGCATAGAATGCTGTAAAATAGAAGATTAATTGGTAAATAAGCATCCATATAATTACAATGTAAATGTACCATGTGAAATGCTACCAGGTAAAATGCAGTAGAATGAGAGGATAATTGTCACTGCATATTGGGTTCCTATACTTAATGGTTTTACTTCTAATACGCACCCTTTCAAAAGCTTTCAGGAGAACCCGAGTACTCCCGAACTCAGTGGAGCTCATGCCCTTCAGCAGCGCCGCAATGAAGTCCTTACAAAAGGTGTAGCTAACCTGATAAAATTAGAGTGTATTGTTGTAAGACACAGTAACTGTGGAAATATATAATTAAAGGTCCGTACATATAAGGTACATCTTACCTGATAATTACGAATGTATTGTTATAGATCATAGTACACGAAGAGACACCATTATGTATCGTCACACAAGGTGGAGCTCACACTATACAGATTACAGTCATGTATCATGGAAACTGAGGAAATATATATCCGCATGTCCTTACAGAAACAAGTGTGGTTTTCTATTGCAAAAAAAATACATTAATTATAATGTGTCCTTTCGCCCACATCATGAAGCAGTCTTTTTACAGCTCTGATACAAGTTACAACTTCACAATACCTCCACATGAAGCGATCATTTCACTTGATGTTATCCTCATAATGTATACAATACCGATATGATATCAACATACATAACAGATTTCGTCCAGATTGCCGAAGAGGTCCTGTGGTTCCGCGTACATCAGATGACCCTCAACCTGTACTTTCTTCAGGGGTTCCATAAAACACTGAAAAAAATAACGACATCAGCAAGTCAATTTGTCTTATCGAAAATCAATTTAGCTCGGAACTTATGTTGGGATCATTCGAATTCCTTTATTTCTAGGAAATATTTTCCCTAAATTCAATTGCATATATGCGTATTTTGTTTTTGTCAATATATTACGTTAGGGTTATTTATGATGAGAACTGTATTATCTCAAGCATACTTGTACGATAAGCGCTCATACAAAACACACCGAAAATTAAATCTCGAAAGCAATTGAACTTCTTTTTGGAGTTTAGTGACTAGATCTTCCAACAGCTCAATGGTTTACACAATTTTACCTTTGATACTTTTTTTTCTAAGATAGTCAAAACATTGCTTCCCGTTTCCTTAAGTGTTTCCATGCCCATTTGATTCGATATTCTAGGGCTTGTTCTTATTATCACGTTGACAGACTACTGACGGAAACATTAATAACACAACGCTGTGAGAGGTGTAGGTTGATGAAGATCACGGGAAAGCTTTATGGTCGGCATCAACATCTCATTGGAAATATTCTATTTCCTTTTGCGATTTGACGTCAGGCTGTCAGGCGTGTTAGTTACTTATTGATAAGACTAGTAGTTCCGTTCTCATCACACTAGTTCTCAATTTGAGATTATGACCTTTTCTTGAATTGACCTTGATTCGATGGCATGTGTCTGACGTCAATGAAGCAGAACAGGCTTACCCTTCCGGAACAACTGGTCATATTTTCTTGTACTATTTCAAGGATATCCGGTAGAATCTATATCATATTTCTTTGGTATGTTAGATTTACGGTTTCATTAGCATGTCTGTATATTTCTTCTAATTCAATTAATTCTTTAATAAAAGAAAAGAAAATGACCAAAAGGTGCAATATACATCCACTTTGTTCGACTTTCTACAATGACATTATGGATAAATGTTTCCATACAGAGTACGTCAAGATGCCTGTGTCAGGATGGAAGTATATGCACTAAGTGTTTACTAAATAATACAGAGCATTCTTCATTGGTAAGATCGACACTAACAAGTAGCCTGGTGTTAATATTCAATAATCAGGTCTCCACCTAGAACGAACCATTTCCTAATGTTAGGGTCAAGCACATAATTACCTGGCTAACTGTATACGATGTTCTCAGTTAAATTGTCAGACATCCGGGCAAAAGAGATTACGGATATAATTGGATTTCCGATCTGGGTATTAACGAGCACGGACCATTGCCATCTTCGTACGTGTTAAATTTGTCCTTTTATTGCAGGGCGTGTGATCTCTTCTACCACTTGAATTACTGTAATGATTGGTTCTTGCAATTATATGTTTTCAGCATGAGCACTTATTTGACAGTACCCCATTACACATCAGAGAGCCCAGTGATCACTACTGGGCAATGATCGTCCAAAGGCTTTCTGTCATCTTAATTGACGTATAATAGTAGAACCATTCTTCAATTAACCATTGCACGACTATTTGTCATCAACTGATGTTTTAGTTTGTGTGCTTATACATGATATAAACGATACACAAAGTCGTCAGAAAACTAAGCTATAGATCCTCAAATACATAAGAATCCACAGTTTTACACCACTTAAGTTACGATATTAAAGCTACAAGGTGAACAACACATTGCTAGAAACTGTGATACTCTGTGTGTTTTTGTACGGTTTTGGTTCCTTGTCTAATGTCAACGTGTGATACATATCTAACTTCAAACGGTTATTAGTCAACGTGTTATACGGTTATTCGCCATCCTGTCATAAATATGTACCGTTATACGGTTATTAGACATCGTGTGATACATATGTACCGTTATACAGTTATTAGACATATTGTGATACATAAATAGTGTTTTACTGTTATTAGACATCGTGTGATACATATGTACCGTTATTGGGTTATTTGACATCGTGTCATAAATATGTACCGATTTACGGTAAGTTGACATCGTGTGATACATATGTACCGTTAAACGGTTATTCGACATCGTGTGATACATATATACCGTTATACGGTTAGTTGACATCGTGTGATACATATGTACCGTTAAACGGTTATTCGACATCGTGTGATACATATGTACCGTTATACGGTTATTAGACATCGTGTGATACATATGTACCGATTTACGGTTAGTTGACATCGTGTGATACATATGTACCGTTAAACGGTTATTCGACATCGTGTGATACATATATACCGTTATACGGTTAGTTGACATCGTGTGATACATATGTACCGTTAAACGGTTATTCGACATCGTGTGATACATATGTACCGTTATACGGTTATTAGACATCGTGTGATACATATGTACCGTTATACGGTTAGTTGACATCGTGTGATACATATGTACCGTTAAACGGTTATTAGTCATCGTGTGATACATATATATTGTGATACGGTTATTTGACATCGTGTGATACATATGTACCGTTATACGGTTATTATACATCGTGTGATACATATGTACCGTTAAACGGTTATTAGACATCGTGTGATACATATGTACCGTTATACGGTTATTAGACATCGCGTGATAAATATGTACCGTTATACGGTTATTTGACATCGTGTGATACATATGTGCCGTTATACGGTTATTAGACATCGCGTGATACATATGTACCGTTATACGGTTATTTGACATCGTGTGATACATATGTACCGTTAAACGGTTATTAGTCATCGTGTGATACATATATATTGTGATACGGTTATTTGACATCGTGTGATACATATGTACCGTTATACGGTTATTACACATCGTGTGATACATATGTACCGTTAAACGGTTATTAGACATCGTGTGATACATATGTACCGTTATACGGTTATTAGACATCGCGTGATAAATATGTACCGTTATACGGTTATTTGACATCGTGTGATACATATGTGCCGTTATACGGTTATTAGACATCGCGTGATACATATGTACCGTTATACGGTTATTAGACATATTGTGATACATATATACCGTTATACGGTTAGTTGACATCGTGTGATACATATGTACCGCTAAACGGTTATTAGTCATCGTGTGATACATATATATTGTGATACGGTTATTTGACATCGTGTGATACATATGTACCGTTATACGGTTATTATACATCGTGTGATACATATGTACCGTTAAACGGTTATTAGACATCGTGTGATACATATGTACCGTTATACGGTTATTAGACATCGCGTGATAAATATGTACCGTTATACAGTTATTTGACATCGTGTGATACATATGTGCCGTTATACGGTTATTTGACATCGTGTGATACATATGTGCCGTTATACGGTTATTAGACATCGTGTGATACATATGTGCTGTTATACGGTTATTAGACATCGCGTGATAAATATGTATCGTTATACGATTATTAGTTATATCATATGATTATATCTCCATATGATCATACTCACATGTTTAAGCACCATTAGGTGGTCAATAAGGAACACACATTCGCTTTTGAACAGTTCCCACACTGCCTCTCGTCGCTTCCGCTCCATTTCGGACAGGCACATCTGTTCTGTCTGCTTGTCCGAGCTGGCTATAAGGTCCGACCAATGTAAACTCTGTCGCAAATCAGGAGTGAAGTGTTAACGTATGATGAACAATCAAATATTGTAAATATTTATGGATGGAAGGATAATGGGCAATCAGGTATCGTTAATATGTATGGATGGTAGGACAGTGAACAATCAGGTTTAGTAAATATGTATGGATGGTAAGACAGTGAACAATCAGGTTTAGTAAATATGTATGGATGGTAGGACAGTGAACAATCAGGTTCAGTAAATATATATGTAAGACAATGAACAATCAGGTTTAGTAAATATGTATCCATGGTAAGACAATGAACATTCGGGTTTAGCAAATATGTATGGATGGTAAGACAATGACATTCGGGTTTTGTAAATATGTATGGATGGTAGGACAATGAACGATTAGGTTGAGTAAATATGTAGGGATGGTCAATCAGGTTTAGTTAATGTGTATGGGTGGTAAGACAATGAACAATCAGTTTTAGTAAATATTTATGGATGGTAAGACAAATGTACAATCGGGTTGAGTAAATATGTATGTTTGGTAAGACAATGAACATTCAGTTTTAGTAAATATTTTTGGATGGCAAGACAATGTACAATCAGTTTTAGTAAATAGTTATGGATGGTTGGTTATTGAGAAATCGGGTATCGTAAATATATTTGGATGGTAGGACAATAAAAAATCAGGTTTAGTAAATAAGTATCGATGGTTGGACAATGAAGAATAAGGTATCCTGAATATCTGTAGTGGTATAAGAATTAACACAATCCGGTTTTGTATATATGTATAGATTACGGAAAAATGAATAATCAGGTATCGCAAATATTCAAGATTGCTAGAATAACACACGATCGCAAAAAACAAATTAAACATTGTGAGAGTCATCTTTTTTCCATATAGAAAAACGACTGATTAGTCTCCTTGGTGATTATGTTAATATCTGTGTATGGTTGGAGGGCGTATCGATTTCTAATTGTATGTCTGTACATATGTCCTGGGAAATTAATTATCTACAGTTTCTAAACATAAGTGTATAGAGTAGAAATATATGTAGGTTGACGAAGCCACACACCTTATACACAGCCAAGTAATTATCCTTAAACTCTGAAGGTTTCATCCCGGCCAGCACGTCCTCCAGTTTGGACAAGGCTTCCTTGCTCCTGGATTTCATCTGTCAGTAAGAGCAAAAGTCATTTTAATTATACTTTCCCTGTCTGACAGGTGTTGTATAGAAAGTTCCAGAATCCGAACCGAAATTGTTGGATGAGGAACTAGAAAATCTTTACGTTTAAGTGAAACAATAGATTTACCTATACCGGTACAAAGAAGACAAAGGACGTCTAAAAAGTGTTTAAACGTCAAGATCCAGTACGAGAACAATACCAAAGGTTCCGAAAGGTTCAGGATTAATCCATGTGCTCTCACGTTCTTAAACTGAAAACAGAATCTAACAATATTTAAGCTCATACTCACCAATTTCAACAATGAAAACGACTGCCGTCCTTTCTTGACATCTGGGTTAACAGATAAAGCTTAATGTTACTATAAGGATTAATTCTCGGCATTCAGATACATCACAATATATGTTGTAGTTAAAATCAAATTACATATGTACATGAACAGATTTGGTGTTTACGGTATAATATTTAGTTTGTGTATTCTTTAACGTCTTAAACTTTAAAAGGCGTTCGGAAGTGATACAGTGTGTGTCATAGTTTAAATCGCATGATAATCAAGTATTCCTTCAATTGATTTGTGGAAATATTCGAGGCTTCCACACGATGAATATATATGGATATTAAAACAAGGATAGCATACGCTGTTATATAATAGCTTTATCCTCTAGAAATATGAATGGGCTGTCAGGGTTTGAGAGGCCTGAGGTCTTACCGTCATTGATGGTTGACGTGGAACTTGAGCCGTGACGTAATGCGTGGAAATCGGCTACTGTGTTCCGCTTGAGTAGTTTCTTGTGGTGTTCTTGTACCAGAAGATCTCCCGGATAAATACTCATCGCCAGCTCTACGGAACTCCGACGCCGCCGTAACCGCTGTGCTATGTTACTAAATATAGTAAATAATATAATGGTACAGTTTACTTATATAAAAATGCAAATTAAATACTGTTTTGCTTTACTGAACTCCAACGCCGCGATATAGAACTATAACGATACGCATGGTAATCTTTTCAGAACTCCGATGACATCATTGCTTCAGGATTAAGATACTATTTTTGTCTATTATTTCTTGATAAGCTTTGGAGTTCGAACGATGTACATATAAACTAACCGATTTCCATAATTCGGTTGAGTTGGCTCTATTAACACTAAATGGTTATTTAAGAACGGCCTCATCTCGCATGCCAAGTGAGTGTATATGTTGAATGCGTGTGTTCGGATATGATATATTCGCTTTCCATAGTGATAGTGCGAACTGATGCCAAATTGTATACTGCAACAAAACTGACGTATTCTGCCGGTTAATTACAATTTCAAACCCAACTGATAAAAGAGCAATTGTGATTAAAGCTTTGATGATGGTTTAGGTTGATATGTGACTCACCTGGCACCCTCCCCCTCGTCACACGAGTTACTGGGGGATACATCTGGAGACAGATTAGTAGGTGATACATCTCCAAAGTTCTGTAATAACAAGTAGGGTTTTATTACTACATGTCGGAATGAACTCAAGGCTTAACGTAAAATAAATACAGAAGTATGCCCTCCGAATATGAAATATACAACATATGTCACTGGACCATCCTAAAAATGCGGGATAAAGAACGTGCGGGCACTAGACCTAGGCATGATTCAAAACACCAAGAAACAATGTTATCATGAATCAATACCCTACTTGGTGCTTTCACCTATCTCAAAAATATTATTTATTTAAGACATTACAATAGATATATATCAACACTCTGTCATAGAATATCTGAAGAATATGAAATTGGACTATTCCAATATGACAGTGGTTCTAAGATAACCCCGAATGCTTGCTATAACTACCGCCATTACAAATCTGTCGTTTTTGAATTGAATCAATCCTAAAGCAAACTGACAATTTTAACAAATGCACCAATAATTAAGTAATTAGAAACAGTGAGTACTCTTCATGAATTGACCAAAAAGCACCAACTTTGCCACCAATTTTATGAATTTCCGACAATGCTTTAAACCTCTCAGCCAATAAAGTTGAGACGCCCACTCACAAAAGCAACAAGCCCGTCCCATGACGTGACATAAAAATACAGAGAAAGACAAAAGACACACAAAATGCTAACTGCTACAGAGACAATCACTATAAACCCCAACGCCAGAATCTCAAGTTGGCAGACGTAAAACTAGTGACATTAACAACAGAATATACCGACATAATACATCAAAATTGGTAAAATGACGGCAAAATACGAACAAAGAATTGATAAAGATTTGCATGGGGATCCTTTAGAAATAGAACATGGAGGATAAGACCGGGTATTCCGAGAGGGCAAGCGTCTTCCTCTTCATGGAAGCATCTGTCATACTAATATAGATGAAATCCGGATAACATCTGCAGTATTGTTTTGTCGCAATGGGAGAACCAAAGAACAAATTATACAAACAATACAATAAGTATGCAGTATTAATAAAAGGCGATAAAAGCATGAACAAAACACAAACTATTGTCTATATATCCGCCATCTCAGCAACCGTCAAAACAATTCACAAAATATATTGCATTTCTCTTCAGCAAAGCCAGGAATATTGTAAACAAGCAGAATGCACAATGGATTATAATTCCGTGACAGAAACTCGACATCGTAAGGTGATTGAGAAAGAAGTGGAGAGGAAACTAATACGCTTCAATAAAGACCTGATAAGCATAATGTTTGTAATTCGACCAAACAAATATAAACGGATTATCCAATCTAGATGACATTTTATTATTTTAATAAAGGACGGTTTCAAGTGTTCTTTATTCATCTTAGCATCTTCATATTGATTTTTTGTTCTTCCATTCTTTCCGACTCACGGAATAATTTCTATATTTGTGTCTCATCCAGTATGATTAACTCTTAATACAGAAGAATAAATCAGAAAGGAACCTTTAAGGTGAAAATATGACATCCGGCACAGGGAACACCTAGTTTGAACGCTATTAGATTATCCAGCTTAATATACAATAGATAATACCCTAACATACAGCCACGTCAATATAAAGTTTTCTTTGACTTTTTATAGGTCGAAAGGCATTACGTGTCACTGGAGAAGAAGTGCGTTAATCTCTCAGAGAGTACTGATCGACGCCTCACCTGTCGTCGTAAGTTAATTCCCGAGGCAAACCAAATACGTTTAAGAACCACTGGTTTCCGTGGAAACCTATAGGTCAATAAAACGTCTATAACTGTCTGATGTAATAGTTTTCGTGGCCCATTTAATCAAGATAAACTTAGCGGATCAATCAGGTGGAGTATCACTTTGTCACAGCATCGATTATTGTCAACTAAAAGCTGGCAAACTCCGCTGTTTGACTGTCGGGGAATAGTGATGACGTCATCGTCCCTAATATAGATACATATCACCACTTATCTGTGAATATAAAGCCATGTATCAACACCAATCGAGTCTTTAATGACCTGGCTGAACAATTAATGACGAAGAAAAACAAGAACATTTAAAACTAGGTCAGACCAAGGTCTCTGTCACATTGTGGCAGTTCTCTTTGCGATTAACCAATGGGAGAGATACTTTTTATTTACATGTGTAGATGTAGCGGTAATAGAATAAGCACATTGGGGTTGTTTCAGTAGATAAACCTTAAAGGGTTAAGCAGTTCATTAGGCAAGGTACAGGGCCTTGTCAACTGTAACGTCATTCCAACTTGACATCCGAGATTATCCTCTCATTAGTGAACTAACACTTCCTCAGTATGTATTTAAATTAGATAAGACCTGGCTTAAGTTCAATCATGCTATCAAATAATGTCTATTATATATCTCAAATCAGGTTCGAGTTATAGCAATGAAATCTCAGGTTCCAATTACAAAAATGACCTCTCGGATTCCATTTATAACAAAGGCATCTGAGGTTCCAGTTATAACAAAGGCATCTCAGGTTCCAGTTATAACAATGACAGTTCAGGTTCCAGTTATAACAATGACATCTCAGGTTCCATTTATAACAATGACAGTTCAGGTTCCAGTTATAACAATGGCAGTTAAGGTTCCAGTTTTAACAATGACATCTCAGGTTCCATTTATAACAATGACAGCTTGCATGTCTGCCTTCGAGTACGTTGCCTTTTCTACGCACATTGTTGACTGTATGGGAGACATTTCTAGAGTGTATCTACCACAGGATTGAGATTTCAGATAACAAGGGGTCAAGAAATGACAAACCAATGTAGTCTACAAGAAATGGCCTTACGACCCAATTACAGCATTAGATGACATACTAATGATATCAATTAATAATAATAACTTTTTTTTAATTTTAATATCAATAATGTCATAACATGACGTGTAATGTCGTGACCTTATGAACTCTAAAGGGATAATTCCGACATAGTGCTGACCTTCGTGTCCACGATTGCTGCTCTTCGTCCCCGACGTGACAAGGGAGGTGACGGTTCACAGTCGCTCTCCTCAGATCCGCTGGTCAAGCTAAGAGAACTTCTCCTCCGGCTAATCTGTCAATATAAACCACGTGGTATTATGTGTACAGTTTACCAAACATGTCAAAACACACAGAAATAGTTAATACTGTACACAATGATAAACATGAATTGTACAATGTAGGTATGTTACGTACGCGTAACATGATAGTGTACAATGTTTATCATTGTAACTTGCATGCATACGTGTAATTTATGTGTATGACGTTTATCGTTATAACTTGCATGTACACGTGTAATTTACGTGTACGACATTTATCATAATAACTTGCATGCACACGTGTAACGTACGTGTACGACGTTCCTAAGAACAATGACTGCATGGTAGTTTCTACACCTCAATGCAATGATGTTTCGCCTCTGATTTTTTTTCTGAATACTATCAGTATCACCAATTGGGTCAAATAATAGACAACCTAAACAATAAGTCTTTGTACATTTTTGTAAATTAATACAAATATATATCAATCTGCTAGACATATTAATTTGGATATGGAATAATTGACTTTTATTTTCTTCTCTTACAAACAATGGAAATGTATCAATTAAGAAATCTGGTGGAATGCCAACTGCGCCCTAACGCAGAACGTTTGGCTGCAGTGCCATACAACATCCATCAGGCACCAACAAAAATACTCCTTCATCTCAATATGTCAAAGAGGAGGAAATACAAGTAAATGATGGCATTTTGATGATAAAACACGGTCCCTACTTCCTACCTTCTTCGGAACCGACAGGAAATTTTGCCCCTTGTGAGATTGGTAAACTTTTCCGTTCTGGGAATCTGAAAGAGAAGACCGAAACAAGATCAATCGAAAATCAATGCTTCTTGTGTAATGTTTAAATGGAAACAAACGGGGTGTACGTTTAGTCACGAGATTCAGTCGTTAACACACTCAAAACACAAGAGAAGCACGCCCACTGTTCACCGCTATCCTCCATCATTACGGGGTAATACCAACTCAGATGTCAATATCCGTCATTTTACTGTTATATAATTAGAAGTTGTTTATTATTTAGTTATCGTACATGTCAATGCATACATACATGATGGCCATGCCGTTTACTCAACAAGCATATATTTACATTGTTTATAATGGCATGCGCGGCGAAGCACTTGCGAAAAAAACACTGGAATGTATGGGTCATCTCAAATCTATTTGTTTTCACTTCATATCAAATCAGTTACTGATAAGCCATACGAATACACTGTATTTGGATTTTTATAATGTATTTGTATGTCATTCAAACGTGTCTATTGCTCGCTTCCTTTACATCAGCATACTCGTAGTTAGAATATCATTCTGAACCTTGTCCTAAACATGCATCCACCCTCTTGAGGAAGTACAGAAAAGTCCTTGTTATTTATATAGTCATTATAACATTTATATTTACCTATCCCGGAATGACAAAGTAGATACAATATCTATATCTACACATCTCCCCGACATTTCATAAAATTCATTTCCGATTACTTCAGAATTGATAAGATTTTTTATATTCAGCTTGCACGCCTTCGCGATCGCAATGTGACGTAATCATTCAAGCAATTTTTGTGTTTGTTTCCGCTCATAATTGATCTTTTTCCGTATACGGAAGAGTGCAGTAAGGTAAATAGAAATAACAAACTTCTCTCATATATGGTTTATAGACAGTATGAACGCTCACAGTATTACAGGAAATTAAAACTTACACGGTTTATGCTATCTTCCTGTAATACAGTGGGCGTCCATATTGCCTATAACTGAAAAGCAGTTTAATGCTAATTAAATTTGAAAAACAAAATCAATAGAGATAACCTGTAGTATACACAGAGACAATCTCGCGCGTGTAATGCTGGTATCTTTATATATATATATATATATATATGTGTGTGTGTATTTCAAAAGACCGTAATGTCCATTTACAGACTTGATAACGTATGAGCGTAACATCTTTCTGTCAGGTCTAACCTGAAGTTTTTTTTCTGGGAGAAGACTGATATAGGCTAAGCCTTTTGTCTGATTCTTTTAACAATGCTGTATTTGCATGCATAAATATTTGTATGTATTATATATGTATTGTAAATAAAACATTTTGAAATGAAATAACCTATGATAGTAACAATATATCTTCAAGACATATACTAGTAGTCTAAGTAAAGATAAACACGCCCACATGTGAAATATAATCGATATCAAGTCAGGTTACAAAACGCCAAACAAAATTAAAAACTAAATCTTCATATGAAACAGTTTTCTAACTGACAACTGCCGAGGGAGACGTTGAAACAGGAATATGACCAAGTTAAAATATTTGTTTTCACTCTGTTGAAAATGTGCATTTTCGTGCACGACAACGTCATTTGTTGTGCCTTTTGACAATAAACACTGGTGAGCGACTTAAAATTAATATTGTTAAACATTGATCTTCTAAATAATCCGGAGGTATACGTGATATTGTCTTTCGATTGAATACGAGAAGGAATCGTCTTTCGCCATGCAGGTCATGTCGGCCTGATACATGTAGCAATCACTCTGACTGACGCACCTTAATTACAGGCATTCATACGGGTTTTCATATGCCGAAAAGCGAGTAAAACTAGCGTCTGTTATGACAGTACAGTCTCATTTAATTACAAAACATGAATCTATATCGTCCAAAACGAAATACAGTGTGCTTGATTTTATTAATAAATCATATTTCAAATGACTTTTTGTCCAAACGAGAGCCACACGTGACTTGGTATTGTTTGTTTATATTTACCTCACTATGATGTCCTTACTCATTTCGGTTCAAAGCCCTTTTATCCGAAACGGAATTTAAATGGTAATAAGATTGCAGTGCAAATTTAATGACAACGCATGGCAATATCCTAATCTACAAAACACAGAACTGTATCGCTGATATTGTGTAGCTACACGTATGCTACAATGGCTATGTCTATAGATTACTTACCTTCCTCGGTCAACTTAGGAGGAACGGCCATGTTGGAATGAGGGGGAAATGTTGGAGATAGGACTAAGGTGTGACAGGGAAAGGTCTGGGACCTAACCTAATTATTGGCTGTGTAGTACAGGGTCTGGGCCGGGACAATTATTCCTTCAGTAACCCATTATCACAGACAGGTAGCTCTTAAGGTTACACGTGCGATGTCAATGAGACTTGACATTTCAGCCGACATCATTAGAGCACCCTCGTGTTCACGGCGTTCGGAGCATGATCGAATCACTTCATTATCATGTCTTTTAGTTACAATTCAAGAAGCATATGAAACTTTATAATAAAATACTAATTAATATCCTAACATTATAAACCGATATATATGTATCAGAGATTCAGCTGATACCAGACATTCATTTTCATGTTTCTTGCGACAAGACTCCATATAATACATGTTGTCTATCAAATATAGATTGCGGGTCCTGTTTAAGAGCTTGGAGTTTGGATATAATAATTTTGTTACCGAAAACGTTAACACAACTCGGACATGATCGGTAGCATAACCGATAAGTTGCCTGATTTAAAATATTTTAAGTTCGGGGTCTGTGTTCTTGAAACTATTTGAGCAAGAGTACAATTTCTTAAAAAGAAGGCTTGGAATCCAATTCCAGTAATGTCTCTCCATTTTAGAGAAATTTTATTTCAAATACATGCCTTACGTAAATCTCGGCTAAAGTAAATGGGGGGGGGGGGGGGGGGGGGGGGGGCGTAACCCAATGCAAGAACCATAACAAATTAAGAAAACAATCTCTTCTTCGATAGAGATACAGCATAAAAGAGTGGCTCACATCACCTTAAAATTCAGTACGCAATATTGCTATGATGAGATTATATAAGACCGCTTTGCACAACATGGGTCACTGTTGTCATGAGAATAACGTCCCTCGGTGACGTGTTACCCGGAAGGAAATATGTGTTCCTCACCTGGAAGCGGTTGGTCGTCCGCTATCAAGGAGTAAATACGGTTATGTGAGGAAGATATGGTTAGACATGCCATAAAGTGATTTTATCTAGAACAGATGGGTGTTCATTAACGTTAACGAGTCAGAAATTAGAACAGAAAGACGTTTAACAGTGAAGTAACATTCATTATTGAATTAACAGAGAAGGGACGTGTGCACTTAAACGAGGGTCATGTCCACAAATAATCATGGAGGATTTATGCACTAATCACTCAGCATATTTAATTGAATCTTCAATCCGTGTTTTCTTCTTCTTCGTGTTTGTAACAGGGACACAATACCTAGTTTTAATTACAGCTGTCGACTCACCGGAAGTTTCGTCCGAGTCCGACGTGACAACCACTCCCGGCACAGAATGGAAGATATCCGGTGAAACTCGTGGCGAGGCTAAGACTTTCACATAACCATTTTCATTTTCGTTGTTTGTCGTCAATCTTCTCAAGTCTCCACAAAGTTTAGAAACCTCTTCTTCGGACACTAGACTGTTCTCTCTTGACACGTCAAAAGAACTGTAAACAAAAAGATACCAAAACATTAATTCAATTGAACAAACATCAACTATTACAAGAAAAACAAAACAGATCCCGTATATAAAGTTACCCAGTGTCGAAATCATACATTTTTGGACAATTCATGTTGTGAACGGTTGGTACATTTTCATACGAAATTGGGAGCGACCACAAATCACCACTGCCACGCGTATGTTAAGGCAGGTCCTGCACCATTGTGTTAACATTCCCGACAGAGGCACAGTTTGTATAAATACTCAATTGGTATGCAATTGTGAAGTAAAGCGCTGTTTCACAGGAGGGTATCCGTGGTGTAATTGAAGCAGTATTTATTTCTACAGAACACATTCTATACAAAAGCTAACGGAGATTGTTCAGTGTAAACAATCTAACGATGTAAGGAAATGTCTGTCGATAGCGTGAACTATGGAATCATAGCTTCGCAGTTCATCATCTGCAGTATACACTGATGTGTGTTGTAGTATCTAGATCATCACTACACGTGTTTTAACGGATCGTCAATACATTTTTGTCTTTTGTTTTAGAGATCATCACTACACGTGTTTTACCTGATCATCAGCATATTGTTCCGTGTTAATATTGATATGTTTGACCAATATATATTTATCATTATTTGTAATTTTGAGTTGTAAATGATCCTTATCGTTCGTGTCGTTTTTATTTGTACAGATTGTCACTTAAAACATTTGAACGCTTTAAAACACTTTGACGAAATACATGTACACATAGTTCCAGTCGTTTATCAAAATTTCACAATGTTTTGTAATTGATCAGAAGCAGGATACAAACATGATGAATAATGATTTTATCCCACGATTTGTCCATGTACTCATGTCCATGATGAGAGCTCTATTATCTGTCACGTGGTCTGACAGGTGAACCCGGTGAAGCCAACAAACAAAGCGTCATTAGCCAGCGATTCCCAAATGAAGCATTTGTTGTAGCGGTTATCGCGGGCTGTTATTGGTGACATGGGATTTCTGATTGTCGTTGAGGACACCCACACGGACTAAACGTGACAATCTAATAATCGCTAAACCATCACTTCATTTGTATCGCACATTATGTATTGTTGCGCAATTTCCATGTTATAACTGTGATAACGTTTCTATTCATCAGTACATCCGGGTAATTCTAGTGGATAAAAAAACAGGTTTCTAATGCTGGGTTTACACTGGGCCGCGATGTTTATCCCCTCCACGACTTGAAGGAAGTGTGGTGAGCGTGGGGTCATTGACTGGAAACATCGTGGTCTTGAAGAATCATGATGATCGTCAGTATTGTCACACACCTTTGGACTGTCAAAACTTTGTCATGATTATCTTGATTAAATGACGAATATTGTGCGAGCAACAAAGCCAGAGTAAATTTCTCACGATTGCCTTCATTAGATGGCAAAGGTTGTTAGAGCAACAAAGCCAGAGTAAAGTTGTCACGATTATATTGATGGGATGACAAATGTTGTGAGAGCAATAAAGCAGTAGAGTAGAGGATGTTGATGAACGGAAAATACACTAATTGAACCAATACTGTAATTCTAACTCAAAATCGATCAGACGAGGGCAAAAACCAACAAAGAATCTATATTTAAATTGAGACCCTTTGAAAGGCAACAGAAACATAAGACCAGGAGTCCCGGAAAGCTAAGCGTCTTCTGCCTCATCGATGACACTCACCATACAAAAGTTTATGATTCAAAGATAGGTTCGTGTCAACATGAAAACAGTAGCATGCTTACATTATAAAATATAAACCAAATAAGATGGTTAATCATGACGGTCCCGCTCAAATCTTGATCATAATTCGAAACAAACCTAATCGAACTTTGTAAATGTAAGAGATCGAAACATAAAGTACAAACGGTACAATGTAAAGCACCGTGGTAGTATATCCTGGTGATTGTGTGAGGACTTGAGTAAACGAAATGAAAATCATGACAGACCTTCACAGAAGTAGTAACAGGACGTATTGAGAATGTAGGAAGACTTCGAGAGAGAAAAAGAAAGAACTATCGTGCAATAAATCGGTGAGCTCCACGCGTTTTTTTTTTTTTTTTTAATCGTTGTGTTCGTGGCGGAGTGTGTTACATCACACACTTAGGAGATGCTCCGTGCGATCCTACGTCTTGCTTTGTATAATTTCCCTTTCATACTTTACACAGTAGATACATATATGACTTAGATGTTAAAACATATATTGTCATTATGACAGAACCGTGACCACCATAACAATAACACAGTCAACCTTTCCCCAACGACGGAAGAATAATCTCTTTTTACATCACGCGTTTGATACTTTTATTACAAGATATAAAAAAAATCTTGGGAATAAAATACTAAACTCTGCTTTGCCTGATGCCACTTTATATGACTAGTTAATCGTGTTAGTTCGCCCCCTGATTCATCACGCTCACGATATCTTGTAGCGCGGGTAACTCCCACGCACGTCAAACCACAGAAATATGTCCAGACTTAAACTCCTCTGTTGACAGCGACAGTGGCACAAGTCAAGTGTTTAACGATTATTCTGCGAACTCAAAACTTTTACGTTATTTGTGTCTGTTTTAACTGGACACAGTAAGTGATCGGTGATTTGGTTGTTTACTAAATAAGAATTTGGTGAATCGTTACTAAGGTAGTGGGACTGGGGGTCCTGTCCCCGACTACGTGGGTTTTATTTGATTACTCTGGTTTACTCTCACAGTACAATCTCTCGAGCGCTTTCATTCGGGCCAAAAAGAGTGATTAATATAAGTTGTGCAACTATTATAAAATAAAGTAAAATATGAACGGACACAGCACTCAAAAGAGGAAGCAGACAACAAGCACCAAACTAGGGCAAAAATCAATTAACCTCAAAATAGATCAAGAAAATCTCGAGATCATCAATTCTTAGAAAAAAAATCTGAATGCCAAATTGATAATGGGACTCCATTGCATCTATTGTCTGAGAGGTTAATCGTTGTTTGGGTTTATTCAGACGTACTCGTCAATATGTGCCACTTTCAGCCAGATTGATACTGTTTTCCTTGTATCCCCTCACTTTGTGGTTGTATTGTGTGGAGCGGATGTTCGTTAAACTTTAGAAGCTTTAGACGCACCATTTGGTACATCTAAGGAAATACTTTGGTTCATGGGATGGTTGGCAATCAATGACAACTGTTTATCTTTATACATCATCACGTCACGGTCCGGCAAAAATGTATTCACCTTTCACTTTTACAAGAAAAGCAATTCTTATATGTGTATCCTCTTTTCCTACTCGACTTAGCATTATCAGGATTTTCCATGAACAGGTCCGATAGGTCACATTTCTATGGGGACTTTATCTTCCATAAGGGACGTTGATACCAGAGGGATGCCTTGGCTATCTTCCTCATTCAGGGGTTCTGTCCTTTATATATTGATCTTCTCACTTTGGAAAAGTCACGACAAAAATTGATGGCTCGCCTGTCGGCCATCATCATGACAAGTTATTTTTGAAACGTGTTCAACACTACAGCGTGGTATCCACTGTTTATAATACCACTAGGACTGAGATTTAGGGTTATTACAAAATAAATATATAAACCACTTACCTGTAAGTAAATAGGTCTTGATCCTGTGTTTCATGAGAGTGTGAATAAGGATTTATGTTCTATGGCTTCATGCTTTAATGAACGAGAGTGAAATGACCGTGTCGTGTTGGTCGAGAGTGTAAATAAGGATATTCTATGACCGTGTTGTGTTGGACGAGAGTGTAAATGAGGATATTATATGACAGTGTTATGTTGGACAAGAGTGTAAATAAGGATATTCTATGACAGTGTTGTGTTGGACGAGAATGTAAATAAGGATATTCTATGACAGTGTTGTGTTGACCGAGAGTGTAAATAAGGATATTCTATATATAATGTATATATGACAGTGTTATGTTGGTCGAGAGTGTAAATAATGATATTCTATGACCGTGTTGTGTTGGTCGAGAGTGTAAATAAGGATATTCTATGACAGTGTTATGTTGGACGAGATTGTAAATAAGGATATTCTATGACCGTGTTGTGTTGACCGAGAGTGTAAATAAGGATATTCTATATATATATGACAGTGTTATGTTGGTCGAGAGTGTAAATAAGGATATTCTATGACAGTTTTATGTTGGACGAGATTGTAAATAAGGATATTCTATGACAGTGTTATGTTGGACGAGATTGTAAATAAGGATATTCTATGACAGTGTTATATTGGACGAGATTGTAAATAAGGATATTCTATGACAGTGTTGTGTTGGACGAGAGTGTAAATAAGGATATTCTATGACAGTGTTGTGTTGGACGAGAATGTAAATAAGGATATTCTATGACAGTGTTATTTGGACGAGAGTTTAAAAAAGGATATTCTATGACGGTGTTATGTTGGACGAGAGTGTAAATAATGAAATGTATGACAGTGTTGTGTTGGACGAGATTGTAAATAAGGATATTCTATGACAGTGTTGTGTTGGACGAGATTGTAAATAAGGATATTCTATGACAGTGTTTTGTTGGACGAGAATGTAAATAAGGATATTCTATGGCAGTGTTATGTTGGACGAGATTGTAAATAAGGATATTCTATGACCGTGTTATGTTGGACGAGATTGTAAATAAGAATATTCTATGACAGTGTTGTATTGGACGAGAATGTAAATAAGGATATTCTATGACAGTGTTATGTTGGACGAGATTGTAAATAAGGATATTCTATGACAGTGTTATGTTGGACGAGATTGTAAATACGGATATTCTATGACAGTGTTGTGTTGGACGAGAATGTAAATAAGGATATTCTATGACAGTGTTATTTTGGACGAGAGTGTAAATAAGGATATTCTATGACAGTGTTATTTTGGACGAGAGTTTAAATAAGGATGTTCTATGACGGTGTTATGTTGGACGAGAGTGTAAATAATGAAATATATGACAGTGTTGTTCTACGAGTGAAATATGGATATTCTATGACCCTGTTGTGTTGGTCGAGGGTGTAAATAAGGATATTCTATGACAGTGTTATGTTGGACGAGAGTGTAAATAAGGATATTCTATGACCCTGTTGTGTTGGTCGAGGGTGTAAATAAGGGCATTATATGACCGTGTTGTGTTGGACGAGTAAAATAAGGATATTCTTTATGACCGTATTTTGTTGGACGAGTAAAATAAGGATATTCTATGACCCTGTTGTGTTGGTCGAGGGTGTAAATAAGGGCATTATATGACCGTGTTGTGTTGGACGAGTAAAATAAGGATATTCTATGACAGTGTTATGTTGGACGAGAGTGTAAATAAGGATATTCTATATGACCGTGTTGTGTTGGACGAGTAAAATAAGGATATTCTATGACAGTGTTCTGTTGGACGAAAGTGTAGATTAATAGAATCTTTCACCCCTTTTTGGGGTGAGATAGGGGGATCTCAACCCGAGGAGGGAGATTGTTAAATTCCCAAACACAAGGCTTGCCTTGTGTTTGGGAACTTAACAATCTCCCCCCTATTTCATCCCAAAAAAAGGGGTGAATGATTATTTTTCTCTTACCATGTTTACCAATCGTAGTGCGAACTAAATCCAAACGTATGTAAACAAGATCACGTGGACGGCGGATGACTGTTGTGATAAGGCTGCAACAGAAGCTTTACACCTTATGATGTTGATTTCATACAAAATATAGTTCCGATTAGCTTGTAGAATAGAACACCAAACACTCAGTTAACTCTGATAATTAATACTTATTCTAATTTCTTATGTGAATAATATTAATATTTAGCATTCAAAAGTTCCGGGACAGGTCATAGTGACGTCACCCTATGGAGAACAAGAGCACGTTCAAAGAGCACGTGTAGCTTGTCTTTTCCCTAGGGTGAGTAAATCTAACCCCGGTAAAACTGCAGATATCCCTGTCCAGGATGAGAGAAAATGAAATCTATGACAGTGTTGTGTTGGACGAGTAAAAATAAGGTATTCTATGACCATGTTGTATTGGTCGAGGGTGTAAATAAGGATATTCTATGGCAGTGTTATGTTGGACGAGATTGTAAATAAGGATATTCTATGACCGTGTTATGTTGGACGAGATTGTAAATAAGAATATTCTATGACAGTGTTGTATTGGACGAGAATGTAAATAAGGATATTCTATGACAGTGTTATGTTGGACGAGATTGTAAATAAGGATATTCTATGACAGTGTTATGTTGGACGAGATTGTAAATACGGATATTCTATGACAGTGTTGTGTTGGACGAGAATGTAAATAAGGATATTCTATGACAGTGTTATTTTGGACGAGAGTGTAAATAAGGATATTCTATGACAGTGTTATTTTGGACGAGAGTTTAAATAAGGATGTTCTATGACGGTGTTATGTTGGACGAGAGTGTAAATAATGAAATATATGACAGTGTTGTTCTACGAGTGAAATATGGATATTCTATGACCCTGTTGTGTTGGTCGAGGGTGTAAATAAGGATATTCTATGACAGTGTTATGTTGGACGAGAGTGTAAATAAGGATATTCTATGACCCTGTTGTGTTGGTCGAGGGTGTAAATAAGGGCATTATATGACCGTGTTGTGTTGGACGAGTAAAATAAGGATATTCTTTATGACCGTATTTTGTTGGACGAGTAAAATAAGGATATTCTATGACCCTGTTGTGTTGGTCGAGGGTGTAAATAAGGGCATTATATGACCGTGTTGTGTTGGACGAGTAAAATAAGGATATTCTATGACAGTGTTATGTTGGACGAGAGTGTAAATAAGGATATTCTATATGACCGTGTTGTGTTGGACGAGTAAAATAAGGATATTCTATGACAGTGTTCTGTTGGACGAAAGTGTAGATTAATAGAATCTTTCACCCCTTTTTGGGGTGAGATAGGGGGATCTCAACCCGAGGAGGGAGATTGTTAAATTCCCAAACACAAGGCTTGCCTTGTGTTTGGGAACTTAACAATCTCCCCCCTATTTCATCCCAAAAAAAGGGGTGAATGATTATTTTTCTCTTACCATGTTTACCAATCGTAGTGCGAACTAAATCCAAACGTATGTAAACAAGATCACGTGGACGGCGGATGACTGTTGTGATAAGGCTGCAACAGAAGCTTTACACCTTATGATGTTGATTTCATACAAAATATAGTTCCGATTAGCTTGTAGAATAGAACACCAAACACTCAGTTAACTCTGATAATTAATACTTATTCTAATTTCTTATGTGAATAATATTAATATTTAGCATTCAAAAGTTCCGGGACAGGTCATAGTGACGTCACCCTATGGAGAACAAGAGCACGTTCAAAGAGCACGTGTAGCTTGTCTTTTCCCTAGGGTGAGTAAATCTAACCCCGGTAAAACTGCAGATATCCCTGTCCAGGATGAGAGAAAATGAAATCTATGACAGTGTTGTGTTGGACGAGTAAAAATAAGGTATTCTATGACCATGTTGTATTGGTCGAGGGTGTAAATAAGGATATTCTATGGCAGTGTTATGTTGGACGAGATTGTAAATAAGGATATTCTATGACCGTGTTATGTTGGACGAGATTGTAAATAAGAATATTCTATGACAGTGTTGTATTGGACGAGAATGTAAATAAGGATATTCTATGACAGTGTTATGTTGGACGAGATTGTAAATAAGGATATTCTATGACAGTGTTATGTTGGACGAGATTGTAAATAAGGATATTCTATGACAGTGTTGTGTTGGACGAGAGTGTAAATAAGGATATTCTATGACAGTGTTATTTTGGACGAGAGTGTAAATAAGGATATTCTATGACAGTGTTATTTTGGACGAGAGTTTAAATAAGGATGTTCTATGACGGTGTTATGTTGGACGAGAGTGTAAATAATGAAATATATGACAGTGTTGTTCTACGAGTAAAATAAGGATATTCTATGACCCTGTTGTGTTGGTCGAGGGTGTAAATAAGGATATTCTATGACAGTGTTATGTTGGACGAGAGTGTAAATAAGGATATTCTATGACCCTGTTGTGTTGGTCGAGGGTGTAAATAAGGGCATTATATGACCGTGTTGTGTTGGACGAGTAAAATAAGGATATTCTTTATGACCGTATTTTGTTGGACGAGTAAAATAAGGATATTCTATGACCCTGTTGTGTTGGTCGAGGGTGTAAATAAGGGCATTATATGACCGTGTTGTGTTGGACGAGTAAAATAAGGATATTCTATGACAGTGTTATGTTGGACGAGAGTGTAAATAAGGATATTCTATATGACCGTGTTGTGTTGGACGAGTAAAATAAGGATATTCTATGACAGTGTTCTGTTGGACGAAAGTGTAGATTAATAGAATCTTTCACCCCTTTTTGGGGTGAGATAGGGGGATCTCAACCCGAGGAGGGAGATTGTTAAATTCCCAAACACAAGGCTTGCCTTGTGTTTGGGAACTTAACAATCTCCCCCCTATTTCATCCCAAAAAAAGGGGTGAATGATTATTTTTCTCTTACCATGTTTACCAATCGTAGTGCGAACTAAATCCAAACGTATGTAAACAAGATCACGTGGACGGCGGATGACTGTTGTGATAAGGCTGCAACAGAAGCTTTACACCTTATGATGTTGATTTCATACAAAATATAGTTCCGATTAGCTTGTAGAATAGAACACCAAACACTCAGTTAACTCTGATAATTAATACTTATTCTAATTTCTTATGTGAATAATATTAATATTTAGCATTCAAAAGTTCCGGGACAGGTCATAGTGACGTCACCCTATGGAGAACAAGAGCACGTTCAAAGAGCACGTGTAGCTTGTCTTTTCCCTAGGGTGAGTAAATCTAACCCCGGTAAAACTGCAGATATCCCTGTCCAGGATGAGAGAAAATGAAATCTATGACAGTGTTGTGTTGGACGAGTAAAAATAAGGTATTCTATGACCATGTTGTATTGGTCGAGGGTGTTAAAAAGGATATTCTATGGCCGTGTTTTGTTGGACGAGTAAAAATAAGGATATTCTATGACAGTGTTGTGTTGAACGATAGAGTAAATAAAGATATTCTATGCAGGGTCTGTGTTCGACGAGAGCATAAATTACGATATTCTATTACGGTGTAGTGTTTGACGAGAGTGTAATGACCGTGTTGTGTTGAGTGAGACTCTATATAAGGATAGTCTATGATGGTGATGGACGAGAGTTAAAACGTTGAGCACTGCTGACATCACTTCTACTCATCACGCTGATACATCCCGCCATCATACCCATACACTGTAGTTATTATATATGGCGATATGTACTCATTTTACACATAAATAGGCAAAGAGGTCGCGTATTCATCATCATCAGCGTCTTCCAAGACAGAGGGCCTTAAAGAACGGAGCTGATGGTATTCCTAGAGATAATCACAATCCTTTTATATAGACATTAGTAATAATGTTGAAAGTAAGGAGTTTCTGTCTATAATGACGGATGTAGTGGTGGTGTTCCCTACCAGGCACTTAATGTTATACATAGATTATGTATATATGGACCCAAGTCTGAGATTGATGCATTATATACAGAGAGAAAACTATTAGGGCCAAATACAAAACAAACATCCGGAAGTATGCTAAACATCACAATTACAACCGAAGTCGGTCAAATAATTCAGGAAATGACGTCAGTATAACATTGGAGCAATTTTGTGAAATAGCGAATCGCCATACAAGACGGTATTTTAGAACCGTTATAGCTCTGTGGTGTGAATGCAACAATTAATTACCATATGGTCATCGTCTTTTCCTCATTATCAAAGGCAAATTCATGTTGATGCATAGTAGACTGACCTGTCATACGTGACAATAGGGGGTACAACCTTGGGAGAAGTTTATACCGATTAGGTAGCATAATCACAAAGTCACCCGTACAAGTCACTGCAAGGACACATCGTGATAACAAAGACATGTCACCAGTTCATGGAGAGGACACGTCATCAGTTCATTGGTAACAAGGACACGTCATCAGTTCATGGGTAACAAGGACATGTCATCACTTCATGGGTAACAATGACATGTCACCAGTGACCAGTACATGGGTAACAAGGACACGTCACCAGTTCATGGGTAACAAGGACACGTCACCAGTTCATGGGTAACAAGGACAACGTCACTAGTACATGGGTAATTATAACAACGTCACTAGTACATGGGTAATTATAACAACGTCACTAGTACATGGGTAATTATAACAACGTCACTAGTACATGGGTAATTATAACAACGTCACTAGTACATGGGTAATTATAACAACGTCACTAGTACATGGGTAATTATAACAACGTCACTAATGTAAATGTAAGAACAACAGGGGAACTATGCACAAGTTACACGCCAATGTAAATAGTGTAACTACTACTTATTGCAACCTGGTAGTGCAGTGATCAAGAGGCGGACCTAAATCAATACTTGTGTATTTTATAATACATACAGATATTTCACAAAAGGCAACAGCAAAAAGTAGCTTTTCACCAGATTTAGAATCCAGTAGGAAGCGTGTAGCCAAAACTCTTATAATGTAATGTATATACATTTGTATGTATTTGCGACTAGCAATGTAAAATGATCGCTTAAAATTTACGTGAAATCAATGGGAATGAGTACCTCGGAGTGCGGATTAGTTACCACCTATCCGGATCCGGATCAGGCTCCTGTTAAGATTACTCTGAATAGCCTTACAAAGGAAAGTGTTATCTGGTACGTATGATTAAGGCTCGGCCACTGTTAATGGCCGTCTTGCCATTTGACCGAAAGCCGATTTGTCCCAAGTAATCAGAGAGACCATCTGGCTGCATCGAACACTCGACTCCATGCTCATCTCTAAGTCACGGACAGAAATCTATTTTCGCATTAATTTCCCACTATAAAGTAAGCCATTCGTCACAAAACCTCACCGGAAATCGATTTCTAAGAAATGACATTTTCATTAATTGAACTTGGACAAGGTTCCTGGACATTTATCGCTACATAAACAGTGTACATGTACTTCTCTCCTGTAGAGATCGCATGACGAATGCCAAAACCAAAACGGTTTACATGTATTTAGCTACAAGTTTCAAACCGATCAAACAAGTACTGTCGATGAAGGAGCGTCTCACACGATAGGTCCGTGTCCTTCGTTAAAGGATAAACATTTTAGAGTACCGATCAGTTGTCACGTTACTATAATAGACGTCGATGGGAACCAATTTACCTGTATTCTCTTCAGACACACGAGTCGTGTATAATTTGAGGTCAATCAGCAGATAAATTTCAACTTATTAAATTGCAGATAAAGTGATCGCATGAGTCGTACATACAGATTGAAGTTTTTTTGTTTTTTTTTATTGGTAATGTTAAGTCGAATGTTCTAAACCTGGAAAGTGTTTTTTCTTTCTTTCTCGATACAATTTCATCGAATAAGTCCTCTAATTGTTGACTAGTTTTGGAAAGTGGACAGTTATTGCAACGAGAAGATGTATATATTTCATAATCCCATTATTTATTTAATTGATCAATTAATTTTTGTTTGATAATACATATTATATAATCCGTATTGTCTGTACATGTATTTCAGTGATTCCATAAATCATTAAACCCAGTATAATAAAAAGTATACATACCAAAAGTCATACCATTTGTAATCAATTTGTCCTTTCGATTGAAGTTTTTTTATTAGAGTATATAAAATTCTTGATAGCAACATTGAACATAATTCTGGTTTCATAGTCTCCTTAGTCACGGGTGATATAACTACCTTAGTAACGGGTGATATAACTCTACCTTAGTTACGGGTGATATAACTCTACCTTAGTTACGGGTGATATAACTACCTTAGATACGGGTGATATAACTACCTTAGTTACGGGTGATATAACTCTACCTTAGTTACGGGTGATATAACTACCTTAGTTACGGGTGATATAGCCCCACCTTAGTAACGGGTGATATAACTTTACCTTAGTTACGGCTGACATATCTCTACCTTAGTTACGGGTGATATAACTACCTTAGTTACGGGTGATATAGCCCCACCTTAGTAACGGGTGATATAACTTTACCTTAGTTACGGCTGACATATCTCTACCTTAGTTACGGGTGATATAACTACCTTAGTTACGGGTGATATAGCCCCACCTTAGTAACGGGTGATATAACTTTACCTTAGTTACGGCTGACATATCTCTACCTTAGTTACGGGTGATATAACTACCTTAGTTACGTGTGATATAACTTTACCTTAGTTACGGGTGATATAACTAACTTAGTTACGGGTGATATAACTTTACCTTAGTTACGGGTGATAAATCTACCTTAGTTACGGGTAATATAACTACCTTATTTACGGGTGATATAGACCCACCTTAGTTACGGGTGATATAACTTTATCTTAGTTATGGTTGATATAACTCTACCTTAGTTATGTGTGATATAACTACCTTAGTTACGTGTGATATAACTTTACCTTAGTTACGGGTGATATAACTAACTTAGTTACGGGTGATATAACTTTACCTTAGTTACGGGTGATAAATCTACCTTAGTTACGGGTGATATAACTACCTTATTTACGGGTGATATAACTCTACCTTAGTTACGGGTGATATAACTCTACCTTAGTAACGGTTGATATAACTTTATCTTAGTTATGGTTGATATAACTCTACCTTAGTAACGGGTGATATAACTACCTTAGTTACGGGTGATATAACTTTACCTTAGGTATGGGTGATATAACTCCAGCTTAGTTATGGGTGATACAATGTATATCTCTACCTTAGTTACGGGTGATTTAACTCTACCTTAATTATTGGATGATATAACTCTATCTTTGTTCCATAGATATCATAACTCCCTATTTTAAAATAATATTTGCATTTTTAAACCAAACCTTATACACATGTACATGTAAGCGCAACTGAAGTTAAACATGAGCCCTCACTAACCCGAAACTGAGATCCATGGCTGATGGAATCAACGATTTACATAGAACACCTTATGATATCCTTCGATCTGGGTCTGATAAAGGTTTTATCGAATGAGTCATCTGCTATTGGGACCATACTGTTAACACGTTGATCTGAATCACTATAAAATCATTGCAATAATTCCATCCAAATTTCAATTTGTCTAAGAGTGCTCACTGGTAAGCATCCTTATAAGTAAAGGTAGGAGTCAGGCTGAGGGATTTTACAATTCGGATTCTGCAAATCAGATCATTACATTCACGAAATGTATTTTGACAATGGTTAGCGTTTCTGTGTCCGAAAGATGGTTGTTAAATTAGAACCGAACTTTGGCCGCGTCTCCTAGGCCTTGGAGGTAGGGCATGTGGCCACATCAATTAATACAACTAAACAGTTTCTCTATGATGTTTTAATGCAAGTTACTTGAAGGATTTTGCTCTTGTTAAAATATACAACTTACCTAAAAAAAACTAATTTTCCAATTAAGTGTCCAAAACACATTTGTAATAAGCATGGAATACAGCCTTGCAGAAATTGGGGATGAACAATTATGGAATGCATAGCTGTTAATCAAACATGTTCGGACCTTTTTTATCCAATTTCCGGAAGCCTAATCAAACGATTATAAAACAGCGAGTGTTAGTTTGGCTGTTTGTTCGGGACTGTTGTTCGTGCGATGTTGAAAAAGAACCATTTTGCAATTGGAAATTGTATATTTCAAATTAAATAGTTTCTGACATGCACAATGTCAAACATAGCTATCCCTGTCCTCATCGCTGCAGTGAAATGAAAGTAACGGACAGGTTTAGCATCAGCTTAATACGAAAATCTACTTTGTACCATAGCTTTATAACCAGCTGTGTATTTTGTTTCCTATAAACACAAAAGGTCAACCTTTGTGGAGTAGTGACAGCATCGAAATGAACTACATAGTAAAAAATCCGATAGTTTAGAAAAAAAATACTACTCGAAATACTACCCGTTGTCTTGGAAATGAGATATTACTTGCGGAGATACAAATGTCACAATCGGTTAGCGCGTTTTTCCAAAGCAGTTCAGAAGATAGACAGGTATTTTTCATTTGCAATATTGACTAAGTAGTGATAAAGGAACAAGTTACTATCTATTTTATATGTCGAGTAGTAATAACGACAGTACAGACAAGTAAATTGTCGAATTTTCGAGGCAATCTGCCCCTTTATCAAGACACAGGTAAATTACATACGATCACATATAGACATAGAACATGGAACAGTTACACAAATATAGTAGGTATACACAACAATAAATATCGTAATGTTGTAAAAACGACCCCCCTCGGCCGATAATTAATTCGCCGAGGGCCTATTATGATTAATTAGGAATCATCTTGGGTGGTGTACAGCTGGTAAAAGTAAATGAATAATAAATAAATAGATGAATAAATAAATAATATAACCGAAAGGTTTAACAAAATAACATCGCGGGTTGATTCGATGTGATGGCAGCGCGTGCTATGTCGTGAATGTTTTTGTTATTGTTTTTTACGCGGTATGTACATTTCGTCCCGCAAATCTCGGCCCAAACAGCGGGTAGCAGTGACAATATCGGGTGGCAAATGTCATATTAAAATTAGTTCGTTTTAGCGAAAGTGAACAAATATTAAAATCATATAAATGTAATTGTGTAGAAAGGTACAATTTAGGCATTAAACACCAAACAGATAGGTGGTCGAAAGATCCTATTAGCGTAACGAAAACCGGGTGGCAGGTATCAGGACGACTCGTCACAAACCGACAACATGTACTCACACAACTTATTCAGCCAATCAGCTGCTGTTTCTGATAATTCCAGATGCAAGGTTCGAGGCACCCTACCCGTGTCGGTTTGTGTTCCCATGTAAGCTGCGAAACAGGCCGGTGTATGTTGTCCATGGGCAAGACATTTACCCTAATGTATCGGGATGGTATGTACGGGCCTCCCGTACAGTGTACATTTGTATGTTGTTCAGTGAGGTAGCCAACGACTACTACAAGTAGACCCCGCCCCAGCAAACAAACAAACTCAGTAGAACGGCATACGTTCAGGTCGATATTCAAAGCAATAAAGAATGGATTTTTTTTTTTTTGGCAGTTACATGGACAAACCACAATTTCCCAACCCACGGTCTATGTTGTATATTAAAGGGATCATGTGTTTAGAGCCTATAAAGGATGCGAGTTGTAGGTACTGGAGGCTATATTGTCTCTGTTTTGGGCCCGTATTATCACAACATACTCCACTTAGATGATGTAACTCTTCTGGGGAGATACACTTGATGTGCTATACTATTAACAGAGGCCAGGAAACTCTAATGTCTTCTGTTCTTGCTCCTAATTTTGTCAGTAAAAGTGGATGAATCGGATAGGACAGCACTCAGCCAAAGATTAATGTTGATGTTGGGCTATCTAATATACGAGAATCTAATAAACTCACAGAGCTCGGTCTCATCCCGGGACCGCTGGGGCATGAAGACAGGTCAACTCCACAAATGGTCACCACCATTGACCTACCGAACTGATCATCCGAGAAACGTACATCGATTGGCGGTCGGAGATTGATTAGCGCCGGCGTGGGGGACCAGCCTCGCTATAGAGTGTCTGATGGAATCTCTGGCCACTCCGATGGAGGCTTGCTATCTATTGCTAATCTGTAGTGCTAACACAAGATAATCAGAACACTAATACATGGACTCCCCGCCGTATATTGATGTTGTTACAGTGTGGTCCCTCGCCCGAGAAGCCTCCAGCTTCCCCAAAGTCTGTAATACTAATCATATCGCTATATATATCTGTGTGTCACCAAAAAGGCAATTATTGTACGTATCACGGGTATTGGTACGGTAGCACTCGAGGTCAGAGGTCATCGATTCTTCAAGAATCTCGCAATACAAGATAGAGTGGGAAAATTCGTTCTTCTTGCCATATGGTGGATATGAAAATTCTGTAGCTCTGCTGAAGTAGTTTTTGTAACACAGGACACAGATACAAAAATTACTGTACCTTATCTTGTAGGTGTTATGCCGATAAAAAACTGAATTGAACCATTGCCATATTTTGTAGTACATGTACAAAGTGTAAGCTAAGACAAACAAAAGTTCAATTATTATTCCGTGAGCGATACCGAGACGTTAAAGAACAAAACATCTGCTCTACATCACCTATGTTTGATAAGGCAAAAAGATTGGGCAGAAAAATGTGTATGTCTGAAGATGCTAGTCCTTTTTGTATATTCTGTTGATAATGTCATGCAATACATCAGTATCCCATACCGTTGCTATCAGGATATTGCCGAAACAGTAACTACCCGATATTAAAAACCAAATCACGCCTGAATTTAATTTAGTTTTATTTTGTTTGGTATTCTTATTCATAATTTTAAAAAGAAGAAGAAAAAAGGTCCGTTTAATACCTATAGGAATATTTTGTACACATTGAACACATTGGTGTTGAATTTGTTTCCTCCAGAAGTAGATAAAGATTGAGTTTTCTCATAGTTCAGACGTCGCCGATACCTCGAAGCTACCAAGCTGATAATCTGTAATGACTTGGTGTCTGTCCCCTGTTGTCAAGGTGATGTACTCGTTTATTTCCTTTAAATACGACACATAGTTCCGATTGCAGACATCCGGTGTTCTCAGAAACGCATGCTTCATATTAAAAAGGACGCCGCCGGTAATGATGAGTGTATCTACGGCAGCGGCGGCGATATTAACCAAACAGCGAGGGCAGAATGTAGGAGACAAATGATTAAATATCTGTAGGTTCTATATACGAGGTAGTCACAAAGGTATAAGATTGCAGTTTGTTATCATATGTTTCCTAAAATATCTCATCGTTCCTTTCTAAATACATATCTAGCATTCAACAATTCCGCAAGGTGTCAGTAAAGCTCTCAGAATAAATAACAAGACGTTTCAAAATGTTTCCCGAATAACCTTTATAGGTTCCTAATCAGTTTGCATGTTCAGAGTTATATAAATACCATCGAACACATGGATGCTTGATTAATGAAACTATAGCTATTTTCATTTGTTTCTATAATTACCATCTAATTGGATATTTGTTTACCTTAAACAAACTTCAACATTCAGCGGACCGAATGGTCATTACAACATCAGTATACAGTGCACATATATTTCAGTTTCGTCGACCGGTGTAAAGTTTATAATATTTCCTTATTTTTAGGGTTGAACGTCCTCGCAACATCTAGGGTCATATGAGGACGAGTATCAAGGTCACACCAACAGTCAGGTTCATATGGTGACAGGTGTAACATTTGAATGCACGTGTATAGATGTATGTTTCCTGCGTTTGTTTCTTAAGTAATAAACGTATGTATAGCGAACTTCAGCGAACATTAAAAACGAGCTGTTTTTTTTATAAAGTCAATAATTCCATTGAAAGATCAAAACACAACATCACACACTGAAACAAGCTTTATCAATCACAACATCACACACTGAAACAAGCTTTATCAATCACAACATTACACACTGACACAAGCTTTATCAATCACAACATTACACACTGAAACAAGCTTTATCAATCACAACATCACACACTGACACCAGCTTTATCAATCACAACATCACACACTGACACGAGCTTTATCAATCACAACATTACACACTGAAAACAGCTTTATCAATCACAACATTACACACTGAAACAAGCTTTATCAATCACAACATCACACACTGAAACAAGCTTTATCAATCACAACATTACACACTGAAACCAGCTTTATCAATCACAACATTACACACTGAAACAAGCTTTATCAATCACAACATTACACACTGAAACAAGCTTTATCAATCACAACATCACACACTGACACGAGCTTTATCAATCACAACATTACACACTGAAAACAGCTTTATCAATCACAACATTACACACTGAAACAAGCTTTATCAATCACAACATCACACACTGAAACAAGCTTTATCAATCACAACATTACACACTGAAACAAGCTTTATCAATCACAACATTACACACTGAAACAAGCTTTATCAATCACAATATTACACACTGAAACAAGCTTTATCAATCACAACATCACACACTGACACGAGCTTTATCAATCACAACATTACACACTGAAAACAGCTTTATCAATCACAACATTACACACTGAAACAAGCTTTATCATTCACAACATTACACACTGAAACAAGCTTTATCAATCACAACATCACACACTGAAACAAGCTTTATCAATCACAACATCACACACTGACACGAGCTTTATCAATCACAACATTACACACTGAAAACAGCTTTATCAATCACAACATCACACACTGAAACAAGCTTTATCAATCACAACATCACACACTGAAAACAGCTTTATCAATCATAACATCACACACTGAAACAAGCTTTATCAATCACAACATCACACACTGAAAACAGCTTTATCAATCACAACATCACACACTGACACCAGCTTTATCAATCACAACATCACACACTGATACCAGCTTTATCAATCACAACATCACACACTGAAACAAGCTTTATCAATCACAACATCACACACTGACACGAGCTTTATCAATCACAACATCACACACTGTCACCAGCTTTATCAAACACAACATCACACACTGACACCAGCTTTATCAATCACAACATCACACACTGTCACCAGCTTTATCAATCACAACATCACACACTGTCACCAGCTTTATCAATCACAACATCACACACTGACACCAGCTTTATCAATCACAACATCACACACTGACACCAGCTTTATCAATCACGACATCACACACTGACACCAGCTTTATCAATCACAACATCACACACTGACACCAGCTTTATCAATCACAACATCACACACTGACAACAGCTTTATCAATCACAACATCACACACTGACACAAGCTTTATCAATCACAACAACACACACTAAAAACATCTTTATCTATCACAACATCACACACTGACACCAGCTTTATCAATCACAACATCACACACTGACACCAGCTTTATCAATCACAACATCACACACTGAAACCAGCTTTATCAATCACAACATCACACACTGAAACCAGCTTTATCAATCACAACATCACACACTGAAACCAGCTTTATCAATCACAACATCACACACTGACACAAGCTTTATCAATCACAACATCACACACTGACACCAGCTTTATCAAACACAACATCACACACTGAAACAAGCTTTATCAATCACAACATCACACACTGAAACCAGCTTTATCAATCACAACATCACACACTGACACAAGCTTTATCAATCACACCGTCACACACTTACACCAGCTTTATCAATCACAACATCACACACTGACACAAGCTTTATCAATCACAACATCACACACTGATACCAGATTAATCTATCACAACATCACACACTGACACAAGCTTTATCAATCACAACATCACACACTGACACCAGCTTTATCAATCACAACATCACACACTGAAACCAGCTTTATCAATCACAACATCACACACTGAAACCAGCTTTATCAATCACAACATCACACACTGACACAAGCTTTATCAATCACAACATCACACACTGAAACCAGCTTTATCAATCACAACATCACACACTGAAACCAGCTTTATCAATCACAACATCACACACTGACACAAGCTTTATCAATCACAACATCACACACTGACACCAGCTTTATCAATCACACCGTCACACACTTACAACAGCTTTATCAATCACAACATCACACACTGAAACCAGCTTTATCAATCACAACATCACACACTGAAACCAGCTTTATCAATCACAACATCACACACTGAAACCAGCTTTATCAATCACAACATCACACACTGAAACCAGCTTTATCAATCACAACATCACACACTGACACCAGCTTTATCAATCACAACATCACACACTGACACCAGCTTTATCAATCACAACATCACACACTGACACAAGCTTTATCAATCACAACATCACACACTGACACAAGCTTTATCAATCACAACATCACACACTGAAACCAGCTTTATCAATCACAACATCACACACTGAAACCAGCTTTATCAATCACAACATCACACACTGAAACCAGCTTTATCAATCACAACATCACACACTGACACCAGCTTTATCAATCACAACATCACACACTGACACCAGCTTTATCAATCACAACATCACACACTGAAACCAGCTTTATCAATCACAACATCACACACTGCCACCAGCTTTATCAATCACAACATCATACACTGCCACAAGCTTTATCAATCACAACATCACACACTGCCACAAGCTTTATCAATCACAACATCACACACTGCCACCAGCTTTATCAATCACAACATCACACACTGCCACAAGCTTTATCAATCACAACATCACACACTGCCACCAGCTTTATCAATCACAACATTACACCCTGACACAAGCTTTATCAATCACACCGTCACACACTGACACCAGCTTTATCAATCACACCGTCACACACTTACAACAGCTTTATCAATCACAACATCACACACTGAAACAAGCTTTATCAATCACAACATCACACACTGACACCAGCTTTATCAATCACAACATCACACACTGACACCAGCTTTATCAATCACGACATCACACACTGACACCAGCTTTATCAATCACAACATCACACACTGACACCAGCTTTATCAATCACAACATCACACACTGACAACAGCTTTATCAATCACAACATCACACACTGACACAAGCTTTATCAATCACAACAACACACACTAAAAACATCTTTATCTATCACAACATCACACACTGACACCAGCTTTATCAATCACAACATCACACACTGACACCAGCTTTATCAATCACAACATCACACACTGAAACCAGCTTTATCAATCACAACATCACACACTGAAACCAGCTTTATCAATCACAACATCACACACTGAAACCAGCTTTATCAATCACAACATCACACACTGACACAAGCTTTATCAATCACAACATCACACACTGACACCAGCTTTATCAAACACAACATCACACACTGAAACAAGCTTTATCAATCACAACATCACACACTGAAACCAGCTTTATCAATCACAACATCACACACTGACACAAGCTTTATCAATCACACCGTCACACACTTACACCAGCTTTATCTATCACAACATCACACACTGACACAAGCTTTATCAATCACAACATCACACACTGATACCAGCTTTATCAATCACAACATTACACACTGATACAAGCTTTATCAATCACAACATCACACACTGACACAAGCTTTATCAATCACAACATCACACACTGATACCAGATTAATCTATCACAACATCACACACTGACACAAGCTTTATCAATCACAACATCACACACTGACACCAGCTTTATCAATCACAACATCACACACTGAAACCAGCTTTATCAATCACAACATCACACACTGAAACCAGCTTTATCAATCACAACATCACACACTGACACAAGCTTTATCAATCACAACATCACACACTGAAACCAGCTTTATCAATCACAACATCACACACTGAAACCAGCTTTATCAATCACAACATCACACACTGACACAAGCTTTATCAATCACAACATCACACACTGACACCAGCTTTATCAATCACACCGTCACACACTGACAACAGCTTTATCAATCACAACATCACACACTGAAACCAGCTTTATCAATCACAACATCACACACTGAAACCAGCTTTATCAATCACAACATCACACACTGAAACCAGCTTTATCAATCACAACATCACACACTGAAACCAGCTTTATCAATCACAACATCACACACTGACACCAGCTTTATCAATCACAACATCACACACTGACACCAGCTTTATCAATCACAACATCACACACTGACACAAGCTTTATCAATCACAACATCACACACTGACACAAGCTTTATCAATCACAACATCACACACTGAAACCAGCTTTATCAATCACAACATCACACACTGAAACCAGCTTTATCAATCACAACATCACACACTGAAACCAGCTTTATCAATCACAACATCACACACTGACACCAGCTTTATCAATCACAACATCACACACTGACACCAGCTTTATCAATCACAACATCACACACTGAAACAAGCTTTATCAATCACAACATCACACACTGCCACCAGCTTTATCAATCACAACATCACACACTGCCACAAGCTTTATCAATCACAACATCACACACTGCCACAAGCTTTATCAATCACAACATCACACACTGCCACCAGCTTTATCAATCACAACATCACACACTGCCACAAGCTTTATCAATCACAACATCACACACTGCCACCAGCTTTATCAATCACAACATTACACCCTGACACAAGCTTTATCAATCACACCGTCACACACTGACACCAGCTTTATCAATCACACCGTCACACACTTACAACAGCTTTATCAATCACAACATCACACACTGAAACAAGCTTTATCAATCACAACATCACACCCTGACACAAGCTTTATCAATCACAACATCACACACTGAAACAAGCTTTATCAATCACAACATCACACCCTGACACAAGCTTTATCAATCACAACATCACACACTGAAACAAGCTTTATCAATCACAACATCACACACTGCCACAAGCTTTATCAATCACAACATCACACACTGCCACAAGCTTTATCAATCACAACATCACACACTGCCACAAGCTTTATCAATCACAACATTACACACTGATACCAGCTTTATCAATCACACACTGACACAAGCTTTATCAATCACAACATCACACACTGCCACAAGCTTTATCAATCACAACATCACACACTGCCACAAGCTTTATCAATCACAACATCACACACTGCCACAAGCTTTATCAATCACAACATCACACACTGAAACAAGCTTTATCAATCACAACATTACACACTGATACCAGCTTTATCAATCACAACATCACACACTGCCACAAGCTTTATCAATCACAACATCACACACTGAAACCAGCTTTATCAATCACAACATCACACACTGAAACAAGCTTTATCAATCACAACAACACACCATGAAACCAGCTTTATCAATCACAACATCACACACTGACACAAGCTTTATCTATCACAACATCACACACTTACAACCAGCTGTATCTATCACAACATCACACACTTACAACAGCTTTATCGTTAATGTAAATCTGCCTGTATTTCCTCCCTGCTGACCATGTATCAGATTCATTAATCATGACGAGTTCTTATGAGCTCGTTGCTAGTAGTAAAAGTACAACTGATCCTTTTGTAGGCGTATGAGTCCTGCGGTGGTCAGCAGGATATTTGGACACATCGCTACTACATCCGCTTCGCGTAATCCGCTTGACCAGTATGCACAGGTTACTGTGCTCCAACTAATTCACAAGTACAGACGAACTGTCAAACACCCACAGGAAGACAAAGCGATTTCACAAATTAACAACCACGCTTTCTTTCATCTGATCAGTGTGAGCTCAAAGTTATTAACTTAGCACTCCATCTGAAATATACAGTAGCACCATCTTAACCGAAGTAACAATTTCAGAACATGGTTTTTGTTTATACTTTCTGATAGGTTTCCGAGCTTTGACGTAATTGGCCGATCTGAGACGGTCATGACTGAGATGTTGTTGTTGACGATTCATATTCTAAAACATGGTACATGTATTATTTACGAAAAACATTAACTGTTTTCTCTTTGTTAGGAAAGTGTTTGCCCTTGACAAATGTAATGTTTCTAGTAGCATAGCTACTATATCAATGTCTTTAGTCATAAGATATTGGAAATCTTTAGCACTGTGCAGTAAAGACTCAGTTTCGCCTTTATTATGGAGGCCGAATCATGCTTGTGACAGAGGTATCGTGGAAAAGTCTAATATTCTCGGACACACTCAGCATGTGACGGACCTTCAGAAAGTCTTATTATATGGTTCTCATTTTTAGAACGTGACATCACTTTGAAGTGTCCTAGTTTTACATGGGGGGGATAGTACTACTTCTTACATGCTGTTAATAATGTTAAACCTTTCGAACGAACACTGGTAAATATAGGCTTGTTTTTATTTTTTAATTTAAATTCCACAAGTACCAAAGTACTAGTGTGATCTTTTAAACCCATATATCACTGTGCTTGAAAGCCAATACTAACTAAATCTCACACTTTACTATCCATACAAAATATCACAATTTATCATCCATACTTAACCTCACACTTAGCCATCCATACTAAGTCATCAAACTTTATATTTGTTTCATTGATTTACATTTAGAATCATTGTTTTCTACATGTCGTGATTCACTTATTCAGTAAACATTTTATTCTTGTTTGAGGTAATTAAAGGTCGTCTTGGCAGTATGACTTGCTACACACACTGTTTATGTAAGTGACAATTAGGCAGAGTTTAAATAAGTCCAGTCCGCTATTGTGAAGACATAAATAACACTATCGGGGGAATCACAATATTCGACAAATATCTGGGACGGACTAACAGTGTAGATAGACGTTCGTGACGACTCGGGGGAGCAGGAATGAGTTTGTAATGATCAAGTGATATATAATCCATCACCAACATACTGATACAGCCGTAATTGTAGATAGTCATCATTATCCGACTATACATGCCTATCCTACAAGACTTGCGATCTTGCCGCGGGACCATGCACGTCACCATTTTTTGTGTTCACGTACTGATACCGTGCACTTACTTAAGGATCGTATTTCAAAGTCAGCGAACATATCTTACAATGATGTTTGATAACTACAGATCGATACAGCGGCCATGTATGAAACAGGTTGTACCCCATCCTGATATAACGTAAATCCTAGGTCATTAGCAAGTCTATCCTACCGTAAGAAAGATTAATCATGCTACAATATGCACTTGCTGGAGGCAATACGGGATGGAAGTGCTGTAGAAGTGGGTAATCGTATAGAACTGGTCACAACATCGCCCATCTGACCCTACAATATATCTTTATGCACAATGCTGAAACCCATTCTCCATGGACGATGACCAGATATTGTCCTCGGTACATCTGTACTTCACTATATCTCCATGATAATAGTATATAAGCTTACAAATGAATATTTAACTATATCACCTTAATGAAAACATAATAATTATATTATTAGTATTACTACATCACCTTACTAATAGTAATACAACATCACCTTACTAATAGTATTACTATATCACCTTACTAATAGTATTACTATATCACCTTACTAATAGTATTACTACATCACCTTACTAATAGTATTACTACATCACCTTACTAATAGTATTACTAAATCACCGTACTAATAGTATTACTACATCACCTTACTAATAGTATTACTACATCACCGTACTAATAGTATTACTACATCACCGTACTAATAGTATTACTACATCACCTTACTAATAGTATTACTACATCACCTTACTAATAGTATTACTACATCACCTTACTAATAGTATTACTACATCACCGTACTAATAGTATTACTACATCACCTTACTAATAGTATTACTACATCACCGTACTAATAGTATTACTACATCACCGTACTAATAGTATTACTACATCACCGTACTAATAGTATTACTACATCACCGTACTAATAGTATTACAATGTACGATATCACCTTACTAATAGTATTACTACTGTACATCACCTTACTAATAGTATTACTACATCACCTTACTAATAGTATTACTACATCACCTTACTAATAGTATTACTACATCACCTTACTAATAGTATTACTACATCACCTTACTAATAGTATTACTTCATCACCTTACTAATAGTATCACTACCTCACCTTACTAATAGTATTACTATATCACCTTACCAATAGTATTACTACATCACCTTACTAATAGTATTACAATGTACTATATCACCTTACTAATAGTATTACTATATCACCTTACTAATACATTTATAGTATTGCGATTTCACCTCAGTACTCTATCATTTTATCAATGGTTTTACATAATAGCTCTATGAACAGTTTAAAATCATTTTATTAATAGTTTATCATGTTAGAGTCAGTTTAACTTGAAATAGTTCCATATCACTGTATGACTCATTAGAGAATGCAACGCCATTTCTACAGTCCCCGTGTTCATACAAAGTTACTGTATCAATAGACAAATGACATAAATAAGCGATTTGCATCAGTGTGCATTTACATTAAACAATTTTGTTTTCTTTAAATCATATAATAGATTTTATTATTCTATTCATCATTTCGATATCTTAATGCATTCAGAACACTCGAAAACAAAATTAAAACAACTTAAGTTTTCTTTTTAAAATCAATTACATTTACATACGACAACTGATATTATCGCCTAATGATGCTGTTGGAGATTCTCGCCTAAAACACTGTGTTGGCTTGGTAACATTTATAATTAAACTCCATCTATATCATCACAAACTTCAATTTAACAACGCACGCGGGCTTACTGAACATCGCAAAACAATTGTGTAAATATGGATTTCATCCCGTTAGACAAACAAATTGAATATTGCAATCAATACTAAAGGAATATTTAACGTGTTAGCAGTAGATCGTTCTACATAAGTTAGCGATAGTATAGAGTTTTATCTTATAAGTTAGCGATAGTATAGAGTTTTGTTTTATAAGTTAGCGATAGTATAGAGTTTTGTTTTATAAGTTAGCGATAGTATAGAGTTTTGTTTTATAAGTTAGCAATAGTATAGAGTTTTGTTTTATAAGTTAGCAATAGTATAGAGTTTTGTTTTATAAGTTAGCGATAGTATAAAGTTTTGTTTTATAAGTTAGCAATAGTATAGAGTTTTGTTTTATAAGTTAACAATAGTATAGAGTTTTGTTTTATAAGTTAGCGATTGTTTAGAGTTTTGTTTTATAAGTTAGCGATAGTATAAAGTTTTGTTTTATAAGTTAGCGATAATATAGAGTTTTGTTTTATAAGTTAGCGTACCAGGTATTGGAAAGTTATGTGCCAAAAGGTTAGCGGTAATGGCATGCCATGCTTTATAAAATTTGTGACGGAAAAAACGGGAGCAGAGGAAAATGTTTTAAAGATTAACGATAATGGTTTTTCATGTTTTACAGAATGACATGTTTTATAGATAAACTATAACAGCATGCCATGTTTGATGAATTACCTATAACAGCATGTATTGACTCACTAGTATATAAAACACTATTGACTCACTAATACATAAAACCCTATTGACTCACTAGTATATAAAACACTATTGACTCACTAGTATATAAAACACTATTGACTCACTAATATATAAAACCCTATTGACTCACTAATATATAAAACACTATTGACTCACTAGTATATAAAACACTATTGACTCACTAGTACATAAAACACTATTGACTCACTAATATATATAAAAAAACTATTGACTCACTAGTACATAAAACACTATTGACTCACTAGTACATAAAACACTATTGACTCACTAGTACATAAAACACTATTGACTCACTAGTACATAAAACACTATTGACTCACTAGTATATAAAACACTATTGACTCACTAGTATATAAAACACTATTGACTCACTGGTATACACACCGGTAATGACTCGCTATTACAGTACATACAATTTAATATAACGGTAATCTTTGGTTATAGGCAATAAATAGAATACCAATAATGAAATAGTATACTCACTTGATAATACTATTACTATACAATATATATGATAAAGTAATTTATTGAATTATTTGGTACTGCATTGTTAATACAATATTCGCGTGATCTAGTGGCGTTATATCTCATTATTAAGCTGTGAATATGCGAGCGTTTCACACCTGATAGATTGAATGTATACCTACTGGACACGCGTCCTCTACATACATTGTGTTGAATACATCGCATAATCCCTAAAATAACAAGTAGATATAATGTACCTGTGATATGGTTGTGGTATATTAGATCATCCACACGTGTAACACGTACCTTATGGAAACACAACATGTACCCAATTTCTGCATAAGTATGCCTCGGTCATGGATACCCGATCATGTAGTTCCCACGAAATACAAAGATTTCGATTTGTAGCTCTAGTTCAGATACACCCGATTCCAAATCACAGCGCACTATCATCTTGGTGAAGCAGTGGTCAAGGTTTTCCTTGTAACTTCACGTGTAAAGCACGGTTGGGCTGTATGTCCATAATGGTAGTCACCACAACACTAACGCCACATAACAGCTCCACGATCTGATATTGCGATGCCGGAGAGATGTGTCGCCGCCTGCTCGGCTGTTCCGCGAGACAAGCGGCACAAGTAGAAATGATCGAATTAAGAATTAAGCATTGTTTGGGAGCAATCTTGTCGTGTGTTTATGTAACTGTGTAAGCAGGAACAATTAAATAAGACTTTGAAATCCACTCAAGCAAACGCGTCTTCTTCAAACACTTTAACTTGTATGTCCCTGGGTGTATAACATAAATACTTCTGATACCAAGTCAACATTGCTTTAGTTTCAAACAGTTCCATCTGGCATCAGTGATAGTATGACAACAGAAAATAAAATGGAACTATAAATGCATTGTCTGTCGGAATATTAACGTTTCCATGTGACAAATACTGTATTGTCTGTCGGAATATTAACGTGACCAATACTGTATTGTCTGTCGGAATATTAACGTTTCCATGTGACAAATACTGTATTGTCTGTCGGAATATTAACGTGACCAATACTGTATTGTCTGTCGGAATATTAACGTTTCCATGTGACAAATACTGTATTGTCTGTCGGAATATAAACGTTTCCGCGTGACCAATACTGTACTGTCTGTCGGAATATTAACGTTTCCATGTGACAAATACTGTATTGTCTGTCGGAATATTAACGTGACCAATACTGTATTGTCTGTCAGAATATTAACGTTTCCACGTGACCAATACTGTATTGTCTGTCGGAATATTAACGTTTCAATGTCACCAATACTGTATTGTCTGTCGGAATAACGTGACCAATACTGTATTGTCTGTCGGAATATTAACGTTTACACGTGACTAATACTGTATTGTCTGTCAGAATATTAACGTTTCCACGTGACCAATACTGTATTGTCTGTCGGAATACTAACATGACCAATACTGTATTGTCTGTCGGAATACTAACATGACCAATACTGTATTGCCTGTCGGAATACTAACATGACCAATACTGTATTGTCTGTCGGAATACTAACATGACCAATACTGTATTGTCTGTCGGAATACTAACATGACCAATACTGTATTGTCTGTCGGAATACTAACATGACCAATACTGTATTGTCTGTCGGAATATTAACGTTTCCACGTGACCAATACTGTATTGTCTGTCGGAATATTAACGTTTCCGCGTGACCAATAGTGTACTGTCTGTCGGAATATTAACATGACCAATACTGTATTGTCTGTCGGAATACTAACATGACCAATACTGTATTGTCTGTCGGAATACTAACATGACCAATACTGTATTGTCTGTCGGAATACTAACATGACCAATACTGTATTGTCTGTCGGAATACTAACATGACCAATACTGTATTGTCTGTCGGAATACTAACATGACCAATACTGTATTGTCTGTCGGAATACTAACATGACCAATACTGTATTGTCTGTCGGAATACTAACATGACCAATACTGTATTGTCTGTCGGAATACTAACATGTCCAATACTGTATTGTTGATCATTTTAGGAGGATCATAATGAAACACTATGTGATTCCAGGATTCTACATATCTTATTGAATACTCTTCATCAATTTACTAGGTAGACAGGTGACCTCGGGCAATGCTTCGTTATAAAGCCTCACCTCGAGGCAGTTGTGTTGTTCTTGTAATCCTTTGATTTCTGATAACTATAATTAGTACGCACGTCATTCGGAGTATAACTTGGTATCAAATTGCAATGATTCCGTCGACTTTCACATAACAGACGGCAAGGCTACCCGAGACACACATATATGTCATTGATAGTTCTGTGAAAAGGAACTGTAGGCGGACACATTATGTACGTTTGTAATCCGTCGTCTGTTGGTCGGAGTTTGTACGTCATCACTCGTCGTCTGTAGATCGAAACATTGTGTATGTCTGTAAACCGTCGTCTCTAGGTCGGAGTTTGTACGTCATCACTCGTCGTCTATAGGTAGGCAGTTTTTACGCCATCACTCGTCGTCTATAGATCGGCAGTTTTACGTCATCACCCGTCGTCTGTAGGTAGGCAGTTTTTACGCCATCACTCGTCGTCAGTAGGTAGGCAGTTTTTACGTCATCACCCGTCGTCTGTAGGTAGGCAGTTTTTACGTCATCACCCGTCGTCTGTACATCGGCAGTTTGTACGTCATTACTCGTCGTCAGTAGGTCGGCAGTTTTTACGTCACCACCCGTCGTCTGTAAGTCGGTAGTTTGTACGTCATCACCCGTCGTCTGTAGGTCGGCAGTTTGTACGTCATCATTCGACATCTGTAGGTAGGCAGTTTGTACGTCATCACCCGTCGTCTGTAGATCGGCAGTTTGTACGTCATCACCCGTCGTCTGTAGATCGGCAGTTTGTACGTCATCACCCGTCGCCTGTAGATCGGTAGTTTGTACGTCATCACCCGTCGTCTGTAGGTCGGCAGTTTGTACGTCATCACCCGTCGTCTGTAGATCGGTAGTTTGTACGTCATCACTCGTCGTCTGTAGGTCGGCAGTTTGTACGTCATCACCCGTCGTCTGTAGATCGGTAGTTTGTACGTCATCACCCGTCGTCTGTAGATCGGTAGTTTGTACGTCATCACCCGTCGTCTGTAGATCGGCAGTTTATACGTCATCACCCGTCGTCTGTAGGTCGGCAGTTTGTACGTCATCACTCGTCGTCTGTAGGTAGGCAGTTTTTACGCCATCACTCGTCGTCAGTAGATCGGCAGTTTTACGTCATCACTCGACGTCTGTAGGTCAACACGTTGTGTACGTCTGTAAACCTCGCTGTAAATCGGCAGTTTGTACGTCACCATTCGACATTTGTAGGTCGGCAGTTTGTACGTCAGCACCCGTCGTCTGTAGGTCGGCACTTTGTACGTCACTACTCGTCGTCTCTAGGTCGACAATGTGTACGTCATCACTCGTCGTCTGTAGGTCGGCAGTTTGTACGTCATCATTCGACGTTTGTAGGTCGGCAGTTTGTACTGTACGTCATCATTCGACGTTTGTAGGTCGGCAGTTTGTACGTCATCACCCGTCGCCTGTAGGTCGGTAGTTTGTACGTCATCATTCGACATTTGTAGGTCGGCAGTTTGTACGTCATCACCAGTCGTCTGTAGGTCGGCACTTTGTACGTCATTACTCGTCGTCTCTAGGTCGGCAATTTGTACGTCATCACTCGTCGTCTGTAGGTCGGCAGTTTGTACGTCATCATTCGACGTCTGTAGATCGGCAGTTTTACGTCATCGCTCGACGTCTGTAGATCGACACATTGTGTACGTCTGTAAACCTCGTCTGTATGTCGGCAGTTTGTACGTCATCACCCGTCGTCTGTAGGTAGGCAGTTTTTACGTCATCACCCGTCGTCTGTAGATCGGCAGTTTGTACGTCATTACTCGTCGTCAGTAGGTCGGCAGTTTTTACGTCATCACCCGTCGTCTGTAGGTAGGCAGTTTGTACGTCATCACTCGTCGTCTGTAGATCGGCAGTTTGTACGTCATCACCCGTCGTCTGTAGGCCGGCAGTTTGTATGTCATCACTCGTCGTCTGTAGGTCGGCAGTTTGTACGTCATCACCCGTCGTCTGTAGGTAGGCAGTTTGTACGTCATCACCCGTCGTCTGTAGATCGGCAGTTTGTACGTCATCACCCGTCGTCTGTAGGTAGGCAGTTTTTACGTCATCACCCGTCGTCTGTAGATCGGTAGTTTGTACGTCATTACTCGTCGTCAGTAGGTCGGCAGTTTTTACGTCATCACCCATCGTCTGTAAGTCGGTACTTTGTACGTCATCACCCGTCATCTGTAGGTCGGCAGTTTGTCCGTCATCATTCGACATCTGTAGGTAGGCAGTTTGTACGTCATCACCCGTCGTCTGTAGATCGGCAGTTTGTACGTCATCACCCGTCGTCTGTAGATCGGCAGTTTGTACGTCATCACCGGTCGCCTGTAGATCGGTAGTTTGTACGTCATCACCCGTCGTCTGTAGGTCGGCAGTTTGTACGTCATCACCCGTCGTCTGTAGATCGGTAGTTTGTACGTCATCACTCGTCGTCTGTAGGTCGGCAGTTTGTACGTCATCACCCGTCGTCTGTAGATCGGTAGTTTGTACGTCATCACTCGTCGTCTGTAGATCGGTAGTTTGTACGTCATCACCCGTCGTCTGTAGATCGGCAGTTTGTACGTCATCACCCGTCGTCTGTAGGTCGGCAGTTTGTACGTCATCACTCGTCGTCTGTAGGTAGGCAGTTTTTACGCCATCACTCGTCGTCAGTAGATCGGCAGTTTTACGTCATCACTCGTCGTCTATAGATCGGCAGTTTTTACGCCATCACTCCTCGTCAGTAGATCGGCAGTTTTACGTCATCACTCGACGTCTGTAGGTCAACACGTTATGTACGTCTGTAAACCTCTCTGTAAATCGGCAGTTTGTACGTCACCATTCGACATTTGTAGGTCGGCAGTTTGTACGTCAGCACCCGTCGTCTGTAGGTCGGCACTTTGTACGTCACTACTCGTCGTCTCTAGGTCGACAATGTGTACGTCATCACTCGTCGTCTGTAGGTCGGCAGTTTGTACGTCATCATTCGACGTGTGTAGGTCGGCAGTTTGTACTGTACGTCATCATTCGACGTTTGTAGGTCGGCAGTTTGTACGTCATCACCCGTCGCCTGTAGGTCGGTAGTTTGTACGTCATCATTCGACATTTGTAGGTCGGCAGTTTGTACGTCATCACCAGTCGTCTGTAGGTCGGCACTTTGTACGTCATTACTCGTCGTCTCTAGGTCGGCAATTTGTACGTCATCACTCGTCGTCTGTAGGTCGGCAGTTTGTACGTCATCATTCGACGTCTGTAGATCGGCAGTTTTACGTCATCGCTCGACGTCTGTAGATCGACACATGGTGTACGTCTGTAAACCTCGTCTGTATGTCGGCAGTTTGTACGTCATCACCCGTCGTCTGTAGGTAGGCAGTTTGTAAGTCATCACTCGTCGTCTGTAGATCGGCAGTTTTACGTCATCACCCGTCGTCTGTAGGCCGGCAGTTTGTATGTCATTACTCGTCGTCTGTAGGTCGGCAGTTTGTACGTCATCACCCGTCGTCTGTAGGTAGGCAGTTTGTACGTCATCACCCGTCGTCTGTAGATCGGCAGTTTGTACGTCATCACCCGTCGTCTGTAGGTAGGCAGTTTTTACATCATCACCCGTCGTCTGTAGATCGGCAGTTTGTACGTCATTACTCGTCGTCAGTAGGTCGGCAGTTTTTACGTCATCACCCGTCGTCTGTAAGTCGGTAGTTTGTACGTCATCACCCGTCGTCTGTAGGTCGGCAGTTTGTACGTCATCATTCGACATCTGTAGGTAGGCAGTTTGTACGTCATCACCCGTTGTCTGTAGATCGGCAGTTTGTACGTCATCACCCGTCGTCTGTAGATCGGCAGTTTGTACGTCATCACCCGTCGCCTGTAGATCGGTAGTTTGTACGTCATCACCCGTCGTCTGTAGGTCGGCAGTTTGTACGTCATCACCCGTCGTCTGTAGATCGGTAGTTTGTACGTCATCACTCGTCGTCTGTAGGTCGGCAGTTTGTACGTCATCACCCGTCGTCTGTAGATCGGTAGTTTGTACGTCATCACCCGTCGTCTGTAGATCGGCAGTTTGTACGTCATCACCCGTCGTCTGTAGGTCGGCAGTTTGTACGTCATCACTCGTCGTCTGTAGGTAGGCAGTTTTTACGCCATCACTCGTCGTCAGTAGATCGGCAGTTTTACGTCATCACTCGTCGTCTATAGATCGGCAGTTTTTACGCCATCACTCCTCGTCTGTAGATCGGCAGTTTTACGTCATCACTCGACGTCTGTAGGTCAACACGTTGTGTACGTCTGTAAACCTCTCTGTAGATCGGCAGTTTGTACGTCACCATTCGACATTTGTAGGTCGGCAGTTTGTACGTCAGCACCCGTCGTCTGTAGGTCGGCACTTTGTACGTCACTACTCGTCGTCTCTAGGTCGACAATGTGTACGTCATCACTCGTCGTCTTTAGGTCGGCAGTTTGTACGTCATCATTCGACGTTTGTAGGTTGGCAGTTTGTACTGTACGTCATCATTCGACATTTGTAGGTCGGCAGTTTGTACGTCATCACCAGTCGTCTGTAGGTCGGCACTTTGTACGTCATTACTCGTCGTCTCTAGGTCGGAAATTTGTACGTCCTCACTCGTCGTCTGTAGGTCGGCAGTTTGTACGTCATCATTCGACGTCTGTAGATCGGCAGTTTTACGTCATCGCTCGACGTCTGTAGATCGACACATTGTGTACGTCTGTAAACCTCGTCTGTATGTCGGCAGTTTGTACGTCATCACCCGTCGTCTGTAGGTAGGCAGTTTGTACGTCATCACTCGTCGTCTGTAGATCGGCAGTTTGTACGTCATCACCCGTCGTCTGTAGGCCGGCAGTTTGTATGTCATCACTCGTCGTCTGTAGGTCGGCAGTTTGTACGTCATCACCCGTCGTCTGTAGGTAGGCAGTTTGTACGTCATCACCCGTCGTCTGTAGATCGGCAGTTTGTACGTCATCACCCGTCGTCTGTAGGTCGGCAGTTTGTACGTCATCACTCGTCGTCTGTAGGTCGGCAGTTTGTACGTCATCACCCGTCGTCTGTAGGTCGGCAGTTTGTATGTCATCACTCGACGTTTGTAGGTCGGCAGTTTGTACGTCATCATTCGACGTTTGTAGGTCGGCAGTTTGTACGTCATCACCCGTCGTCTGTAGGTCGGCAGTTTGTACGTCATCACCCGTCGTCTGTAGGTCGGCAGTGTGTACGTCATCACCCGTCGTCTGTAGGTCGGCAGTTTGTATGTCACACTTGTCGTCTGTAAATCGACAGTGTACATTGTACGTTTATATTCGTCCGTCTTTGGTCGGCAAGCAGCCTCTCCAACATGACAGAGAGCCTGTCATATAGTGGAGTCGATTTAACTCTTTAAACCGTTCTTTATCAACATTTGTCTAATTCCTATCGATTTTGCAAAGTAAACCGTGTGACAAGTCTGGATCCCTGACATGCTTGGGAGTAATGAAAACAATACACTCTACCCATATTTACTCTTCTGGTAGTGCCTCTTAGAGACACGACGTACTACAGAGGTCAAACAGTCTACAGATCAAATCAAAGCCCTTTAAGTTCAAAAGTACTAATGAAATAGCTGTAACACTAGACCCGGCCGCTCAGAACAATTACATTCTTGTTTATAATGGAATATAAGCGGATGTCTGATACAGAACTTGTCCGTTGTTTCGTTTCTTATAGTTTCTACAATATGTTCAACTGATTTTTTTCCAGTGTAGCCATTTTGAAAATGGGTGGTTTCGGTAAAAATTATCAAAAATCTGAAATGATTACCTGTTAATTATTATGACTTGAACTTTTGAAAAAGAATTCAATCGGACTTATGAAATTTATATCAATATTTCTTTTTGATAGTTACCTATCAGGCTACATATCTATTTTCTTACTTCATGACATACTGGCCAATCAGCGGCTGCTAGACATTTCAGCCCTGGCTACACAGGGGAAGTTTCAAAAGTCTATTTTTTCCAAGTGGTTGGTTGTTCCCTATAGGCTATGTAACAATTATACACATAGTGTACTGAAGACCCTTACATTCATTATGAGCAATAGACTACACATTATCTTAACCTGGACAGAGACATCCAAACTTTTACCAATGTCAGGTTTCCTTTTATCACATAGTCGTGTAATCTGTAATTACGTCACTAGTGTAATATACCCCCAGACCGTTTTTCATTGGATACGCCAGTCAAAACGCTATAATACCTGTATGGACAATGGCGTGACGTCATGAATTGTGAAGGCGCTACAAAATGACTGTCCCCGTTTGATTAAATCGTCCACATTTTTTCTTAAAACTTGTCAAACTGTACGTTTCTGAGTCATGTGATTAAAAGTATCTTAAATTTGTTTTCATTTCATATGAGATTTTATGAAACTCGTTCCGAAGTTTTAAATAACAGCTACTAAGACACGTTTAATTAAATCACATATGAAATGTAAACTAATTTCAGATCCTATATATCTCATCCTGGGGTTGAGACAAGCTTCACGTGATCTATGCTTACTTTGTATGACGTCAAGGCAACGTTACAATGACGTCACGCCGGCAAATCAATCAAGTCACGCCAGCCCTGCCTTTCATTGCGTCAATATAAGATACAGAAGGGGGTAAATAGGGTAATAGAATAATAATCTTACGCTGCCAATGCTCTCTCCCTCGGGTTGAGATCCCCCTTTCTACCATGATGCATGTACGAGGGTGTTATTCAACTCCCAACGCATCAATTAATCCCTACAACTGTTGTATGAACTAACATTTTACACCACACATGGAATAAACCACAAATGCGTTCTGATTGGCTAAGGCCGCTTCACGTGATCGTTGAAATGATAACATGCAGAAGATAGTTCACATTTGTTTTTCTGATAACTATCTTTTTATATAGATCTATCAATTAAATGTTTTGAAGAGAAGATGATAAACTTGTATCACCAACCGCTATAGAAACCCAAACCGTTTTTGTAACTCAAATCACCATTGTAACCCTTGTCACTATTTTAACACCAACCACTAGTGTAACCTAAAGGACTGTTGTAACACCAACCACTAGTGTAACCTAAAGGACTGTTGTAACACCAACACTAGTGTAACCCACAGGACTGTTGTAACACCAACCACTGGTGTAACCCAAAGGACTGTTGTAACACCAACCACTGGTGTAACCCAAAGGACTGATGTAACACCACCACTAGTGTAACCCACAGGACTGTTGTAACACCAACCACTGGTGTAACCCAAAGGACTGTTGTAACACCAACACTAGAGTAACCCAAAGGACTGTTGTAACACCAACCACTAGTGTAACCTAAAGGACTGTTGTAACACCAACACTAGTGTAACCCAAAGGACTGTTGTAACACCAACCACTAGTGTAACCCAAAGGACTGTTGTAACACCAACCACTGGTGTAACCCAAAGGACTGATGTAACACCACCACTAGAGTAACCCAAAGGACTGTTGTAACACCAACACTAGAATAACCTAAAGGACTGTTGTAACACCAACACTAGAGTAACCCAAAGGACTGTTGTAACACCAACCACTGGTGTAACCTAAAGGACTGTTGTAACACCAACCACTAGTGTAACCCAAAGGACTGTTGTAACACCAACACTAGTGTAACCCAAAGGACTGTTGTAACACCAACCACTAGTGTAACCTAAAGGACTGTTGTAACACCAACCACTAGTGTAACCTAAAGGACTGTTGTAACACCAACCACTGGTGTAACCCAAAGGACTGTTGTAACACCAACCACTAGTGTAACCCAAAGGACTGTTGTAACACCAACCACTAGTGTAACCCAAAGGACTGTTGTAACACCAACACTAGTGTAACCCAAAGGACTGTTGTAACACCAACCACTGGTGTAACCCAAAGGACTGTTGTAACACCAATACTAGTGTAACCTAAAGGACTGTTGTAACACCAACCACTGGTGTAACCTAAAGGACTGTTGTAACACCAACACTAGAGTAACCTAAAGGACTGTTGTAACACCAACCACTGGTGTAACCCAAAGGACTGATGTAACACCACCACTAGAGTAACCCAAAGGACTGTTGTAAAACCAACACTAGAATAACCTAAAGGACTGTTGTAACACCAACACTAGAGTAACCCAAAGGACTGTTGTAACACCAACCACTGGTGTAACCCAAAGGACTGTTGTAACACCAATACTAGAGTAACCCAAAGGACTGTTGTAACACCAACCACTGGTGTAACCCAAAGGACTGTTGTAACACCAACACTAGAGTAACCTAAAGGACTGTTGTAACACCAACCACTGGTGTAACCCAAAGGACTGTTGTAACACCAATACTAGAGTAACCTAAAGGACTGTTGTAACACCAACCACTGGAGTAACCCAAAGGACTGTTGTAACACCAACACTAGAGTAACCTAAAGGACTGTTGTAACACCAACCACTGGTGTAACCTAAAGGACTGTTGTAACACCAACCACTGGTGTAACCCACATGACTGTTGTAACACCAACCACTGGTGTAACCCAAAGGACTGATGTAACACCACCACTAGAGTAACCTAAAGGACTGTTGTAACACCAACCACTAGTGTAACCTAAAGGACTGTTGTAACACCAACACTAGAGTAACCCAAAGGACTGTTGTAACACCAACACTAGAGTAACCCAAAGGACTGTTGTAACACCAACCACTGGTGTAACCCAAAGGACTGTTGTAACACCAACACTAGTGTAACCTAAAGGACTGTTGTAACACCAACCACTAGTGTAACCTAAAGGACTGTTGTAACACCAACCACTAGTGTAACCTAAAGGACTGTTGTAACACCAACACTAGAGTAACCTAAAGGACTGTTGTAACACCAACCACTAGTGTAACCTAAAGGACTGTTGTAACACCAACACTAGAGTAACCCAAAGGACTGTTGTAACACCAACACTAGAGTAACCCAAAGGACTGTTGTAACACCAACCACTGGTGTAACCCAAAGGACTGTTGTAACACCAACACTAGTGTAACCTAAAGGACTGTTGTAACACCAACCACTAGTGTAACCTAAAGGACTGTTGTAACACCAACCACTAGTGTAACCTAAAGGACTGTTGTAACACCAACCACTAGTGTAACCTAAAGGACTGTTGTAACACCAACACTAGAGTAACCCAAAGGACTGTTGTAACACCAACCACTGGTGTAACCTAAAGGACTGTTGTAACACCAACACTAGAGTAACCTAAAGGACTGTTGTAACACCAACCACTGGTGTAACCTAAAGGACTGTTGTAACACCAACCACTAGTGTAACCCAAAGGACTGTTGTAACACCAACCACTAGAGTAACCCAAAGGACTGTTGTAACACCAACACTAGAGTAACCTAAAGGACTGTTGTAACACCAACCACTAGTGTAACCTAAAGGACTGTTGTAACACCAACCACTAGTGTAACCTAAAGGACTGTTGTAACACCAACCACTAGTGTAACCTAAAGGACTGTTGTAACACCAACACTAGAGTAACCCAAAGGACTGTTGTAACACCAACCACTAGTGTAACCTAAAGGACTGTTGTAACACCAACCACTGGTGTAACCCAAAGGACTGTTGTAACACCAACCACTGGTGTAACCTAAAGGACTGTTGTAACACCAAACACTAGAGTAACCTAAAGGACTGTTGTAACACCAACACTAGAGTAACCTAAAGGACTGTTGTAACACCAACCACTAGTGTAACCTAAAGGACTGTTGTAACACCAACACTAGTGTAACCTAAAGGACTGTTGTAACACCAACCACTGGTGTAACCTAAAGGACTGTTGTAACACCAACCACTGGTGTAACCTAAAGGACTGTTGTAACACCAACACTAGAGTAACCCAAAGGACTGTTGTAACACCAATACTAGTGTAACCCAAAGGACTGTTGTAACACCAACACTAGTGTAACCCACATGACTGTTGTAACACCAACCACTAGTGTAACCTAAAGGACTGTTGTAACACCAACCACTAGAGTAACCCAAAGGACTGTTGTAACACCAACCACTAGAGTAACCCAAAGGACTGTTGTAACACCAACACTAGAGTAACCCAAAGGACTGTTGTAATACCAACCACTATTGTATCTTGGTCCATCGTCACCGTAAACAAAGTATAACGCCAGTGTACTATAAAGACGATTTCTAACCATCAACTGATGCTGAAAAACAAAGATGCTGAATTAATTCACATTCCAATCATCCTATCGATTTTTATTTCTATTTCCAAATGCAAATATGTTAACTCGTTAAACGCTAATTGGCAAGTTTTCTCGGGAAATGCTGAAAACCCAAATACCGAATAAAAGAATAAATCTCTCTCGGCTGACAAACGAATTGTACGAATTGTGTTCTGTCTCTTAATTACATTATTATGTAGAAGTGAGTTTCTGTACTAGGCCAAGGGTGACCTTTACGTGTTCAGGGACAGAAAGCCAAACAAACCCGTGTTAACCCGATGATACTCTGCATGGGGGATCAATGTGTGAACAAACAAACGGGGGAAAAACGTATAACCCGATGGTAAAGATATACAAGCATGGAAGTTCAGTATGCAAAAAAAAACTTAAGGAAAGTACTGTAGGGAGCGCCCCGTGATCACAAAGAAACAGACATATTGTAGGGAGCGCCCCGTGATCACAAAGAAACAGAGATACTGTAGGGAGCGCTCCGTGATCACAAAGAAACAGAGATACTGTAGGGAGCGCCCCGTGATCACAAGGAAACAGAGATACTGTAGGGAGCGCCCCGTGATCACAAGAAAACAGAAATATTAGTCGGAGTGCTTATTGTCCTTATCGATCCGATATACACCAAGTCACATCCCTGATTCCGACAACATAGTTTCTACCAATAATTTTAATTGAATAACAGGCCCTGAAATACTCGTCTTAATTTGGTATCCATGTACCTAGCTTTGCACGTGATGAGGGTACGCATGTAGCTCACCACACGTGTATGGCAGTATACTGCTCGACATAAACATCCCTTAGAATGTCAGGGCGTCTATAAAATTGAAGATTAACAATTCAGCTTACCACATTACAAGGATTAAAAATTTATGATATCGCTATCGATGTGATTTAAGAAAATGGGGCTTGGAAATCGGACAGAAATTAATCGTTTACTTCCCACGCCAAAACATTAAACATTCTGAAACTTTACCAGTTTTAAGGACATTTTACATCAATTTCAGACAGATATTTTAACTGCGTATCATTTTTGTGAAATATGACAGCCATTTATGTCCCAAGGGTTGATCAAATAATCAGAGACAAGTCTGGCAAATTGAAATATGAATCGACAAAATGAGAGACTGCGACCATTTTAATTTCATGCTACATGCTGACATACAAGACATTGATTGATACCGCCATATGTTATTGTGTACATACAGACACAGTCTGGCTTTGTCTGTACAATATCCTAAACGCCTAACCGATATACTCCTCACAGAACCAACGGTGATGGAACCCTAAGGTTCGCGACTGAGATGGCGTTAGTCCGGGGAGACGGATGCTCTGAAGACCTACATGTGCACCTTGCTGATGTTAAGATGGCGGAAAAGATTTGTGGAAACCATGATTGTGGAATTCTACACCGATGTTGGTCCATGATACACTAGTTTCATCCAGAAAGCCATTATATGGCGATGTGTTACGATAAATCGGTATGGACATTCCCCGGGAGCAATCCTTCCTGACAAGCTGTTATCAGTGAGATCTGAACAATGTTTTCCAACCACCAGATCCATAACTACATTTACATAGTTACATGTGGCAAGTAATATCTAGGCTAGTTAGCGCGTGACAAGTACTATAAAGGCTACATGTAGTTACCGCGTGACAAGATTTTTTAAGCTATAGTTACCGCGTGAAAAGTTCTTTTCAGGTTAGTTACCGCGTGAAAAGTACTATTTAGGTTAGACATCGCGTGAAAAGTACTACAGCGTGAAAAGTTTTATTCGGGTTAGTTACCGCATGAAAAGTACTATTCAGGATACTATTTAGGCTACATATAGTTACCGCTTAACAAATATCATTTAGACTAGTTATCACGTGCCAAGTACATGAACTGTTTACGCTAGTTACCGCGTGACAAGTACTATTTAGGCTAGTTACCGCGAGTCAAATACTGATTAGGCTAGTTAGCGCGTGACAAGTACTATTTAGGCTAGTTACCGAGAGTCAAATACTGATTAGGCTAGTTAGCGCGTGACAAGTGGTATTTACGCTAGCTGTCGCGTGATTAGTACTACTTATTCTAGTTAACACGTGACAGGTATCGTTTAGTTTAGTTACCTCGTGAGAAGTTGTTAGGCAATACCTAGACATTGTATCACGTGGCAAGGCAATATTTAGGTAAGTTAACAATTGGCAAGTACGATTAGGTTTAAATAACGTACTTACCGTGCATGTGGTACATGAATAATACAGACATTAATCTTGTGATACCTAAACAATTTAGAAAATAATCACGTGATACGTTAACAATACAGGTATTTACCTCGTGATACGTTAACAATACAGGTATTGACCGTGTGATACGTTAGTTAACAATACAGGTATTTACCGTGTGATACGTTAACATTACAGGTATTTACCATGTGATACGTTAACATTACAGGTATTTACCGTGTGATACGTTAACAATACAGGTATTTACCTCGTGATACGTTAACAATACGGGTATTGACAGTGTGATGCGTTAACAATACAGGTATTTACCGTGTGATACGTTAACATTACAGGTATTGACGGTGTGATACGTTAACATTACAGGTATTGACGGTGTGATACGTTAACAATACAGGTATTTACCATGTGATACGTTAACATTCAGGTATTTACCGTGTGATACGTTAACAATACAGGTATTTACCTCGTGATACGTTAACAATACAGGTATATTGACGGTGTGATACGTTAACAATACAGGTATTTACCGTGTGATACGTTAACAATACATGTATTTACCTCGTGATACGTTAACAATACATGTATTTGCCGTGTGATACGTTAACAATACAGGTATTTACCTTGTGATACGTTAACAATGCATGTGTTTGCCGTGTGATACGTTAACAATACAGGTATTTACCTCGTGATACGTTAACAATACAGGTATTTACCGTGTGATACGTTAACAATACAGGTATTTACCTTGTGATACGTTAACAATACATGTATTTGCCGTGTGATACGTTAACAATACGTGTATTTACTGTGTGATACGTTAACAATACAGGTATTTACCGTGTGCTACGTTAACATGACAGGTATTTACCGTGTGATACGTTAACAATACAGGTATTTACCGTATGATACGTTAACAATACAGGTATTTACCGTGTGATACGTTAACAATACAGGTATTTACCGTGTGATACGTTAACAATACAGGTATTTACCGTGTGATACGTTAACAATACATGCATTTACTGTGTGTTACGTTAACAAAACAGGTATTCACCTCGTGATACGTTAACAATACAGGTATTTACCTCGTGATACGTTAACAATACAGGTATTTACCGTGTGATACGTTAGTTAACAATACAGGTATTTACCGTGTGATACGTTAACATTACAGGTATTTACCGTGTGATACGTTAACATTACAGGTATTTACCGTGTGATACGTTAACAATACAGGTATTTACCTCGTGATACGTTAACAATACGGGTATTGACGGTGTGATGCGTTAACAATACAGGTATTGACGGTGTGATACGTTAACATTACAGGTATTGACGGTGTGATACGTTAACAATACAGGTATTTACCGTGTGATACGTTAACAATACAGGTATTTACCTCGTGATACGTTAACAATACAGGTATATTGACGGTGTGATACGTTAACAATACAGGTATTGACGGTGTGATACGTTAACAATACATGTATTTGCCGTGTGATACGTTAACAATACAGGTATTTACCTTGTGATACGTTAACAATACATGTGTTTGCCGTGTGATACGTTAACAATACAGGTATTTACTGTGTGATACGTTAACAATACAGGTATTTACCGTGTGATACGTTAACAATACAGGTATTTACCGTGTGATACGTTAACAATACAGGTATTTACCGTGTGATACGTTAACAATACATGTATTTACTGTGTGATACGTTAACAATACAGGTATTCACCTCGTGATACGTTAACATTACAGGTATTTACCTCATGATACGTTAACAATACAGGTATTTACCGTGTGATACGTTAACAATACAGGTATTTACTGTATGATACGTTAACAATACAGGTATTTACTGTGTGATACGTTAACAATACAGGTATTTACCTCGTGATACGTTAACAATACAGGTATTTACCTCATGATACGTTAACATTATAGGTATTTACCTCGTGATACGTTAACAATACAGGTATTGACCGTGTGATACGTTAACAATACAGGTATTGACCGTGTGATACGTTAACAATACAGGTATTTACCTCGTGATACGTTAACAATACAGGTATTTACCTCGTGATACGTTAACAATACACGTATTTACTGAGTACATAACATTTAACAATACAGTACAATGAAAGGTACTCTTTTGTTACTTACAGTGTAACAAGTCATTGTCGATAACACACAGAAGTCTAGCCCTTTGTTTAGTCCAGCAGATTCTCTATTGTAAGGGAGAGAACCAGTACTACTCACATGGAGACATCGATACACGTCCATAAGAGTAACTTCCCTTGGTATACAACAAAAAAAATTCTTTCACTGAATCTCGTCATTCCGCTCAATCTTCTTATCTTTCGCAAAATTTGTCGTGATTTACAAAAACTGTTAGACTATCACCTGGTATTTCGCTATCAATCGTGTATGGTTGTACCGCAAACTCGGAATTAATCTATGTGAACATGTCTGCTGATATCCTTCATATTCGACATGAAGGAGTGATACACATGTTATACTACATTTATACTATAATACTATTTATAAACTCTCATAGCATTGGTTTTATGATTGACAAAACAAGAGAATAGTTTATGTTGTACGCAACAAGAAGAGTATCTGGTATGTCGTACTCAACATTAAGAGTATAAGGTATGTTGTACTCAATATTAAGAGTATAAGGTATGTTGTACTCAACATTAAGAGTATAAGGTATGTTGTACGCAACAAGAAGAGTATAAGATATGTCGTACTCAATATTAAGAGTATCAGGTATGTTGTACTCAACATTAAGAGTATAAGGTACATGTATGTCGTACTCAACAAGAAGAGTATAAGGTATGTCGTACTCAACATTAAGAGTATAAGGTATGTTGTACTCAATATTAAGAGTATAAGGTATGTTGTACTCAACAAGAAGAGTATCTGGTATGTCGTTCTCAACATTAAGAGTATAAGGTATGTTGTACTCAACATTAAGAGTATAAGGTACATGTATGTCGTACTCAACATTAAGAGTATAAGGTATGTTGTACTCAATATTAAGAGTATAAGGTATGTTGTACTCAACAAGAAGAGTATAAGGTATGTTGTACGCAACAAGAAGAGTATCTGGTATGTCGTACTCAATATTAAGAGTATAAGGTATGTTGTACTCAACATTAAGAGTATAAGGTATGTTGTACTCAACAAGAAGAGTATAAGGTATGTTGTACTCAACATTAAGAGTGTAAGGTATGTTGTACTCAACATTAAGAGTATAAGGTATGTTGTACTCAACATTAAGAGTATAAGATATGTTGTACTCAATATTAAGAGTATAAGGTATGTTGTACTCAACATTAAGAGTATAAGATATGTTGTACTCAATATTAAGAGTATAAGGTACATGTATGTCGTACTCAACATTAAGAGTATAAGATATGTCGTACTCAACATTAAGAGTATAAGGTATGTTGTACTCAACATTAAGAGTATAAGGTATGTTGTACTCAACATTAAGAGTATAAGATATGTCGTACTCAACATTAAGAGTATAAGGTATGTTGTACTCAACAAGAAGAGTATAAGATATGTCGTACTCAACATTAAGAGTATAAGGTATGTTGTACTCAACAAGAAGAGTATAAGGTATGTTGTACTCAACATTAAGAGTATAAGGTATGTTGTACTCAACATTAAGAGTATAAGGTACATGTATGTCGTACTCAACAAGAAGAGTATAAGGTATGTTGTACTCAACATTAAGAGTATAAGGTATGTTGTACTCAACATTAAGAGTATAAGGTATGTTGTACTCAACAAGAAGAGTGTAAGGTATGTTGTACTCAACAAGAAGAGTATAAGGTATGTTGTACTCAACATTAAGATTATAAGGTATGTTGTACTCAACATTAAGAGTATAAGGTATGTTGTACTCAACAAGAAAAGTGTAAGGTATGTTGTACTCAACAAGAAGAGTATAAGGTATGTTGTACTCAAATTAAGAGTATAAGGTATGCTGTACTCAACAAGAAGAGTATAAGGTATGTTGTACGCAACAAGAAGAGTATCTGGTATGTCGTACTCAATATTAAGAGTATAAGGTATGTTGTACTCAACATTAAGAGTATAAGGTATGTTGTACTCAACAAGAAGAGTATAAGGTATGTTGTACTCAACATTAAGAGTGTAAGGTATGTTGTACTCAATATTAAGAGTATAAGGTATGTTGTACTCAATATTAAGAGTATAAGGTATGTTGTACTCAACAAGAAGAGTATAAGGTATGTTGTACGCAACAAGAAGAGTATCTGGTATGTCGTACTCAACATTAAGAGTATAAGGTACATGTATGTCGTACTCAACATTAAGAGTATAAGGTATGTTGTACTCAATATTAAGAGTATAAGGTATGTTGTACTCAACAAGAAGAGTATAAGGTATGTTGTACGCAACAAGAAGAGTATCTGGTATGTCGTACTCAATATTAAGAGTATAAGGTATGTTGTACTCAACATTAAGAGTATAAGGTATGTTGTACTCAACAAGAAGAGTATAAGGTATGTTGTACTCAACATTAAGAGTGTAAGGTATGTTGTACTCAACATTAAGAGTATAAGGTATGTTGTACTCAACATTAAGAGTATAAGATATGTTGTACTCAATATTAAGAGTATAAGGTATGTTGTACTCAACATTAAGAGTATAAGATATGTTGTACTCAATATTAAGAGTATAAGGTACATGTATGTCGTACTCAACATTAAGAGTATAAGATATGTCGTACTCAACATTAAGAGTATAAGGTATGTTGTACTCAACATTAAGAGTATAAGGTATGTTGTACTCAACATTAAGAGTATAAGATATGTCGTACTCAACATTAAGAGTATAAGGTATGTTGTACTCAACAAGAAGAGTATAAGATATGTCGTACTCAACATTAAGAGTATAAGGTATGTTGTACTCAACAAGAAGAGTATAAGGTATGTTGTACTCAACATTAAGAGTATAAGGTATGTTGTACTCAACATTAAGAGTATAAGGTACATGTATGTCGTACTCAACAAGAAGAGTATAAGGTATGTTGTACTCAACATTAAGAGTATAAGGTATGTTGTACTCAACATTAAGAGTATAAGGTATGTTGTACTCAACAAGAAGAGTGTAAGGTATGTTGTACTCAACAAGAAGAGTATAAGGTATGTTGTACTCAACATTAAGATTATAAGGTATGTTGTACTCAACATTAAGAGTATAAGGTATGTTGTACTCAACAAGAAAAGTGTAAGGTATGTTGTACTCAACAAGAAGAGTATAAGGTATGTTGTACTCAAATTAAGAGTATAAGGTATGCTGTACTCAACATTAAGAGTATAAGGTGTGTTGTACTCAACAAGAAGAGTGTAAGGTATGTTGTACTCAACATTAAGAGTATAAGATATGCTGTACTCATCATTAAGAGTATAAGATATGTCGTACTCAACATTAAGAGTATAAGGTATGTCGAACTTAACATTAAGAGTATAAGGTATGCTGTACTCAACAAGAAGAGTATAAGGTATGTTGCACTCAACATTAGGAGTATAAGGTATGTCGAACTCAACATTAAGAGTATAAGATATGTCGTACTCAACATTAAGAGTATAAGATATGTTGTACTCAACAGTAAGAGTATAAGGTATGTCGAACTTAACATTAAGAGTATAAGGTATGCTGTACTCAACAAGAAGAGTATAGGGTATGTTGTACTCAACAAGAAGAGTATAGGCTATGTTGTACTCGAAAAGAACAGTATTAAGTTTGTCACTGTACTCAACAGGATGAGAGTAAAGAAATGCTGCACTTTACCATTGCGATTTAAAGCTTTTCCTTTCAACAGCATTATAGAATATAATGTACAAATACGGTTTTAAAATCGAATTAAAAACCAGCCATCAATACTGACAAGGTACAAATAAACGCTGATGTTCGTTGAGCTAACTTCATTCTCATGGCGACTCTCGATTCGTGCTGAATGGTAATGGTGTTATTTCTAATCTCTCCTGAGCTTGTCCTCTCGGCTCTGAAGGTCATTACGTCATCGAATTATGTAAATGATGCTCGTGTCATGCGTACATATACAATGGTTGTACGCCGACAATGCTGGGTCAAATTGCTATTTAATATACATGTATTCACATCAGCTCAGTCGGTTAGAGCGCCAACCACGTAACCTCACATGACGATCCGAGGTACGTGGTTTGACGCTCCCTACCCGTGTCGGTTTGTGTTTCTCGGGAGGTTTAGAAACGGTCCGGTCTGTGTTGTCATGGTTATGTCCATGGGCAAGACACTTTACTTTAATTGGTCTGGTTGACATGCGACGGGGGTTCCCGTATGTTGTTCAGTGAGTAGTCACCAACTACTACAAGGAAACCCCGCCTCAAAATGACCGTGGCTGTTCAAGGAGCGATAACGCAACAAACGAACAAACAATCTCATAACAACGACACAGGCTTTGTCAAACGTACAAAATCAATTTTAACAACTGGTTATAATCATGGACACGGTAAGAGATACATTTGACGGCACAGTACTCATTTGTTATCGGTTAAACATTATAAATCGACAGACGGCGTTCGATTCGTTCCTTTCAAACCACCTGGCCAGTAATCTAACTCGTCAATATTATAGTTACTGATTTTTCAATAACATGAACAGTCAATATTGTGTATTATTTGTCTACTAGTGGTCTAGGTGAATATACCAATACAGATTTAGGGGATTGACTTTCAATTTCATCCATTAATTCATTTATCTTTTTCATCCTCTTTTCAAATTGCTTTCTTACAATGCAATGTCTCTTGACGAAGAAAATGTATTGTATTGCATTGCGTTGCGTTGCGTTGCGACGCGTCGCGTCGTGTCGTGTCGTGTCGTGTCGTGTCGTGGTGTATTGTATTGTGTACTTACCGCATCTCATGTGGACTTTCCATTATGTACTCGAGGTCTGACACGGACCCTGGATCGTCCGGTAACACCAGAGGCATGCGCTTTTGTAAGGGGGAGGCTGGGGAGGAATGGCACTGGTTCTGGTCAGAGTTCCGAGCACACATAGCCAGTTGTCTTCGAACATTAGTCACTTTATTATACCTATTGTTCTCGAAGTATCCAATGGAATGAGGCCGCTGGGGCATCCGTCGGGAAGCTCGCTCACGGCGAGTAACGGATTCTACCTCGTTAACGTCAAAACTGGAGAAGGGTTTTGATGGAGGCACGTCCTTTCTCCGGAAAGGTGACTTTTGCATGTGTTTGATGAGAACATTGTAATCCCTACCGTAACATGTGCTCTGTATGTCACCATAAACGTCGAACTCACAACTCGCCCCCATGCCCATCTCGGGACAGGAGCGAAGCGATTGGAGCGACACGTCACTATGAGAGTGTCGGATGGTCGGGACCTCCAGCCTTCCACGCCTCACCTCCTCATTGCTTAGTTGGCGTATATATTCCACATTTTGATGTTTTGTTTCACAACTTTTTGATTTTTTCACATAATTCCCATTTAGTTCAAACTCACGCGCGTTGAAGTGGTTCATGTTGATGTCGGGACTAGGGGTGATATCACTTCCGGTAGTCGGCGCATGCTCATCACCAGAACAGTTAGACGATGAAGAAGTACTGGATGAACGCGATAGGATGATACATGGGTCGTGTTTTTTCTTAGTGAAATTGTGTCTCTTTTTCTTGGCCTGCGAACGTGTCGACATGATATCTGTCTCTGAAGAATACTTAGATTTGTAGTCCGCAAGTCCCCTACCATGTCTTGGCCAGCTGTGTCCAAGTTGCTCCCCGGGGGAGGGTCCGACATGGTCTCTAGACCCGTCACAGCGAAGCGGTCGCATGGGATGGGAACACGACTGCTGACTACATCGCTGCCCCTCCTTACTCGGTCGCCGAGGAGGGAGGGGCGGAGGTCTGTCTGTCTCATCGGTTACCTCCCCTTCTCTTTTGTTCGTCTGGGTGCCTTTGGCGTCGTTCGCGTTATTTTCAGTCGACTTGCTACGTTCTGAAAATAAACAAATATAATGCAAACGTTTTAATATTTCCAATGTTATACGTAAGAGTATAGTGTACCTGACCTGCAACGTAAGAGGAGTTATCGACCATTTGTGTAAAGGATACGTTAGTTTGTCATAGTTACTTCGAATTCATAGATGGCTCCTTAACGAAGCTATACCAGTCCAGTCTGTGTGGTGGTTGGTCAGTTTCTATTAATTAACGCCCATTCACCACAATGACAGTAATTACGAACATTGCCTAAAGAGAATGGGGCGTGGCATTTGTATTGTTAAACGTTTTATCATTAATTATGTCTATTTAGGATGGTCACTACAGTACGTGGCCAGCGTAAGAGTCGCGTTATAGTACAGTCTCACTGAAATGTCATGTTGTTCTTATGATATCTCTCTTTGTTTCCTTGTGTCTTTCTGTTTTGATTGCTGAGCGTCTAACAGGCAGAACCAGGTGCATATAAGGTGTCATTGTTACTGACTTTAGTTTGCCAGGACCTATGAGCAAAGAACCCATCGCCTTCCTCACAAGAGCAACTTCCAACCAGAAAATGTAAATTTAAATGGCTACTTAAATAGTTCCGAGCACACAGGAATGTTAAGAAGAGTTTCAATACATATACCCCTAGCTATCACTTGATATAGGAAAAAACAAACGTAGAGATCACAAGGAGCTGAAAACTTGTTACAAGTTATGTGTGTAGTCAGTGTATACAGCCAAAGTAACCAAGGGGTGACTTTCTAACTAAACGTCAATGTGTTCTTCACACCAGGATAGGTCCAGATACACCTAGACTATAACGAATCGTCCCTGTGGTAGACATACCGTAAAGCTTAGCGACATATTGAGATGATGATTGTGAAACACAATAGAGTATATCTGTATATATTAACAGACTTTTCTCGTGTGTTTGATAAAATACAGACTCTGAATCTAGCTGTACCTCTTAAAAGATAATAAATTGTCGATAAACCAGCATATTTCACAATATAATATATAAATGTCACCATGTTTAATTTCTCTGTGTTTTTTGTTTATAGATGAAAAAAACTTTTTCGAGCTAAACTTTATAATCCCCTATGGGTCTATCTTCAGTTTATTTCCTTCAAATCAGCTCAGTTATGTCAACAATTCATAAGTATTAATAAATATCCCAAAATAGAACGTGGGCCTCAAAACAAACCAGTTTTCGCATGCGTGTACGACATATAGTTCGTGGCTGATGATCATTTAAATATAGACAGTGGGGCACCGCATTAGATACTCCCGGTAATAAGTGAGTAGTTTCCCTGGCTTTAATTGCAATTATGAAAAACGACGGTATTGATTCTCCTCACATTATGTATTTTTTCATCATTAGGGTATATTTTCTTTCTCTCTTTTCTTTCTGAAAAGACAATTGTACAATCTAACATCCATTGTAATTTGCATGCGTCCATTTGACCTCTTATATCACACCTAGGTGTTACTGGGTGGAATCTGAATCTTTAATAATAAATTCCTCGTGTGTTTATGTTGTTCCGATTCATTTAGTCAGATTTATTTGGGAAGTTAGCTCATCGCGTTTCCACGTACGCGTGAGATATATTTTGTGGGTCTATCGACAGCCATATAGGCCAAAAGTGTTCTGTGTCCGTACACCGTAAAACATACCAGGTGTTACAACAATGAATACCTATATTATATACGTTTGTCAGGACATAGAGTCGTTAATGGTCAGTGTGGTGATACGGTTGTTATGAATGACAGATGGAAGACAAACTGTGATCAGTATGTTTTACATAATGTACACACGTGTACATATATATGTTTATGTTTGGGGAATAACCATTTATGCATGTAAACATACCTAGGTCAGCTAAATGTCCATTTTACTGAACATCCAGGTGGAACGCACACCTGTCACATTGAGCAATACATCTATATAAATGTACATGTAATCATATTACGATATTTATAATTGCATGCTTACAAGACAGGTAATGGTTTATTTACAACATTTATTAACAAATATTTACGAGAAAGAAAACTACGGGCTAATTCGAGTGGAATATTTTGGATAAAATGGAGATGAAAAGGATACGTGAAATGGCAATATATTATCAATACACCTTGTCATTAAATTCCTGTTCCCTGTAATGAAATCTGATGATCTCAGCGTCAACATTCATGTGCATCATATCCAGTTTATGCCTTTTCATTATATCTGTATTCAAATCGTACGAACATCGCCTCCGTCCTTACAGAATACCTGCTATAGAACCTTCAGAGATATTTAAACTGTCATGTATTAAGGGGACATTTACCTGGAGTACGCGTATCCTATGCTTTTGAAGTATACACATGTACATGTATACCAATTATAGAACATCTACAGGTCAGAGACGTGAAAAACTGCCATACTAATATTGACAAACATTATAATAGATGTAAACTGGTTCCAAATCTGCCGGAGAATGGTGTTAAGATGTCTGATGCCCTGTGTATTGGCTGGTTTATCTCTCGTCATCTTGTCTCCAGTACTGGTATTGTTGATACTGGGAACTACTGTCAGAACACTACTGTAGCTATAGTGTCCTCTAATGTACAATACTGTCTGGTGAATTAACTGTACAATACACACGAAATGCTATTGTTTCCTTGTGAAGTTATTTCTCGATGAACTTCAGTTGCCAAGACCGCACGCGATTTTTGCCTCACTAATGTTAAATTATTTCAAATATCACACACAGGAAATGAAAACTGAACACACATGTGTATTTTTTAACGTGTATTTGTGATACTTATGATAAAAAATCTCGCCATTATCTATTTAACTGTTCAGGCGAAATCTGTAGGACATATTCACACTGTACTTTATTAAATTATTTTATCAATATTTCGTAAGAAATATAAAAACGCAAGAAAACGCAACAGAAATACTGAAAATGATTAATGATTAATTGTTTCTGGTTGGTCAGTATCGGGATACACTCGGATGGTCAGTATCGGGATACACTCGGATGGTCAGTATCGGGATACACTCGGATGGTCAGTATCGGGATACACTCGGATGGTCAGTATCGGGATACACTCGGATGGTCAGTATCGGGATACACTCGGATGGTCAGTATCGGGATACACTCGGATCAAGGACAGGATATTTCAGATACGTACATGGCCCTGGTTTACGTTTAACTGTCGAAATTGCCAGAAACTGTTTATGTATCAGATGTACGCAATATCTTTATCATACCGACACCTCTGTAAACCAGACATTCAATACAGAGTTTCCACTCCATGTCATATTCAGTTTGACCAGTAATAGGCCATACGTTCAAAACATTGTAGGAATATTGTAAAAAATGAAATAAGATTGAAAATGATCAATAAAATGACGTGTGTTTTTCTTTTTGAGATTGATTAGATTCGGAAATATTTTCATTCAGAAAATATTAAAACTCCATAATTCCTGGTACATTTTAATTTAACATCATAACGATACATACATTTGTACCTTGTCTAGAAGAGATAAGACCTATGTACTGACATGCAGACTTGAACCCATTAAAGACGTCAGATATATGATTATAATGACAGGTATAGATCTGTCCAGCGAGATGTTGCCCTTGGGAGCTAACTAAGTATACATATGTACATGTATATGTGATTGTTGTTATCACAATACAACAAGATACAGTGTAGTGTATACCCTGACGAGTTATCGGTAAGACACAAGGGCGGGCATATGGGGTCAAGTTCGATGGTGTTTTTCTCATCTGGTGGAAATCTAAGGTACACGTCTTTACGCAATTTCCACGCACGCAGCGCGTGCTACACATCTACATGTACGTTAATACAGTACGTCTATGTATCTTTGTCGAAACTTACCTTTACATAACGCTGATTTAATTAGTTCCCACATAATTACTGTCCGCAGAAGTTACAACTCACATTCGAGGACAAGATGTTATATCCCAAAGAAAAAAACCCTACTAGATCATCACTCGAACACAGTTTGACTGTGGATACACCTTCGTAATGAACATCCCTATACGACATGTCGTTTGACCCTGTAAAAATGACAAGTCGTTGATAACATATCGGATTATCGCACAGCCATCATAATGTCCGATCTGATCAGGTAGTGACAAGGTAATTAACCGTTACAGGTAAGACATCGGTACCAAGCACAGAGGTAGATGGACGGGTGATTGTTAGGGCGTACTGTTCTATGTGATATCCTGATCGTACATTCGGACAATAACGGACACCACACGGTCACAATAAGAACAGCTCCAGACGATTTTTCGGACGAATATATATAGAATTAACCTCTCTGGCTTGTGGCTATTCACATTTTAAACGTACAAACACATTAACATATGTGTATATCTATCAATGCATGTGACAATAAAAATAAACTTGGAGTGTTGGACAATAAGTTTGTATTGCGGCGTGTAAATAGGTCTGTATGTACCGCGGTCTGTATTCACACCTGGTACAATATCGACAATGTGTTAAACTGTTACCGTCACAGAACACGTAATATAGAGCATGGTGTTACCCTCACAGAACACGTAATATAGAGCATGGTGAACCCGTGAATCACGTATGTACAACACACACAAACTTTGTCAAATAAACTTGGTTATACTAACAATCACCCTTCTATACAAATGTATTTCTAACACACATTCATGGATTTATCACACATTCCAATGAGAGTGGATTAATGACGTAACGTTCGTGAAGGAAAGGGTAATTGATTATATTCAAAGTGTCCCTAAGCATTGTCCAACTGTTCATAACTGTCATTGTTCTATCAAAACCGGGTACCATAACTCGAAAAATCTCATCATCATAATCAATGCACGAGTTACTAAACAAAATCCTACGGTCGAGTTTTATTGTATTCTATCTATCTAAAAATTGTTTACATTTAATTTCAGTTGTTTGGATTTCACATCGGATCAGCAGAATTAAGACTCCAAACAGCACAGAAATGGTGGTGATATGGAACCCGGTCATTTAACGCAGAAGGGTATGGCGTGTTACTTTTAAAACCAAGTGAGTGTTAAATTCAATTTATATGTACACAAGAAGGAGGAAACTAAACCAACGACGAACCACGAAAGACACATTAGGTAATTAAGTATTTATCCCTCGATTCAACATTTGCTGGGTGTCTTCGGCAGTATGCTTCAGTGAGGTAGCACTATACATCGGCAAAAGTTCCGGCCTATCACAAGGAGACTTAACACGAACATACCGCAGCCTCCCAAAACACACATACGCACTCACCACAAGCATGCATGTCGCACGCACGGGAGGCCGTCCTAAAATGAACTTAGCTGTTAATAGGACGTTAAACAAAATAAACCAAACCAAACTTCTGCCACATACTTATATACTCAGTATATTATACATGTACATAAGGCAGAGAACACCAGGCAATGTCACGTTAGAGGGGAGGCAACTCCTGTACGGCGTAAAATGAATTTTTATATCAAAGACTTCGAAGCGTTAAAAACAATAATTCCTGCCTGTAATTGTATAAACAGTGCAAGAGCAACCCTCCATTAACATCCAGTGAACATGCTATAATACCGATGTATCAGGACACACAAATAAATAATCCATATGGATAATTTGGACATTATGGCACGTTGTAATGAATATATAGACAGAATTAAACTCGAGGGACACCAGGATTATAAAACTTCATTGATCAATTCACTGCTACAACCAATCCGTACTTAATGTATCATTATATGCCTCCGTTCTTCTCAATGTCGCCAACCGAACCTCAATACAGCATACAGATAGGTATATACAAAAACCAGTCCCTATTTACATTTTACATGCAATTGATTAATATAGTGTGGTCAGTTTTGTTGTTGTTGTTTTTCCCCAAAAGTATGGTCTAGTCATTTCCGGAAACACTGTTGTAAAGCACTCACACTAGATAACTTACTATATGTTATTAATAGTGATCCAATCCCTTCATTGGCTCGTTTGAAGTTCAAATGATGTGAAATGTATATCAGATTAAAGTATGAAGTTTTTTTTCCATCGGATAAATGTTGCTCTTGTGTAGGTTAATGGCATATAAGAGCACACGGGTACTCGAAAGACAGTAGCCTGACACTTACAGTGCACTGGGGAACCCCCGCTTGGGGAATTCCCGCCTTCTTACACCCCGAATTCTACGTCATTCTATTTTCAGTAGGAGTGTATATTTTTGATTTTCCAAATCACAACACCCTAGCTACTCTTTATTCTCGTATATAGAAAGTACACATTTCATATGTTATTTACTCAGGAAAACAGCTACAAACCTAAGAATCACATTTTCCTCATGGACATGGTTCAGGTGAAACACCAGCTGATTGGCTAATTTAGTTGTGCGAGTGCTAAAAACGATCAGATGTATTATGCTTATTTCCGGAAATACCGTTACACAATACACGGTGGTATTGCTAATTGTTTCCGGAAACACCGTTACACAATACCGAATAAAAAGGTTAAATACGGAAACCGTGAGATTGTTACACAATACGATCAGGCTATTTCTGGAAACACCGTTACACAATACACAGTGGTATTGCTAATTGTTTCAGGAAACACCGTTACACAATACACAGTGGTATTTCTAATTGTTTCAGGAAACACCGTTACACAATACACAGTGGTATTGCTAATTGTTTCAGGAAACACCGTTACACAATACACAGTGGTATTTCTAATTGTTTCAGGAAACACCGTTACACAATACACAGTGGTATTTCTAATTGTTTCAGGGAGCACCGTTACACAATACACAGTGGTATTTCTAATTGTTTCAGGAAACACCGTTACACAATACACAGTGGTATTGCTAATTGTTTCAGGAAACACCGTTACACAATACACAGTGGTATTTCTAATTGTTTCAGGAAACACCGTTACACAATACACAGTGGTATTGCTAATTGTTTCAGGAAACACCGTTACACAATACACAGTGGTATTTCTAATTGTTTCAGGAAACACCGTTACACAATACACAGTGGTATTGCTAATTGTTTCAGGAAACACCGTTACACAGTACGATCAGGCTATTTCCGGTAACACCGTTACACAATACGATCAGGCTATTTCTGGAAACACCGTTACACAATATGATCAGGGTTTTTTTTCTGGAAACACCATTACACAATATATTCAGCTTATTTCCGGAAACACCGTTACACAATAATATAATCAGGGTTTTTGTTCCGGAAATAACGTTACACAATATGATCAGATAATTTCCGGAATCAGCGTTACAGAATAGGGTTACGTTTTCACCGTTACACAATACGATCAGGCTATTTCCGGGAAACACCGATGCAAATATGATCAGAATATTTCCGGAAACACCGCAGCACAGTATGAATACATTTTCCCAACAACCACCTATCTCCATGTACCTGTATTTTCCTGTCTATTCCCAGGTAACAGTTCCCATCGTATCCTGATGGTGGCGCGCCGTTTACGAGACTCGCCATGGCCGGTTTTCTTCAGAATCCCAGTGACAGGCGCACTGTTTCTCCGGGGCACATTCCGAGGTGGGTGGGTTTCACCGAGCCGCGCATCCTCACCCTCCCGGAGGATCATGTGTCCGGATGATTTGTCTGTACACATTGAAGTCTCCTAAAGGTTCTAAAGTATTATGATTGCTACCTGTAAGCACTGGTGTTAATACCCAATAGAATTAGTTTATAAACATTTATTGACGCGTGGCGGCCAGAGTGCCATGCTGTCTGACCTCAGATGACCAAAACGATAAAAAGGCTGTTGAGTAATTGACCATCACCTGGTGGTGCCGGAACGCTGTGGGGATTACAAGTGTTTGGTAAATCCTGCTATAGTGCTTCGTGAATCAAACACACGGGTATAGACATTACAGGGTTCCTTACACCGTAAATACTTGACCGTATTAGTCTATTGTACTGGACTACTGAAGGATCTTTTAACGTTTTAAATAGCTCTTAAAACTCTTAATGTGTATAAATATTTAATTATAAACTAACAGATCCATTGTAGAGTAAATTGTCGCTTACCTGCACGACTCTCTACTGCTATTATTTAATAAACAGTAAGCCGTGCGATACAACATAAATACACATTGTCCTTATACTTATCACCGATTATCAGACATGTTCTCTGAGACTGAAGTTAATTACTTTTGTAACTATCTCATAATCCGCTTACCTTCCAGTTCAGTAGATCATTGACTCAGTTGCCATTTATCTAAAGGGAGGTAACTTTAGTAAATATGAAACACAGGAGTTTTGGTGCACCTCTGGTCAAGTTATCCCGTTCACTCGGGATTTCCTCCCAAAATGTGAAGGACCCTATAAGCGTTATGGATGATATCATATACGATTTTACTAATAACTAGTTTTATGTAATGACAACAAAAATGATTATTACACTCAACTTTTATTTTCCGGTCTGCGTGCCATTTATCATACCTTTTCCCCGTAGAGATGAATGCAGGATCTAAGTGTGAACTTTTAAAACGGTTTTGTTGTTGATAATTACATTTTTTCAAAGAAAATTTATTCGTAAAAAGTCAAGATCTGTATTCACAAAGTTACCTTTGTCTCCCCATTGTCTAGCGGTGGAGACTGGAAGGTGTCGAGATATCGATAGAGCACTGGGATTGTGTACTTTTTGCCCTTTGAACCCAATTGAAGACGAATATCATTTTTACTTATATGTTCTTTGTATCAAATTTAAAGACGTAAATATATTAAAAGGTACGATTTTATGTTATTTTAAGTTACCTAAAGTATAAAGAGTCATAAGGTAATCAATAATTTATTGTGGAAGCATTTAAGATTCGATCATCTAATGTATAGTTTGCTGTTAAACTATATTATACATGTACATGTATTAATACCTAAGATATTACAGTTTCTAGCACTGTCTTTTCTGTGTGTAAACTCTTAAAAATTTTGAATGCCATGACAATTTTTTTTTCTGGTGCTCAAGACTAGATGAATAGTTGTGAACTATAAGTGCCATATCGCATCCATATTCACAAATCATTTTTACAATGGAAAATGCATTAATAGTTTTCTATATGCGTCTCATGACATTGGATCTAAGATAGTTAACACTTACAGATCTCTTACATCTGATGTACGGATATCTTTGGTCATACAGCTATTCCACGCAGTGTGGTGTGCTGCTGGGTGTCTTCGGCAGTATGCTTCAACGAGGTAGCACTATACATCGGCAAAAGTTCCGGCCTATCACAAGGAGACTTAACACGAACATACCACAGCCTCCTAAAACACACATACGCACTCACCACACGCATGCATGTCGCACACACGGGAGGCCGTCCTTAAATGACCTTAGCTGTTAATAGGACGTTAAACTAAATAAACCAAACCAAACCAAACCACGCAGTGTTGTTAAGGATACCTTCATCGTTCTACTTTATCCAATCGCCAACATAACCATTGTCTCTATAGATAGGAAGACGTCCTCGTAAGATTTTCTGAGTGATAGTAACAATTTGTATCGTCTATATCACATCGCCGTGCCTTACGTAGTCGCCAACCTTGAACGTAAAGATGGTATTTCAAATCGTTTTCATCTTTTGAACATGACCTTTATTTGGCCAATCTATTCTCCACCAGATGACAGTCTCGTGCGTGTCCTTGACTTTGGATAGTGCCATTCTATAGTTCTGTTGTAAGTGTTACTAAAAGTGTAGTTATTTTACGTATTTCCCTGCTTATGCGTAAAATATCATTAAAATCTAGTCTTAATGGTCTTGTTAATACGCTCGGCCACCTCTGCCCTAGTCTTCTTTCTGGCGATAGAAGACTTAGTGCTTCTTCAGATCATAACTATTGCCCAATAACGGTTCGGATCTGATTAAGTCTCCCAAAGCAAAATGATCTCGGTGGTTTTTCGCCCTTTTTTTTGGGGGGGGGGGGGGGGGGGGGGGGGGGGGGTATGGTATACATGTATGTTTTGACCATTGGTCATCAGTTCCAGTGAGCACGATCATGGCATGTTTCCACATCGAGTGTTAAAGTAGGATTAGCGTTTATTTATGAAACAAATCGTTATTATTTGGCATGCGATTCTTCGTCCTCGGAGGTGTCACCTCCCCACATCTCTTCTAAGATACTTCGGTTCTTCTTGAGCACCATGTTGATCGCTCTACGATCTCCGTGGCCATCCTAAACGAATTCTAGCAAATCTTAACTTTCAAATGGGTCGAACCATTTTGGTAATGAAGGATGTACCGGATAATTGAGCCATACTTCTGGTAGAATTATTCATATATCATCTTATCGTTTCCGCTTTCTCCTTTGCTTGTTCCTCCGGCATACCTTCATTTACGAATATTTCATACTTTGTAATCCATTAATTCTCATTAGCAGACTTTGCCTCTTTCAATAGAACATCTTATGATTCACGCTTGCTCTGGATAACCTGCGAAGAGTCTTTACAGTGAGGAAGTCACCAACAACCACAAGAAGTCACCGCCTCAAAATGTCCCTGACTGTTCAAGAGACAAAAACCCACCAAACAAACATCTTCCCGGGGTATTTTACGTTAATATGCCTCTATAAATCGTACATGTCCTCGAACCATGATCGTCCCAGGCTGAAATCTCTTCTATCAACAACTCCTCGTCTGTAATTGTTGCTGAGACCACGTCCGGTCGGTACGAGTGTTAGTCTCACAATCATGGTTAATCTGCTGTTTTTTATTTCTGTAGAAGGCATCCATAAGTCTAGAAGGTAGCTGCTTTGAAGTGCATCACCAAGTGTTGTGGATTCTCGTCATACATATGTAGTGAAAGGATCACGATTTGTCGTTTGTCCAAGAAATCATTAAAGACAATCAAATAATAGCAATGCCTACTTTAAGTTGAATCCCTTTGAGTTCGGACTCTGATTGATAGCAATGACCTACATGTTTCCATGGCGACTTCCGTCCGTAAACTGTTCCGTAATGTAGGTCAGCTAGATAGAGACATATCATCTCTCAGAAGAACAAGGGAATGGAACGGTATCGTGGTTACAGGAAATGGCGACCAATGAAATTTAAGACCGAAAACGACCGTTACTCAAACGTATTCGTTGCGATAAACGTGTTCTCAAAATATTTGTGGCTAAGAGCTGTGAAGGATAAGAATTTAGATCTAAAGAAGTACTATCTCTTCTATCGAGAAGAAAAAATTAACATCTATCCGCCTAGAATGAAACTAAAGCAGCCAGTTGAATATTGAATAATACATGTAAACATCAATATGTCGTTAACAATTAACGAGCACGTTCCCGACTGACCTCACGAGGAGCCGTTGAGATAATACTACTACTTATCCAGCTAACGACCATAAATATTGAATTTGTACATTCAGAGAAACAACTTAAGTATGAAATTGTGCGTAATGTACTTAGCGCGAGTAATTACACACCGACAATGGCATATTAAGCAGTCCCGCCCCCGGGCTCCGGCCAAGCGTAATCCACCTATAGGACAACAATATCACACTCGATCTACCGGTCAGTTCACCGGTTTCACTGAGGTTAAGAATGGTTCTAGGACAAGATAACCGAGTGCGGTTGGTCAGTTATTTGATCGGACATGTTTTGATTTACCTCGTCAGGTGAATGACCAGTCTCTTGAACCGTAAGTTTCTTTCCAAATCTAATGAACCACATTTCACTTGATTTATAGTGTAATTCTCTTCTGATATCAATTCAGATAGGTAATATGTTTAACCGCCAAACAATGACACAGGTAGGAAAAACAACAATCTGTCACATAGAAAAATGTTGACGAGGAAACTGATGAAGATTACAACAGGAACATCGGAATTTAGTTACGGATGGAGCCCCTGAATCCACATACATAACCCCAAAATAACAACTGTTATACTGTTGTTAAAAAAATCCTAAACGACAACTATTATATTGTTGTATTGACTAAATCTATACAACTATCATATTGTTGTTTAGACACCATCTATACCACTATCATATTGTCGTTTAGACACCATCTATACCACTATCATATTGTTGTTTAGACACCATCTATACATGTTGTTTAGACACAATCTATACCACTATCATATTGTTGTTTAGACACCATCTATACCACTATCATATTGTCGTTTAGACACCATCTATACCACTATCATATTGTTGTTTAGACACCATCTATACCACTATCATATTGTTGTTTAGACACCATCTATACCACTATCATATTGTTGTTTAGACACCATCTATACCACTATCATATTGTTGTTTAGACACAATCTATACATGTTGTTTAGACACCATCTATACCACTATCATATTGTCGTTTAGACACCATCTATACCACTATCATATTGTTGTTTAGACACTATCTATACCACTATCATATTGTTGTTTAGACACAATCTATACAACTATCATATTGTTGTTTAGACACCATCTATACCACTATCATATTGTTGTTTAGACACCATCTATAACACTATCATATTGTTGTTTAGACACAATCTATACCACTATCATATTGTTGTTTAGACACCATCTATACCACTATCATATTGTTGTTTAGACACAATCTATACATGTTGTTTAGACACCATCTATACCACTATCATATTGTCGTTTAGACACCATCTATACCACTATCATATTGTTGTTTAGACACCATCTATACCACTATCATATTGTCGTTTAGACACCATCTATACCACTATCATATTGTTGTTTAGACACTATCTATACCACTATCATATTGTTGTTTAGACACAATCTATACAACTATCATATTGTTGTTTAGACACCATCTATACCACTATCATATTGTTGTTTAGACACCATCTATACATGTTGTTTAGACACCATCTATACCACTATCATATTGTTGTTTAGACATCATCTATACCACTATCATATTGTTGTTTAGACACCATCTATACATGTTGTTTAGACACCATCTATACATGTTGTTTAGACACAATCTATACTTGTTGTTTAGACACAATCTATACAACTATCATATTGTTGTTTAGACACCATCTATACCACTATCATATTGTTGTTTAGACACAATCTGTACAATAAACAACTGTGATATTGTTGTTTAGAGATAATCTGTACCACTAACAATTGTTATATCGTTTAGATACATATGTACAATTGTTTTGTGTTGTTTAGACACATTATGTACAGCTAACAACTGTTATGTTATTGTTTAGACACAATCTATACAACTTTATATTATCTAGACTCAATTTTCATTTTTCGTAAAAAAAATATTTATCGATTTTAAACATTTCGTTACTAAACAATTTGCATTTCTGGCTGATAAACCGTTCCAATGATTAAAATTTACATCGAACAATTTATCGGTAATTATCTTACTAGCAAGTGTACGCTTATTGCAATCACAGGTATTTTCATTTTAAACCAAATGTTTTGTGTTAGAGACAGGCGCATCCAATAATTCGACGTTCATACATTCAATAACTCGATCTTCATACATTCAATAACTCGATATTCATACATTCAATACTCGATATATATACATTCAATACTCGATATTCATACATTCAATAACTCAATATTCATACATTCAATACTCGATATCCATACATTCAATACTCGATATTCATACATTCAATACTCGATATTCATACATTCAATACTCGATATTCATACATTCAATAACTCAACATTCATACATTCAATAACTCGATATTCATACATTCAATAACTCGATATTCATACATTCAATAACTTGATATTCATACATTCAATAACTCGACATTAATCGACACATATTAGAATAATGCGACAATACATACGTTTCCATGCCATCCATTCCCTGAGAGACTGTTTCTGGTGAAAATGAAGCCTCGATCTTTCCATGGAATTTCTACAGAATCCCTGATTTGTACTAGAATCTTTGGGAACCAACAAATCCTTATAACTCCAATTACCAGTGTATATGACGGAATACATCACTGTCACGATACTCGGGATGCTACACTGGATCACCATCCAGCGTCAAATCAGATGTCGATTCATTCATAGATTCCGCTACTGATGAATTTCATTGGGCTGTGACGGGAACATCCGGGGAATGTTGTTGTGAACAGCTTACCCAATACAACACGCCTAGGGTGTTCACACCAGGAATAACAATAATGAAACTATCAAACTGACCACATACAAAAGAATTTCTCGGACCGCTATTGACATCAAGTGCTCCAAATGTCAGCCAGACTTTACCGGGCTTCTTAGGCCGCGAGTGACGTCAGTCCATATATGTTAAATGGCTTCTCCTTGATGTCGATAATACTTCATGTTTCGTCAATTTAATCAAAGATAGTTATCTATTTATAATTAAATGGATATAAGCGTTAAAGGACTTCTATCTAGCTCTGTTCCTTAACTGTATTAACTGTTGTGGGTATTGTTGGTGATGTACACGTCATTTTAACACAGGATGTACCGTACGGGTTTACCACAGAGGAAACGTCTCCAAAGAAGACGTATATGTCATAACATACTTATGGACGGATCCAATAAAGAAACCAAAGCATATCTCGAGTCTAGAAAGGTGAACTCTAAACATGATGGAGGTATTAGTATTGTCCGGAGAAGTTTGATTTCATTTCTAGGTTTGTAAAGTTTCATTTCGCATACAAAGTATGCAAATCAAAATCAAAAGCATGTACATGTACCTACGTTCTGACCCATCGTCACATAATACGTCCTGCATCTGTAGTCAGATTGGTGACATTGACCTTTCGACCTCAATGACTGCTGTTCGGAATGCTTCCAAACAGATCACTCCTGACTAATGAGATACGTTACGGTCCTGCCATATGGACTCCATATTGGGCTGTTCGAACTAATTATATAATATTCCAGATCTGTTTTGTGCAGCATGTCTAGAAACTATGTTGTGATTTGCTGTACGCGATATCTTCGGGAAGTCTCTGCTAGTTTCCTTGTCTTAGTAGACACATAAAAATGTGCATGATCCAGTACCGTACTCTTCGTCTGACGGTAAACTCCTGGTTTGAAAGTGACAGATCCTTTAAAATGTAGAGGCCGTCTTGTACTGTTCGGATGAATCTAGATAGATCCCTGGTCTGATAGACAATAGCTGTATTGCCTGTATCATGCTCTCCGGGGTGTCTCTTGACTTCAGATCTGTTTCCAATTAGACTCCAAGTCTAATAAAACGATAACTATTTAGACATTCCAATACCTCGCACAGTGCTGTTCGGAATCTATCTAGTGATCCTTGTACAAGTTATGGTATTCCGTATATAACGACGAACTCCCATCAGATGGAATCACTTCTATAAACCCTTTGTAAATCAATTATATTCCGAAATAACTGTTCGATTTTGGAGATTCCCGTATCCGTATTCTGACAGTTACGTTTTTGTCATGCGTGTAATCAATTTCTGGTTAAGGTCAGTGCCCGCGTCTCTATTTCGCTAGCTCCAGTCCTTAATACTTTGATCCCAGGTTGTGATTTGCCATTTTGGCGGTACCCCATCCTCGCGTGCATCCCCTCTAGACCTGTCGCGCCTCTAGAGTGTTACAGGGACGGATGCGCTGTACAAATCCTCAGCGCGCCTTTAGTCTGGACGAATAGAACCTGTCGAATCGGCAGTGAAATATATAATGAAGTCTATATTTGTATGTGTATGTTCATTGGTAAGTAAGAGAGAACACATAATTTGTCACTGTATATAACACTTATATCGCCGTGTTTCAAGTCATAGGCGCCATGGCGTGGTTGGAAATGCAGAATAAATATTGTAAAGCAAGAGTCGGACTCATTTCCGAGATACCATTATATACACGAATAAACATACAGTTTTCTCAGTTTAATTATCAGGTGAACATTTAATGCCGTACCTGTTGTTATATTTATCGTAAAGCATTCATGTACAAATCCAGAACACCGGTCACATATTTATTCAATAGGTTCATTACATTTTCATTGAGATTGAAAAACAAGCGTCTATCTGATATATATATTTTGTTAATCTCTACACGATTTATAGTGTAAAAGTACCATTGTTTAACATTTCCACGTTTGCTAGTATACAAGTGATACTGTGTACCGGTTACACGGTAATTCGTACATAATAAGATATCTGATGTCAATCACAGTTGTACATGTTACAATGTACTTATTCACAAATAAAGGTTCATCTATTTCGGGCAGGCCATACAAACTCCTGGGGTTTCTCATTCACTCTAAATACACGTAATGTAACCCCAGGATTATCAAGGAATGGTTAATTAAGGCAATAAAGTCCCCTCTCCTATTCACCCATACTTAACATGACAGCACCCTCTCCTATACACCCATGTAACATGACAGCACCTTCTCATGTATCGCGCCCCGAACAGCTCAATGTAAAACAAATATCTATCTTCTAATATCCTCAATGAATATGTTGTATAATAATTCGAACATCTCTGTTTTCAATATTTTTTTTCGTTTTATTACAAACCATGTATCTTTTGAATGACGTAAACTCATTTAAATCAGGAAATTCTACGACATGTAGATAAAGCTGTCAATTTCCCAGTCAGTCTGCATTCCTGTGTCGTTATACAATAAATTATCCAACTGTCAATCATACAGTACATCATAACAGTTCATCAGCCACCGGTATTCTCAACAACAAGGATCACACTTTTAAATAAACGTTGTACAGCAATATATGTAGTTATCCATTATTCCATTGTATGTTGGCCGTATGTCGCCCTAACATCCGTCAGTCTTGTTATGTAAATCAGCTTGATTTTATCACTTTGTTGTAAATATGTATATTTTGCATATATGTATTGTTACAGACAGGAATGCTATATCATTACAAGCCAACATATTAATATTGTTGAATCCGGGTTCTTATGACATCTCCTATACAGTGCAGTAACATAACGCATGTTTAAGTAAACACCAAGGTCTCGGACTCTCCTATGGGGAGAGCGGCTCGTTGCTATCCCATTAATTTCGGAACGTAGTACTGTTTGCGCAAGTGAACGACAAACGTTTTATTTTGTTTGATAAGAAACATGCTTAGATACTGAAATCGTTTACCATAGTGTAATATAGGCATGGCCTAGAATGGCACTAACCCATCACGCCACCAGCCTAATTACAGTAGAATTAGTCTCATTTTGTTCCAGTCTGGATGGAAAATACATCGTGTAGATATTTGCATTAGAATCAATTTTGCCTGGTGTCCTAAGGAGACACAATGTAAATCAATACAATTTAAGGTGTTTGCTTGTTTCACACGCAATGCACGTTCGGTAGGCGTGTCGTGGCCAGTTCTATTCCCCACACATAACGTAAGTAAGATGTCAACAATTACATATTGAGTCGGAGTTATCACCTAAAGCATGTATTAACTAGGATCCCTATACTGACATTAGGTGGGATGTATTGGTACGTGATCCCTATACTGACATTAGGTGGGATATATTGGTACGTGATCCCTATACTGACATTAGGTGAGATATATTGGTACGTGATCCCTATACTGACATTAGGTGGGATATATTGGTACGTGATCCCTATACTGACATTAGGTGGGAGATATTGGTACGTGATCCCTATACTGACATTAGGTGGGATATATTGGTACGTGTTCCCTATACTGACATTAGGTGAGATATATTGGTACGTGTTCCCTATACTGACATTAGGTGAGATATATTGGTACGTGACCCCTATACTGACATTAGGTGGGATATATTGTTACGTGATCCCTATACTGGCTAAAGGTGGGATATATTGGTACGTGATCCCTATACTGACATTAGGTGGGATGTATTGGTACGTGTTCCCTATACTGACATTAGGTGGGATATATTGGTACGTGATCCCTATACTGACATTAGATGGGATATATTGGTACGTGTCCCCTATACTGACATTAGGTGGGATATATTGGTACGTGACCCCTATACTGACATTAGGTGGGATATATTGGTACGTGACCCCTATACTGACATTAGGTGGGATATATTGGTACGTGATCCCTATACTGACATTAGATGGGATATATTGGTACGTGTTCCCTATACTGACATTAGGTGGGATATATTGGTACGTGTTCCCTATACTGACATTAGGTGGGATATATTGGTACGTGTTCCCTATACTGACATTAGGTGGGATATATTGGTACGTGATCCCTATACTGACATTAGGTGGGATATATTGGTACGTGTTCCCTATACTGACATTAGGTGGGATATATTGGTACGTGATCCCTATACTGACATTAGGTGGGATATATTGGTACGTGATCCCTATACTGACATTAGGTGGGATATATTGGTACGTGATCCCTATACTGACATTAGGTGGGATATATTGGTACGTGATCCCTATACTGACATTAGGTGGGATATATTGGTACGTGATCCCTATACTGACATTAGGTGGGATATATTGGTACGTGATCCCTATACTGACATTAGGTGGGATATATTGGTACGTGATCCCTATACTGACATTAGATGGGATATATTGGTACGTGATCCCTATACTGACATTAGGTGGGATATATTGGTACGTGATCCCTATACTGACATTAGGTGGGATATATTGGTACGTGTTCCCTATACTGACATTAGATGGGATATATTGGTACGTGATCCCTATACTGACATTAGGTGGGATATATTGGTACGTGATCCCTATACTGACATTAGGTGGGATATATTGGTACGTGATCCCTATACTGACATTAGGTGGATATATTGGTACGTGATTCCCTATACTGACATTAGGTGGATATATTGGTACGTGATCCCCTATACTGACATTAGGTGGGATATATTGGTACGTGATCCCTATACTGACATTAGGTGGGATATATTGGTACGTGATTCCCTATACTGACATTAGGTGGGATATATTGGTACGTGATCCCTATACTGACATTAGGTGGGATATATTGGTACGTGATCCCTATACTGACATTAGGTGGGATATATTGGTACGTGACCCGTATACTGACATTAGGTGGGATATATTGGTACGTGATCCCTATACTGACATTAGGTGGGATATATTGGTACGTGATCCCTATACTGACATTAGGTGGGATATATTGGTACGTGATCCCTATACTGACATTAGGTGGGATATATTGGTACGTGACCCCTATACTGACATTAGGTGGGATATATTGGTACGTGATCCCTATACTGACATTAGGTGGGATATATTGGTACGTGTTCCCTATACTGACATTAGATGGGATATATTGGTACGTGTTCCCTATACTGACATTAGGTGGGATATATTGGTACGTGATCCCTATACTGACATTAGGTGGGATATATTGGTACGTGATCCCTATACTGACATTAGGTGAGATATATTGGTACGTGATCCCTATACTGACATTAGGTGGGATATATTGGTACGTGTTCCCTATACTGACATTAGGTGGGATATATTGGTACGTGATCCCTATACTGACATTAGATGGGATATATTGGTACGTGTTCCCTATACTGACATTAGGTGGGATATATTGGTACGTGATCCCTATACTGACATTAGGTGGGATATATTGGTACGTGTTCCCTATACTGACATTAGGTGGGATATATTGGTACGTGATCCCTATACTGACATTAGGTGGGATATATTGGTACGTGTTCCCTATACTGACATTAGGTGGGATATATTGGTACGTGATCCCTATACTGACATTAGGTGGGATATATTGGTACGTGGTTCCCTATACTGACATTAGGTGGGATATATTGGTACGTGATTCCCTATACTGACATTAGGTGGGATATATTGGTACGTGATCCCTATACCGACATTAGGTGAGATATATTGGTACGTGTTCCCTATACTGACATTAGGTGGGATATATTGGTACGTGATCCCTATACTGACATTAGGTGGGATATATTGGTACGTGTTCCCTATACTGACATTAGGTGGGATATATTGGTACGTGATCCCTATACTGACATTAGGTGGGATATATTGGTACGTGATCCCTATACTGACATTAGGTGGGATATATTGGTACGTGATCCCTATACTGACATTAGGTGGGATATATTGGTACGTGATTCCCTATACTGACATTAGGTGGGATATATTGGTACGTGATCCCTATACTGACATTAGGTGGGATATATTGGTACGTGATCCCTATACTGACATTAGGTGGGATATATTGGTACGTGATCCCTATACTGACATTAGGTGGGATATATTGGTACGTGATCCCTATACTGACATTAGGTGGGATATATTGGTACGTGTTCCCTATACTGACATTAGGTGGGATATATTGGTACGTGATCCCTATACTGACATTAGGTGGGATATATTGGTACGTGTTCCGTATACTGACATTAGGTGGGATATATTGGTACGTGATCCCTATACTGACATTAGGTGGGATATATTGGTACGTGATCCCTATACTGACATTAGGTGGGATATATTGGTACGTGTTCCCTATACTGACATTAGGTGGGATATATTGGTACGTGATCCCTATACTGACATTAGGTGGGATATATTGGTACGTGATCCCTATACTGACATTAGGTGGGATATATTGGTACGTGATCCCTATACTGACATTAGGTGGGATATATTGGTACGTGATCCCTATACTGACATTAGGTGGGATATATTGGTACGTGATCCCTATACTGACATTAGGTGGGATATATTGGTACGTGATTCCCTATACTGACATTAGGTGGGATATATTGGTACGTGATCCCTATACTGACATTAGGTGGGATATATTGGTACGTGATCCCTATACTGACATTAGGTGGGATATATTGGTACGTGATCCCTATACTGACATTAGGTGGGATATATTGGTACGTGATCCCTATACTGACATTAGGTGGGATATATTGGTACGTGATCCCTATACTGACATTAGGTGGGATATATTGGTACGTGATCCCTATACTGACATTAGGTGGGATATATTGGTACGTGATCCCTATACTGACATTAGGTGGGATATATTGGTACGTGATTCCCTATACTGACATTAGGTGGGATATATTGGTACGTGATCCCTATACTGACATTAGGTGGGATATATTGGTACGTGATTCCCTATACTGACATTAGGTGGGATATATTGGTACGTGATCCCTATACTGACATTAGGTGGGATATATTGGTACGTGTTCCCTATACTGACATTAGGTGGGATATATTGGTACGTGATCCCTATACTGACATTAGGTGGGATATATTGGTACGTGATCCCTATACTGACATTAGGTGGGATATATTGGTACGTGATCCCTATACTGACATTAGGTGGGATATATTGGTACGTGATCCCTATACTGACATTAGGTGGGATATATTGGTACGTGATCCCTATACTGACATTAGGTGGGATATATTGGTACGTGATCCCTATACTGACATTAGGTGGGATATATTGGTACGTGTCCCTATACTGACATTAGGTGGGATATATTGGTACGTGATCCCTATACTGACATTAGGTGGGATATATTGGTACGTGATCCCTATACTGACATTAGGTGGGATATATTGGTACGTGATCCCTATACTGACATTAGGTGGGATATATTGGTACGTGATCCCTATACTGACATTAGGTGGGATATATTGGTACGTGATCCCTATACTGACATTAGGTGGGATATATTGGTACGTGATCCCTATACTGACATTAGGTGGGATATATTGGTACGTGATCCCTATACTGACATTAGGTGGGATATATTGGTACGTGATCCCTATACTGACATTAGGTGGGATATATTGGTACGTGATCCCTATACTGACATTAGGTGGGATATATTGGTACGTGTCCCTATACTGACATTAGGTGGGATATATTGGTACGTGATCCCTATACTGACATTAGGTGGGATATATTGGTACGTGATCCCTATACTGACATTAGGTGGGATATATTGGTACGTGTTCCCTATACTGACATTAGGTGGGATATATTGGTACGTGTTCCCTATACTGACATTAGGTGGGATATATTGGTACGTGTTCCCTATACTGACATTAGGTGGGATATATTGGTACGTGATCCCTATACTGACATTAGGTGGGATATATTGGTACGTGATCCCTATACTGACATTAGGTGGGATATATTGGTACGTGATCCCTATACTGACATTAGGTGGGATATATTGGTACGTGATCCCTATACTGACATTAGGTGGGATATATTGGTACGTGATTCCCTATACTGACATTAGGTGGGATATATTGGTACGTGATCCCTATACTGACATTAGGTGGGATATATTGGTACGTGATCCCTATACTGACATTAGGTGGGATATATTGGTACGTGATCCCTATACTGACATTAGGTGGGATGTATTGGTACGTGATCCCTATACTGACATTAGGTGGGATATATTGGTACGTGATCCCTATACTGACATTAGGTGGGATATATTGGTACGTGATCCCTATACTGACATTAGGTGGGATATATTGGTACGTGATCCCTATACTGACATTAGGTGGGAGATATTGGTACGTGATCCCTATACTGACATTAGGTGGGATATATTGGTACGTGATCCCTATACTGACATTAGGTGGGATATATTGGTACGTGATCCCTATACTGACATTAGGTGGGATATATTGGTACGTGATCCCTATACTGACATTAGGTGGGATATATTGGTACGTGATCCCTATACTGACATTAGGTGGGATATATTGGTACGTGATCCCTATACTGACATTAGGTGGGATATATTGGTACGTGATCCCTATACTGACATTAGGTGGGATATATTGGTACGTGATCCCTATACTGACATTAGGTGGGATATATTGGTACGTGATCCCTATACTGACATTAGGTGGGATATATTGGTACGTGATCCCTATACTGACATTAGGTGGGATATATTGGTACGTGATCCCTATACTGACATTAGGTGGGATATATTGGTACGTGATCCCTATACTGACATTAGGTGGGATATATTGGTACGTGATCCCTATACTGACATTAGGTGGGATATATTGGTACGTGATCCCTATACTGACATTAGGTGGGATATATTGGTACGTGTCCCTATACTGACATTAGGTGGGATATATTGGTACGTGATCCCTATACTGACATTAGGTGGGATATATTGGTACGTGATCCCTATACTGACATTAGGTGGGATATATTGGTACGTGATCCCTATACTGACATTAGGTGGGATATATTGGTACGTGATCCCTATACTGACATTAGGTGGGATATATTGGTACGTGATCCCTATACTGACATTAGGTGGGATATATTGGTACGTGATCCCTATACTGACATTAGGTGGGATATATTGGTACGTGATCCCTATACTGACATTAGGTGGGATATATTGGTACGTGATCCCTATACTGACATTAGGTGGGATATATTGGTACGTGATCCCTATACTGACATTAGGTGGGATATATTGGTACGTGATCCCTATACTGACATTAGGTGGGATATATTGGTACGTGATCCCTATACTGACATTAGGTGGGATATATTGGTACGTGATCCCTATACTGACATTAGGTGGGATATATTGGTACGTGTTCCCTATACTGACATTAGGTGGGATATATTGGTACGTGATCCCTATACTGACATTAGGTGGGATATATTGGTACGTGATCCCTATACTGACATTAGGTGGGATATATTGGTACGTGTTCCCTATACTGACATTAGGTGGGATATATTGGTACGTGATCCCTATACTGACATTAGGTGGGATATATTGGTACGTGTTCCCTATACCGACATTAGGTGTGATATATTGGTACGTGATCCCTATACCGACATTAGGTGAGATATATTGGTACGTGATCCCTATACTGACATTAGGTGGGATGTATTGGTACGTGATCCCTATACTGACATTAGGTGGGATATATTGGTACGTGATCCCTATACTGACATTAGGTGGGATATATTGGTACGTGATCCCTATACTGACATTAGGTGGGATATATTGGTACGTGATCCCTATACTGACATTAGGTGGGATATATTGGTACGTGATCCCTATACCGACATTAGGTGGGATATATTGGTACGTGTTCCCTATACCGACATTAGGTGGGATATATTGGTACGTGATCCCTATACCGACATTAGGTGGGATATATTGGTACGTGATCCCTATACCGACATTAGGTGGGATATATTGGTACGTGATCCCTATACCGACATTAGGTGGGATATATTGGTACGTGATCCCTATACCGACATTAGGTGGGATATATTGGTACGTGATCCCTATACTGACATTAGGTGGGATATATTGGTACGTGATCCCTATACTGACATTAGGTGGGATATATTGGTACGTGATCCCTATACTGACATTAGGTGAGATATATTGGTACGTGATCCCTATACTGACATTAGGTGGGATATATTGGTACGTGATCCCTATACTGACATTAGGTGGGATATATTGGTACGTGATCCCTATACTGACATTAGGTGGATATATTGGTACGTGATCCCCTATACTGACATTAGGTGGGATATATTGGTACGTGATCCCTATACTGACATTAGGTGGGATATATTGGTACGTGATCCCTATACTGACATTAGGTGAGATATATTGGTACGTGATCCCTATACTGACATTAGGTGGGATATATTGGTACGTGATCCCTATACTGACATTAGGTGGGATATATTGGTACGTGATCCCTATACTGACATTAGGTGGGATATATTGGTACGTGATCCCTATACTGACATTAGGTGGGATATATTGGTACGTGTTCCCTATACCGACATTAGGTGGGATATATTGGTACGTGATCCCTATACTGACATTAGGTGGGATATATTGGTACGTGATCCCTATACTGACATTAGGTGGGATATATTGGTACGTGATCCCTATACCGACATTAGGTGGGATATATTGGTACGTGATCCCTATACTGACATTAGGTGGGATATATTGGTACGTGATCCCTATACTGACATTAGGTGGGATATATTGGTACGTGATCCCTATACTGACATTAGGTGGGATATATTGGTACGTGATCCCTATACTGACATTAGGTGGGATATATTGGTACGTGATCCCTATACTGACATTAGGTGGGATATATTGGTACGTGATCCCTATACTGACATTAGGTGGGATATATTGGTACGTGATCCCTATACTGACATTAGGTGGGATATATTGGTACGTGATCCCTATACTGACATTAGGTGGGATATATTGGTACGTGATCCCTATACTGACATTAGGTGAGATATATTGGTACGTGTTCCCTATACTGACATTAGGTGGGATATATTGGTACGTGTTCCCTATACTGACATTAGGTGAGATATATTGGTACGTGTTCCCTATACTGACATTAGGTGGGATATATTGGTACGTGTTCCCTATACTGACATTAGGTGGGATATATTGGTACGTGATCCCTATACTGACATTAGGTGGGATATATTGGTACGTGATCCCTATACCGACATTTGGTGGGATATATTGGTACGTGATCCCTATACTGACATTAGGTGGGATATATTGGTACGTGATCCCTATACTGACATTAGGTGGAAGATATTGGTACGTGATCCCTATACTGACATTAGGTGGGAGATATTGGTACGTGTTCCGTATACTGACATTAGGTGAGATATATTGGTACGTGATCCCTATACTAACATTAGGTGGGATATATTGGTACGTGTTCCCTATACTGACAGCTGTACAAGGAAGCTGTCAGTGGAATGTGTCGTGCCAGTAAAGGGTCATTACTCATCAGGCTTTGTTACGTAACGCCATTATTCACGATCAGGTGCATGCCCTTTCCCGAAAACACTGTAAACATCCGGGACATACAATGTATGTATGTGGTAAATGGTCATACTGCTGATGTTCGCAATAGCCCACATGAACAAAGACAGCATAGCCCACGAGACAAAATCAACTTAGACCACGTGATTACATACACTATATGTATATTACAGCACAAGCGACTAAATTCAATATATAGACCCCGTTACCAGAAAAAAACGTGGACCACGTGACTAGATATAACATAGACCATGGTAAAAAATAGATCACGTGACCACAAACAAGACATACCACATGAACAGAGACAGCATAGCCCATGTTACCACAGACAACATGGACCACGTGACCAGAGACAGCATAGCCCATGTTACCACAGACGACATGGACCACGTGACCAGAGACAGCATAGCCCCTGTTACCACAGACGGCACGGACCACATGACCAGAGACAGCATAGCCCATGTTACCACAGACGACACGGACCACGTGACCAGAGACAGCATAGCCCATGTTACCACAGACGACACGGACCACGTGACCAGACAGCATAGCCCATGTTACCACAGACGGCACGGACCACATGACCAGAGACAGCATAGCCCATGTTACCACAGACGACACGGACCACATGACCAGAGACAGCATAGCCCATGTTACCACAGACGACACGGACCACGTGACCAGACAGCATAGCCCATGTTACCACAGACGACACGGACCACGTGACCAGAGACAGCATAGCCCATGTTACCACAGACGACACCGACCATAGACATAACCATCACATCATTGGCTCCACGTTCGACTTGTCTTGTACGGCAATACACACAATGTATTTACGAAATTTCGTTAATATTCCCATCAATATGACTTTATATCAACAAAACCTTGTATTCCTGTAACGCGAGATTTATAATTCATTGAGTGCTTGGCATGCCGGCACACTCGCCCATCTAAAGTGTATCAAATTATCGAACTGTTCTAATCGATCCTGAATTACATTGGCACTCGTTAAGATTCATTGTGGTGATACTGAGGGTAGGGTAAACATCAAACGGACGCTTTTGTCTTTAATTTAGTGAAACACGGAGAATTTCAATTTCGAGGACATAAATATTTCAATCGTGATTACCAAATGTATATGAAATATCTAGATTGATCATATTCTAAGGAATAACGAATATAAAGGAATAAGGTGAATGCTTCCATCACATGTCTTATTACATTATTGTAGATACATTGTGGATGTAAGCTGATTCCGGTATATTTCACTAGAGACACGATAGAATGTGTAACTATGTACCCTGGTAGTATTAATCTGGCCATTTCTTTAACAGAACCATGCAAATGATGAATAAATCATAATGGAAATGTGAGTAATTAAACTCATAAAGGTCGTGAGGACACCTTACATATTTATAATGAATTACAAAGTCTGGTCGGTTTGGTACTCTCGATGTTATGTACAATGTTGATCACGTAAGACACCGCCATATTGGTTATCGGAAAGACCCAATGCATTTATATAAACTATTTGATGATGATTTTAATTGTTAGAAATTGCAATACTTATCGCTCTACCATACTATTATAATAATATGGTAGAGTGGAGAAAAAATGTCAATGCTGGAAAACAACAATTGAACATGAACATCGCTAACTACAAACTCAGACTGCAAAACATAGTACTGTACTCTTAGATACACATATGGTACAAATGGTAAACCGGATGTTGTATCCACTCAAAGTGTATAAAACCATCCGTTTACTATTTCAAAAATGTTCTTAGAATTACTGCTGTGTTTACAGTTTCGTTTTAGTCTTAACTGTATTCTATGTTTTCCGTGTTTTGCAATGTCCCCCAATAAGTCACCTAAACATAGGATTACTGTACATACCGTAAGCCGAGTGTAAACTCAGTACCAGCGACGATATGGCAGACATCCTCCCTTAGTCAATACCACAAAACATATGATTACAGGCGCGTACTGTTATAAAAACATGCCACTAGGATCAAACATATGGATATATTACAGAAACATCAACAAGGTAGTTTACAAACAACCAAAGACAGAAGTCAGAGGCGTGTGTTTTGTGAGCCGGTGGTCCGAGTTATTTGACATCATCAGAACATATATATTAACGTTGAGGTACGTCGTTAGTAAAACGAATAACAAGCATACGTTTTAAATGACACCTGCCAAACACAAAACGTCAAATGAAATCTAACACCGTGTCGTCATGGAGACCACGTCCTAAACCAACGTTATATATCAGTACATAGATACGACGTGTCGTCATGGAGACCACGTCCTAAACCAACGTTATATCTCAGTACATAGATACGACGTGTCGTCATAGATACCACGTCCTACACCCGACGTTATATCTCAGTACATAGATACGACGTGTCGTCATGGAGACCACGTCCTACACCCGACGTTATATCTCAGTACATAGATACGACGTGTCGTCATGGAGACCACGTCCTACACCCGACGTTATATCTCAGTACATAGATACGACGTGTCGTCATAGATACCACGTCCTACACCCGACGTTATATTTCAGTACATAGATACGACGTGTCGTCATAGATACCACGTCCTACACCCGACGTTATATCTCAGTACATAGATACGACGTGTCGTCGTGGAGACCACGTCCTACACCCGACGTTATATCTCAGTACATAGATACGACGTGTCGTCATGGAGACCACGTCCTACATCCGACGTTATATCTCAGTACATAGATACGACGTGTCGTCATGGAGACCACGTCCTACACACAACTTATTAGTAGCACATCCTACATGTGAAGTGTCATATACACGAAGTTGTGTATACCTAGTAAAATGACGTGGACTTCTGGAATTTCGTATTTAACCTTTACCCGAAACTCATCCAATCTAGATCATCTTGGTTCATGAATATAGAACACGATCAGGCACAACATATGTGACACTAGTTACGATTACTCAATGAAAAGCAAACAATATATGCATTTATTGCATTTTTGCCAGTGAAATTTATAGAGGATATTGAATGGTTTCCCGTTTAATATAACATATATTTCGCGAGTATGACAGAATATCGATATTTTCACGAGTGCGAAGCAGGAGTGAAAAATATCGAAATATTCTGTCATACGAGTGAAATATGTGTTATATTTAACGGGAAACCATTCAATTTTCTTTTTCATCTCTTTGTGACGTTACTCCACGTCAACTTGACGGCGCCATTTTGAAAGGACTTATCAAGGCAATTAAAGCGTTGTCTGCTGTAATAGGGGAATCTGTGCATGAATAGCTAACGTTAAGTGAGTATTTTGTCAAAAACTAGTCTGAAAATTACAGAAATACAGCGAAATAACCAATTTATCTATCTTTGCTTCGATTGGAAAAATCGGCAAGTTTCAACGAGGTGAATACAAAGGTCCGCTCTGATTGGTCAAAAACGGAAAACTTATATTTTCACTGCAAAATCTTATATTTTCACTGCTCATCGCTGCAGTGAAAATATAAGTTTTATTAGTTTGATAAATTTCTATATTTCACTGGCAAAAATGCAATAAAGAAATTTATCAAACTAATGAAACTTATATTTTCACTGCTGCGATGAGCAGTGAAAATATAAGTTTTGCAGCGAAAATATAAGTTTTCAGTTTTTGACCAATCAGAGCGAACCTTTGTATTCACCTCGTTGAAACTTGTCGATTTTTTCTATCGAAGCGGAGAAAGATAAATTGGTTATTTTGCTGTATTTCTGAAATTTTCAGACTAGTTTTGGACAAAATACTCACTCGACGTTAGCTATTCATGCACAGATTCTCCTACAACAGCAGAAAACGCTTAAATTGTGTTGATCATTCCTTTCAAAATGGCGCCGTCAAGTTGACGTGGAGTAACGTCACCAAGAGATGACTGATATCTCGTGCTTCGCACTCGTGAAAATATCGATATTCTGTCATACAGGTGAAATATATGTTATATTAAACGGGAAACCATTCAATATCCTCTATGTGTCTATTTGTATATATAGTAAAGGTCCCTCTAGTCTCACACATTTCCATCAAGCTAACAAGTTTAAGTTTCGATATTTATGTGTTCTATTTGACTTACCGTCTATAGTGAAGCATTTTTCCGATATAAAAGATTTTCTCCTGCGGTAGTCATGACAATACCAATGTCGGAGTACCTGTCTGACCTTGTCAGAGTTTAGACGTGAACTTCCGGTATCATAACTTTCATATTCAGGACCTCCAATGTCCGAAACTCCGGAAACACAGCCTCCTGCGTCAGAACCTTCTAATCCACAAACTCTCGGTTCTATCAAATCATTCAGGAAGAACTCGGGCGCGCTGTTGAATCTAACAAACTTTTTGTGTTTATGAATCCTGGAGTTTTTCATGATGCATCGATGCCAACTGTATGCACTCCTAAACAAGTCGTTAACTGATAACAACGATGTATCCTTATTACTGGAAAAAGGTACAGCAATGTGACAACATACACTTCACATTTCCGATAAAAACAAATTACTTTACTGATTTCTTACGAAAAGGAAATTCAGTACGGGTATTTTGTCGGTTAATAGAAATTGACAATTAAGGACAACATTCTGACATGGCTAATGTCGTGTGTGACCAACTGTACTAATCCGAACGTCAAATCCCTACTAGTACCGGACTTTACCGTTAATTATTTATAAGGCGATCAGTGGTAGAATTAATGCCCGATTTAGACAGACATAATCTTGTGTGACTGATTCCGGTCTGTCGGAGCGGCTAAACCATTATTTACATTATGTATACATCGACTATAAAAACAAACAACCCGTTAATACGTATACATTTAACTACCCCGAGGACGCCGCCGACAACAATTCCTTATTGTTCCCGTGACGATATTACAACTCATACATATTTATAAATTTCTAATTATATCCGCAAGTGATCTAGTTATCAGTAAAATCAATTCTAGTACTTATTCTATAATTAGTAACATATCACTTATATAACTTACTGTCGTGTCAGGACGCCCCCATTACTGTCAACTCTAGACAGTGAACAACTGTCAGTAGACGTATGTACAATTACTAAGTACATTAACAGTTTATACTTGTCCAGCATTTGTTACTTATATGATTACAGTACAACAAAAAACGACAATAGTCAGTTTTTTAAGCTACTGTGGAATTCAAAAGGTACGCCGACAAGTGTTTGACACTATGGGATCCCAGTCTTCACAGAACAACTGAGACCTACAAAGCAACGAACTGTACCAATGGTAGAGATCTTATTGGCAGACATCTCCGTAATCTAAATATAAACCAATCAATCAAACTTGATGCTGATCTCCGGAGATAGAACAGTGTGATATTTCCGGTGAGACGCCGCGTTTTCTGCGAGTTTTTCCTAAACCTGGTCCTATACGTACATGTACCACTCCCGCCCATCTATCAGAAAATGTTGGCCGTTGCGTTTATTCTGTACTTGTATTTGTCCATATAAAATTATGTCTGTGTTTTACATAGTTCATGTCGTAAATATTTTCCTGTATAATTAATACATCTGTCTGTCTTTATTTGAAGTAATGTCCCTTGTGTAACGTTGTACATGTAAATGTACCAAAGAATAGCTTCAAGTACTCCAGGTGTGATGTGTTTAATTGTTACTACTAACACCCTAGGTCGTCAAATATAACTATATAGTTACAACTCTTTTCAATGCAAATATTCTACAAAATCAAAGCGTAACATTCATAAAAGAAATCACATTCAGACCAGTCTTGTTTTCCTGTTTTCTGTCTCTGTACAATGCCGTAAAGCCAGTCAGCTGTCGAGCACTCTCTCCCGTTCGGTCTCGCCCTACTAACTTTTCGTCATTGTTACGTGGTTCTGATTTGGAGATGTAATCTGTTTGGCTCTTCGGTTACTTTTAATACTTGATGAATACAAAACCAATATCCGCTGTTGCATAAATCCTGTTGTTGGATATTGAATCGCTAAATCACGCAAAAACGCACACTTTGACCAAAAACAAAAAACAAAAAACGCAACATTTTATCCCCCACAGACAAATATTTTAGTATTACAGTAATCAGGAGCTGGTGGGAATAGCGGATTCGATAACAAACACAACCCCATGAAGAAGCTAATGAAATTAGTACTATGATGATACACAGGACGGTCTGACGGCATAAAACAATGTCACGCCGAGAATATATCTATTGTTTAAATGACAAGTGGCCAAAAACAAGTCTGTAGGATAAGCATGTTGTCAGTCGGTAGGCCTAGTTAATCTAATTCCGCGGGAGAAGAGAGTTCGGTCGTTATCTTACAGTAACGACGGACACAGAACGTCAGTTCGTTACAAACAGCGATAAAAGTACTTTTACGACACAAAGTACAATATACATAGTCGTAAGACTGGTAGCCAAGGAGAGTATTAGGACAGCACCCCGGGCTTATTAACACCTCAGCGTACTAATGGCGGCAGAAACCTTCGGCGTACTAATGGAAAGGCTAGTACGAGTGGGACGCAACAGGTCTCCGCGAAGAGGAAGTGACATCAACTCCACATTCCGAGCATGCGCCTGTCTCTCTTCGTTAAGGTGATGGTACGTAAAGAGTTAAAACAGTCTCTAGAGTATTTAGTGTCGGATATATCACCACTCAATCAGCCGCTGTGTCACTGTAATGGTACTCTCCACCATCAGGTTATTGGCCTTCACTGCAGATATACTCACACTGATAGACACACAAACAGTATCTTGTATTACGTAATTCAACCTCGCCCTAGTTTCATAACTTAAGGAAAATGTTTCACGTGGGAAAGAGCTATCAGAGTTAAGGAACACTACTAAAATGCTGCAATGCTTACGTACAGGAAAAAGGTTAAGTTAAGGAATGTCCGCAAGGTAAGAAGTTGAGGAACGTTGATGAAACCGGAGCCAAGCAGGGGAGGGATTCATATGAAAACAGGGGTTATCTTAATTGAGACAGAGTTTAAAAGGAGAGACTGAAATAGAGACACAATCACAAGACAAACACCCCCTCGTCAAAAACTCAGATTTCAAAGGACGAGAACTCATGATGAAACGATAACAGCAAAAAAAAAAAAAGAACAAAAACCTCAAGGAGACTGATTTTATCACATCAAAGACTTAAATCTGAGATCTCTATAGACACCGTATCTACGACGAGGAAATTTCTTGATATCTAATCTAAGAAAGTCAACATGACCGTAACCTATATAGTATCACTAACCTTAACCTACATGTATACAAAATCTCTATCCTTAACTTATATACAATCTCTAATCATAACCTATATACAATCTCTAACCTTAACCTATATATAATCTCTAACCTTAACCTACATACAATATTTAACCTTAACCTACATACAATCTCTAACCTTAACCTATATATAATCTCTAACCTTAACCTACATACAATCTCTAACCTTAACCTATATACAATCTCTAACCTTAACCTATATACAATCTCTAACCTTAACCTATATACAATCTCTAACCTTAATCTACATACAATATCTAACCTTAACTTATATACAATCTCTAACCTTAACCTATATACAATCTCTAACCTTAACCTACATACAATCTCTAACCTTAACTTATATACAATCTCTAACCTTAACCTATATACAATCTCTAACCTTAAGCTACATACAATCTCTTACCTTAACCTATATACAATCTCTAACCTTAACCTACATACAATCTCTAACCTTAACCTACATACAATCTCTAACCTTAACCTACATACAATCTCTAACCTTAACCTATATACAATCTCTGACCTTAACTTATATACAATCTCTAACCTTAACCTATATACAATCTCTAACCTTAACCTATATACAATCTCTGACCTTAACTTATATACAATCTCTAACCTTAACCTATATACAATCTCTGACCTTAACTATTATACAATCTCTGACCTTAACCTATATACAATCTCTAACCTTAACCTACATACAATCTCTAACCTTAACCTATATACAATCTCTAACCTTAACCTATATACAATCTCTGACCTTAACTTATATACAATCTCTAACCTTAACCTATATACAATCTCTAACCTTAACCTATATACAATCTCTGACCTTAACCTACATACAATCTCTAACCTTAACCTATATACAATCTCTGACCTTAACTATTATACAATCTCTGACCTTAACCTATATACAATCTCTAACCTTAACCTACATACAATCTCTAACCTTAACCTATATACAATCTCTAACCTTAACCAAACAACTCTGACCTAACCTAAACAATCCAACCTAACCGAACAATCTCTAACCTAACCTAAACAATCTCGAACCTTAACCGAAAACAATCCGAACCGTAACCTAATACAATCTCGAACCGTAACCTAAGACAATCCTGAACCGAACCTAATACAATCTCTAACCGTAACCTACAGTAACAACTCTAAACCTGAACCTACAACAATGCCAACCTAACCAACTGACAACTAACCGGAACAAACAATCTCTAACCGTAACCTATATACAAGTCTCGAACCGTAACCTACATACAATGCTAACCTAACCTATACAACCTAACCGTAACCAATACAACGTCTAACCTAACCGAATACAACCGAACCGTAACCACAGACAATCTACCTTAACCTGAACCAACAACAACCATAACCGACGACAAGGAACCGACCTACATACAATCTCTAACCTTAACCTACATACAATCTCTAACCTTAACCTATATACAATCTCTAACCTTAACCTACATACAATCTCTAACCTTAACCTATATACAATCTCTAACCTTAACCTATATACAATCTCTAACCTTAACCTATATACAATCTCTAACCTTAACCTATATACAATCTCTAACCTTAACCTACATACAATCTCTAACCTTAACCTACATACACTCTCTGACCTTAACCTAAATACAATCTCTAACCTTAACATAATATAATCTCTAACCTTAACCTATATACAATCTCTAACCTTAACCTATATACAATATCTAGCCTTAACCTACATACAATCTCTAACCTTAACCTATATACAATCTCTAACCTTAACCTATATACAATCTCTAAACTTAACGAATATAAAAAAGCACAAAAAGTAATCAAATGCGAAAATTACGGAACTTTCAATTCGACACACATTTCTGTTACTTCGGATTAGTCTGTTGTTAACGATTGGTAAACATGTTTATTAGATGGTTGGCCACATTAGTGTATTTACGTATTTTACCGAACACAATGCGGCATGGTAAAGGGGTTAATTGTCTTCGTGCGTACGTGGTTCAAAGCATATGTATGTGTAGATTCCAACTCGCTACTCAACAGTTTGAATTTTTATTTACAGCAATATATCATATAAGTTTACATATTAAAAGTAAAATGTCATACTTGACAATGTTTCCCATCAAAAGGATGTGTATGGTCTACTCTATGAATACCTAAATACATTAAGTTCATATTAATACCCTAGATTCATTATATTTAGTTCGCATTAACACCTTTTTACGTTTTGATGGTCATCTGTCACTGCTAGAGATCCATATGTAAAACCTGAACAATGTTCAAATAAAGATCTCCTTAACAAGGTATAATACCGGTACCTTAACAAATATAGATGATATTCACACAATAGTACCATAGCATCGTGTAACTTCGGATTAGATTTAGGTGGTTAATTATCGGTCAAGGTTAAAATGTTAAAGGTCACAATTCATCACTTTAAAAGTAGAATTTGTAATTTATTACTAATGGAATGGTGAATGATAATAAGATATGTATATACCACATGTTTGTACCTCGAATGTTACACTTCTCACTCTGAATTATTATTTTCGTATTATACTTTCATTTTTGAGGAATACATATTGATGACGTGTTCATTCTGAAGTGTTTATTCTTTGGAAAACGGTTTGCTTTTTCATTCTGAGGAAAACCATTTGTTTTGTTTTTTTCATTCTGAGGAAAACGGTTTGCGTGTTCGTTCTGAAGAAAACGAATTGCGTTTTTAGTCTGAGGGAAAACGGTTTGCTTGTTCATTCTGAGGGAAAACGATTTGCTTATTTTAAAGAAAACAATTTACATGTTTTATTTAAAGAAAGAACGATTGGTGTGATTTTTTTCGTGAAAAACAATTATCTCCACAGCCTAAATAATCTAATGAACTCCCGTACTTTTCCTACCATATCTCGACATTTCAGCGATTTTTGTCAATGGTACATCCCATAATCAGTCTTCCGATAGTTAATTTAGAATGTTCCGTGAGCCTTCAATTACACAACGAAGACAACTACGTCATGTGGTACGGTGGCGCGGGTGGCAATCAATGTTGTTACGTCATATCGACCACGCGCATGTTCATTAAACTAGGTTTCCAATCCAATCAGTGCCACCAGCATTTAGGTATACAAAGAACGACAACTCGAGTACTGTCCTTGATATGATCACGAACAACACGAAAGATTGATTTTTACTCTCCTATATCTATGAGGAGATCAGCTAGGTCCGATAGGCTGACATCTCGCTGATTTATAGGGGCTATTTCTGACTATAAGCTGAATATCAATAGTTTCTACATCCCAAGGAGAAGCTAGGGCCTATTTACAATAATACTGCCGGATACTCTGACATTAATTAGTATAAAACAGTAAACTTGTTAACATTTACTCCACAACTGAACTTAGACTAACATAATTCAAACTCAAAATAAACACTCAATCGAATGAATGTTCACTTATTCGTAGACTTCAAAAAATCCAACTGTAATAGCTTTTCAACTATATCCAAGAATGAATCGGGAAATAGTTGAATTCACGGTAAACAAAATCTGTGTTGAGTTCGGGTCAATATATTCTAACCGACTATTGATATTCCCACGGAGACATTCGCTGTCCCTCTCATCGATGATTTGAGTTTCATGCTGACTTCACACTGAATTTAACGAAGGCCTTATTAGAACATGTAACAATGACCTTGCTAAATTTTGGAATAATTTCACATTTAGCCTTTTTTTTCTTACGATGATATGTCATCTTGAAATAAATTGACTAAACATTACCATCGTATATTTCCAAATGAACTTGAAGACCAGATTTCTGGGCTCTTCTATTCATACACAAATTGTACACGAGTTCAATTCTGTCCCCGGGTCAAAATGGTACATAGTTTTATTACTACTCTTGTTAAGCATTTAACATGGTTGAGAGAGGGATGATTGTTTAGCCCGTTGTCAATATAATGTGACCGGGAGGAGTGTCCTGCAGGGTGTCTTCGGCAGCATGGTTCAGTGAGATAGCACTATATAAAGTCGGCATCAGTTTCGCTCTATCACAAGGAGACGAAGATGAACACATCACTGCCTCCTCAAACTCACACGCACTCACCGCACGCATGCATCTTACACAGGGGATACATCTCACACACGGGATACATCTCACATACAGGGGATACATCTCACAATACAGGGGATACGACTCACAATACAGGGGATACATCTCACATACAGGGGATACATCTCACACACAGGGGATACATCTCACACACACGGGATACATTTCACATACACGGGATACATCTCACACACACGGGATACATCTCACATACAGGGGATACATCTCACACAGGGGATACATCTCACACACACGGAATACATCTCACATACAGGGGATACATCTCACACACACGGGATACATCCCACATACAGGGGATACATCTCACATACAGGGGATACATCTCACATACAGGGGATACATCTCACATACAGGGGATATATCTCACACACAGGGGATACATCTCACATACACGGGATACATCTCACAAAAAAGGGGATACATCTCACACAGGGGATACATCTCACATACAGGGGATACATCTCACACACAGGGGATACATCTCACATACACGGGATACATCTCACACACAGGGGATACATCTCACACACGCGGGATACATCTCACATACAGGGGATACATCTCACATACAGGGGATACATCTCACATACAGGGGATACATCTCACATACAGGGGATACATCTCACATACACGGGATACATCTCACATACAGGGGATACATCTCACATACAGGGGATACATCTCACATACAGGGGATACATCTCACATACAGGGGATACATCTCACACAGGGGATACATCTCACACAGGGGATACATCTCACATACAGGGGATACATCTCACATACAGGGGATACATCTCACACACGGGATACATCTCACATACACGGGATACATCTCACATACACGGGATACATCTCACACACACACACGGGATACATCTCACATACAGGGGATACATCTCACATACAGGGGATACATCTCACATATAGGGGATACATCTCACACACAGGGGATACATCTCACACACAGGGGATACATCTCACATACAGGGGATACATCTCACACACAGGGGATACATCTCACAAACAGGGGATACATCTCACATACAGGGGATACATCTCACACACAGGGGATACATCTCACATACAGGGGATACATCTCACACACAGGGGATACATCTCACACACACGGGATACATCTCACATACAGAGGATACATCTCACATACAGAGGATACATCTCACATACATGGGATACATCTCACACACACGGGATACATCTCACGTACAGGGGATATATCTCACATACAGGGGATACATCTCACACACAGGGGATACATCTCACACACACGGGATACATCTCACATACAGGGGATACATCTCACATACAGGGGATACATCTCACATACAGGGGATACATCTCACACACAGAGGATACATCTCACACACACGGGATACATCTCACACACACGGGATACATCTCACGTACAGGGGATACATCTCACATACAGGGGATACATCTCACATACAGGGGATACATCTCACACACAGGGGATACATCTCACATACAGGAGATACATCACACACACACGGGATACATCTCACATACACGGGATACATCTCACACACACGGGATACATCTCACGTACAGGGGATACATCTCACACACAGGGGATACATCTCACATACAGAGGATACATCTCACACACAGGGGATACATCTCACATACAGGGGATACATCTCACACACAGGGGATACATCTCACACACAGAGGATACATCTCACACACGGGATACATCTCACACACACGGAATACATCTCACACACAGGGGATACATCTCACATACAGGGGATACATCTCACATACAGAGGATACATCTCACATACAGGGGATACATCTCACACACAGGGGATACATCTCACATACAGAGGATACATCTCACATACAGAGGATACATCTCACATACAGGGGATACATCTCACACACAGGGGATACATCTCACATACAGGGATACATCTCACATACAGGGGATACATCTCACACACAGGGGATACATCTCACATACAGGGGATACATCTCACACACAGAGGATACATCTCACACACGGGATACATCTCACACACACGGAATACATCTCACACACAGGGGATACATCTCACACACAGGGGATACATCTCACATACAGAGGATACATCTCACACACAGAGGATACATCTCACACACACGGGATACATCTCACACACAGGGGATACATCTCACACACAGGGGATACATCTCACACACAGAGGATACATCTCACACACACTGGATACATCTCACACACAGAGGATACATCTCACACACGGGATACATCTCACACACACGGGATACATCTCACACACACGGGATACATCTCACACACAGAGGATACATCTCACACACAGGAGATACATCTCACACACACGGGATACATCTCACACACACGGAATACATCTCACACACACGGAATACATCTCACACACACGGAATACATCTCACACACACGGAATGCATGTCACATACGAGGGATGCGGTCCTTGAATGACCGTAGTTGCTGGACGTTAAAAAATACCAAACCAGACCAAAGCAGAAAACAATATTCTATTAAGCAACATAAAGATGTGTTTGATACTTGTTAATATGATGCATCAAGATAGGTAACGTAGGTAATGCATATTTATTTAAGTTCTACAGAAAATCATATGTATAAACTCTTTGTACAAGTATCTTTGTCAATAGTAGACATCTATCCTATATATGTAATATTGCACGGCTGCAACATGCAAATACGGTAGGGTAGAGAAGTATATATCTCACTATCTAGAAATGAACCACTCTCATATCGTACAGGGTAGAAACGTGTATACATTTGTATTTAAAGGGTCCTTGTTTAGGTTTATGAGTATATATTTGATCGATTATTTAAAACAAACAAATTGTTAATACAATTTATATCTAAGAGAGACATAGAGGGATTTTACAATGTCTATGCTACAACGTAGACTGTACCATTTCTGATAAATTCTACGGAACAGAGATTGGAAGTTTGTTTGTACATTCATGGTAAAAGTCAACAACAGATAAAGCTCTACCATACATCAGTTTCCCTTCCATAACACGATACTATGGGCCGAAAGTGTGAAGACAGGAACATCAAAATGACTTTAGAAACACTATAATTAAGAAAAACAACTTTTTATAGACAATAAACAACAAGGTGTTCTAATCACGCTTTTGTAAGAAATTAAGATATTAGCGGTTACCCTATAACACATCAATATAATGATAGTATCGATGTATCCATTCTCTCAAAACTATTAAGTCTCAGTGTAATAATCTCTCATCAATATTCAGTCTCGATTGTATCCATTTTCATCAATACAGTCTATTCAGTCTCGATTGTATCCATTTTCATCAATACAGTGTATTCAGTCTCGATTGTATCCATTTTCATCAATACAGTGTATTCAGTCTCGATTGTATCCATTTTCATCAAAACAGTGTATTCAGTCTCGATTGTATCCATTTTCATCAATATTCAGTCTCGATTGTATCCATTTTCATCAATACAGTGTATTCAGTCTCGATTGTATCCATTTTCATCAATACAGTGTATTCAGTCTCGATTGTATCCATTTTCATCAATACAGTGTATTCAGTCTCGATTGTATCCATTTTCATCAATATTCAGTCTCGATTGTATCCATTTTCATCAATACAGTGTATTCAGTCTCGATTGTATCCATTTTCATCAATACAGTGTATTCAGTCTCGATTGTATCCATTTTCATCAATACAGTGTATTCAGTCTTGATTGTATCCATTTTCATCAATACAGTGTATTCAGTCTCGATTGTATCCATTTTCATCAATACAGTGTATTCAGTCTCGATTGTATCCATTTTCATCAATATTCAGTCTCGATTGTATCCATTTTCATCAATACAGTGTATTCAGTCTCGATTGTATCCATTTTCATCAATACAGTGTATTCAGTCTCGATTGTATCCATTTTCATCAATACAGTGTATTCAGTCTCGATTGTATCTATTTTCATCAATACAGTGTATTCAGTCTCGATTGTATCCATTTTCATCAATACAGTGTATTCAGTCTCGATTATATCCATTTTCATCAATACAGTGTATTCAGTCTCGATTGTATCCATTTTCATCAATACAGTGTATTCAGTCTCGATTGTATCCATTTTCATCAATATTCAGTCTCGATTGTATCCATTTTCATCAATACAGTGTATTCAGTCTCGATTGTATCTATTTTCATCAATACAGTGTATTCAGTCTCGATTGTATCCATTTTCATCAATATTCAGTCTCGATTGTATCCATTTTCATCAATATTCAGTCTCGATTGTATCCATGTTCATCAATACAGTGTATTCAGTCTCGATTGTATCCATTTTCATCAATTTTCAGTCTCGGTGTATTCACTCTCTAATCAATTTTTGTTCTCATTTTACTCCACTCGCCAAAGTTTTGAGTCCTTTTTCTCATTTGAATCTTAGATCTAGTTTCAGCGCCATAGTAATATGGGATACCAATGCGTATTTAAACAAAATGATGAAGCGCAAGACTTCTTACCATGGCAACGCTCTAAGTCTGGGTTACTTCACGAATTGATTTTCAATAGGGTCAAAGAAATACTACTTATCAACCGATTAGGTTCGGAGATACAATATGTTGTAAGAGAAGTATTAGACGTCGAAATTACTTCCGGGAAGGAGGTCATTTACTGCAGTAGAACAGACCAAGGAAATGAGGATCATCCATCACAAGCATAGTGGCCACAAGGAACCTCCACTACAGTAGCACAGATAAAGGAAACGAAGTCGATGTCATCTGTTTACAATTTGAGATGTACAAAAATTTTAACGGAAAACGACCGCTTAATATGCCTTTGATTTAAATAACGACTCGGACAACAATACATACCATTTAAATACCGACTCGGACAACGATCAAGTGATTCACTGCCGACTCAGACAACAATACATACTATTTAAATACCGACTCGGACAACGATCAAATGATTCACTGCCGACTCGGACAACAATACAAATTATTAGAATGCCGACTCGGACAACAATACAAATTATATAAATACCGACTCGGACAACAATACAAATTATTATAATACTGACTCGGACAACAATACAAATTATTTAAATACCGACTCGGACAACAATACAAATGATTAGAATACCGACTCGGACAACATTACAAATTATTAGAATACCGACTCGGACAACAATACAAATTCAAGTTGTGTGTCGTTTCGCAATAGACTACCATACCAGAATTACGTCAATAGACTCATTTATATGTAATTATCAGCATGTGTGATCATTGGGTCACTAGGTAGCTAGGTGTAGCAGGTTTTTAACACATTATGTTGTGGAAAATGAATTAATGAACAAACTGTACCTCCTATACATGCTGTATATATATATATATAAGTATACAGGTTTATTTACAGAAATCATCTATATCCTCTAAATTTCTGTAATCATGTTAGATTGTATCAAGTGATTTTAGTACAGAACACATATTTTCTGATACAAACATGTATTACTTTTTTTCTGTTATGAAAATATATTTGTTCACCAGTGCAGACTGGCGGATATAATTTTTCCTGTTATATACATGTACGTGTAATTTTTTTTTCCAGTACAGACTGGCGAATGAATGATGAGACCGCTGATAACTCGATTGCCCGTGTGATAAGCTTAAGTTTACAGGCTTATTGCGATACGACTGTAGACATTTTTAGAACGTTACTTTTATTTTGTTATCTCATGTTGTATGCGAGTGTGAATGTAAGGTGGGTTGGATCTAACATAAGTATTAGTGTGACCAGTTAAACTGTTCAAATGAGAAAATGAAGAAAATTTGTGAGCGAGTAATTATATAATTGTACTTGTGAAATGTAACCTGTTTGATGTTTATCATGCAAAATGTTTAAAAAATAAAAGAAATATAAAAAAAATCTCTAAGAAGTTAATGTAAACAGCAAAAACAGCTTCGGTTGGAAACAACAAAATATTTACAGTTAGCTAAATTAGCATAAGTAGTGATTTTGAACGCTCCAAAAGTTCCAAGAATCGACTGGTTTTGTTTATATTGCTTTTGTTGTTTAATGTCCTCTCAACAGCCAGGGCAGACTACTGTCGAGGAGAAAACACAACACGGAAAGACATTAGAGAGGAAAGAAAGGAAAGCACAACACGGAAAGACATTAGAGAGGAAAGAAAGGAAAGCACAACACGGAAAGACATTAGAGAGGAAAGCAAGGAAAGCACAACACGGAAAGACATTAGAGAGGAAAGCAAGGAAAGCACAACACGGAAAGACATTAGAGAGGAAAGCAAGGAAAGCACAACACGGAAAGACATTAGAGAGGAAAAAAAGGAAAGCACAACACGGAAAGACATTAGAGATGAAAGAAAGGAAAGCACAATACGGAAAGACATTAGAGAGGAAAGAACAGATTGACGATCTTAATAAGTTGGAGGAGATGGGCTTTAAGTGGGGGCGGTGGGCGGGCTTTAAGGGGGGGGGGGCTTTAAGGGGGTGGCGGTGGGCGGGCTTTAAGTTTGTGTGTTTGGGGGGGGGGGGGCTTTAAGGCGGTGGGGGGGGGGGGGCTTTAAGTGTGGGGGGGATGGGGGGCTTTTAGGTTGGGGGGGGGGGGGGGGGGGCTTTAAGTCGCCTTCTGCTTGGCTCAAAAGACAAAAGACATAGTAAAAACAAACCCACCCCGACTCCTGGGACTAGAATTAGGCTCCCCTCTTCTGACATGCAGTGAGAGAGATTCCCAATCCTGCATGTTTTCGTATCAAGTGTTCATTGAGAAACGACAGTGTTTATTTTATACTATAAACAACAACAGCCTTTCATGCAACTGTTGTCTGAGTAAGCAACAACTGCATAATCAGGAAACAACACAAACAGCCACCGGTTCCTCTCGAAACAACCAAAACACCACAGTAATCTGTTTAGACTATATAGCTTCTAATATATAGCACTGAAGTCCAATGCCGATGAAACTACATAGCACTATTAGCCGTACACACAATAACACTAGGATTTATAACAACACTTAATTGATCATATAACCATAGGAGCAACCTGAAACCACAAAGACAACCCAAAGAGTACTGATCACTCCTCAGATGGTGAACTACTGAGGCTGATATATACGTCATATCTTCAACATCAAAAAGCCATGCCTGTATATCCCATGTATAGAAAAAGGTAACAACGACCACACACTTTGTATTATTACAGTAATGCTTCCAATTCCTATGTTTTAATTTTCCATTTCTAGATCTGGGATATGAAAACTGTATTAACATGAGATGTTTTATGGAGATTCTTTCTATTCCACTGGAACAAGAGACAAAATGAGGCGAAGTCGAATGACTTGTTCCCACACTTAACTCTTCAGAGATAGATTTCTGCTGTTGACAGAAAAAAATTTACAACAAATGTTTTTGAGGGATGCAGGCTGGTGAATCCTGTGGGATTCATCGTATGCTATTTGGAAGTATTTAATTACGTTGTACTTTATAAAATAGATGTGTATAAAGATAGTACTATAGATACCCCGGTGTACAAAGATAGTACTATATATATATACCCCGGTGTACAATGATAGTACTATAGATACCCCGGTGTACAATAATAGTACTGTAGATACCCCGGTGTACAATAATAGTACTGTAGATACCCTGGTGTACAGTACTATAGATACCCCAGTGTACAGTACTGTAGATACTCCGGTGTACAATAATAGTACTGTAGATACCCTGGTGTACAGTACTATAGATACTCCGGTGTACAATGATAGTACTGTAGATACCTCGGTGTACAATGATAGTACTGTAGATACTCCGGTGTACAATGATAGTACTATAGATACCCCGGTGTACAGTACTATAGATACCCCGGTGTATAGTACTATAGATACCCCAGTGTACAGTACTACAGATACCCCGGTGTACAGTACTATAGATACCCCGGTGTACAGTACTATAGATACCCCGGTGTACAGTACTATAGATACCCCGGTGTACAGTACTATAGATATCCCGGTGTATAGTACTATATATACCCCGGTGTATAGTACTATAGATACCCCGGTGTACAGTACTATAGATACCCCGGTGTACAGTACTATAGATACCCCGGTGTACAGTACTATAGATACCCCGGTGTACAGTACTATAAATACCCCGGTGTACAGTACTATAAATACCTCGGTGTACAGTACTATAGATACCCCGGTGTACAGTACTATAGATACCCCGGTGTACAGTACTATAGATACCCCGGTGTATAGTACTATAGATACCCCGGTGTACAGTACTGTAGATACCCCGGTGTACAATGATAGTACTGTAGATACCCCGGTGTACAATGATAGTACTATAGATACCCCGGTGTACAGTACTATAGATACCCCGGTGTACAGTACTATAGATACCCCAGTGTATAGTACTATAGATACCCCAGTGTACAGTACTGTAGATACCCCGGTGTACAGTACTATAGATACCCCGGTGTACAGTACTATAGATACCCCGGTGTATAGTACTATAGATACCCCGGTGTACAGTACTATAGATACCCCGGTGTACAGTACTATAGATACCCCAGTGTACAGTACTATAGATACCCCGGTGTACAGTACTGTAGATACTCCAGTGTACAGTACTACAGATACCCCGGTGTACAGTACTATAGATACCCTGGTGTACAGTACTGTAGATACCCCGGTGTACAGTACTATAGATACCCCGGTGAACAGTACTATAGATACCCCGGTGTATAGTACTATAGATACCCTGGTGTACAGTACTATAGATATCCCGGTGTATAGTACTATAGATACTCCGGTGTACAGTACTATAGATACCCCGGTGTACAGTACTATAGATACCCCGGTGTACAGTACTATAGATATCCCCGTGTATAGTACTATAGATACCCCGGTGTACAGTACTATAGATACCCCGGTGTACAGTACTATAGATACCCCGGTGTATAGTACTATAGATACCCCGGTGTACAGTACTATAGATACCCCGGTGTACAGTACTATAGATATCCCGGTGTATAGTACTATAGATACCCCGGTGTATAGTACTATAGATACCCCGGTGTACAGTACTATAGATATCCCCGTGTATAGTACTATAGATACCCCGGTGTACAGTACTATAGATACTCCGGTGTATAGTACTATAGATACCCCGGTGTATAGTACTGTAGATACCCCGGTGTATAGTACTATAGATACCCCGGTGTACAGTACTACAGATACATCGGAGTACAGTACTATAGATACCCCGGTGTATAGTACTATAGATACCCCGGTGTACAGTACTATAGATACCCCGGTGTACGATGATAGTACTATAGATACTCCGGTGTACTCTAAAAAGTAACATTAGCCGTGTGTTACCTAGATTTACACAGCGAGTGACGTCAATGGAGGAGGAAATGGTTACCCTTCCGGAACACTTGGTTCTTGTATTTCGAGATTTTCCACGTAAATCTATCATTGTTCAAAGTTTGCCCACAGTTTCTTGATTGTTACTTCCATGTAAAATCGTGTTGTTACAAATATGTACCACTATATAGTGTAAACTGTACGGCATCTCTTTTGTGGTATTTCACTAACGAAGTAACGTGCACCAGTCTGGGCTATAGTATTTACTGAACACGCTTATTACACTTTTGTGACGTATTACATATTTGTGACGTATTACATATTTATGACGTATTATACGTTCATTATGTGTTTCATGGCTTACATACTGTAATATAGGGTACATGTTAGCTGTCATATATTGACTATTCTACCATGTTTGGTATGCAACGCCAGTTTTGATTGGTTTAAAACCATGTATTATTTTCCAATAACACACGCTCGTGCCAATAATACACGCTCGTGAGTCACGGCTGTTACAATTTTATATATCTAATATTCACTCATTTCATTTAAGGTTACTATAGCCGAGTGGGCTAATGAGTTAGTCTTTTAATAAATTTTTATCACGACGCGAGTTCGAATCCTACGGAGTCCCCTTTTTTTCTTTTTTTTTTATCCTTTTTTTTTTTATTTTCAAAATCAATGCCATATGATGGATGCTCTTGATCGTAGTACTGTAGTGCCTGTAAAGAAATGTATATTTCATCAACAAACAATGCAATACTCAAGAAATAAATTACAAGGTTTTCCCGGGGTTTCTCTGCTGTTTTTCTATAAGAAAGAGGTCGATCTCAGAACTAAACAGTACATGGTAGAATAGAAATAATCAACTTTGACTCGTGTATTGTTGCAGGATATACAACTCGGACTCGGATATTTTGCAATTTTAGTTAATAACTCAGGCCTGCGGCCTTCGTTATTAATTTAATTGCAAAATATCCTCGTCCTCGTTGTATATCCAACAACAATACACGAATCATCGTTAATTATTTCTTAAGCAAACGTTTTTACACAGTGAATGTCTATCAGACAAAACCACCAGTATATGGTAGTAAGGGTTTAATAACAAGCATCTCCAGATGATTACCACAGCCCAAACAAGTCGATACCGCTGTACCAATAGCGTTTACGGCCGATATGAGTGTCCGTATTCCTAGAAGTACAATCGTATATTAGGATTTATTGAGGATTGTAGACAGTTTGCTGGCCGGTTGTATAGCAGAGTCAGCTATACCGGCCAAATAAGCATGGGGAGTTCTAAAATGACGTCTTTACAGAATAATTCACAACAAAACTTAAAAGAATATTATTTTGCTTTTAAATTCAAACTAAAATTGAAATGCTAGAGCTGAACCACCCATCTTAACATCCACAACAGTCTCCTGTGTGGAGTTGTGGGAAATTTCAGGTAAACTTAAGATCAATTTACTATTTGAAGTTTGCACATCTGGTAGAGTATCGGTACCCGACATTTGGCTGTAACAGCGGGGTACTTGAAACTGTTGGGTGGGTCATCAGTACCCGATATTTGCTGTAACCATACGGAACTTCACACTGCTGGTTGACTATCAGTACCCGATATTTGCTGTAACCACGAGGTACTTGACATGACCTGTAGGTGAAGTATTACATTTGCTATGGTACCCGAGTTTTTACTGTAAACGCATGTTACTCGGCATTTTCGGAGGATTATCAGTACCCGAGGTTTGCTGTACCATCGAGGTACTTAAAACTGTCGATGGAGGCTCAGTACCCGAGGTTTGCTGTAAACATAAGATACTTGACATTGTTGACGGGGTCTCAGTACCCGAGGTTTGCTGTAAACATAAGGTACTTTACACTGTAGATGGGGTCTCAGTACCCAAGGTTTGCTGTAAACATAAGGTACTTTACACTGTAGATGGGGCCTCAGTACCCGAGGTTTGCTGTAAACATAAGACACTTGACATTGTAGATGGGGTCTCAGTACCCGAGGTTTGCTGTAAACATAAGACACTTGACATTGTAGATGGGGTCTCAGTACCCGAGGTTTGCTGTAAACATAAGATACTTGACACTGTTGATGGAGGCTCAGTACCCGAGGTTTGCTGTAAACATAAGGTACTTGACACTGTTGATGGGGTCTCAGTACCCGAGGTTTGCTGTAAACATAAGGTACTTGACACTGTAGATGGAGGCTCAGTACCCGAGGTTTGCTGTAAACATAAGGTACTTGACATTGTAGATGGGGTCTCAGTACCCGAGGTTTGCTGTAAACATAAGGTACTTGACACTGTTGATGGGGTCTCAGTACCCGAGATTTGCTGTAAACATAAGATACTTGACACTGTTGACGGGGTCTCAGTACCCGAGGTTTGCTGTAAACATCAGATACATACATTGTTGATGGAGGCTCAGTTCCCCGAGGTTTGCTGTAAACATAAGGTACTTGACATTGTAGATGGAGCTTCAGTACCCGAGGTTTGCTGTAAACATAAGGTACTTGACATTGTTGACGGGGTCTCAGTACCCGAGGTTTGCTGTAAACATAAGGTACTTGACATTGCAGATGGAGCCTCAGTACCCGAGGTTTGCTGTAAACATAAGGTACTTGACATTGTAGATGGAGGCTCAGTACCCGAGGTTTGCTGTAAACATAAGGTACTTGACATTGTTGATGGCGCTTCGGTACCCGAGGTTTGCTGTAAACATAAGGTACTTGACATTGTTGATGGCGCTTCGGTACCTGAGGTTTGCTGTAAACATAAGGTACTTGACACTGTAGATGGGGTCTCGGTACCCGAGGTTTGCTGTAACACCGAGATACTAAAAACTATTGGTAGAGTATGTGTACTCAAGGTTTTCCGTAACTACAAGGTAAATGGATCTGATGATGGACTGTCAGTACAAGACGTTTTCTCTAACCTTTTCATTGGCAATTATTTTCTAGCGTTGTTTACAAGTTTCAAAATACCGAGTTATCGGGATAAGTCATAGGTAATGTTTAAATGGCTTTATTGGCAGCTTTCGTGCTGTATTTCTCCATACTCCTCGGAGAACTTTTGAAATACGTAATTACGTTCCTTTATCTTGAGAACCTCCAATGATTAATTAATGATGGCATGACGATATGTGAAGTCAATGTATAGTTTGTTTGGATTTCTACATCAACTGACTAAATGTTAGACATAGGCACTGTCTTACTTCGCTTCTCAGTATTGATATTAGGTATGTTTACAAATCTCCGCTGCGATAATAAGTAGGACTATAGACATAGAGGTCTGTTCGCCCACTGTATTTTTTTTTTTTTTTTGAAACAGAGACTGGGTTCTGACAAGAATAAAACCCGTGATCCTAATAAGATTGAAAGCTTCGGTACTGTCAAAATATACCAATTTTGTTTCAGAAAACAGCAATCCTGCTTGGAATCAAACAAATGGATAATATCTAATACATATGAATAATGAATATAAGTTCTGCAAGCGAAAATACGTAAAATGCATTTTAAATAAGATCATAGGTTATGTTCAGAATAAAAGAAATGTTGCAGAAAAGCATATGATTCTGTATATTTTCCCTTCATACTTACTTTTAGTGATGGAGCGCCATACCCGAGCCTTCAACTTGGTGTTGACTATCCAGTCCAACATGTTCATACACGGTACATTAATGATAAGGTAGATGAGAGTTATATCAGAATTCAAACACAATGCTCGCTGGCGAAGTAAACATATTGTTTACAGACATCATTAGCGCACTGATAATTAGATCAGAAATCACGTACGATAAACAACATTTGAACACAATGGTCAACCAAGCACAAGGTCAGAAATCAGCATATATGTTGTTTACTGCTTTCTACACACGGAAACGGAAACAATCGGTGCCAGTCACAATTTTGTTATTTCAGCCTGTTAATTTTTCTAACTTCGATATACATATAGCTACACGTTAGGAACATTATGTGAGTAATTAATCATATTGAACAGAAAATGAAATAAGAATATTTGTAAAACGTGTGAATCAATATTGTAAGCATCCATGGTATTACGAGACACGGGCAATGCCCGCTCTGAACAAACAAGATGAGTTTTCGCTGGTGGTAACGATCATTTACAGCAAAGATTGAATCTCTGAATTAATTAATTCTCCCGATTAGTATAGAGAATGCCTGACATTAACACACTTAAATATAACTCGATGCTGTAGGATTAGTTGTTGTAGAGCATCCATGTTTGTTTCTGTATATGAAACATTAAATAAGAATGTCAGAACCTCACTAGCCTGGTCTTCGGTCCAGAAGTAATTACTAGTAAGCCCACTTCTATGCGACTGTAATAAACATGAAGGTCGGCTGTTTCCTCGGCATGTTCACCGCTGGATTAGGACACAATACGAACCGATCCTTCTATCAATGCCCCGCCATTATTTAGTTGAATTGTAAATGAAGACGCGTCGGATTTTACATGACCAGTTCCCTGGAGAACTCGAGTCGATGATTACGATGTCCGTTCCACTGGCTTATGTTAAATATCCACACCTATTCTCAGCATCCCAGACAAGCAGCGTTCGGCCACCAGTAACATCCCCGACAACTATTGTCCGGCCACCATGCTTGTATAATAATCTTTACTCTTTAATTTCCTATTATCTCTTCCACTCGTTCTCTCTCTTTCTCTCTCTTTCACTCTAGAGCTCTCAAAAAGTGTGTATTTGTTTGTTCTATTTTTGTGATCTAAAAGTAAGTCGTCGTATTTTTATCTTTGTACAGTCGAAAAAATCCGTTCCACGTAGTTTTGGAACTATATCAAAGCATATCTCCTGGGACCAACATACGTTTGCCTTGTATAACAATTACAAATCTTCGTAATCTAGTCTTATAATGGCTTCGCCATAACATTTCTACATCGTGTCTATAAATATGGAATCTGACGCCTCTCCACGTAACATGTGCATTGCCGTGCTATAAACTGATAACCTCACTCTGAGAGTCCCGGAATACACAACGGGCCCAATGTTACAACCACCGAGCGTATATAAACTGATTCACGACATATACTCTTGTCCCTAGCCATTACTTGATTGCATTAAAGAATGTGATGGTCTAAGACAACACACAGTACCGCCAACTGTGGGGAAATCGTTATACACGATTTGACGACTGAGGTTTTGATCCCACAGAAATAGCCCACATGAACATCCTAAGCCGGCATTGGTGACCGCACAAGTTTCCAATCGGGACAAATACATCGAGAACTGTCTGTCTTAGTGAGCTCCCTCTCGTACATATTACTTGCTTTCTGAGTCTCAAGTGCCAATGTTCGAGGAAAATGGTAATCGATTTGGTGTATATTTCTGTGTTATTGAATTGAAACTAGGCGTGTGAATAGGGAAGACGGTTACATGGTTTAAGCGTTGTATGATAGATCATGTGTGTACGATAATGACATTCCGCCTACAGTTCACACGCAACACAGCTCAAACAAAATAGCAGAGAACCTTTTTCAAAGTTTAACGGACTATTACGACTTCAAATCTTGGCTTTATAAGTGAAGGCTTTAACAAACCCTGATGTTCTGAATGACGACATTATACAATCATTAACCATTCTTAAGGTACTGTAGATGACATATCACTTTTCAAAGGTTGACAAATCATCGTATTAACATACAAAAAACTAACAGTTGTTGCGTCATAAGAAACTGAACTAGAAACACCATTTAGTCATATCACCGTTAATTGGGATATTTTTGCTGTGGTTATATTTTGAATTATTTGGCACCTGGCGTGAGAGCGTCAAAATTAACACACAAAACTATATTCAATATTTCATGTAAAATGCCGAATATTCTGGACGCACAGTTTTCAAGTTCGACGTGGCTTTTTTCCGTGAATATAAAAAATAATTTTTTAACGGCATGTTTGCGTTAAATATGTTGTTTTTTTACTGCTCATAGTGAAGCTCCGGCTAGATTACACTGTTTCGATCGATATTTGTTGATACGTGTACTTGCACATGTTATATTAACGAAATATTATTAAAGACTTCATTTGTGGATATTAACTTCTTATCACAGGAAGAATTGCCAAAATGCATAAAAATGTGTGAAATGAACAAGAATAAAACAGAGATGAAAAGTGTATCACATTGATGTTTACATTAAACCCAAATAATGATTTCTTTACCCTTTAGAACGACAATGTTGCTGTGATAAAGCGGTATATATCCAAAATATTATTTATCATTATTATATAATGCGTTTGATTTTCCTTGACTATACGCATAAGATATATATAAGCTATATATCATAAGCTATTGAACTATTGCACAGATCAAAAGAATATTGTATGGTCACGTGCGAACTAAAGAAGTCCGTGTGACGTTTCGGAAGTTAGTCCTACGTACCCTTTCAAGCGTCTAAGTCACTCAGATGTCAACACTGCCAGACGACAGTCACGGCGACTTCTAGGCCTACAGGAAATTCGAGATTTCAGTTATTCTAACTGTGTTTTAGTGATTATGTTATAAAACAAGTATATCATGGGTGTCTGTGGATTAGTCCAGAATATTTGAACCTCGGTACTGGTAATCGACCGATGTTCTATTGCACACGGTCTTCGGCCTCGTGTAATAGAACATCGGTCAATTACCAGTACCTCGTGTCAAATATTCTGGACTATTACACAGACACCCATGGTTAAAGAGGCTTGCCCGCAGAGAGATCAGAAAAATTAGCTAATAGAAAAAGATTTTTTACACATGACAGATTGTTGGAATTGTTGAGTTTTTCATTTTATTTTCCTTATAAAACGCTGAAAAGTGATATTAAAACCTCATTTTTTAAATATTTTTTATCTAATCGCAACCCGCAATAAGTCCCCGCTATAAAGTGGAGTCTAATTTGATTGACACATCAAAGAAACAAGCACGTGCACAGTGCCGCACAGTGATAACTTCAAAGGCAGCGGCGATTTACAAAGAATATTGCCGTTATATTCCACACATTTCCCTCTCAGGTTGAGTTTTAAAACGTCTTTTAAATACATACTCTGTAATTGTTTTCAAGAAATAAAGTCGGAAAGCCTCTAATTTTGTCACAGACAGACAGACAGACATTCTTTATTTCCTCTTGAGAGATTACATTATCATGTCATTTTATGTGTAACGATTTAAACAAAGAATTATTTTATGTACATAATCATGGTTCTGATCAGGTTATAAAAAGTCAAGAACTCTTCTGAAGAAGTTTGGTCATTTCGGAAAACATCTCAGTAAGTTTGTCACTAATAGCAACAATTAAATTGTCCCATCCTCGTCACCCAAGATGATGTCGTGCCTTCCGCCCAGTATGAATGAACACTTCTCGTCTTCTCCTATCATATCGTATTGCACATACTTGTCAACACTTATACAATTAACAATTTGCTCGAGTAACATGTCTCTGCTTTGGAACAGTGCAGGACATTGTAATAGAAAGTGCTTAACGTCGTTGTTAACAGCTTTATTGTACAGTTTGCACATCACATTTTTGAGATCAACTCTGTAGGAAAGTTTGATTAGTTCACAGATTTTCCATGTCATTTTAGGGAACTTCAAAGTCAGTAACCATAGTGGATTTGGTCCAATATCTTGATGGACAGCTCTATAGTATAACAAATCGGGACGACTTTCGCACGTTTGACACCATGCATCAAAATGATAGTTTGTCACGACTTTCTTAACAAACGATTTCCACTGAAACTCTCTATAGCACGTACCAGAAAGGATATATTCGAAAAAGAATGACTCTATCTGATATTTTACCATTGTTTGTAGAATGTCTACAACGAAGCTCACGTTTGGAAAGTTTGCGCGGTGAACATAAATGAGCACAGTCGAATGATAAAAAGAGATTTCCACACAAATGACGATTTAGCGTTACAAAGCTTGTTCCATAGGTACAGTTTTCTTATTTCTACCTCAGACCATAAATCATCGGGTAAGCCTATAGCTCTAGTAGTTATGGCCGATGGCGAAGTTTCCTCAAAACCTTGGCATCTTCGTGCAGCATACCGCATAGTTCTATTCAACATGTCCGCTGATTTCTGCGTGACATTAGCCCAAAGTTCGCATCCATATATGACACCAGGTAGGATAATGGTTTTTATGAGCTTCGCACTTATAAGAGGATTTAATCCACCAGGATGAACACCCACACTCATTGGACTGTTAAGGCTCCTTCTACCTTTACTACACGCACTTTCTATGCCTACGTCAGCTTTTAGGTTCGGGCAAAAAGTTATTCCCGCGTAAGTCTTTGTATCGGCCCATTGGATAATCGCGTCTCCCAGAGAACATACGGCTGTTTTGCTATTGGCAAATCGTCTCTTATATGAAAACTCCACCAGTGAGGATTTAACAGAGTTGTAGTTTAGCCTCCACTCTTTAGCATACTCAAATACAATGTCTAATTGAGCTTGAAGCTTTGCGATGCTTCCCGTTAATAGTAGCGTGTCATCAGCTAAAAACACACTGGGGATATGTAATTTTTGTATATGTAACCCCTGTTCCGCGTCATCCAGAGCGTTTGCGAGATCGTTTATCATCACAAGGAACAGCCATGCTGACAAGGTTCTCCCTGGACCGACCCCTTGTTTGACCGGATAGCTTTCGCTGGTTTTGCCTTCGTAAAGCACACACGAAGTCACATTCTCGAACGAATGTTTTAGTATTCTCCAGAATTTTCCATTAAAACCGAGTCTGTGGGCGGAGAGAAATTGCATGCATGTGTTTAAGTGTCTCCCTAGCAGAACATGGCCATAGACGGTTGGATAGTGAACTATATAGCACAGTATACATTTACAAAAGTGACCGAGTACAATTTCCTCACCCTACACTAACCCTACATTTGGGGCACTTGACTCTTGTATTTTCACATCAAAACCCCGTGATCATTCTTTCAATGTTAACAGGATTACTACTATTTGATATAAATCACAAAAATGACTGTAAAACTAATTAAGGTTTCAAATGATTATGAGCATTGTTTACTTCACCCTAGAGGTACCTTACTATCTGACCCTATAGATGCTGACACGTCTAACAGGTGTGAAGTGAGGAGTCACCAAGAGGATTACAACAACAAGGAAACTCCCGGATAACAGTGACGAATCCCATACGACCGGCTAGAGTGGGCAGTACAAGGGCGGTCAGTCATGTGATACGCCATCTCAGGCCACAGGAGCGCCTGTGTCTCGGACATCTGTAGAGACTATCGTCAAATTGGTCGAGGAACGGTCGTCGGGGCCAATACCACTTTCGAATTTGCAGTTGGAACGTACAGAGGGTTTGAAAAGTAAGATTGAGGATGCTGATTTTTGTAATATCAGTTTAGTGAGGCGGACATTGTTTGTGTTTCGGAACGTTGGTTATGCATTGTAATGAAGCAGTCTTAGATGACGGGACTATACACGAGTACATCAAATACTCGACTAAGACCTTTGGAGGTTAACCAATTGATATTGTGGATTATTCAAATTACATAGGTGTTGTTTTTACACGAAGTTATTCTTTTTAATGAATAAATTGATAATAACGACTTTTAAGTAACCATAGCTATGTTTAAAATTTTGAAAAGGGGGTCAATTCAACCTTTTTAACCTGTTTTTGGAAAAAGTGAAACATATTCCCCTATATGGATGTGAAATATTGGGTTTTGTTACAAGTGACATAGTTAAAGAGTTCACTTGTAATTCTATAAATTCTTACTTTAGTTTAGAAGAGTGTTACTTCCTTTTTCAGTGGGGGAAAACATGTGACCTGTAACAGATATAGGAACACTAAAAAGTCCGATAATTGCAGACGAAGGTGCCAGCTAGCGGTAAGTTTGATGCTTTTAAACTCATTTACTGTATCGATATCAACAATTTAATAAGTGAACGGGACCCGTAACGCTTATTATTCAATGGATATTAAAAAACGACATCACTATATGCTGTAGTTATTGCAAACACTTCTACACAATTTCTCAAGAAATTGTGTACAAGTGTTTGCAATAACTACCGCATATAGTGATGTCGTTTTTGTATATCCATTCAGTGTTAAGCGTTACGGGTACATCAATGTGTCATGAGCTGTATCATGAATTTACTAACAAAAAAAACCTATCAAAATTACATTAGGAAACTGTGTGCTATACATACCTGCTTAAAGTAAGAGAACATACAATCTGTTCTGTGCAATAACTGAACCGTATTTATGTGAATAAACTGTACATATTTTGTGTGTATGTTGTATTATCTATGTCATCAAGGTTTTTTTTCATACGAGAAATGAATTAATCAGGAATCTTGAATCTTGAACCCGGCCAACAGTTTTCCCGGTATGGAATCTAACCTGGCCTTCGTTGTATAACAACTTCACAGCCTGCTAAGGGCGGCCTTGTCCTTCGACACAGCGCCAACAGTTTACACCAAATATTCTACCAATGAGTATTATGTTATCAGTGTTTTCTATGACTACTAATAGTATATTAGAAACATTACTACAGATTCAAATGATTGTACGTAAGGTATGTAAATACTCGTTAGATACATAATGTATAAACAAAGTTAATTATAATATATACAATCGGTGCGTAATGATTATAATGTATCATTTCAGTATGTAATAATTATATTTATTTACCAGGAAGCAGAGCCTGATCAAGGAATTCCGTGTTATAAAACCTTGTTGTAGAATGAATTTGACCTGGAGGTTATTTGTACAACTATATTAAACCATAGAGGAATACTATGTCGTTAAGACGAGAAATTGGAACTCTATCTCAAAATCTAACCTTTTAAAGGTAAAGATTTGAAATCTGACATATATGATTTGTTAAGAAAAACATTTAAAATTTACTAGAAGATGCCTTATTTTTGGAGATGACATTCTGACAGTTGTGGCCAATAATGCGAATTAGCACCTTGTATACATGTAAAATTGATAGGTTTTTGTTTTACGATAGCACGATGTTTAAATGACTGGTAACGTTTATATTATTCAATAGCTAAGAAAACAAGCGCCAATTTCGGTTACCATGGCAACTTTAATCATATTTTGTTACACCTTTAAGTTCAAGGAAGAAAGTTAATCAGGAAGTCTTGAAAATCCAATTATCCTGATTAGATACCGGTAGTGGGAGCTCACCTATGGATCAGGTTTAAAATCAATTACCATTTTCAGCCAAATTTCTAATAACCTTGCCAGAGAATGAATTATGATTCCCTATCATAGACGAAAATATGTTACATAACTCAATGAAGTGGATTAATTAAGGTCTACCCTCGACTCCTTACCATGGAGGGACCAATGTCGGGTAATTATGATAGAAAGGCCATGTTCGTTCGTCACACACCTCACCAATTTGTCATTACGTGCACAATCAGTCCTCGTTTTCTCGGTAAATGCCAGCTTGTGCCGGTAATCAACAGGTCTTATTTTGTATTGATTTCCACTTTGTGAGATCTAATAAAACCCGATTACACTGCAATCACCTCCTTAATGGCTCAATAAATATACACATGTAGATAAGCTGATGCACCAGTTTCTGTAATCACCACACACTACGATGGAAATACACGCGCAATGCATGCTTATCTGGCCAGGTGTGCGTGTACAAAAGCTTTGCTATACAGACGGAAAACATCAAACCGCTGATATTCTGATCTTTACTCTCCTATACAATTGTATGGCCTCCCAAGTGACAGTAGGAACATAGTTAACGGTACAGCATACCAAACATATGTCACAAACCTACATCACTATCGTAACTCGACCAGACTTTGTATATACAACTTCGTAAATCATTGTAATTTGTTTTCTTTAAGACTCAGACAGACAAGGTTCCGAACGAAGAATACCACCCATGGCTGAAAGCCTTCGCGTAATTTTTTTAAAGACACCTGGTCGGATAGGTTACCACGACCCGGTAGTGACGTCTTACACCGGAAGTACAACTGCTCGTGATTGCCACAATTGCCCTCTAGGTTTACATCTTACATAGCAGAAAAGTTGTTTCGTTAAATTTGATGAATTATCCCCGGATTTTATATCTCACAAAACAGTTGCCAGAATTTTATACTAATAGTTTTCGTTTAATACAATGACGTGTTTTACATTGGATAATGTATAGTGAGATAGCTTTCCCGTAATGTACAGTGTATATATCGAGGATACGGATACATACACACGATAAAAAGTTGTTGTTTTCTTCTGTTAATATCATCTTAGATTATATAGGTTTACCATTATGTACATAAGAATATGCTAACACATTAAAGTTTCCCTTTTATCTTTTTCCCTTTTATCTTTTTCCCTTTCTATCTTTTTCTCTTTCTATCTTTTTTCCTTTCTATCTTTTTCTCTATGAAAAAGTGAAAACACTGCATTGTCGGTCGTTCGTTACTAGCTCGTTATTTTTTTTTTTTTTTTTTTTCTAAAATCAAACGGAACTTTTTCACTTTTTAGTGCAGTTTTATTTGTTAATCTCAATGTGAAGAAAACAAATAAGCAACTGTCAAAATATAATTCCTGACATTGGAAATCCAACCGTTGTCTGTTTTTACGTAATAAATTCGATGATCGGGCAGCTTGCATGGGTATGGTACATCTGTACACTGGAGTGATATCTGTGTAGAAAACCTAACGGACGAAATGTTTTTGTTCTGTTTGTTTTGAAGGTGATAGAGTATATAACGTACCATTACACTGGTCCTGTTATATAAACCTGTATATAACGTACCATTACACTGGTCCTGTTATATAAACCTGTATATAACGTACCATTACACTGGTCCTGCTATATAAACATGTATATAACGTACCATTACACTGGTCCTGCTATATAAACATGTATATAACGTACCATTACACTAGTCCTGTTATATAAACCTGTATATAACGTACCATTACACTGGTCCTGTTATATAAACCTGTATATAACGTACCATTACACTGGTCCTGTTATATAAACCTGTACATAACGTACCATTACACTGGTCCTGTTATATAAACCTGTATATAACGTACCATTACACTGGTCCTGCTATATAAACCTGTATATAACGTACCATTACACTGGTCCTGTTATATAAACCTGTATATAACGTACCATTACACTGGTCCTGTTATATAAACCTGTATATAACGTACCATTACACTGGTCCTGTTATATAAACCTGTATATAACGTAACATTACACTGGTCCTGCTATATAAACCTGTATATAACGTACCGTTACACTGGTCCTGTTATATAAACCTGTATATAACGTACCATTACACTGGTCCTGCTATATAAACCTGTATATAACGTACCATTACACTGGTCCTGCTATATAAACCTGTATATAACGTACGTACCATTACACTGGTCCTGCTATATAAACCTGTATATAACGTACCATTACACTGGTCCTGCTATATAAACCTGTATATAACGTACGTACCATTACACTGGTCCTGCTATATAAACCTGTATATAACGTACCATTACACTGGTCCTGTTATATAAACCTGTATATAACGTACCATTACATTGGTCCTGCTATATAAACCTGTATATAACGTACCATTACACTGGTCCTGTTATATAAACCTGTATATAACGTACCATTACACTGGTCCTGCTATATAAACCTGTATATAACGTACCATTACACTGGTCCTGCTATATAAACCTGTATATAACGTACCATTACACTGGTCCTGTTATATAGACCTGTATATAACGTACCATTACACTGGTCCTGCTATATAAACCTGTATATAACGTACCATTACACTGGTCCTGTTATATAAACATGTATATAACGTACCATTACACTGGTCCTGCTATATAAACCTGTATATAACGTACCATTACACTGGTCCTGTTATATAAACCTGTATATAACGTACCATTACACTGGTCCTGCTATATAAACCTGTATATAACGTACCATTACACTGGTCCTGTTATATAAACCTGTATATAACGTACCATTACACTGGTCCTGTTATATAAACCTGTATATAACGTACCATTACATTGGTCCTGCTATATAAACCTGTATATAACGTACCATTACACTGGTCCTGTTATATAAACCTGTATATAACGTACCATTACACTGGTCCTGCTATATAAACCTGTATATAACGTACCATTACACTGGTCCTGCTATATAAACCTGTATATAACGTACCATTACACTGGTCCTGTTATATAGACCTGTATATAACGTACCATTACACTGGTCCTGCTATATAAACCTGTATATAACGTACCATTACACTGGTCCTGTTATATAAACCTGTACATAACGTACCATTACACTGGTCCTGCTATATAAACCTGTACATAACGTACCATTACACTGGTCCTGTTATATAAACCTGTACATAACGTACCATTACACTGGTCCTGTTATATAAACCTGTATATAACGTACCATTACACTGGTCCTGTTATATAAACCTGTACATAACGTACCATTACACTGGTCCTGCTATATAAACATGTATATAACGTACCATTACACTGGTCCTGTTATATAAACCTGTATATAACGTACCATTACACTGGTCCTGCTATATAAACCTGTATATAACGTACCATTACACTGGTCCTGTTATATAAACCTGTATATAACGTACCATTACACTGGTCCTGCTATATAAACCTGTATATAACGTACCATTACACTGGTCCTGCTATATAAACCTGTATATAACGTACCATTACACTGGTCCTGTTATATAAACCTGTACATAACGTACCATTACACTGGTCCTGTTATATAAACCTGTACATAACGTACCATTACACTGGTCCTGCTATATAAACATGTATATAACGTACCATTACACTGGTCCTGTTATATAAACCTGTATATAACGTACCATTACACTGGTCCTGTTATATAAACCTGTATATAACGTACCATTACACTGGTCCTGTTATATAAACCTGTATATAACGTACCATTACACTGGTCCTGTTATATAAACCTGTATATAACGTACCATTACACTGGTCCTGCTATATAAACATGTACATAACGTACCATTACACTGGTCCTGTTATATAAACCTGTATATAACGTACCATTACACTGGTCCTGCTATATAAACCTGTATATAACGTACCATTACACTGGTCCTGTTATATAAACCTGTATATAACGTACCATTACACTGGTCCTGCTATATAAACCTGTATATAACGTACAATTACACTGGTCCTGTTATATAAACCTGTATATAACGTACCATTACACTGGTCCTGCTATATAAACCTGTATATAACGTACCATTACACTGGTCCTGCTATATAAACCTGTATATAACGTACCATTACACTGGTCCTGCTATATAAACATGTATATAACGTACCATTACACTGGTCCTGCTATATAAACCTGTATATAACGTACCATTACACTGGTCCTGCTATATAAACATGTATATAACGTACCATTACACTGCTCCTGTTATATAAACCTGTATATAACGTACCATTACACTGGTCCTGTTATATAAACCTGTATTTCCATACAAATAAAAGAAGAATAAACTACTGCCATTCTCCAGGTTAAAGCGACCAAGAAAAGAACGGGAAATCAATATTCTTAATCGTATCTTTAATTCCTTTTTCTCCATTTCCTTGCGGTATCTGATAGAGGATCCAAGTAAACATAGTGGCATGGCGGTGCTGTAGACACGCGGGAATAAAACAATTACACGTCTGTATCAGATCGATCTCCGAGAACACTCTCTGAATGTGGCCTTGATACAATTTATTGAGATTTTCTAAATCAAAGTAACAGTATAAATTGTAATCGAAACATTCGTCATGGAAATGTGTCACAGAAAAGCGACCTGCTTTGTAATATTCCAATGAGATTTTGTGTGTCAAAGATTAAGCAAGTTGTGCTATTCTTAACTTAATAGTCGACCGAGACAAGGTTTATTCAAGGCTCCAAATCGTGTTCTTTCCCAAGTACAAACGAAATTTCATCCCATTACACGTAAGTTGTAAAAAGCCAGTGGGAAGAAATTCGGAAGTAGGCGTCGCCCCTTTACGACGTTCCTTACATTCAGCCAAAGCTCGCTGTATCACCATAATAATTAATTAATGTCTATTGGACACATAGTCGTAATAATCACATAACACTACATACTGACAGGCATACAGTTCTGTAGGACACCGCGCACGCGGGGAACTGCCAAATGTAAATAATTACATGTCTTAAATCTGGTTCTCATTACAGTCACAAGGTCAAGGCTCCTATCAATGTAACTAAAAATGACCTAAACATGGATGACAAAGGTGCTGGATTTGAAAACCCATGCTTCAAAAAAAATCATTTTTGCTGTTTTGCCCTTTTGGCAACACTTACATCTATTTGTCGCATATTGGGCTCTTCCTTCCTGTCTATATGCCTCTACTATAAATATTTTCGATACAAGCGTATTTGAGCGACATTTTGAGGGTTTTTTGATTATTTCTGTGGATTTGGTTTGGCTTGGTTTGGTTTGATTTGTTTGACTTCCTATCAACATCAAAGGTCATTTAAGGACGGTGTTTAGGGAGGCTGCGGTTATGTTTGTATTAAGTCTCCTTGTGATAGTCCAGAACTTTTGCTGATTTCTAGTGCTACTTCACTGCCGAAGACACCCAGCAGAACACCCCACCCGGTCACATTATACTGACAACGGGCAAACCATTCGTCCCACTCCAAAAATGCTGGTCGCTTAGCATGATTAGCAACTACCATTTTTAAAGACTCTGGTATATCTCTGCCAGAGGACAGAACCGAAAGCCTTCCTCATAGGGTCGAACGCTCAACTAAAAGCCAAAAGTGAGGCATTGTGAAGGGAGACATTAGGAAGAAAAACATTTAGCCAGGTGATAAATAGATCAGTGTTGGTAGTTGGCCATGTTCTTTAAATGTATAATTCTGGTTATGATCACCGTCGCTCTCTGCAGCCGTGGCGAGTGGTTCACAAGTAGGCTGTAACTTAAAACCGGGTTTACCAATTTACATTACGTAAGTCCCCTGGAGTATACCATGTCAAAATGAAAGACTTCGTCACCGTCGTAACAGAATGATGGCCAGATATTTGTTCCTGGCGCCAATCAAATAGCTAGCCGTGCGATATATATATATATATATATATTCCACGAGTGCAGAGAGCGGAATTGCAATGTAAAAACGGTCACCTACTAACACCGTCATAAATTGTTTTTGACTAATCCAATTGGAAAGCGTTTACTACTATTGTATTATATGTGGTGTCAAAGATCTCTTCAATCTAGCCTCTTCATTATCAGCGATACTCATTTGTGTCAGCGAGTCTCTGGTAACTTACAAATCATGAGAATTTCTTCGTCTATCAGAAGTGTCGACATGTTTATTGCGAGACATCTGAAGCTGATAACACTCTCTCGTAATTTCTACGCATTTCTGTATTTATCTCCGGATATCCACAATTCGATGAAAGGGGGAAAACGTTATTTTTCTTTTTCATTTTTTACTTAAAACTGTATCTATTTTACAACAATTGCGAAACAAGTTAAATCAACTTATATCATGTTAATCACTCTTGTTTGCCCGGATGGAACCCACTTCTCTGTGTGGGGGCCAGGGGGACGTTAGCCGCCTAAGTGAAAGGAAAGAGTGAACCACACAATTACATTGTGCCTACTATTTGTAGTCTAACGATGTAGCCAATGACCACTCTGTCGCTTGTTGGACTAGATACCTTCTCCTTCCGACTTGAATGAAATTGCTTAATAAACGGTCTCGTCGAATTGAGGACAAAAACTCATGAAAGAGTAATTAAGATCGGAATAAGGTGTCGTTGGTATTCGAAAGAACGGATATTCAATCTGTCTGTTAAATTAGTACGGTCTAAATCGCTAATCAATAGAAGTTAGAATAGTGCTCATCCTCTGTGTACAGTTGGAGTAGAGCTCATTCTCTGTGTACAGTTGGAGTAGAGCTCATTATCTGTATATAGGTAGAGTAGTGCTCATGTATAAAAGTAGAGTAGAGCTCATTATCTGTATATAGGTAGAGTAGTACTCATGTATAAAAGTAGAGTAGAGCTCATCCTCTGTGTACGATTAGAGTAGAGCTCAGCATCTGTGTACAGTGTGATAGTGCTCATTCTTTGTGTAATGGTAGAGTAGTGCTCATACTCTGTGTACGATTAGAGTAGAGCTCATCCTCTGTGTACGATTAGAGTAGAGCTCATTTTCTGTGTACGATTAGAGTAGAGCTCATACTCTGTGTACGATTAGAGTAGAGCTCATACTCTGTGTACGATTAGAGTAGAGCTCATCCTCTGTGTACGATTAGAGTAGAGCTCATACTCTGTGTACGATTAGAGTAGAGCTCATTTTCTGTGTACGATTAGAGTAGAGCTCATACTCTGTGTACGATTAGAGTAGAGCTCATACTCTGTGTACGATTAGAGTAGAGCTCATACTCTGTGTACGATTAGAGTAGAGCTCATACTCTGTGTACGATTAGAGTAGTGCTCATACTCTGTGTACGATTAGAGTAGAGCTCATCCTCTGTGTACGATTAGAGTAGAGCTCATACTCTGTGTACGATTAGAGTAGAGCTCACCATTTGTGTACAGTGTGATAGTGCTCATTCTTTGTGTAATGGTAGAGTAGTGCTCATACTCTGTGTACGATTAGAGTAGTGCTCATACTCTGTGTACGATTAGAGTAGAGCTCACCATTTGTGTACAGTGTGATAGTGCTCATTCTTTGTGTAATGGTAGAGTAGTGCTCATACTCTGTGTACGATTAGAGTAGTGCTCATACTCTGTGTACGATTAGAGTAGAGCTCATCATCTATACATAGGTAGAGTAGAGCTCATCCTCTGTATAAAAGTAGAGTAGAGGTCATCCTCTGTGTACAGTTAGAATATACATGTAGCTCATTCTCTGTGTATATGTAGAATATAGCTCATTCTCTGTGTACAGTTAGAATATAGCTCATTCTCTGTGTATATGTAGAATATAGCTCATTCTCTGTGTACAGTTAGAATATAGCTCATTCTCTGTTTATATGTAGAATATAGCTCATTCTCTGTGTATATGTAGAATATAGCTCATTCTCTGTGTACAGTTAGAATATAGCTCATTCTCTGTGTATATGTAGAATATAGCTCATTCTCTGTGTACAGTTAGAATATAGCTCATTCTCTGTGTATATGTAGAATATAGCTCATTCTCTGTGTACAGTTAGAATATAGCTCATTCTCTGTTTATATGTAGAATATAGCTCATTCTCTGTGTATATGTAGAATATTGCTCATTCTCTGTGTATATGTAGAATATAGCTCATTCTCTGTGTACAGTTAGAATATAGCTCATTCTCTGTGTATATGTAGAATATAGCTCATTCTCTGTGTATATGTAGAATATAGCCCATTCTCTGTGTATATGTAGAATATTGCTCATTCTCTGTGTACAGTTAGAGTAGAGCTCGTTCTATGTGTACAGTTAGAATAGAGCTCGTTCTATGTGTACAGTTATAGAGTAGGGCTCGTTCTTTGTGTACAGTTATAGAGTAGAGCTCGTTCTCTTTGTAGGGCGAGAGTAGAGCTCAATCTGTCTACTATTAGAGCAGAGCTCATCCTGTTTATAAATTTAGGCTTGTAATTCAAAGTACTGTATAGAATACAGCATCCAAGTATAATGTGATACATTTAGGACAGCTTAGCCTGTCAATAGATGATATATATCATGTAAAAAAATGAAAAATATGGGTTTGTACCTTTATAGCACTTAAAAGTAGTACAAGTATTTAAACTTGATGACACCAATTATTAACTGTATTGGTCCTATTAATATTGTCTGGTATATCAACAACACTCCAATGCAGGGTATAATGATGATTTGTATTTTAGTCAGTTTCTATAAAAGCTTGAACTGTAATATATCCTAGTTTATTGAAAGGTTACTGCATAAACAAACTTGATCAATAACTTTATTGTTACACGTAATAGAGTCGAATCTAACCATTGTGACCCACTAAACATGACAAATATGATGAGTATATCGATAACAATGTATATTGATGTTTTAACTAATCAATAATTATCAGCCTCTTTACCATGCTTATGCAATGTGGCCGAATTTACCCACTTTAGATGCTACAAACATGAAAAATATCATTCAGAATATTGATTATAACATACTTTAATATTAGATCAATCGACAGCTATTTATCGGTGGCGATAAAGTGATGATTACCTAAAACCTTTACATGAGAGATGGAACAATACTGTACAACAAAAAATATTAATGAAAAAAAAAACTCTTATATAAATCACATAACGAAATAAAGAATAGGTATATTTTATTGAATAGCAATGGTTTAGAAGGACTACGGAAAATTAAAAAGTATAAAACATGCATTAACGATCGAAAAATAAAGATATCCAAAATGATAGTAAAAGAGTATAGGTATGGTGTAGTCCTCAACACGTGCCACGGGAGGTAACTCTCAAGTCTCTGTCAACCTAAGGTCTCCGGAGTTATCTTCACATTATGTGTCATAAAATCATATTGTTGTGTCCGATGTGCATTTAAGACGCGAGTAAAAATATTATTATTTGTTCCGCTTTGTCTCTTCCCAGGTGTAGAACAGCCTACCAAACGAGCTTCAAATTCCTCTTATAGTAAGACCACCTCGCGCACATCCAACCGAGTCATTGATATAAGTTGATGATATATAACTTGTTTCGCAAATGTAAAATACAGTTTACAATAAAAATTAGATACAAAGTATTTTGAATTGAAATTTGAAGAAATTTCAAATCCCAATCCGAATTCAAGATCAATTCTCTTGGTTGCGGATAGGATTCAGGGAAATTTAAAGCAGCTCTCTCACGTACGAAAAGGTTTCTTTCTTTGCAAAATGGTTCAGAGGCGCTATCAGCTTTAATTTCAGAATTGGGTACAAAATTATCATGATGTTTTTGAAAACATCAAGATGATTTGTTATGAAACACAAATAATGTATTGTTCCTCTCCACATTGAACGATTTACGGATAATAGTAGCCGAACATAGTGGGACAACTGCAGTAACAAGAAAAACAATGCGAAAGGAGTGCAAAACGAAACGATACGAAATTAAACGAAAAGAAACGAAATCAAACGAAACGAAATGAAAAAAATAATGTTTGATTTGAAAAAAATACCGATTTTAAAACGGACAAATACCGATTTTAAACGGACATAGAAGCGTGTAACGAGTCGGGAAATACAAATTCATTACATATGTATACTAAATGAATTTATTAACATGTTTCCACAGGCACTATATGTGTAGGAGCCTAGTTTGCCATACATTCCTTTTGTAACATGTCCCTGTGTTTTTGGTCATACATTCTTGTTGTAACAGTTTCCCGTGTTTTGTTCATACATTCGTATAGTAACATGTCCCTGTGTTTTGTTCATTATATTCGTATAGTAACATGACCCTGTGTTTTGTTCATACATTCGTATAGTAACATGACCCTGTATTTTGTTCATACATTCGTATAGTAACATGTCCCTGTGTTTTGTTCATACATTCGTATAGTAACATGACCCTGTGTTTTGTTCATACATTCGTATAGTAACAGTGTTTTGTTCATACATTCGTATAGTAACATGACCCTGTGTTTTGTTCATACATTCGTATAGCAACATGACCCTGTGTTTTGTTCATGCATTCTTATATTTACGTTTTCCATTTCTCTGTGTTTTAAAGGAGTAGCTTACAATCGCCTCTGTCACACGATTTAATTGCATGCATATAAATCGTGGGCTAAGCATATTATCTAAATAATGTTATTGTATATTTATAGAACTGAGGGAATATTGCGATAAATTTATTCTTTCCTGTGTGTTGTTTTCACACCGATGAAAATGGGACATTTAGGCCTATGTACAGTCTAATATCATTTCATTTTTCCATTGTTTCAGTTTTAGTTCAGTTTGATTTCTTTTCTTTTCGTTTCTTTTGATTTCGTTTCGTTGCGCTTGATTTCGTTTCGGTTCGTTTGATTTTGTTTTGTTTCGTTTCGCTTCGCCTTCGTTTCGCACTTTACAGGTAACCATGCATGAACAACAGTTAAGATTAGAGGTAATTATTTTAAAAACTTTAAAATTGTTATTATATAAAACAAGGGTGACAGGTAAACATGCCAAATCCAAGCTCATACGTCATTAAAATGGAACCTCCGAGCTCATACGTCATTTAAATGGAACCTCCAAGCTCATACGTCATTTAAATGGAACATCCGAGCTCATACGTCATTTAAATGGAACCTCCAAGCTCATACGTCATTGAAATGGAACCTCCAAGCTCATATGTCATTTAAATGGAACCTCCAAGCTCATATGTCATTGAAATGGAACATCCGAGCTCATGCGTCATTGAAATGGAACCTCCAAGCTCATACGTCATTGAAATGGAACCTCCGAGCTCATACGTCATTAAAAATTATTGAGAATTGATTGAGGTCTGCCATCGGTGACTGGCGATCGGGAACACAAGGGGATGTAGGGTCAAGAAAGGGACAGTAATACGGAAGATGGAACTGCTGACCTAAGGAAAGGCAGGACAGAGAAAAGTGGTAGAGGGTCGACATGGAAAAAAAGATACCAAAAGTACATTAGGAGCATGGCTCGTCTGATCATCGGGATGGCAGGTGATTATACTGAGGAGAGGAGCAGACATGTTATAGAGACTACACATGACCCTATCGTATACAAAGAAAGCCACAAAGCACGGCATTGTCCCAGCTCCTAGTTGTTCGTATGACAATTATAGCAAGAGTCGACATGGCAACAGATGACATATGTATCACAAAAAAGTAACAATATTAAAGATTCCTGAGTCATTTTGTTTAAAACTTTTCAAACACAAATCGATCGAATCTGCAAACTTTAAGATATCTCTAACAACAACACGGAACAACATGGAAGCAATGCCCTTTTGACCTAGAATAATATGTTTTTGAGCATGTATAATGTTTGTTATCAGTCGGTATAATACCTGATCAGTTGAACCACTGACTAAGATTACAATGTAAGTCCATTGTGATCCAAGTCCATTGCTAAACTGGTATATCGGACACCGGAAACAGCCTATGTAGAGCTACATAAAATGTTAACAAGTAACCTTTAAGACACAGAGAACAGTCGTCTTGTGACGTCATACATTGAACTGTCCATTAACAGGTGATGTATGCGTTGCCACGTTTCCATTATTTATGTTTCCTGCTATTCCACCACATTTTCATAAAACATCAAAGACAATCGATAAAGAGTGCTTCAAAGACACGGAACGTCACGGAACCTTCCTGACACTAGTCTAGTCTAATGAGGATGACAAACTACTATACTGACATTATTTAAGCATGAAATCTGTGGTAACACAAGACCGATTCTGACAATATTCCAGTACGGAACTCCTCTGTAGTATAGTTGTACATGCATGTGTGGAGGAACACTATGAACGATTATGCAGACTTGTTTCAGTACGGAACCTCTCTAGTCTGAAGTATTGTCATAATTTATCGCGTTGATGGGGATAAACAAGGCATATCAACCGACTTATCAAAAAAATCAAAAAATAAAATAAATAAAAATAGGATGAATTATCCATTTCTACTCGCCTACATGTACATGGTTATATTTTTTTATCTAGTCTTCACATAGTACCTTATGTATAATACACATAACTTCCAATGTAATACACATACACATATATTTACATTTACACTGCAGCCGTCTTTGACGATGATAATTTGTTCATTCATCGTCGGAAAAAAATCCTGGATATATTCTTAAAAAATCGTTGTCAAATGTAAATTAAGCATTGAACTGCTTTCATTTTGAAGTTATGTGCTGATGAATGCCAACTGGACAAAGGCAAATTCAACATGAATCGCTAGTGCGCTTTATTAAATTTGCCTTTGTCCAGTTGGCATTCATCAGCCCATAACTTCAAAATGAACGCAGTTCAATGCTTAAGTAACTCCCCACGCAATACACATAACTCCCCGCGTAATACACATAACTCTGCACGTAAAACATATAATCATACAAACACATAATCACTCATGCAGTGTCCATAACCCTTCATGTAATACACATAACTCTCCCCGTAATACACATAACTCTCCACGTAATACACATACCTCTCCACGTAATAAACATTACTCCCCACGTAATACACATACCTCCCCACGTAATAAACATTACTCCCCACGTAATACATATAACTCTCCGCGTAATACACATACCTCTCCACGTAATACACATACCTCTCCACGTAATACACATACCCCTCCACGTAATACACATACCTCTCCACGTAATACACATACGTTTACATTAATACACATAACTCTTCACCTAATAAATGCACAAATCTTGTTATACAGGTAAACTATTATATAATACGAATGAACCTAGCTCCTATTATACATATTATCCTATTATAGATTCAAGATTCCATAAATAAAGCACAGATATTGTATGGTACACTTAACCAGGGCGCTAAAGTACAAAACCATGCGTATAGAATGACATGCTCATAGAATTGTTGGAAAGACAGAATAATATAATGCAATTTGGATTAGGCATCGTGTGCCCAGATCTGTTCTTTTGTTAAAATCCCTCAGACAAGATAATACTTCCCATTTTACTGTGAGGAATATAAATGCTGATTGGATACATGCTTGAAAAGACATTCGATTTCAAGTAATATTGTAAAGTCACGAAATTGACTTTCTATCTGAAATGTGTTTCTCATTGTCATGCATATTTCAGTGGGGTTCAATTATTCTCTTATTATTGCAATCAACTTCCATAACTCCCCACAGGCCCAGGCATTGAACTGTAGGGCTTGGTTAAATGCACGGACAATGCAGAAGATCAATAACGAAGTAGGAAATTTAACAAATCAGCAGTGAGTTATTAAATCCAATTTCATCTTAACCTAAACACAATGTCCAGGCGAAGAGATGATCAGACTACAATTAATGTCCGGTGTTAGGGCCAATATACAGCCAGACAAGACACAATGTCCAGTGTTAGGGCAGAGCGATAACCAGACTACACAATGTCCAGTGTTAGGGCAGAGCGATAACCAGACCTATACACAATGTCCAGTGTTAGGGACGAGAGACACAATATCCAGTGGTAGGGCCGATAGACACAATATCCAATGGTAGGGTCGAAAGACACAATATACAGTGGTAGGGTCGAAAGACACAATATACAGTGGTAGGGTCGAAAGACACAATATCCAGTGGTAGGGTCGAAAGACACAATATACAGTGGTAGGGCCGATAGACACAATATCCAGTGGTAGGGCCGATAGACACAATATCAAATGGTAGGGTCGAAAGACAATATACAGTGGTAGGGTCGAAAGACACAATATACAATGGTAGGGTCGAAAGACACAATATGCAGTGGTAGGGTCGAAAGACACAATATCCAGTGGTAGGGTCAAAAGACACAATATCCAGTGGTAGGGCCGATAGACACAATATCAAGTGGTAGGGTCGAAAGACACAATATCCAGTGGTAGGGTCGAAAGACACAATATACAGTGGTAGGGCCGATAGATACAATATCCAGTGGTAGGGTCGAAAGACACAATATCCAGTGGTAGGGTCGAAAGACACAATATCCAGTGGTAGGGCCGATAGACACAATATCCAATGGTAGGGTCGAAAGACAATATACAGTGGTAGGGTCGAAAGACACAATATACAGTGGTAGGGTCGAAAGACACAATATCCAGTGGTAGGGTCGAAAGACACAATATACAGTGGTAGGGTCGAAAGACACAATATCCAGTGGTAGGGTCGAAAGACACAATATCCAGTGGTAGGGTCGAAAGACACAATATCCAGTGGTAGGGCCGATAGACACAATATCCAATGGTAGGGTCGAAAGACAATATACAGTGGTAGGGTCGAAAGACACAGTATCCAGTGGTAGGGACGAAAGACACATTATACAGTGATAGGGCCGATAGACACAATATCCAATGGTAGGGTCGAAAGACACATAATCCAGTGGGAGGGTCGAAAGACACAATATACAGTGGTAGGGTCGAAAGACACAATATCCAGTGGTAGGGTCGAAAGACACAATATCCAGTGGTAGGGTCGAAAGACACAATATCCAGTGGGAGGGTCGAAAGACACAATATGCAGTGGTAGGGCCGATAGACACAATATACAGTGGTAGGGCCGATAGACACAATATCCAATGGTAGGGTCGAAAGACACAATATCCAGTGGGAGGGTCGAAAGACACAATATACAGTGGTAGGGCCGATAGACACAATATCCAGTGGTAGGGCCGATAGACACAATATCCAATGGTAGGGTCGAAAGACACAATATCCAGTGGTAGGGCCGATAGACACAATATCCAGTGGTAGGGCCGATAGACACAATATACAGTGGTAGGGTCGAAAGACACAATATACAGTGGTAGGGTCGAAAGACACAATATACAGTGGTAGGGCCGAAAGACACAATATCCAGTGGTAGGGCCGATAGACACAATATCCAATGGTAGGGTCGAAAGACACAATATACAGTGGTAGGGCCGATAGACACAATATCCAGTGGTAGGGTCGAAAGACACAATATACAGTGGTAGGGCCGATAGATGGCCAGACTGGTGAATCGGATGGGATCGTATAGCAAAGAACACTGAAAACCTTCGGCACATATCACACAGCTCGTGACCATAAATAACCCCTAAATATTGACTGACACTGACACATAAACAACACATATTGTATAAGCGTGAATGATACCATCTAGAAATAGAACACATTAGCTTGGATGTCGCATTACACAATGGAAGACTTAAAATAGGGAAATAGAAATCGCCACGCCTGTCAATTACGAGGTAAGATCGATGTAATTTGGTGGTGTGAAAAAGTCTGAAGTATCTTCTATTAAAGTTGTTGACCATTTTCAATAGACATGGCAAATATTTGTTATGACAACACGTTGTCGATATACATGTGTATCCAAAGGTGAGGGGAAGACTTTGTAAGGTCTGTTCTGATACACAAATTCCTCAAATGAAATGAATCTGACGTGAAAACGCGGACAAGAGGGGAGCAATATTTACTCCCATGGGTATTTCAATGGTCTGTTAAAGATATTGCCATTAAACTAAACAAAGATGCCGTAACAGATAGACCATCGTTTTAACGATTCCATACCATGGCCTTTATTATTTTGCCTTAGTTGCGTGTTTCACGAAATACGTTCCAGAGAAAATTTATAGTCATAAAGCGTATTTTAGTCACACTTAGTTAGCATGTCACATGTACATTAGGCATACCAAGTGGAAAAATTAAATGTTTGACTTGTTCAACATTAATCAAATGAAGTTTTCAGTTCTTAAAAAAATAAAGTACCCATCAAATCCTATTCTGATGTAGAACGTATGGAAACTCGACTGTATGCAACCCGGGTTTCATACGTCTAAAAATGGTACAGTGGTCCGCAGGCTGCTCACCATACTGGTTTGCGTGTGTCCAGGAAAAGTCTCCTTCTCTGAAAGCGCTGAAAGTTTTTTGTCAAATAGTGTTGGTGTATATGACAAAGAACAATTTCATGTATATAGGTTACTGCTACTCCTTTCTATTGCTGCATACCGATCGACGCGGATCACCTACATAAAGGTATTGTGTTCCATTAGGGCCAAATTTTCAATATCGCTCCTTCGCTCCTTCGACCTAAACGCGAAGGAGCGAAAACACGATGGCGAAGGAGCGAAAGAGCAAAGGAGCGAAGGAGCCAAACTACGATAGCGAGGGAACGAAAACACGATGGCGAAGTTCCATCGCTCCTTCGCCATCGTGTTTTCGCTCCTTCGCGTATTGGTACAATACACTTTACTACTGCACATAGAAAATATCTTTGAAATAACCAGAAATCGTGATTCCTGAACATGATATGCGTCTAAACGTTTGGCTGTTGTATCATATATAACCTACAGTAATCATATCGAAGGTAAGGATACTCTATATTTGCGACCGCGTTCATCAAATATTAGGCATATTTGTCAGGGGGAAATGTATACCTCAATATAACGGGATTGTATAACCACGTGGGAGTGTTTTTCATCCTCTAAGAGTCTACTGTACATGTTATACACGTAACATCATGTGACGATAGATATGTCTACAGACAGCAGGGGTTATAAATATCAATATGGTTTACATGTAACCACGAGGCGACTGTCCTTAAAGGATTGGTGTCCTATTGAACCACGAGACTAGTGTCGTTACATGTCCATAATCATATGTTGGTTTTTATACGAATCACGAGTGCAGTGTGGCTAATCAATTAACCATTCACGGTATTTTCGTGAATGCTCCGTAGCCGGAGTTACACGGGAAACTTTGGTCCGTGCCACCACACTTAAATGATGGAGGCGTTGAGAATTTCCCGAAAAAGAACTGCATACATATCGACTCTTGTCTCAGAGGTCGGGCACGATAACAGATTTAAACGGCGAATGGATCCTGAAATGATTGTCGTAAACCAAACATAAAACGGGGAATGGATATAAAAACTCCTGTCGTAATCTGGACTTAAAACGGAGATCGTATCCAGAAACACTTGTCGTAATCTGGACTTAAAACGGAGATCGTATCCAGAAACACTTGTAATCTGGACTTACAACGGTGATCGGAGCCAGAAACTATTGTCGTAATCTGGACTTACAACGGTGAATGGATAAAAAAAATCCTGTCGTAATCTGAGCTTAAAAACAGTGAATAGGTGAAGAAGATCTTGTCGCAATCAAGACTTTAAACAGTTATTGGAGCCAGACACTTTTGTCGTAATCTGGACTTAAATGGCAAATGGAAACAAAAGCTCCTGTCGTAATATGTATTAAAACGGTGAAATGGTCCATAAACTCCCGCGGTGGTCTCATGTAGACTATCACTGTGAATTATACTTGTACCGGATCGCCGTTACAGAATCCGGGTAAAGCTTAGACTTTCCAGATAATATTAACGGCAGTCGATATTTTGTTCCTGAAGGCAGAAACATGCAGCTAGGTTATAAATAGTATTGACGTGCCGTCTGGTGGTGATAACAATAAACGTTTCCGGAATAAAAGATGTTAAAATACGTGTAACTCTAACATCAAACGATGGGTGGGTGGTACCGGTATACACTCACCAAACAATTGTTGTGTTCCATTAGGAGTTGTTCTGTCTGATTCCACTCTAGATTCTACGATACCGCAATCAGGTTAAATCCCGGGAGTGCCATTAAACATCACAATACATGTGTTTATACAGTATACATGTACGATTGATAAAGCAATGTTTTATTGCTATTCAATGTTGTAGACCTTTTAATGCTTCTAACATGCACACTTTTAATTAAAGCAGCTGCATTGTATAGCTATGCATTTAAAATAGATTATATCACGTTCTAAACCGAAATAAATTATTTTGATATTTTATGCCACAGTGACGTCATAGTGACTTTTCCTGATGATATCACTTTGATTAACGTTTCTGCTTTTTTGGCCCAGGAGGTAGAGCCGTTGATTATCACGCCCGAGAGCCGGGTACGATTGGTGTCATAGTTGATCAGTATGAGCCCACTAACGACGGAAAAAGCCACTTTATCACATAACTTCTTTCCTCTACTGTCAATAGCTTTTATATTTGTTTATTGTGATATTAAAAACAATAAAGCACATTGACAGACATTCTATACGGGAAATAGAATAACTACTCACAAAATCCTTTTGCTTCACGAAGAGAAGGTAACATAAGAAAGGACAGCCTTTGTTTTTGACGAAGAACAATTGAATTTGGAAGTTTCACTCGTGGCTGAGTGTTTTTCGTTTTTGACCTTGTGATTTCAGTTTCTTTATTAACTGTGGGCCATATTGCCCATTAGTACATATTATACTATACAAAATCGTAATATACGTGAACAGCAATACAAATTACAAAGTGGAGAACGAGTTAAGAGTTTGTACATATAGCCAGGATCTTATTGGCTTCGAAAATAAGATTTGCATGATACAATTCACTGACATAAGTTACACTCAATAACTTATATTAAATATAAAAGGCTATACTTAGTCAAATCATGTACTATTGGTTACATATAATATTGATATAATAACAGTATATTCAAAGTTATATATTTGATCCAAATGAATGATCTCAACGGCGAGGGAGATGCGAGAGTGGTTGGGGATACCCCTACCAGAAACTCGCACATCCCCCGTTGAGATCAGGCAGATCTGATTGTATGGTGAAATGCTTGTGTGTATCAAGTTAAAATATATGGAGCGAATGTAGGGGAAAAATGAACAAGTTAAAGACATGCGGCTCGAATCTTATTAGCTTCGAAAATAAATTTACCTAAACGAGTTAGCTCTTTGATATTATTTACATTCAATAACTGTATCAATTTAAACATTGAAGGTTTCTGCCAGTAATATTTTTTAATGAGACGACGTCTTAAGTTATTGTACATATGTTACATTTCAATACAAAATGGTATTCATCCTCTACTTCAGTCGTTGACTTACAAATTATACAATACATGTATCTCTTATGTGGATCAATATTCTTGTAGCGGCCGGTTTCGATTGCTAAAGAATACGCAGACATACGAATTTTCGATGAACATATTCTGTAATTCATAGGTATATAATTTGTTAAGTAAAATTGAATGTAAAAATTGTCCACAATATACTGATATAAAAAGCATTTCGATGACTGTTCTAAGAGATCTCTTAAAAATTGCCTAGCTTGATCAAAAATTCTTTGACGTATACAAGATAAAGTAGCTTTAGAATTATGATTGGCAGAGCCATACATCACCAAAACCTAAGGAACAAAGTAGATCCTTAACACATTGTACCCAATTAAAACATGACCCAGTGTTCTTAGTTAACAAAAAATTGTAAGCAGTATTTAAAATACAATTTTTCGTGTCAAGTAGTTTGAACCAGTATTTTATTATCCTATATCTCCTTGTGTATTCCAAGTTCCCAGTATACCATTGCATTATTTGTAAATGGACCTGTTCAATATCTAACCCTTTGGTCGACCCCCAAACTTCACATGAATAGAATAAAATACTACTTACATAGGTGTCAAACATACTCAGCATGGTTTTACAATTTAGATTCATGTTTACACTTTTGGAAAACAAAGCAAACATAGCTTTACGTCCTTGGTCAGACAATTTTTTTTGTACATTCGTGAATTTATTATTGTATCTAAAGTTTACGCCAAGATAGGAGAAATCGTCAACACAATCAAGATTTTCCTCGCGGGAAGACCATATTTCACAGTTACGAATTTTCCCGCCTTTACGGAAAACCATAACTTTTGTTTTCTCAATATTGACTGTTAGTTTCCATTTGTCACAATAAGTTGCGAGATTATTTAATATTTCCTGTAAGCCTTCGACAGTTTCAGAGAACAAGACTAAATCGTCAGCATACAGCATCAGAAATAAGCTTAATTCGCCAAAATCGTAATTTTGGTTACATTTCGATATAAAAAAAGATTCAAAATCATTTACGTTCATGGAAAATAATATCGGCGACAAAGTTTCGCCTTGCATTAAACCAATAGCGTTTGAGAAAAAATCAGATAAACAACCTTTAAATTTGACACAAGATTTAACATTGTCATAAATTGATTTAATTATTTGAAGAAGCTTGCCCCTGACACCTAATTTCGAAAGTTTATACCATAAATTAATTCTGTTCACATAGTCAAACGCCTTGCGAAAGTCGACAAAGCAACAATACAGACGTTTATTTTCACTTAAGGATTTAGTAATAATAGAGTGTAAGGCAAAAATCGCATCTACAGTGCTTAATCCACTACGAAATCCAAATTGTGCATCTGTAATTGTCTCATAAGATTCGGACCAACGTATCAATCTTAAATTCAGAATGGACGTAAATAATTTGCCCAAACAACTTAGCAAGCTGATACCTCTAAAATTGTTGGGGTCAGTTTTTACACCTTTTTTATGAACAGGAGTTATTATTGCCACAGACCACTCGGAGGGGAAGTAACCAGAGTTCAAAACTGAATTAAAAAGTGTACATAGAACAGGCATAATTATTTCTTTTCCAACTAAAAAACATTCGTTCAAAATTCCATCTATTCCATATGACTTGCCATGATTTAAATTATTAATAGCCTTCTTAATTCCATCAATACTAATTGGACTGTCTAATGCCTCATATAATGGGACAGTGTTTTCTTCAGAATTGTGATTACAAAAGGTACCAGTTTCATCACCATCATTGGTGGCTAAACCTTTGAAATGTTCAAACAATGTACTGATATTCATTTCCGGACCTGATGACTTGGAAGATGAAAACTTTTTATAGAATTGTTTTGGATTGTACTTCCTTAGGTATTCAGGCATATCCCCTTCAAATCTAATATACATCCTTTTCTTTGTAAGTTCGGCTAATTTATATAACCTTTTCTTATCAACTAATATTTTATGATTATTTATGGATTTACATCTATTGAAAATATTCAATGCGTTTTTATAATTGTAAAATAATTTTTTTAACTCTGTGTCAAACCACGGTTTGTCCTCGCACACTTGTGAACCTCTAGTTCGGTTCGTCTGGTCATGCCCTATTGCACCTTTGGTATGTGTATCGCACGTACGAGTAGTCAGAGTAAACGGGCGCATCGTCCGTGTCAATTCGTAGGTAAAGCGACTTACACAAGAATCGATTGAATGTTGAGCGACCTCACTCGAAATTACAACGGACGCGTTAATATCAAGATTACTAGTAAAGTTATCTAAGAACTGACCACTATGTTCCTCATTCCAGCGATAATTCGGGGTTTTTGACCTGGTGATACATAATTTCAACACAGAGAAGCGAATTTAAGGAAAGCATTGTTTTGTTTTAATGATATAGATAACATAATTACATCCCATTTACACAAAGGGAATACAAAGGCGACCAGAGATATATCAATGTCAATGCTATGAAAAGTGGATAACAGTACTTAGTTATGTATACACTAATGTGGAGGCATAGATTCCATCAGCGAATTCGGAAATGAAGGCAAGCCTGTGTTCTAATCAATAGTAATGAATAGACAATGGCACGACTGATTGTTTACATGTCACAACAAATGGTGGTGTATCTAATTACGATTAGTGGCGGTTAGCTGATTACGATTAAGTTACCTAATTACGACTAGTGGTTTTGTATCTAATTACGACTAGTGGCTTTGTATCGAATCACGACTAGTGGCTTTGTATCTAATTACGATTAGTGGCTTTGTACCTAATTACGAATAGTGGCTTTGTATCGAATTACGACTAGTGGCTTTGTATCTAATTACGACTAGTGGCTTTGTATCTAATTACGACTAGTGACTTTGTATCTAATTACGACTAGTGGCTTTGTATCTTATTACGACTAGTGGCGATGTATCTAATTACGACTAGTGACTTTGTATCTAATTACGACTAGTGGCTTTGTATCTAATTACGACTAGTGGCTTTGTATCTTATTACGACTAGTGGCGATGTATCTAATTACGACTTGTCGCGTTGTATATAATTACGACTAGAGGTTTTGTATCTAATTACGACTAGTGGTGGTGTATCTAATTACGACTAGTGGTGGTGTATCTAATTACGACTAGTGGCGATGTATCTAATTACGACTAGTGACTTTGTTTTTAATTACGACTAGTGACTTTGTATCTAATTACGACTTGTCGCGTTGTATCTAATTACGACTAGTGGTGGTGTATCTTATTACGACTAGTGGCGATGTATCTAATTACGACTTGTCGCGTTGTATATAATTACGACTAGAGGTTTTGTATCTAATTACGACTAGTGGTGGTGTATTTAATTACGACTAGTGGTGGTGTATCTAATTACGACTAGTGGCGTTGTATCTCATTACGACTTGTGAGAGTGTATCTTATTACGACTAGTGGCCGTGTACCTAATTACGACTAGTAGCGGTGTATCTACAGTAATTACGACTAGTGACAGTGTTTCTTATTACGACAAGTGGCCGTGTACCTAATTACGACTAGTGGCGGTGTATCTACATTGTATTTACGACTACTGGTGGTGTCTATTTATGACTAGTAACGGTGTATATAATTACGACTAGTGACAATGTATCTAATTACAATCAATGGCAGTGTATCTTATTACCAGAAGTGATGGTGTAATTTTTTTTCATCAACCACTGAAGCACTTTAAGAATTAAATCAAATAAATCTGATGCATTATTGAAGTACACATATAAAAGTTCGAATTCTAATGTTTGTATCGAAATTTGTCCCCTTAACTCTAACAAGGGTCTAAACATATAGGTAAAGAATATATACCCCGCGCATTGTCCCGGTGACTCCGCCTCTGTAAGAACGGTTAATGCACACATGACTAAGGGGAGGAAATAAAGAGGCGACTATAATGAAAAGTGGCATGAGTGCCTTTTGTGCCACCATTTGCTTTGTTACAAGTCAACACTTTGCCTTTCCATACTATTTTTTACACAGGGGAATAAATCTGACAAGCTGTACTCAAAACGTAGGTCTGACGTTCGATTGGAAATCCTTTTCTCGGGAGATAGCATTTTATGACTCGTCACATTAATCCAGTGATACGGCGCTGTAGACATGTCATTCGCCTTATAAGTACCGTCTCGGTCCAAGACTTTGTGTGTCTATGCGAATAACGTGCCCGTTTTTTATTTAGGGCAATAAATAAATGCTTCTTTGACTTATGAAACCATGTTGACGTCTTTGACCTTTCTGGTCTCCCATACGCCTTTAACACGCACCAGGTACGTACTTGTACGCACGTATCGATCATGACTATGGTAATAGGAGCTTTCCTTGTCGTTAACAGAGATTTCTTTAATCAATTTATTTAACAGGATAAACACTACAACATAGTGAAATTTCACTGCGACAGAGGCACCGCGAATGATAACATAAATTATATTATACCCAACACGTGCTAGAAACATCAAAAATGTTTACACCTACAAACAAAAAGATTTTATTATAGATTTATCATAAACTTTATCCGTTGTGAATACACTTCCAGATTACCTCCCATATCACCGATTACCAAAATATGTAGATCACAGAGAAAACAATTTGAGGCTAATTCCTACTGGTCAAAAGGGAAATTATAACGTTAGGGACTTTTTAGTTTTGTCGGTATCATTTAAATGATTAATTGTACCATGACAGATACGACTAGAACGACATGGAATAAGGCCTCCCCAAGGAAGTAGTAGGTCGTTATATAGTTATAGTAGCGACTGTGATTATCGGTTTAGTTTAAACATATTTTATTTGAAAACATTTCAAAAGGAATTGGACACAAGTTTTACAACTTATAATTGTCCTCTTCCATAAACATGCATATAATGGTATTAACAAATGGCAGCATTTACGATACAATATAATGATATTTTACACACATATATATATATATAAAAGAACACAACATTAATATGTATTGGTTGAAACAACGACGTGTCGGTCAGGTATTCTATAGGTGTATGGCCGAATAGCCAGTTTTATACCATTATTGTTTTGATGTCAACGCTCTAAATTAACGTCATGGTACTGAAGTGTGTGTGTTAAGAATAGGAGATACTGTAGCGTTGCCTATTGTTAAAACATTTATTTATGTACATAATTCTATAAATTATATAAAAAAAATCCCAAACCGGACAGATTCCAATTAAGGTCATGTTATGAAATCAAAATATGTTTACTTATTTATACTACTTTAGTATATATTACAGTCAGTGTAGTGAGAAATTAAAATTTAGAAGCTTAGCAACATATACATGATTTTATATTGGTCTCTTTGAGACTGTTCCATGGCAATATCACCAGCCAACGTCGCTTCGATTTAATACCAATCACGGTTTTTTTGTCAGCTTTCAGACCTTGTTTTGTAAGAAAACATCACATATTTACGGTCATATTCCGGCATTCTGCACCAATCTATCTTACAAATAGACTTTGTGCTGCTTTAAAGAGCTAAATAGTAATTAAAAAAATATTCCAACATATGATCAGCCGCCATCTTTGAACTGTCCCGATAGTTTTAGCGCTATTGTCAGCGCTTTTGTTAAAAGAAGAAAAAGAGTGGAAAGAGAGAATGATGAGCGATAATGAATTCAGTAGATTTAGGCTTATTCATAATAAATTAGAACCGCATGTGTTATGGAAACTTGCAATGAAATATCCTTGCTGCAGAAACTCCATACATTATGTTATGAAAATTGTCGTTTCCAACTTTACAAATGAATTGACAGAGCTATGTCACAAATGCGGCAATATGTATAGAGATGTTTTAACTCATATCATATTAGGGTGTAGTTACATCGATAATCTGAGAGATCAATTATGGTGTTCCATCGCATGTATTAGTGACACGGGTTTATTGTTGAGTGTCTATCTACATTCCCTCTCGGATAAAGAACTTGTACATATCCTAATTGGTGGACCAATTAATTTCGAATTGAGTAAAGTAGATATTGATGAATTCAGAAGAATAACAGTAGTTGCTGTTGAAAAAATGTCAAAAACTTATTACCGGTAGCGTGACTGACGTCACTACATTTAAAGTATTTTTTTTTTTTTTGAATGAATATACATGTACATCATTAATTACGGTTTGCACGTATGATTTAAAGTGTAATCTATTAATCATAGTAATTTAATATATGAGTATGTAAATATATATGTCTGAAAGTGATATTCGAATGTAGAGACATATTATCGTAGATTATGTACATAGTATCACTAATCGACTATAATGCACAAGTCTATTATTAATTCCACTTGTAAACAATTATGCACATTTAATTATTCCTACATGCATGTCATTCAAATGTATTTGTATATACACTTATGTATGTATTCTGTTTATAAAATCTTCATTTTGGAGGAAATAAAGAGAATAATAATAATAACGTCATGGTACTGAAGTGTGTGTGTTAAGAATAGGAGATACTGTAGCGTTGCCTACTGTTAAAACATTTATTTATGTACATAATTCTATAAATTATATAAAAAAAAATCCCAAACCGGACAGATTCCAATTAAGGTCATGTTATGAAATCAAAATATTTTTACTTATTTATACTGCTTTAGTATATATTACAGTCAGTGTAGTGAGAAATTAAAATTTAGAAGCTTAGCAACATATACATGCTTTTATATCGGTCTCTTTGAGACTGTTCCATGGCAATATCACCAGCCAACGTCGCTTCGATTTAATACCAATCACGGTTTTTTTGTCAGCTTTCAGACCTTGTTTTGTAAGAAAACATCACATATTTACGGTCATATTCCGGCATTCTGCACCAATCTTTCTTACAAATAGACTTTGTGCTGCTTTAAAGAGCTAAATAGTAATTAAAAAAAATATTCCAACATATGATCAGCCGCCATCTTTGAACTGTCCCGATAGTTTTTAGCGCTATTGTCAGCGCTTTTGAGAGATAGGCACGCAACGCGCTTTTTACAATAATATTTAAAAAAAAACCCACTAACACTAGTGCTGCATGTAAGTTCTTTTGTGTTGTCCTATATACAGACTCGCCAAAGTGTAGGTTAGCTATGGTCAGTGACACTAATTGACCCCAAGGGGTTAATTACAAGAGTCAGCCAACCGCGAAACACTCCGACTGTCGCCAAATTGGGTCACAGGTAAATTCTCCAATTAACAACTTTACCTGAAATGAAATTATGTTATTTACAGATTCAGATATGTTTATTAAAGTGTCACGTATTGATACATAAAATATACATAAAATACAAGCATAATTTCATTAAAAACGTTAAAATGCATCAAACCCAGCCATATTTGGCTTATGAGACACTACTACAGTAAAATCTTGAGTGTCAATTAATATTAAGACTTATTGATAAAAAGCTTTGTCTTCTTTGGTACATATCAAACAATAACCTGGCGACGTCTTTTTGCAAATTATCTTCTTTCATAAGAAATATTAATTTATCTTTGCTGTTTAAAGCATTAAAATTCTGTAAATTAGCTTCTGCTTTATTAAAAACTAAAAGTCTCAAGTCAGAGTAAAAATCAATAAAAAAGTGAGTTTCATCCTCAACATGATTTGATGTACAATATATACATTTCCTTTCTTGTAAAGGAATTATTGGCCTGGCGTATCTACCCGTTTCTATAGCTAATGGCAGAGAACCACTTCTAAAATTAGATAAAATTCTTCGGTGTGATCTATTTCTAATATTTTTAACATAAAAACTTGTACTAATTTCATTTTTATATAGGCGGTAGGTACGCAACTTATTACCATTTACACGGTTAATATCATTAAAAAGATCATTTTTGCCTTTACTGTCAATACTCGGACAAGCATCAGTGTGCTAACCCTCCTTCTTCATACAAATATACACTTTGTATATTCTAATCTCCATGCTGTGAGCTCTGTTTGCTGTGTTTAGCTACCTTATATGTCGAAATAAAAACCAGAAAACAAATATGTGGCAAAATAATGGCTCACTTTTTAGAAGTGGCCGCAATATTTATTTTTAAAACATTTTAATTTTAAATCAAAGAGTTGTTATAATCAATTTAATATAATTTATCTTTCTTGAACTTTATTATAAATGAATTAACAACTATTTTATAATAAAAAAAACACTTGAAAATATCAGCAAAGTTGAACGGAATAAAACATAATCCGCCATATTACACACAATCATACAACAAATCTGCATAAAAATATAACTAAGACTTCCTCACATGTAGAATGTCGCCTAATATAGGTTACACACAATCATACAACAAATCTGCATAAAAATATAACTAAGACTTCCTCACATGTAGAATGTGGTCACACTGTGGAAGGTGCAACCATATAATAATAGTGTACAAGAAAAATTAAGAAAAAACTGAAACCTGGATACATAAACCAGGGAGGGATATATGGGAGGGTAAGCACACTGATAATTTAAATTTCACTTTTTGATGTTTGAATTCTAGATAAGATGGCGTCTTCTGAAATTTTTTTCTAAGTGTTGGGGTGACCAGCTGAACTGACCAATGAGCGATGACCTTTGCTCTACGACCCCGGATGTGACGCTTACCATATATGGGTCAAGAGGCGTGGCTACCCATATTGTTGATTTAATATTTAAAAGGAATGTCAGTTTGTGCAAAAACATGTTTGTTGTTACAAACTGTATTTTCTCCAATCTATCTGGTCTCGATTATCCAATACCGCTTAATATCACGAAGTTTACATTTAGTCGAGCGTTGACTGTTCATTACATCAGATAATCCAAAACTGTGTATAATAGTGTCACATTTTCTTCTCCAAGAGTTAGCAATATGTTCTGTAGCATTATATATAGTTTTAGTTAAACGGGGTTCTTCCGCACCGTGTAGTCGTAGACGTAGACGTAGTACTTCAATAATTTGCTTGTGATGTGTCGACATGAATCCCATATCGCCTCGACTCGCTGTATTTGAAGAGTTTTTCGAAGATCCTAGAAATAATCTACACGCCTTATTCTGTATATTTTTCACATGTGTCCATTTCGATATTCCCCATATTCCAGCACCGTAGTAGAGTACAGGTTCCACGAGGTTACGATATAATTTTTCAAATACATCAAAGGAAAAACCTCCACTTGAAAGGAACTTAGTATATAAAGCAGATAGTGCCCTGCTCGCTGATTTAGTAATATTTTGTACTGTATATTTGAAGTCCATAAATTCATTAAACGTTAATTCTAGATAACGGTACGAGGTTTCGTAATCAATACGTTGATCTCCACACTTAAATATGTAGCTTGATCTTTACAACCTAGATATATTTGCTAAAAAAACAGTATATTAAAACTTTTTCTTTAAACGAAACATATAAACATGACTTTTCATAAAAAAAAAGACAGAGACGTATATATACTTATATACATATTGTGACTGTAATAACGGTATGTTTAAAATGTTCTGAGTATAAAAGAAACACAGATATATTAAATAAATTCTTGTAAAAACTCTGTCGTCTATCTTCACCGGAAATCGTTTTTTAATATTGATCCGAAATTTACTTTATATATTTAGATTGGAATGTAACAACTTTTTAATCATATCTGCACCGTGTACATTTTGATTTTTATAGCCATCTAACATTTGATGGTCTTATTTTAATTATTATATTAATTGCACAAGTACATATGTTTTAATGTAAAAGAAGTGTAACTAGATCTAGCTCAGTAGAGTTTTCTAATCCGATACAAAACGATAAATTATACTGTATCTTTAAACCTTCAGTCAAAGATGATTTACATCTAGTTAAAGTTATAAAGACAGTCTTAAACAAATCTGGGTTTATCTCACAGGTGAAAAATGGAGGTCTATAGGTTAACACCCCCACCCCTACCCTCTCCCCCCTCCCCCTCCCCCTCCCCCTCCCCCTCCCCTCCTCTCCTCACCACTGCTGATACAGGTGTGACACCCTTTGATTACCTGGACAGTTCAGGAATAGCCACAGAAAATCTTTCAATACACTGGCCTGTTAGAGATACACAGATATGTCAACTTATAAATCTTCCCAGGTGTGAGAAATTAATCTTCATATATGGTAGAAATTATTTCCATAACTGTGAATGTATTAGGTGACTTAAAGAGTAGGATGGAGTAATTTGTATAGTTGAAATATGTTGAAAGTCGTATCGCCCAGTAAATCTATATAACACACGCTATAATAGCAACAAAAATTAAATAAATATTTCATACAAAAATTGAATCTGAGTAGTCAATCATATATAGTTCATAATCTTACTTATCAAGGTAAAGTAATAATACAAACTGGTAATATTGCGTTGCCTTTGTATGATTTATATAAAATACCACACGAAACCTCAAATCACCATTCTACTGTGCCACGCACTTACTATTTCTTGCATATTATGTAATATGTATAACCATGGATAATATATTAAATCATTATCTTTTATTCTTATTTTGTATTACACAAGTTCATGTGGAATTTGCATAATGAGGATGTTGGAATTATAAAACGTGTAAAAACATTATGGTGTAACATATGTATATCAAAATAAGATGTTCTTAATATTGAAATGATTTCAATACAGCCTTTGTGTTGATTATTGAATAATATACAGTTTATTCAAGTGTCTTTAATATTTCAATTTATGTCTTAATAATTATGCTATTTCAAAAACATATAGAACTATTGAATTAATATTCAACTCAGACGGGAATCGGGCTGTGAATCACGAATGATAAAAAAATAAACCCCTAAAATTTTACATAAGATACAGTTGTGTAATGGAGAACATATATTTGAGTCCATTCTCTGAAATTAATACCAATTAAGACCCCGTTTTAGCCCACCATCTGATTTTTAGCCCACCATCTCATATTTAGGTTGCCCTTGGTCCCTAGTTACTTCATTTTGGGACCAGCCATCTTAGATTTTGACAATTGAAGTTTGTTATCGCTATTTCTCAGAGAGTACAGAAGGGATCCTCCTGAAATTTCATATGTAGGTTTCTCTTAGTCCCTTGTATTGCATTTTGGGACCAATCTGAAAACAACATGGCCGACAGACGGCCATTATCGCTAAATCTCAAATTTCATATATATGTTCCCATTGTACTGACCGTAGGCCGGTGGGTTTTTTTCTCCGGGAACTGTGGCTTTCCTCCACCTCCAAAACCTGGCACGTCCTTAAATCATCCTTGCTGTTTTATAGGACGTTAAACAAACTAAACCAAACCAATTTGTTTGAAAAGTACTGGAGGGATGTTTCTCAATTTAGACAGATTAGTAAGAGGAAGAGAAAATAGAGAGAAAATCTATCTGACACGGAATCTATAAAGATCATTCATTGGTTGACGCCAAGATCCCTCTGGGATCTCTTGTTTATCTCCGTTTCGGTAATTCTAAGTCCGTTTCGGCAAATACCTCAAATCCACCGAACACCGTTGCCAGCTCCCGGTACTCTTCCTCATAACTCCGTCCCCATTTTTTTTCGCAATTTCATGGCATTGACATAGAAAACAGATATAAATATTATGGAGGCATCGACCAAGCCATATATATGTGATCTTGGGTTGCCATTAATACATGTGTGCAAGTAGAATTTTAGGTTGTTTGGGAGTATGTGTAGTCCGAGAGATTTCCATCAACCTTAGTAACATGTTGACATGCTTTAACAGTTCGGCCATGCTCGATTGCCACTTTTGCAATCGGTGGATTTGTGGCCCGTTTATTGATAAGATATACCACCTAACCTTTCCATGCAATGACTGAATCAGAATATGGCGGGTTTCCTTAAACTTAGTAGAGTCCGACCAAATTCTTCATTCTTTCAGATTTTATTAATCTGATAGCGTTGAGAGTCGGAATAGTCTTTTCACTAAATCTTCTCAATACAATGACCAGGGTAAAACGCTTCAAAATGTTGCAGTGTCCGTCTGACATTCATTTTTACCTTGACATTGCTTCACAAAATCAATAGCCCCTAAATTAGTTACATTTGACTTGTGCGTTCATGTAATAGAAGTCAACAACATGTGTTGGAATAAGTTAACATCAACCATATTCAATGAAACAACTGTGTTAACACTTTCAAACGGCTTTTGACTAACTAAAATGAATACAATGGACATTTGAGTTTGGTCAGGTTCAAACGTGCTATCTGTCAAATTACGGTAATGAACCAATTGAAGAACTGAATATCGACTTGCTCAAAAATAAGGGAAATCCTGTTTGTGATACAATTCCAACAGAAAAATCGTGTAAAATATTTTCAACTGATAAAATTGCACAAGAGTTTTAGCGCTACAGTACTTCCAGTACTTTGATTGTTGTACTCGCTACATTTACAGTTATGACAACCCGCGTATCTGGCACAACTAGTGGCGGTGTGTCCAATGATGAAGTTTGACCATGTGACTAGTGTGTATAGGAAGACGGGAGAAAAGGAAAAGCTTGTGAATGACAGAAATGCGAGATCGAAGAGAAAGGGGGGAATTCCTACGCTAATAGATCTGGCTTCGACGTCATCAAATGAACAATTTGTTCCATTAAAGCTGGCGTTCCACCATTAAAACTGAAACTGCCTTAATTATAGGCCATAATCATGCTGCAAAATGTGTTCAAAACTATTTCCTTTATTGTCGTTTTACTCATACTTGATCATATTCGCGAAAAAAAACGGGAATAATTTATCGATAATTACTCCAAAATATGTTCGTTTTCTTCACGTGTTAATATCGTAATTTAACAGTACAAGATTCTTTTAAGTTAGTTAATCATCACTTAAGCAGGGTAAGGAGAAGCCGTAAAACGGTAATACAAGTTTTAAGGAATCGTGAAAAGTCCATTTTTGTTTCTAAACCGGATGTTAGTGGGCTTTAGATTACTACGATAAAAGGTCTTCGTTGCTCGGTTTGTGAAAATAAAAGGAAATTTTAAACATAAATATGCTTTTGTTGTTATAATTGAGATATTTTGGTAGATCATGTTGCAATCGTGTTGTCGTATTCCGGGTATTTTTGGTGGTTGGCATTTGATTCCATATCGTAATTACCGGGTAGTGGTTGATTATTTCTAGTAACTTGCAATAGACTACAGGTGTCGTAATGAAGGAATTGTTATTAGTTATCAATCAATATGCCTTTGATGGTATCATAATCTGTGTATTGTTGGTAACTGGTGTTGTCCTCAATGCGCGTAAAATAATATCCTCACTGTTACCACGTTGGGAAAAACCACCAACTTGCGTATACTACGCAACTTGTCTATTACAGGTATAATCACTTCAAACTTAACTTATAATCTATTTTCGTGCATTAATTCAGCCAAGAAACATCATACAAATGTGAAAATTGATTTCAATTGCTCTTGGGACATCAACAAGCATCGATACAATACTTCCGGTAGAGTAGCTTAGTTCTTAAGTAGCCAATGCTCGCAGTAAATATAGCAAAATATGATTTACCTTGTCATAAACTAATACAACTTTGGATTATAAATTGTAAAATTCTAATAAAGTGGTTTTGGTTATTTCAGTATCAAATCCATGCTGAAATCGGCAGATAAAAGGCGAGTTCGCGTTTTGTATGCGAGTTAGTGGTTTTCCCAGACCAGGTCACATGTGTTACAAATTAAATAGACAAACTCAATATATCATGTATAAGATTAGTTATCAGTAATGCGAAAAGTCTGGCACCGCGCTCGATAATTCCGACAAAGTCCGGAAGTTTCCGGTGTAATCTGGCACAATCAGGCATCCATATCAGCATCTCCGGGAAACTCCCGGCTATCATCGGAAATCGAATTCGGGTTGATTTCCGATGATAACCATAAATTTTCCCGAGATGTTGCGATTGAACCCGGCATAACTGTTTCATCCCGTTCACAGTTTACAGGTTTTGTTTGAATTCCTATCGTGACATTGTCTCCAATGTGACGTCATTATATTTCTACGGGTATATTGTGTACACAATTTTATTTTTTTTATGTTTCCATTTGCTTTGCATTGTCACTAACATCCAGTTGTTTCATGCCTTATCAGTCAAGAGTCAAACTTCTGTCCAGAGGTGTTGGGACCAACCCGATGAACTGTTTCCTTTTAAACAGTTCATTAGGTTTGTCCCAACTGTTTTGTTACCTGAATAATCCACAAGATTTCACATATTGGATTTTTTCAATAAAGGCGAAATATAATATTTTGACGTCACGAAAATTTGCGCTACCGGAGTTAATAAAATGATTGATCAATGTAACTTGCAACTGTGTATGTAGTTATGTTATATAAAAGGTGAGTGTTCTCACGGTGGAAAATGTTGATTGAAATATGGAAATTAAATTGATGAGTTTATAGTCGTGACGGCACAAAGACAGGCCCCAATGTGATATCACTGTTACAGGCTGGATATCAGAAAATTTTAATTTGAAATGGAAGCATATGTATTAAACTGCTGTGTGTGTGAGTGGGGGGAGGAGGGGGGGGGGGGTGTCCAAGAATTGCAACCAAATAAAACATATGGCACTGTAATCCTGTGATAATTATTGCAATAACTGCAAAGAAAGCAGTTTATTGCTTTAATTAATATGATGTCACAATGGGTAAATTTGTATAAATGTATACGCTAATATGTGAGATAGATGTAACCACGGAATGGTACGATATAATATGTTAACATATCTTGTTTTCTCTCTGTATTCATTGTTTGTGTGAATTATAACACGTTTATGTGTCTGCCCTGACAAATGAAATATCACTGCACTTAAATACTTGTTCTGATTTCCTTATCGCAACCTGCTGACACCGACATAGCGTTATCGACAGTTCATGTCTGTGAATACGCGTGCTTTACATGCTGCGAGAAGCAAAGAAACAGCAAACGCAGGTAATTTAAATTGTAAATATTATGGAAGCACCAACATCAATTACTCCAAAGGTCGACATCTCCCTGATCGTGACTTGGCACTTCAAAGCCCTGAAACCTGGACGGTTACTGTTTTGAAGTGATGGGCCTTTTGGAGAATTTTAATAGCTTAAGTTCACGTGCCATAATACCCCATAGACGGGGTGTTAATGTTGTAGGAACAGGATATTATACCGGACCACGCCATTGGCATGTTAAGCATTGCCGAAATTATTAAGATAATTCATTCATACCGAGAAACCTGTTAGCATTGATCAAAGGAAATTAAAACCTATTATCTAGGTATTTTTCTTTCGTTCAATAAGACGGATATTTTTATTTAGTTAAAATTGGTAGACGGCTGAGATAACAGAGCAGAATGGGATACATATTTCCTATTTAAATGATGGTGACGTTCAATTTCAAAAGAATTCTGCAATTCAATATGTACATTAAGATATTGTCGGGATTTGTATACTACAAAACTGAGGGTTCATTGAAATAGATAGACTTACAAATAATCCTAATACTTTATATGAAATGAAAGATATTGCTTTCCAGTATTATTTTTTTTCACAATTTTCTTAACAAATACTCTGGAAAGAGTATCGGATAAGGTGACCACGTGGTGAACTTATTTTAAGTGGACAAACTGATAAGGACAACATCAATACATTTGACCGTTCACCGATGATAACACGCCATCTGGTGTACGGCGTTGACATCAAATATTAGGTAGTATGAAAAGCGTGTAGTTTTATAAAGAGGACGAGTATATGACGGACCGGTTAATAAACGTGAAAGATACACACAGTCGGACTTTTTATTGTTCTTTCCACGTGTGACATCTTCGTCCTATATATAGCACGTACTCTTTTGTCTATGCTCATTGGCCGAGTAAAACTTTCCACTTTTGTTGGACTGAAGAACTTGTAGTCCCATCAAGTAATGACCTTTGACCTATTCAACTGTGTGTAGCCATGTCAAAGATGGCGACCGTCTTTGTAAAATATACACTTCAAACATGAAATGCGTTTATTTTTCTTTTTACAATGTAATGATTATACAAAATCGATACTTGAAAAGTTCCGTCATATATCAATACGTATAATTTATATAATTTCATCGCAAATGAAGATCCCTTGTCTCGTTTTTAACAACATGTGCATTACGGTAGTACATTTTGTAAGACGAATGAAGCATCACAGTTCCGCCATCTTGGATCCAAGTGGTACCTCTCAGGAAACGAACCACGTGAACCGGTTCGGTTCTACTGGTACACCGCGTACGCGTCCATTACGAGTGCAGCAGATCCGTACCGGTACAACTGGTACGAACTCGATAAAGGAACACACGGTATGCAAACTCATCATTAACCCGGCATATGCAAACTCATCGTGAACTCAGCATAACGCAAACTCATCGTGAACTCAGCATAACGCAAACTCATCGCAAACACCCAGCGTAAGGCAAACTCATCGCAAATCCAGCATAACACAAAATCATCGCCAACCCAGCGTAACGCAAACTCATCGCAAATTCAGCATAATGCAAACTCATCGCACATCCGGTATGACGCAAACGCAACGCAAACTAACGCAACGTCAGTCATTTCCGTAAAGGAAAACGGTCTGGGTAAAAGCGTGTACCCTGGGTATAGCATTGGATACATCATGGATTCACTGACAATAATACTAACGAAGTTGGTCGGTGAGAGGTAATAAATCGTATGATTTGTCATGATTACAATTTCCTAGTGTTTTGTACTAGTTCCATGACAGAATCAATCTAGTGGAAATGTTGATCCGAAAATAAACAGAGCCATAAACACGTAGTTGTCACTAGCCGGGATGCCTGACCAGAAATCTGCGTTCCTAGCTGACCTAACATATCCCCTACAGCCTCTCTACTGTAATCACACCGCCAATAGTAATAATTCCTCGTTATTTTCTTATCAAACTCTGTCCAACCTAATTCTCGTGATGGATTGTCCGACTATGGACACGTTACGGGGTAAACACCTATCCCTTTGAGGTATGGCTTTGTACTTTTAGTAGCTGGCCGTTTCTTACCACACAACATGTCCGTATTTTGACAAGAGGCCAATAACCACGTAGCCCTCTGGAATATGTTTCGGACAGATTATGAGAAACAAAATGTTCAAGCCAAAGCTAAAAAGCCAAGTACGTCGGTCTATTTACTATAAGTGTAAAACTCAACAGCATTAACCCTATTGATTGAATTACATGAACTAAGGTGAACAAGTTTGCTACATATAATTATATTGTGACCGAGAAACATGTTTTTCTTCTTTTTTGACATATTTTGTGCATCTTGTATATAAAATTAAAACATTCTATAGAACAATATATAAATGCTTATAAGAAGGTGTAAACTGAATTTCTGTTCCTCCTGCCGAGGAGGAACAGAAATTCAGTTAACACCTTCTTTGTACCAGGAAGAGATCGCGCGGTCGATGTTAAGAATTTCTATACCTCACGAATGGAAATAAAATCTTTTCTTGGAACTGGTCTGGTATTAGAGTATTTTAGTGTACATGCAATGCACTGACTACTTGATGAAAAAATATCCAATGATTAACTTTTTTCGGACGAATTATCTAATATAAGGGTTGATAGTCATAGTCCCATTTTCCTCAGCTGTAATTGTGTTTTGTTATCAGAATACCATCGAGAGGCAGTTCCCCACTATATCATTTCTATATTCCATGTCTGAAGAACATACGAGTACGGCTTATCCCATTTGAAATGGATTTCGCCATCTGCAATTCTATAGACGCGTCCTCAGTAATGGGGGTTGATAGTTAGTGTCCGCGGAAGTCTTACAGATTGGTAAGATCAAACGTGGACAGGTTCACATAGGTTTGGTTATCCACAGATCGATGTTAGGTGCTCCAATGTATATATTTGGTTACATCAGACATTAGACAAAGCGAGACCTATACGGCTGGTTCAACGAAAGATCAATATGAACTCGGCAAGAGGAGTAAAAATAGCAACTTCAAGCGTCAGTTAATTGTAAGAAAAGTCGATATAAAACTTTGATAGGTTCGCATTCGTTTGTAATAGATATTCATTAGTACGGAGATCGAGTAGAGAGGCACGAGAATACAAAACCGGCGTTATCATCTCGTAAATATATGTATCATGTATTTTAAGTATCTTAATTGGAGAACACTTTCAACAAATAAATCTTAAAACTAGCTTCTGAAAGTTTATGTCCGTGTCATTGGCGTTTTAGCTGATTTCGTGAAGTCATTTAAATCGTTAGTATAAATTTTGCATATTAAAATATACTTTCCAAAACATATTCAAACAAACTTCTGAACAGTATTGTCTGTGTCATTGGTATTTAAGCTGTTTCCTGATTAGGTTTACCGCATACAATGATCATAAATAAAAAAAAATAAAAAAAGAGCCACCTTAAATTAACAACCTCAAAACCGAAAATGAGCAAATTCCTGTAGTGAAAAAGACATGAAAGAAGGACGAGAGTAACCAAGAGTGTCTGTTGTATGGCGACTAAAAGGTAACAAAAGCACCGTTCTTGTTTTCATGGCATGAATAAACTTGAGATCGACAACTTATATTAATTTATGACGTCATATTGGAAGTACGACTGATGTTAAGTTTTCAATACATTTGCCATCAATGAGTCTATAATCAGGAGTAGCCAGGGGTTGTATCACAAATATTTTGTCATCCAATATTATTGGGATCAACTAAGCTTTTATCAACCATTCTACTTTTCAAATTATTATCATTCAGTAGCGACACTAAAAGAAGCAATAGATAACGTAGCAAAGCTTAATCGACCAGACAAATCCGCCTGTACAGATTTATTGTTGCTACCTAGGACTGTTATTTGTTGTCTATAAACGGACTCATCCGATGTATCGATCGTTTCATCGAGATGAAGTGCCTTTTTGTCACATCCGGCTTTAGCGATTTGCGCATGCCCACTGCTACAGCGCCAGGTAACCGGATATGATCCAGGGAGAAGACCTGACATGACTTCGTCACGTCTATGTAATCCTACCTTCCCCGGGCGTCAAGGTCTGACCGACCCATGTACCAAGTCGTAGATCAATAGCTCGTATTTGTATCTCAACCTGTACAATACAGTAGTTACCCACAAACTACAATACACAGAACAATAGATAAACAGAAACGAGATGCGTGAACGTTTTCTTTGTGACCGTGTAAGGTTATAAACTTGGCGGGGTATTACGCGTTAATCACACGTAAAGCACGTGGAATGGCAATGCGATTGGTTCATCACGCCTTCGCATGTCCTTACTGTTACCAAATATATCGTCTTTGCTTTTTATGTTTCCGCTTCAGAAATAATTCATTGGACATGTTCATTTGGAAATGGTAAACAAAAGACCGTTCAATACAAGCGTCTATTAGACCCCTACACTCATCACGTGCTAACGTTCCTGTGTTGCCCCCAGAATTAAACTAGTGCATGTCGTTATTTCAGATAAAAGTTCGCATTTGAATTTATATTTTGAAACAATATTGGTTTTGTTATCAACAAGGGCGTCTCGTTTTGTTCGTCTGGTGGCGACATTCAATTAAACTATTACAAAACTCCCTTGATACCAACAGAGATAGTCGTGCTTGTTTGCTAGAGCCATAAAGAATTCCCGGAACACCAGGAATCAGGGTTATTGCACGCTTTGCTTAGTCTCGCAGAAGTTTAGAATGATACACATACGGCAATCTGTGGTCAAAGCTAAATCTGTGTGTATTACAGGGGAAATAATACTCTACTTTGTTGCAGTGCTAATATGTCTCGTGTGGATACTATACCGGATTATACTGTAGGAAGACGTGCATCCATGATAGCAGTCTGGTCATTATTCCCGTATTCCCGCGGGGTATTAGAGAGACGATAGCTGTGACGGTACGATTGTAAAGCGACAACAACCGGTATTGGGGGGAAGCCCCGCGTGTAGATACTGAAATTCTGTTGTCGTGGACGGTTAGCGTATACACGTATTTCCAGAATTTTGTCAATCTGCACGCGATTTCTGTTTCCTATTTCCAGATTTTCAATCTGCTTGCAGATTTTTTCACGAGAATGAAAAAGGGCAAATTAATGAAAAGCACTGTTCTGTAGTATCTCATGTAGTGGACGACAGGAAATATAGAATAGATTACTCTTGTACCCGACTGTATTGGGATCAAACTACTCTGTTGTTTTTCATAACTATGTCACTTGGATGTAGAAAAGTGAACATTTTATTTAAAACTCTCGTTGTTTGATTGGATTAGTGTTGTTATTGGTTTTGACTCGTACTTCGCGTGTTAATAGAAATATAGGGTCACAAAATACTCTTTAGACATGAAGTCTGGCTCTTCTTAAAGTTGGCTCCGCAGAAGGCATTGGCAGAAAAAAGCAAGACAATACAGACTTAAATTTACATTCCGTGTTGCATTTGCCCATATGTCGTTAGTAAACCAAATTGTATTCATGAGACTGTATACTACAATTTACTGTGATTCGGTCAGTGTATGAATACAGCTTCAGGTGTTGTAGGTTTAAACAATGGCCCCCAGTTATATTCGGCCTAGAGAGCTTTCGAATGCTAGCATTTATATACATAAACCACCACACAAAATAAAGCAACGGAAGTTATGAGAGTAAAATTTAATACTAAAAAAATGAAGTCGACACAAAATTATTATAAGCACTATTCTTGATCTATACCAAGTAATCAAATTGTCAATGTCGTCATACACACACAGGGGCTCGTTGCCGAATTTTCAGAAATGCTAGATACGTCAACATTAAAAGTCCAGCATTTATAAAAAAAAAAATCTTGCAAAAAATCGGCAGTATCGACACGGTTTCCGGTTGTGTATGACTACTGAATTATAGTTTTGTGGTTATTCACTGATGTCAAAGGCCTACCTTACTCCAAAATCGAGCCCCTGTGAAGTTGAACATCGTCTGCTAAGTTAGTGACACTGATGTGACGGGTTAGACTGGAATCGGTTTTGAAAAAAATATCCTTGGAATCGTTTTCACCTACTGGCAAGGCGACTTTCATTTCTAGAATTTAAGAGCTGATATTCCTCTGAAAATAACGTAAATCCAGTCGATAGAAACATAAGTGTTTCCGAGCGTTCAACGCCGCATCACTTCTAAATGTTAACCGTATATCATTGCGTCGAAAAACGGCTTTATTTTTTAACAATCAGAAATTATGCAATTGTGAATAATTTGACGATATCTACAAACGTATATGTAACATAAAGCCAAATTTGTGCAAAAACCATTGTATGTGATTGCTTTTAATAACGACATGAGGGACTATATTATTCTTTCTGGAAATTTCGGCTGTTCCAGTATTTGAACTTGATGACATCAGTGATAGCGGAAGCGGTAAATTTAAACGAGTCTTAAGATACAGTAAATAAAAAAATATATAAATGTAAATATAAGCTTTGAACTGTTACCAAATGGTAGTATACAGTTGATATGAATACAATTTGGGTGACAGAACGGGCGACATTCTATTTATCTGTCACCCAAATTGTATTCATATCCACTGTATACTACCATTTGGTAACATTTCAATGCTTAATTTACCATTTCATACTTCAAAATAACTCTAACTCATAACAGTGCTTAAAGGAATGAGACATATAATTGACATGGGGAATCTTGAAAAAAGTATAGCGGGCGTAAATTGTCATTTACATTGACGGCAAATGCCACTAAGCCTAGGACAAATCATAACCGAGGTAGAAACAATGGAACCACCAGGCATGCATTCTAACAAGAATCGACCCCACCAAACCTCGTATCACACAATGAAGATATACAACCCAGTAGACATAATCTGACAGCCAGCACCTCTAGAAACTCTTTTTTTTTTACGTTACCCGCCAGCAGCTGACATCTATCACGGCTATCGTGGTATTGGGAAAAGGCGTTGGATATCCAATCAACTGTGACATGTAAACACCATAGGTTGGAGAAGCAGTGGTGTTGCTACATTATCTTGAAATGGATAATGCACAATAGGGATATTGAAATCATCGCCTAATACAACTTCGTGGAAAGCTGTCACTGTGGATTACGTCGTAGGTGAATAGCGAAAAGGCGGCTGGTATGGAAGAATCGGTCGGTGTCCTTGATTCCTGATTTTGTATTGATAAAGTTTCCATGATTTAAAGCCACCGTATCATCGATATATCTCGGCAGTGATAGATAAACTGCGGGGCTTGGCAATGTCCTCGTTATCTTATCTGATATACTCTTCAGCTTTATGCATACAGTACTTATAGTATATCAAAATATTCTATCTTCAGAATACACATTTTACTCTTCCTGACTTGAGTTATATTTTTCACACAATATAATCATCCAGAAAAGCTCAATCTTTTATCTATTTATCTTTTATTTTATAAGGTGTATGTGGGGGTGGGGGGTGGGGGTGGCGGGGTCACAAAAAACAAATCCCAATTAAAACTCAAAATCGTCAAAACCAAGGCAACAATATGCGTATAGAAACCATTCAAAATGGACATGAACCAGGTGTTCAGAAAGAGTGAGCGTCTTCAGCTTCATAGACGACAAGCGCTAGTCACAAAGTACAAAATACATTCCATAAGTTTTGATTGGGGCAAGATGTCGTAGGAAAGGTGATGCTGATGATGAAGGGTAGACGGGATGAGTTAACGATAGATATATTGAAATATTAGAAAATACAAACTCAATAATTAATAGTCGATTTAATACAGACTCTAGATTATACGGATGATGAGTAATAACTAGTATTTTGTAGGCAAACACGTGTACGTGCACATAAACTTTCCAGTGTAAATCAGTATGTACATATAATTGTATCTGGTAATAAACAGGCCGTTTACGTTGTAGGAGTAATCAGTATCACCATTAAACATTAGTTTACCCAGTCTTAGATCAGCCTAGGAGAATGTTGTTTATCAGGTCAATGACGTATCGATCGACAGGTCAAGGGGGTAAAGGCATACCGACCAATAAAATAACCGTCGAGATACATGACTTTTATGTCACGACAAACTAAGGCCGTTACTATGGTAAACAATCCAGGAGTTACAAATTGTAAACGGTGGTGTGATTCGCCAGCAAGGTGTTGTTTATACAAATGTTTAACAGTACAAAAAACAAGGCTATGAATTTTAAGATCTACCGTAAAGACCGTTCGATAGCTATCTAGATTAAAATTCAATTGCATCAGCTCTCTTGGAATAAAGCATAAGTATAGTGATAATTTATCGAGAAGCTTAGAGTCTGGAGCAAATTAAATATACACACGTACATTGTATATAAAAAAAAAAAGCCATTTCATGTTAATAAAAAAGTACCACTTGATTAGTTTGTATTGATGGCCGAGTACAAAGTGGTTAACATAAAATGAATTGCACTACATCATAAAGGCGTCCTTCTAGGACTCTACTGTGGTGTGAAATGCCTAAAAGCTATTATAGGAGGCCTATCGGACGTAAAAAGACATGGGGTCATCTGTCGTGGGTTTTCTCCGAGTACTCCGGTTGTTTCCTCCCATAGTAAGACCCCTCGCGCGCTTCCATCTTGGCAAACAAGAGTGAATAATTTCAGTGGACATACTATGTTTCACAATTGTAAAATAAATAAAAACAGAATCACAGGAGGCGACCAAAACTTCGAAATAGGCCAAAAGAAATTTTGAAATCTACATATTGACGTGCAAGGCGTGGTTTCGAAATGGTCTAAGAAGCGAATACGATAGCTTGTACGTGGTATTTGTAGCCGCTTTTGTCCTACATTTTCAAATAGCCACTTGAATTCAAACATGTACACACGCAACAATATAGCGCCCTTTTTGTACCAAAAATGAATCAATATCATTTCTTCATTTAAAAAAAAAACTAAACATGAACATGCTGATATAACATGTTAGATATCAGTTATGCAAAGCAAAAAGTAAAGTTCGATTGAATCTATACAAATGTGATGGATTTTGAAAACATGCTCTTTTTTACATTAAGCGAAATTTTCTGAAGGTCAAAATAAAGCTTCCAACTTCAGTCCATTCGTAATTTGGTGTTAAAAATCGTTTTTAAACAGCATAAAATAAATCGCACAAAAAAGTAATTGGGAGTTCTGTGCAAAGTAATTAAAATTGATTGAGCGTATTGCTGTATTTTTAAAAGAAAAACGAGCATAGGGGGGAATCTGTTTTGCATTGAAATATTATAAAATGAACTGGAAAAAACATGTTTATACTTGGTTTTATTAATACACAGGGACTGACATCTAAACTAATAACCCACTAAAGTGAAATTCAATGTCATGTTCCCTGATAGACACAGAAATCAAGACTGTTTTTATAACTTCTGAATCAATGTTCTGACAAGAACGCTATATGATAGATTTATGTTGGTTTACCCATTCAACCACCTAATCTGGAATCCAATATGGCTTCCTCGTCCTAGAATCTAATTGGCAATGTCAATGTTGGTCTACATCGTAGTTATAATTGTTCAAGTCGGCCGTACCTAATACCCGGAAGCTGACGGTTGATAGCAAAATCTACATTATTTGGGGTTTGTTTCAAACCTTTGATTTTTGAATGCAAATACTTACTGGGTTCTAAATGCATGTCGTACCTAAATAGTACATGATACTTATTTCGTAGTCACACATCCCAATGTTTCTCAGTCTAGTAGGACACTGGCAACGATAATCCTTTATGAGATTAGTGGTGTCGGAGCTGTCATGCTGGATCCAAACATTGTACTTTACACTGCTCTTATGCCTCGAATGGATCTGGCATCATGCAATGTCACATGAGTACGATAGATCCAGATCTCGTAGTCACCAACATCACTGAAGTGCCCACGGATGTAGCCAGCTGTCAGTGATATTTGGTATGTGCCACTGGATATTGTCCGAAGACATTTCATGTCTAACTTTGGAAAGTCAAAATTATCCACAGTCGTATCTAGTTTGACAATTAGTGACTTGGCCCTTCTGGTAAGTTCTTGCTCATCTTTTACACGCTGAACTAAGGTGTTGTGAACACTAAGGCGCGCTTTCATTTTGTCAGCCAGCACCCTACCTATGCGTCTCGCTCTGGTGTTCCACCTTATATTGGTCCTCGGATTCCATTGAGATAGGCTGTTACTTGTCTAACGAATGCTTCGATGACATCAATGAAACGGTTGGAGGCAAGTTACCTTTTGAAAAACAGCCATTAGTTGAATCGTTCGTCGTATGACTCCACGACCTATCTGGACTTAGTTATGGATCTATCAAGGTTAGCTTGTAGGTCGTCATGTTGAGTCTGCCCAGGTTTTAGATAAAACGACATCTTTGTTGTCAAACCACATGATTCTAAATCCGGCAAAACACCCCTTAACCCTCGATCAACAACGACATTGTCATCTTTCTCCAGACAAGAGAGACTGTCCTTGATGGCCTTCGTAATCTTCACATCATTGTCGCTTCCAGGAAATGGTCATTCTATGTCCAGAATGTAACCATCAGACAGGGCTATGCTTATGAACTTCAAATAGTCCCGCTTCTTCTGGCAACAGTATGAGATTATATTGAGCTTGTGATCAGAACTTTCAGAAATAAAGATATATATACAAATGTATGTTAAGATCTTTCCCTATGAGATGATGTGAACAAATACGTGAGAACGATGGACTCAGCATTTTGTGAAGAAGTATTGGTGTTTTGCGCTTGGACAAAATGGTCGAGTTTGAATTGAAACTCTTCATACATAATGTGCATTTAGCATGGGAAGACATAAAATAGATCCTCTATGGATAACAATGGGATGTACCGCAACGTGCCAATCTCTTTATCATCAATACATTTATTGTCATTTGCTTTTAAAACATCAGGCAATCAACTGTACTGAGGAAGTCTTATGTTTCTAACAGACTTCTTGGTTTCAATGTCTCTCCTAAAGACAACTTTATAACCCGCACTGACACACACATCTCTTGAGAACGGTTCTGTTTTAGGTCTTTAAAGTCTCCTTCAGACGCGATTTGATAAATAGGATAGAGGCGCTAAAAGAGTTTAATATACTATTTCAAATCATGGACAAATATACTATACAAGCAGAAAAAAAACGCCAGTTCGGTATTTGCTAATATAACTTTTAGACACGTGGTCTAGATTCAATTAAAATTCATACTGTGAAAATGTTCTTCTGTTAAAATTCAGTCAACTGTGACCCTGCTCGAAGCTGCATGATTTCAGCAGATTTTTCAAGAAAGCTTGCACCCGGGGTACTCTTGCACCACATGTGTTGGTAAATCATTACAAATCGAACGTTGGAACAGTACTGATAAGTTACACAATATTTCTTTTCGAAGCGATTGCACAACAGAATGCCGGGTTTGAGCAAAGTCGATAGGGTTAGGGCCATTGCTCTGATTATCCCAACAATATGGCGTACATGAGATAACAATATCTCGTGTAGATTTGGTTGAAATTAATAATTATTTTTCATCCGTTTTGTACCAAACCTCATTCTAACTAAGTTAACTAGGCAAGAGCATCATCGATTAATTATGGGTGAAATGTATAGAAATGGAAGCAACTTTGATGGCATAAGCAATGTGATCTATCATTGAGTAATCTCTAAGGATAAAAAAAGTCTTTCAGCCCATCCCAGCGGGAAACTAACATTGCTGGAAACCTCAGCTATAAATCAATTTTTAAATATTTCTACATCACAGTTATAAATATAGTGCGAAACTGCCACAGCATATCAGAACGCATGATAATTTGAGAAATTTTAGCAGCACGAATCGAAGCAAATGATGATTTAAATCAATAGATCTATTACATTTGTGTGTAAAATAAGATGAGTAAAGACCCGGCTTAAATGTTCCCTCTATCGTCTCTTGCATCAAAGTTATTGAGGAGAACCGGGCAACATTACATTACATTCATTCTGACGACACACACCAGGTCATGTTAACCCCACGTCAGGTACACCGTCAGCGGTAGTGATACACTAAATCACACAGGGACACACAGGGGCACCACACAGGGACACTAAGGGGCATACAGGGACACACAGGGACACACAGGGACACACAGGGACACACAGGGACACACAGGGACACAGGGACACACACGGATACACAGGGACACACATGGGCACACGGATACACAGGGACACACAGGAACACACAGGGACAAGGGACACACAGGAACACACAGCAACACACAGGGATACCACACAGAAACACACAGGGACACACCTGAACACACAGGGATACCACAGGGACACACAGGAATACACAGGGACACACAGGGACACACATGGATACACAGGGACACACAGGAACACACAGGTAAAAATGTGCAGACCCTCATACTAGTGTGTTATCAAAAACCCAAATAAATAAATTGATCAATGTTTTCATAGCTTTATTAACCAAGTCTTCGAGAACAAGTAAACGAAGTGGATGAACTATTTGTGTTAAGATAAACATACAACCATACTCTATTATATATATTATTATGAACTAATTTAAACGTTACTTTGCTGACAGTCTATAAAATGATTGGCCATTTCCCACATGGAAATCGGCAGACAGGGATGCAATCAGAGATGTTTGGTTAGTCCTTCTATATCTGTTTACAACAAACCAATGTTGACCACATCAAGGTATCAGGTGTATCAACTCAACACATACCTATTGATAGAAATTTCTATGGAATGACCGAGAAAATCCAGACAGACAACGCCACTTCAGAGGTCCATGAAATGTCTGTTAACTTTTAAGCCGCAGAGACGAATCTAATAGATAACTACTTCAGGACAAAATGACACAAGTTGGGGGATATTTACAGCATTCAGCGGTGACGCTTCTTAATATGGCGTGAAAGAGGCATCCCCACCTTGCATCAACCCTCTCGAGTTGGCCAGTTTGGCTTCAATTGTGCCATGCAAAAAGAGCATATATATCTAAAGAAAAACTGGCAAAACTAAATCGATAATCAACGATGAACTAAATATGTAACTAAGAAAGCGTAGTTTCTCGTGTGTAATGGATATAAATAAAAAACAAAATATGTTCAAGTCAAAATTGGCAATTTTATGCAACTGTATTAAGATTATTTTTTATTGATTTGGTAACTTTTTGAAAAGTCCTGAGGTTCTGTAGATCACACAACTCACTGTGTACAACATTTGCACTTTTTCCGGACTCACAAGATTTTCAGGAAATATATCTTGCAGTGATCATGGCATTTTGATTCACCAACCGGAAAACCCCGACAAAGAGAAGATCGATTCACGCACGTCGGGTCTTCTCCCGAGGTCAGGCGTCGACGGATATCACGGACGGAATTAAATTAGAAACATGGCCTTAAACAGCGAACAACAAACAACATGAAACCACTGTATGGACAGTTGATCGCAAAGAAAACTGACCATCTCTGCAGGTCTCACACAACTAATTCAGCCAATCACCTGGTGTTTCACATGAACCAAGTCCCTGAAGAAATGTGTTTCTTCAGGTAACTTACAAGGCGTAAAAGGGCGGGAATTTTCAAGGTGTGGGCTCCCCAGTCGACTGTACATATCAGGGTTACTCTCTTCCAAGTACTGGTGTGCTCTAATACGCTATTATAAACCTATCCAATCACATCATTTTTCTGGTAGGGAAATCTTCAAACTTTCACAACATTTTAACTTCAAATGAGCGGTTGAGGGGATGGAGTCATCCCGTTCGTGCGTTCAAACTCGCCACTGATGAACAACAGGCAGACCTCAGTGAAAATATCAGTTGAAACAACAGTGTAAAAAAAAATCAATGAATGAAAGTGAAAAAAATGGGAGTTCAAAAATTAGAACCGAATCTGAAAGTGTCAAAATAAATGTGAAATATGTAAATTGATGGCCATGTGTTTAATACAATTTCGTTTGTTTATATATTAAACTTTGTTTGGATCATATTAACACCTACTTACAGTCCATTATCGAGTATCATATCCAATGGACTGTGAATCAATGGCTGATGTCCTAGTCCTGTATGTCTTAAATGGAAAGTTAATTAATCGAGGCAGAATGAAAGCATTATAAACCAGAAATCCGATATCAGAACACTGGTTCATCATTATAGCTAGTAGTTAGTCTTTAGGAAAATAACTAACGTGTTAGCTATTACCCCAGAAAAATGGTCGCATTTCCCGACAAAAATGTTTTTTCATCGGAACTTCCTCAATACCTGCATTGATATGAATCTTTGTTTCACAACATAATCAGGAAGTAGTGACAGGAGTTTTATTAAAGTGTTTTGGGTTTTATTATTATTATTATTATTGTTTATTCTACTAACTTACATTCAACTGACTGGTTGATAGGGGGACGTGAAAAGACTTTTTAAGTGACAGAAGCTTTCGGGAACACGCTTTTATTTCAACTCGGCCAGCCAGTCTTTGACAGATAAACAGACGTTTATTCAAGACCCTGAACCATCCGCATTGTTTTGTATGGCGCTCTAGAAAATCTACTTCATGTTGTCAAAATAATTTGCAGTCTGATTAATTGACTGACTGGTTCATACAGTGCATTTTCTCTACAATTTTGGCGATTCACATTGATGCAAGAACAATGGAATATTGACGTGCACATAAAAATCGATGAAACGACGATAAAAATTAGATAATAAACATTTATACTTAAACAATGTCAAAATGCCATAAGAACGTGCTTCATAGGCGACAGGCGTAGTGACAATGACAGGAATGATATCGACATTGTACAGAAATATTAAACGGATTCAATACTCCTATCGCTGTTGTTGTGCTTGGCCTTCAGAATACATACTGGATGTTACAATGTTAACATCAAACGAAGGGCATGTGTTTGATTCGGTTAGCGCTGATTTGCTTCAGAACCATTAGATAGTAATCAATAATTACACATTTTCAAAGTTACAAAAGAATGAAAACAGTTGTAGAATCATGTCGTCATTATGGACATTTGAAATATTTCCTTACAGCTTTTTAAGCACTGAAGGAAAATCCATAGATACTACATGAGAACAAGAGAGAAGTTATCGTGACGAAGAGTGGACGGCATATAGACCTACCTAAGTACGTACATATAACCAACCGTCGTACTACATGTAGGTCCAACGACTTCATTTTCAATCAGATACCTTTTATCACACACATCAATTCTTGTTAAACGTCGAGCACCAAACACTAGGATTTAAGAAACGCAACCATAAATAGAATTTTGATGTCATTGGTCTACCATGTTTTGAAACTCAATCAACTTATATTTAAAGCCGTCAGCGCTTGCACGAGTTCCCGAATCGACCACATTGTGTTCAAACTATTGCCACTTTTAGACCTACTATAAAGAGACGGCTTGATTTTACGTCAGAATTTCGTTAAACCGCATACGTTTTGTGACATTCTGAGAGGGAATAGGTATCGTTGGCAATTCTTTTCATCGTTGCATAATTTGTAACACCAATAAGGTTTTTCCACACTAAGCATTTATCTGATCAAATGTCACTTTTTTTCTGGTAATACAATAGTTTCCTCGGGGTTTATGATTGACTTAAACCGCTTCCATCCTTGTTTAATGAGGGGCGCCCCCCCCCCCCCCCCCCCCCCCCAAACCCCCCAAACCCCCCAACCCCATCCCACCCCCCATCCCCCTCCCAAAAAAAGAAAAAAAAAACAGAAATAAAATAAAATAAATTGAATATCTATCTTAGATTGTCGCATGCTAGATATTACTACAGTATTACTACTTTGAAATGTTATTATTTAGATTGGTGGCGAGATCAAAGCCTACATGTATTGTGTATGCATTACATTGATTGTTTACGTATGTCTTTAATTTCTACCAAAATTACTCTAAGTCGGTTGTAGCCTTGATTCACTTTCAATGTCACTGCATATTTATGCTATGTCGATGCATACCGAAAAAGGGATATAAAGATTTCAATTTGAAAACAAATTAACGTATCAGATAAAATCTCGTTGTGTACGGTATCTACAATGTAGCATGAAACACGAATACCTTTTCCGAAAATCAAATGTAGCATTCCCTCATTCAATCCGAATTCATTATACACTTCTGAGGAAATCTTGTATTGTAATCGATAGCCGGTATATCTCCTAGCTTCCTCTGATTCCGGAACAAACACTGCCTTATCAGCACATATTACCAAGCTCAAATAGCGTTAGCTACATGTAGCATCTAGCGAATCAAGTGTATGTGTTAATAGACCTAAAATTGATAGTATATGGGTAATTATAGATTTATAGATGTTATGCTTCCTGTGTCAAATACTTGATAATGTACATAACACACCTGTTTAACACCTGTAGTCCCTAGTCATTGTTCAGAAAATCGGTTACTTGCGTCAGCAGCGACAAATTGAACGGACTTCCCTCCTTAATGTTACTGATCTCGCGATCAGGCCACAGTACGTACATCTGTATACCATAGTGACCAGTGAATGTCCAACTCTCCTTAAGGTTACAGACCACGTGACCATGATACCAGGCCACAGTACCATGGTGACCAGTGAATGTCCAACTCTCCTTAAGTTTACAGACCACGTGGCCATGATACCAGGCCACAGTACCATGGTGACCAGTTAGTGTCTAACTCTCCTTAAGTTTACAGACCACGTGGCCATGATACCAGGCCACAGTACCATAGTGACCAGTGAATGTCCAACTCTCCTTAAGGTTACAGACCACGTGACCATGATACCAGGCCACAGTACCATGGTGACCAGTTAGTGTCTAACTCTCCTTAAGTTTACAGACCACGTGACCATGGTACCAGGCCACAGTACCATAGTGACCAGTGAATGTCCAACTCTCCTTAAGTTTACAGACCACGTGACCATGGTACCAGGCCACAGTACCATAGTGACCAGTGAATGTCCAACTCTCCTTAAGTTTACAGACCACGTGACCATGGTACCAGGCCACAGTACCATGGTGACCAGTGAGTGTCCAACTCTCCTTAAGTTTACAGACCACGTGACCATGGTACCAGGCCACAGTACCATGGTGACCAGTGAGTGTCCAACTCTCCTTAAGTTTACAGACCACGTGACCATGATACCAGGCCACAGTACCATAGTGACCAGTGAATGTCCAACTCTCCTTAAGTTTACAGACCACGTGACCATGATACCAGGCCACAGTACCATGGTGACCAGTGAATGTCCAACTCTCCTTAAGTTTACAGACCACGTGGCCATGATACCAGGCCACAGTACCATGGTGACCAGTGAGTGTCCAACTTTCCTTAAGTTTACAGACCACGTGGCCATGATACCAGGCCACAGTACCATGGTGACCAGTTAGTGTCTAACTCTCCTTAAGCTTACAGACCTCATAATTATGAGTTTTATAAGCAATGTTGGGTTGATTGTCGTTTTCCTGCTAAAATAGTTGAAATTTGAGCCTGCTATTATACAGTTGCATGTACATCCATCAACGATTCTGCCATTTTGTCGTTGAAATGATATCTTTGAATCTTCTAAATACTGAGACTTAAACAGTTTAAATTAGGATGATTATTACACTTGGGATATATGTTTCACCTGTTCTATATTTTATCGTCCGAAGTGCCGGTGGCATGGCGCAGCGTCCGTCGTCCTGCCGTCCATAATCTTTTCTTTATAGAAAACCTATACTTGTCATGAACAACTCTTTGGATTTTGACCAATTATGGTCTGAAGCATCCTTGGGTGAAAGAGAACAAATTTTACAAACAAACAAAAATGATGAAAAAAAGGGGCCTGAGGGCGGGGCCCGATATGCGAAACATACTAAGGTTCTTTAAAACTATTTACTGCAATATTTAGGTGAGCGATACAGGCCCTCTGTGTCTCTTCTTCAGTCATGATCTTGTGTAACGTTACGGTGTTAGACCGTTAATATTTAATCGCTATATAACAAAATACATGACTTACCCGCACGTGCATTCCGGTCATGGTCTCCGACAAGGCTCGTCTCCTCAGCCTCCGCAATGGGCGGGAAGACCCCGTGGGTAAACACAAAAGGAGTCTTACTCTCCCAAACTTTCTGTGGGGATGTCTTAACCTGGGGACGGGGATGCCCGTCTATCAACTTGATTTTCTCGGATTCAAACACATCCTTCTCTAACTTGATTTTTGACAATATCTTTTCCCATGACCCCTTTAAATTATCCTTGGAATCTTTGGTGCTGTCTGGTTGTTCGTTTAAATCCCCGTCGTCTTTTCCTCTTTTTGATTTTTCTTTCTTCTTCCGTTTTTTTGATGGTCCCTTTTTAATTCGTTGTTTCCATGACAAATGTTTTGACTCCTCCTCATCAGATGAAATTGATTCCCATTTAGACACAGGAAACAAAGGCATAGTTAATTCTGTATTCACTTTTGTAAAATAATACCTTTACGAGATCCGCAGGAAGAGTACAGCCAAACATGACAAGCCGATGCCAGGGTATGTATTGTTCACCCTTTCTTCATTAGTATACTCCATAGGTCAATACTGACATCGTAACATCATCATCACAGTATCAATCCATGAACATAGTTACGTTTAGTACAAGCCGGATGTCGCACTGTAATTGTCAACGAAGACAGGAATTCACTGGATTGAATCGAGAACCAATTAACAAGGAGAATGCTGAGCCTATATAATGTTGATGGATGAAATCGAAACCTTAAAACCTACATCAAGACTACCTAGTATATAGGCAGTGACAGTAACGAGGGTCTGCTCGATATTCTAATAAAACTTTAATATGCAGTAAATCATCTACGAAATGCACGCGCTAAATCACGGCTTATATGCCAGTGACAGCGGTGGTCTAAATCACAGGAGGGGAAGTTGTATTGCGATTCCATTAGGACCGTGTTTATACCTTTACTGCAGAACAGAACAAGTTGATAAAACAATGCGGATTATTGGAGATATTCAATGTCGATACAATAAATAGTTCTGCTACATTTTGCATCTATGAATCTTATGTACAATAGTGAAAGTATTTATATAGCATTTATTGAAAATACTGCCCATTGTGCTGGCTCGTCTTGAACGTGTGTAACCTGTAAAGCGTACAAAATTTACAAAGAAATGTACTTAATTTTGAATATTACACGCGAGAACGATAACCTATTGTGTTGGTGACAGTTGACAGTTCGTACTAGTCAAGTGTTCTTACCGTTGGCGTTATCATGATGGGATGGGATCCAATGAAATAGTAAGCGTTTTAATTCCATATTTCCGTCGCCACTACTAAAACAACTCGACTTCAAACATGTTGTCTTTCACTCAACACCAAACTTTTCACTCATTTGTAAAAACTTGAACATTGAATGAATTACTCAATATCTCCAAACGACATGATTTGTCACTTAAAGCACACTTGACCCCACCTGACCCGTACACGTCGGCTGGTGCCAGGGATGGTAGCGGTCCGGACACATACACATCCATAGCAGCCGTTCTAATCAATCAGACTGCTTTACAAAGACGTATAACCGTGTGTGTCTACCCAGTGTGGACCTGTGGCGGCGGTCCGGAGCGTGCTTTTATATCTGGTATCGGAAGACTACGGTGGTTAGTATCGGCGGTGAGGTTACAGCGTTCGCCTGCTCTCTCATCATCACACGCCTTTCATTGAAGATCCTAGAAAATCTATGCGACTGTTGAAATCAATCATTCCCTATACAGCAAAAACTACGATACAATTACTTAACTAGCAAAATATACTCGTCATTCCTTGATACGGCACAAAACCTTAACTAACACAATCTACGCAATCACCACAAAGGCAAATAATAATATGTAATTCCTTAATCAACAAAATCTAATTATCAATCCTAGTTATGGCATGCTACCTTAACTAAAAAATATACCCAGCAATCATATCTTCAATACTAAACCAAAGGATACTACCAGGATCGTGACGCCCACAATAGAATTTCTTTTTTGATTCTTTGTAAGATTGATATTTTCTCTTTTTTCCTCGATTTTTTCCCCAAAACAATAGAAAGGCGTAACAAACTTCAACTGTCAAAATTCAAAAAGGTCTTCCATGTTGTTTTCCATTCAGTCTCAGAATTAGACATGCACAACTAGGGACCAAAGGGACCATATGAAGTTTGGAATAGAAACATAACAAAGATTGTTCACGGAAGAACGGCGCACCGCAGACCACAGGCGAAGGGAAATGTAAATTACTCACCTTCAGATGTTTGGCAAAAAGCGCTGAACTCATGCTAAGTAATTATTTGGATTTATACGAAAAAAACTACCCAGTCGCAGTAACTATGGAAACCATGTCATTTAACTTAAAAAAAATATCAATTATTGACGAGAAATTGAATCCGGTAGCGGTATTGGATCTTATCATGGAGCTATGTGATGGAATTGGTTTTAATTTATTTCTATGTAATAGTTATGACCAGACCTTGTCTACGGTTACTATGGTTATAGTGTGTATGTGTCGATTATCATAAAAGGAAGGAGGCCACTTGTTCGGGGAAACAGAAGGAAAAAAACGAAACAAAGTTAAGATTGGAAGCAAGCTGAATAAGTTGATGTATCTTTTCAAATGACACATTAATAAAATGATATTCCTGATTCTAATGCAGTCTTATTACCACCAAAAATGATTCAAACTGATATAATTGTGTTATCCGTGCTGAAATGCATTAGTTCGTTAATTTATTTCACCAGCAGTTTTATATTAAAACTACAAGCATTAAAAAACTATGCCGTTTATCTTTTTTAAAGATATTTCTTGTTTAATTAATTTATTTATCTATCTAGTTTTGTTTTCTATAACTCCTTTTTTTCATATAAATTAACGTTGTACATATTCGTTGAATTTAAAGACTATTTAGTGGATTGTGGCAATAGTTCCTTGTCTTAGTATAATTGTACGATCCCGAGGTCAGAGTTCAAACCCAGCTGGAATTGGAGCTGTGTATATGTGGCCAATTATTTTGCCAATTTTCGCGCTGTAATTGAATTCTTTATTTTTTATTAGAAAAATAATTAATAAAATCTCGAGGAGATCCAGACCTAACACAACATTCCAACAATTACATCATTAAGACTCGCGTGAGGATATTGTTATACCCTTTCACACAAACGTCCCTACAAGTAATGTCGATAATATACTACTGAACGTTGGAGTACCTATATAGACATTTTTACTTAATTATTTTATCTACCTTTGAATATACAGAGATATCAAATAAGTGAAAAGGTGACTTCTCATTGTATCAAACTGACCAATAAGAATGTTAGTATTGTTAATCATATAAGCATTGTTAGTCAAATTAGTTTGTTAGTCACATAATTATTGTATGTCATGTAAGTAATGTAAGTCGTATTGTTATTGTTAGTCGTATTGTTATTGTTAGTCGTGTTAGTATTGTTAGTCGTGTTTGTATTGTTAGTCGTGTTAGTATTGTTAGTCGTGTTTGTATTGTTAGTCGTGTTTGTAATGTTAGTCGTGTTTGTATTGTTAGTCGTGTTTGTATTGTTAGTCGTGTTTGTATTGTTAGTCGTGTTTGTATTGTTAGTATTGTTAGTCGTGTTAGTATTGTTAGTCGTGTTAGTATTGTTAGTCGTGTTTGTATTGTTAGTCGTGTTTGTATTGTTAGTATTGTTTGTATTGTTAGTATTGTTAGTCGTGTTAGTATTGTTAGTCGTGTTAGTATTGTTAGTCGTGTTTGTATTGTTAGTCGTGTTTGTATTGTTAGTCGTGTTTGTATTGTTAGTATTGTTAGTCGTGTTAGTATTGTTAGTATTGTTAGTCGTGTTTGTATTGTTAGTATTGTTAGTCGTGTTTGTATTGTTAGTCGTGTTAGTATTGTTAGTCGTGTTAGTATGTTCGTTGTTTGTATTGTTAGTCGTGTTTGTATTGTTAGTCGTGTTTGTATTGTTAGTATTGTTAGTCGTGTTAGTATTGTTAGTCGTGTTAGTATTGTTAGTCGTGTTTGTATTGTTAGTCGTGTTTGTATTGTTAGTATTGTTAGTCGTGTTTGTATTGTTAGTATTGTTAGTCGTGTTAGTATTGTTAGTCGTGTTAGTATTGTTAGTCGTGTTTGTATTGTTAGTCGTGTTAGTAATGTTAGTCGTGTTTGTATAGTTAGTCGTGTTAGTATTGTTAGTCGTGTTAGTATTGTTAGTCGTGTTAGTATTGTTAGTCGTGTTAGTATTGTTAGTCGTGTTTGTATTGTTAGTCGTGTTTGTATTGTTAGTATTATTAGTCGTGTTTGTATTGTTAGTATTGTTAGTCGTGTTTGTATTGTTAGTCGTGTTTGTATTGTTAGTCGTGTTTGTATTGTAAGTATTGTTAGTCGTGTTTGTATTGTTAGTCGTGTTTGTATAGTTAGTCGTGTTAGTATTGTTAGTCGTGTTAGTCGTGTTTGTATTGTTAGTATTGTTAGTCGTGTTAGTATTGTTAGTCGTGTTTGTATTGTTAGTCGTGTTTGTATTGTTAGTATTGTTAGTCGTGTTTGTATTGTTAGTATTGTTATTAGTGTTTGTATTGTTAGTCGTGTTTGTATTGTTAGTATTGTTAGTCGTGTTTGTATTGTTAGTCGTGTTTGTATTGTTAGTCGTGTTTGTATTGTTAGTCGTGTTTGTATTGTTAGTATTGTTAGTCGTGTTTGTATTGTTAGTCGTGTTTATATTGTTAGTCGTGTTTGTATTGTTAGTCGTGTTAGTATTGTTAGTCGTGTTAGTATTGTTAGTCGTGTTAGTCGTGTTTGTATTGTTAGTCGTGTTTGTATTGTTAGTCGTGTTAGTATTGTTAGTCGTGTTAATCGTGTTTGTATTGTTAGTCGTGTTAGTATTGTTAGTCGTGTTTGTATTGTTAGTCGTGTTAGTATTGTTAGTCGTGTTTGTATTGTTAGTCGTGTTTGTATTGTTAGTCGTGTTAGTATTGTTAGTCGTGTTTGTATTGTTAGTATTGTTAGTCGTGTTTGTATTGTTAGTCGTGTTTGTATTGTTAGTATTGTTAGTCGTGTTAGTATTGTTAGTCGTGTTTGTATTGTTAGTCGTGTTAGTATTGTTAGTCGTGTTAGTATTGTTAGTCGTGTTAGTCGTGTTTGTATTGTTAGTATTGTTTGTATTGTTAGTCGTGTTAGTATTGTTAGTCGTGTTTGTATTGTTAGTCGTGTTTGTATTGTTAGTCGTGTTAGTATTGTTAGTATTGTTAGTCGTGTTTGTATTGTTAGTCGTGTTTGTATTGTTAGTATTGTTAGTCGTGTTTGTATTGTTAGTCGTGTTAGTATTGTTAGTCGTGTTTGTATTGTTAGTCGTGTTTATATTGTTAGTCGTGTTAGTGTTGTTAGTCGTGTTAGTAATTTCAGTCGTGTTGGTAGTGTTATTCATATAAGAGTCGTTAGTCATGTTCCTAAACAGTTAAGGTATTGAGTTGAGGGATATAACAAGTGTCTGGTTTCCGATACCAGGTCAGGTAAGAATAGTAGCATTTCTTCAGGAATTCCCTAATAATAAAAAGGTAACAACTAGATTATTTAACACTTTCTTCAGGAAGACCACACACAATTAATATTTAACCGTGCGACTTTCATTAGCCAGACTTACGATATATATATATATATACAATGTAGTTGGTAATATTAAGATAACATTGATTGTTTGGTTTTGTATTATTTAGGAGTCATATATATAGCAAAATAATGGGGAATGTCAAAAACGACCAAACATGTGATCATAGTAAGACGGATGGTTTCGAGACAAATAATTAATCTGTAGGGATTTTTATAAGAAATATACTAGAAATATGTCTTTTACCTTGAAATCCGCGATGTAAAGAGTTCTTAATACTGTCTAATAAGAGCATGTTTGATATTTGAAATACCTCCCTTTATGCCATATTTGTGTGATATTATTCACAGTCGCCATCTGCATTCCAAGGTCAAAATAGAATCAATATTTATAATAATATAACTCAAATCCTGTCAAACGAATTTTCCAACTGTGTACTATAAACACTTATGAGCTTAACGGCGTGATTATTCTTTGCAATTTATGTGATCTACGTAGCTAATTGTGCCCCCCTGAAATATGTTTTTTTTCACATATTTTGCCAAAATTTACTAACACACCACATAACAACAACAATGCCCATGGTTAGTCATGATACATACTAACAGTTGATAAAGTTACTGTAGCAGTGATTTATAGCCATGTCAAATACCGCTGGGCTTGGTATGTAGATTACCCTTAACGTCCTATCATCAGCTTTGGTCGTTAATGCATGTGTGTGGTGAGTGTGCGTTTCGGGAGGTTGAGGTATGTTCGTGTTTGCCTCCTTTTTATACTGTGGAAGAGATATATACCGACTTTATAGTGCTACCTCACTGAAGCATACAAAAGTACATCCCACCCGGTCACATTATATTGACAACAGGCGAATCAGTCCTCCAAATCCTAAAATGCTGATCGTTTATAGACTCAGGTATGTTACGGCCATGGGGTCAGAACCCAAAGCCTTCTCCACAGGGGTCAGAACCCAAAACCATCCGCATAGGCCAAGGGTACAGAAGCCTAAGCCTTCCCCACAGGGGACACAACCCAAAGCCTTCCCCACAAGGGACACAACCCAAAGCCTTCCTCACAAGGGACACAACCCAAAGCCATCCTCACAAGGGACACAACCCAAAGCCTTCCCCACAAGGGACACAACCCAAAGCCTTCCCCACAAGGGACACAACCCAAAGCCTTCCCCACAAGGGACACAACCCAAAGCCTTCCTCACAAGGGACACAACCCAAAGCCTTCCCCACAGGGGACACAACCCAAAGCCTTCCTCACAAGGGACACAACCCAAAGCCTTCCTCACAGGGGACACCACCCAAAGCCTTCCCCACAGGGGACACAACCCAAAGCCTTCCTCACAAGGGACACAACCCAAAGCCTTCCCCACAGGGGACACAACCCAAAGCCTTCCCCACAGGGGACACAACCCAAAGCCTTCCCCACAGGGGTCACCACCCAAAGCCTTCCTCACAGGGGACACAACCCAAAGCCTTCCCCACAGGGGACACCACCCAAAGCCTTCCCCACAGGGGACACAACCCAAAGCCTTCCCCACAGGGGACACAACCCAAAGCCTTCCTCACAGGGGACACAACCCAAAGCCTTCCTCACAAGGGGACACAACCCAAAGCCTTCCCCACAGGGGACACAACCCAAAGCCTTCCTCACAAGGGACACAACCCAAAGCCTTCCCCACAGGGGACACAACCCAAAGCCTTCCCACAAGGGACACAACCCAAAGCCTTCCCCACAGGGGACACAACCCAAAGCCTTCCTCACAGGGGACACAACCCAAAGCCTTCCCCACAGGGGACACAACCCAAAGCCTTCCCCACAGGGGACACAACCCAAAGCCTTCCTCACAAGGGGACACAACCCAAAGCCTTCCCCACAGGGGACACAACCCAAAGCCTTCCTCACAAGGGACACAACCCAAAGCCTTCCCCACAGGGGACACAACCCAAAGCCTTCCCCACAAGGGACACAACCCAAAGCCTTCCCCACAGGGGACACAACCCAAAGCCTTCCCCACAAGGGACACAACCCAAAGCCTTCCCCACAGGGGACACAACCCAAAGCCTTCCCCACAAGGGACACAACCCAAAGCCTTCCCCACAGGGGACACAACCCAAAGCCTTCCCCACAAGGGACACAACCCAAAGCCTTCCCCACAGGGGACACAACCCAAAGCCTTCCCCACAAGGGACACAACCCAAAGCCTTCCCCACAGGGGACACAACCCAAAGCCTTCCCCACAAGGGACACAACCCAAAGCCTTCCCCACAAGTGACACAACCCAAAGCCTTCCCCACAGTGGACACAACCCAAAGCCTTTCCCCACAAGGGACACAACCCAAAGCCTTCCCCACAAGGGACACAACCCAAAGCCTTCCCCACAGTGGACACAACCCAAAGCCTTCCCCACAAGGGACACAACCCAAAGCCTTCCCCACAGGGGACACAACCCAAAGCCTTCCCCACAAGGGACACAACCCAAAGCCTTCCCCACAGTGGACACAACCCAAAGCCTTCCTCACAGTGGACACAACCCAAAGCCTTCCTCACAAGGGACACAACCCAAAGCCTTCCTCACAGGGGACACAACCCAAAGCCTTCCTCACAAGGGACACAACCCAAAGCCTTCCCCACAGGGGACACAACCCAAAGCCTTCCATCACAGGGGACACAACCCAAAGCCTTCCCCACAGGGGACACAACTCAAAGCCTTCCCCACAGTGGACACAACCCAAAGCCTTCCCCACAGGGGACACAACCCAAAGCTTACATCACAGGGGACACAACCCAAAGCCTTCCTCACAGGGGACACCACCCAAAGCCTTCCCCACAAGGGACACAACCCAAAGCCTTCCCCACAAGGGACACAACCCAAAGCCTTCCCCACAAGGGACACAACCCAAAGCCTTCCCCACAGGGGACACAACCCAAAGCCTTCCCCACAGGGGACACAACCCAAAGCCTTCCCCACAGGGGACACAACCCAAAGCCTTCCCCACAGGGGACACCACCCAAAGCCTTCCTCACAGGGGACACAACCCAAAGCCTTCCTCACAGGGGACACAACCCAAAGCCTTCCTCACAGTGGACACAACCCAAAGCCTTCCCCACAGGAGACACAACCCAAAGCCTTCCCCACAAGAGACACAACCCAAAGCCTTCCCCACAAGTGACACAACCCAAAGCCTTCCCCACAGGGGACACAACCCAAAGCCAATCACACAAGGGACACAACCCAAAGCCTTCCCCACAGGAGACACAACCCAAAGCCTTCCTCACAAGTGACACAACCCAAAGCCTTCCCCACAGGGGACACCACCCAAAGCCTTCCCCACAGGGGACACAACCCAAAGCCTTCCCCACAGGGGACACAACCCAAAGCCTTCCCCACAAGGGACACCACCCAAAGCCTTCCCCACAAGTGACACAACCCAAAGCCTTCCCCACAAGGGACACAACCCAAAGCCAATCTCACAAGGGACACAACCCAAAGCCTTCCCCACAAGGGACACAACCCAAAGCCTTCCCCACAAGGGACACCACCCAAAGCCTTCCTCACAAGGGACACAACCCAAAGCCTTCCCCACAAGTGACACAACCCAAAGCCTTCCCCACAGGGGACACAACCCAAAGCCAATCTCACAAGGGACACAACCCAAAGCCTTCCTCACAAGTGACACAACCCAAAGCCTTCCTCACAAGTGACACAACCCAAAGCCTTCCCCACAGGGGACACAACCCAAAGCCTTCCCCACAGGGGACACAACCCAAAGCCATCCTCACAAGTGACACAACCCAAAGCCTTCCTCACAGGGTACAAAACCCAAAGTCATCCTCAAAGAGAAGAAGGTTCAGCTAAATACCAAAATTGAGGCAATGTCAAGTGAGATATTAGGAGGGAAAATGGTTCAGAAAAACAGTCGCTTCTTAAGATTAACTGCAATGGCGCAGCAGGTACAATCCTACCTTATTCGCTGTATATTTACATGTTATTATATGCAATGTATATTGTGACATCTGCTTCACCAATATGTCTTTATAATGAAACGGTCGTTTGATTGTATTCCGTGTTAATATGGATACAACCTGGGTGATAGTTACATATGGTAGGTAGAGTGGCAATGCTGAGAACAACATGACAACATTTCTATTGTTATACTTACATCACAGGGACATGCCCTAACTTACATTTGAGAGCTGATTTTAAAACAAACTCGAGTCTACTTTTAAGTATACTGGAGAAACCTTCGGGGAATCATAAACCCGCACACAGCATTGACAGAGCCCAGGCTAATGTGGCGCAGGCATGAGGTCGTATAATTGTCATGTGATTATAATTATTTTACAGCGCCCTGAATACCTGGTACTACATTCCTCGTCTCTGCCCAGACAATGTATTTATCACGTGATGTATTGGTTCCACTCATGCAACTGTTTAAATACGTGTTTGATCGCTGATGTAAAGTAAACAGATGTATCAAGCAAGTCCTGGGTGAGGTGTCACCTTTACCTAAAGCAGAAAATGATTTCTCTGCGGAAGGGTAAACAGCGTTTTTTTTCTCTCGGGATAATGAGACAATGCGTCATCACAACACTGCGTTGACACCTCGTTATTTTACTAGTTGTAAACGTGAGTTGTGGTTAGAAGGTTAATGGAAACATAATAATTATATGTATACGTCAAGAGTCGGGTCACGACACAGTTTATATATATATATATATGAGATCCGGATATTTTGTTGATTGCATTTCTTTATAATGTAATCTCTAATATTGAAACGTTTGAATTGAAGGAGAGAATACAGAAATGAGCGACTGAAAAAACGTGTTGTTTATGATTTATATCAACGCCTTGTATCTATGATTTATATCAACGCCTTGTATCTATGATTTATATCAACGCCTTGTATCTATGATTTATATCAACGCCTTGTATCTATGATTTATATCAACGCCTTGTATCTATGATTTTGAAGAACATGTACCGCCACTTCTATATGTGATAATTTCGGTTTGAGTGTAGCGGACCTGGACTGTGTCCATCATCGGCGACCGGGAAACTCAATAGGTAGAGGGTCCGGCTAGAATTCGAAGGGTCCCAGGTTCGAACCCTGGTTTGACCGCTCATTTTGTCTTTCTTCTGTTTCATGGGTTCTACGGATATTTGAGTTCGGTGAGTAACACAACTTGTTGAATATTTACGACTTTAGCGAATAGTCTTGGTCTTTGTTTGGGTTAGGTATCAAATTAAAACAATAGTTACCAGATGCAAAACTGAAAATCGACGGACAGCTTCTAGTATTACCAAAGCCGAGACAAAGTTACCCGGATGTTTCAGTTTTATTGTAACGTGACGGTTATCTCACCGGAAATGCTGAGTGATCTTCGATTACTCACCGAAAAAAAGCCCAATTATGATACATTCTTTATGCATGTCTGGTGTCCCATGACAATTATTTGTTTTTTAAGAAATCTGTTTCCTTTTCAATGATCATTTTATGCTGTTATTAAGTGCATATAAACTGATTAAGAAATTAAATGTCTGTCTTATACCTGTAAAGCGACTACTGCACTGGCGGCAATAAACATGGAAACATATCGCCCCTGAAGCCAATAGGGAGAAAATCGTTCGCATCAATGTGATTAATAGTTTTGAGTTCTAGCTTGGTATGACATATTTGAAATCAATTCTTCATTTTTTATTTATTTATTTATTTCTTATCATTTTTTCAAATCTCATAAAGCGAAGCTTGAATTGCAAGTTTACGTGCAAAGTCACAATTAATCAGGGATATTATCATGTTGCCATGGCGATGTCTAATTGGTATGACACCTCATTCAATAAGAGTGATTGCTCTGTTTATTAAATACGCGTTTATAATCATTACGTTGAAACAAACAATCGGATGATTGGATGCAATTTTCCCGAGAACACCAGGGGTTTGGAATAGCGCAGAAACAAAATAACAGCACAGCATGCTTTATTGTTTGGCATTTCTCCACCATCTGGGGTCAAAGAAAAAGGTGTCCATTACCTTAGAAAAGTATCAATGACTCATCACATATTATGTAACTTAAATGATGCGTTTTGTAAAATATAGAAAAAATAAACTGACAAAATTTTGAACGTTCGAACAGTTTAGAGTAAATAAGGAACTATATAATATACTAATGCTATTAAAAACATTTCGAACCTTAAATAGCCACACAGCAAGACACGCTATCTTTCAACCTGACATATCTCAAATCTATATATATATAGAAAAGAAGTTTACACGAAAAGAAAGCATCCATTCTATCTCAGGAAAAATGGCCAGATTTACCAAGGACAATCTAATTTCCTCCCCACGCACATGGCAGTAACACTGTTCAGGGGCTACATGTATATAACAATTTGTCTGATCATGTCCATATTGTCAGCAATTCGTCAACAAATCAGAAACCATCAAGGCAGTCACTTTTCAACACCTCGAACGGTGAGCTTTACATTTTATCCTACATCAGCATTAACGTCAACAAGAAGATTATCTGAAATCCCTTTATACACTGAGTCACCACACGTGGCCACACTTTTCCTGAGTCACCACGCGTGGCCACACTTTTCCTTTGTCGTCACACGTGGCCACATTTTTCCTAAGTCACCACACGTGGTCACACTTTTCCTTTGTCATCACACGTGGCCATACTTTTCCTGAGTCAACACACGTGACCACACTTTTCCTGAGTCACCACACTTGCCCACACTTTTTCTGAATCACCACACGTGCCCACACTTTTCCTGAGTCACCGCACTTGGCCACACTTTTCCTGAGTCACCACACGTGCCAACACTTTTCCTGAGTCACCACACGTGGCCAGACTTTTCCTGAGTCACTAAACGTGCCCACATTTAGAGTCAATACACGGATTTAAGAGATGTCCTATATTATACGCAAAGATAGTCTTCGATGTTACAGGAACAGTAAAACCTCAGTATAGAGTCTTGACTTTGTTGATCCAATATCCTCTTTTCGGACGAGTCATTATACCAAGCCGACACGCTCGGAAAAATCGACTCACCACACTCCTTACCGCTTTAACAGTGTAATTTATTTCAACAAGCCAAAGCCACCGATCATTTTCGAAACTCAAACGGTTACGTTAAATTTGATCATTTCACATTTGGAATATATGTCACGACAGAACCTAAGGCTCAGTCACTGCCACCTTGTGGGGAAAAGTACCCCTTTATAAGGCCTTTTGATATACATCAAACAAATCTCGAGGTCATCATACACTTAGATTGGCATGCTTTGATCTTGGTTGTCGCTACTCTGTAATCCCCAAAAGAAATACATTACATTAGCTTTGCGACGGGCGTGTGCCTTCTATTAGACCATTTCTCATTTTGAAGTAGACCTAGCAAGGAACCTGGAGACGGACACCGAGACCAGTAAAATAATCTCAAAAGCACTTTCCCATTTTAATCTGTAAAAGTGTTTAAGTTTTTTTTTATTGACTACTGTACTTATAGCTTGCAGTCTGACTGGACCTCAATGAGATCTTTTTGAATTCAAAAAGTTTTAAAAACGCAAAGGCACATCCGTAAAATGAACATTTATCGCGTCATTTGTAGTCTTTGGCACCATCCAAGGCGGTACATCACTGGCGATTAGGCAACAGAGACTTTTCAAGAAGTATGTGCCGATAGGTATCTTGATAGTATGCTACCTGTGCTATATATAGTGTAGTTCGGCCCAGGTGAGCGGGTACATTATACAATACCTCGTCAATAAAACATTCTTTTTTGGAGATTACCTCTTTATTGTACGTTACAGGTCTACATCTCCGTGCTCTGCTCTGGATCTACCTCGAAATGAGAAATGTTTAATATGCTATCATTACATACTGCAGGGGTGAACGTAACGTTTGGAGTATCGAGGGTGGTCATCCATGCCCTGCTTCCGCATCGCCAGAGGACGACAGACTGAACCTCAGCATACCCATGCTGCCTTTCCTAGGATCACCCTGGTTACATAACAATTTAAGGCTGCCCTCATTAGGCAAAACGATACTGTCTGCGGATCAAGTCAAGAGATGAACAGAATGTCAAAAACAAAGAAGATGTGTCGGTAAGGGGTTTTAATATCAGCTTCATCCAGATTGTGGAAGAAAAGTCAAGTATCTCGGCATCACCATTCATCTAGTATCAAAGTAAACCATGAAAATGTTTACAAAATGGAAAGGTTTTCAGTAACCCTGAACTCAACAAATGAAATGACCGGTTATTACCCTTTACCTTATACACAACTACCGCTCAGTGCATAAATGTAAGCGCACGGGTTATTAATTAAAACAAGAATGTCTTTAAAAAAAGATAAACGGGATAGAATAAATACTGGTGGTTATAATGTAAAACTGCTGGTGAAATAAATTAACGAACTAATTGATAAATGCGTTTTAGCCTAGATAACAAAATTATGTCAGTTTGAATCATTTTTGGTGATAGTAAGACTGCATTTGAATCATGAATATAATTTCATTAATATGTCATTTGAATAAATACATCCACTTATTCAGTTTGTATTCAATCTTAATTTTGTTTCGTCTTTAACTGCAAATCTGCATTTTGCATTTACCGCTACATTGACCAATCACATCTCATCTTGACCAGTAACGCCACCTTCCGCGTCATATCCGGGACCAAAAGAAAATTATACGGCTATGCCGAAAAAAAGAAATTTGCTTTACGTCCAAGGCCTATGAAGTGAAATGTATTGTACATGATGGCCAGTATAATAGGTGATGTGTGATACACCAACAACGGCAAAGGTAGTCTACGGTCACACCAGAATATCTACATTTTGGTGGCAAAGCCACGATATAAACTAAGAAAAAAATGTGCAGTCTATGTGACCATAATTGACACCCAAAACGTGACATCAATCCATGCCGCGCATGAATATATTCACCCACCGGAACTACTTGTAACTAACGTAAATCGTTTTTTATGTTAATTAAAAAGTATCAAAAAGACATTTTATACAATATTGTTACACAAATGATAAAAAAAAAATTGAACAGTGTGTTTTTCGTATTATTTCAATGCACTTTTTTGCCAATCTGAACGTGACAATTGAATTTTGAAAAAAGAAGCTGTTTTATTTGTCGAACCCCATTGACGAAATCGCTGAATATTGGCATTTGTTTTGCAAACTCAATTTTAATTTTCAAAAATAACAAAACGAATATGTCTAGAATGTAAATATAAGCATTAAACTGTCTTTTTTTGGTGCCTATGATCGATATTGATGCCAGAGCTTTGCAAACAAACGTGTCATATTGTGCTAGCGCACAATATGACGTTTGTTTGCAAAGCTCTTTTTTTGATTTAAACATATTTTATTTGTATCAATATATACAAGAGGATTGGGCACAATTTTTATACAAGATGACATGACATTTGAAATATTAACAATTATATTTGGGGGGGGGGGGGGGGGGGGGGGGGGGGGGGGGAGAGAGAGAGAGAGAGAGAGAGAGAGAGAGAGAGAGAGAGAGAGGTATTACGATTCGAATTTATTCAAATATTCAATTGATAAATTTAGTTTAATTTTTTACTAAGCAAACAAACAAATCCGATTTCGATAGCAGAAGATTAAACTGTTCGCTGCACAAAAACACACTGCTATTTCTAATGTTCGTTATATCCTGTTCCATGGTAAGCTTTCTCCGTTCGATCCATTGCCTTCTGGAAAAAAATATTCGTTTCTCTTGCGCTATCGGAATCGGAAGAGACTTTATAAATACATTTTCTTTTCTTTTTTAACTGTCAATATATATATGTATGTATAATATTTCACAATATTGATTAAGAAAAGAGAAAACGGGGAATTAAAATCTTCTTGAGTCTTGAATGTATTTCTGAGTGATTTGGCTTATCATAAAATTATCTTCAATGGATAAATCATTGTTTCCATATAATAACAGTTGCAGGTCTAGTGGCATGAAATTGTTTAGATTTCGGAACAATTCGATTCTCTGTTCAAAGTAATTTTGACAAATAAAGAAGTAGTGGTATGCATCCTCAATAGGATGTCCACACTGACAATGGCGATAATCAATAAGATGTGATTGAAAAAGGTCATTTTTTAGAATACTACATTTGTTTCTTAATCTCGCATGCAATATATTAGATTTTCTATTTCCAACTGAGTAATGGGTAGGTACTTGTGTTCTATTTGAGATATATTTTTTAAATACTGAATATGAGATAATATGTCTAATCTCTAGATCAAGTTGATTCCAAAGTCGAATAGTAGATGGGAAAAACGATTTGTTTGTTAGTTGAAGTCTGAAGTTCGATAGAGAGTAATTATTTGCATCACGTAGGTTATAATGTGAGTTTTCAGATACCAAGGGAGGTAATAAAGTGGATAAGTAACTAGGAGTTAGTTGGTTAGTAATTTTATAGAATAGTTGTAGTTTTCTTCTAGAACGACGATTTACAAGAGGTTCTAATCCACTTTCAGAGTATAATGAGAGCCTGCTAGCAAAGGAAGGTAATCCGGTAATTATTCTTGCAATTTCTAAATTTAAGTTTTCCAAATTATCTGCATCACTGAGAGAACATCCATCCCAAACCTCGCAACAATATTCAAATAAAGGCAGAATATATGACTTGTAAATTTTATACAGAGTTTGCCTATTTAAAATATATTTGAGCTTTCTGAGAATACTTACTTGTTTAGAAACATTTTTGCATATGCTTTCAATGTGTCGAGACCATTTACAGTTTACATCTAATGTTACGCCTAGGTGTTTGTGGTGATCAACAAACTCTACATCTATATTATTAAATCTAATGTCTATAACATGTTCATGTTCATTATTTGAAATGAGTAAGGCTTCCGTTTTCAGAGGGTTAAATTTCACCAACCAGGTTTCTGCCCAATTTTGAATTTTTGCTAAGTCATTATTTATTTTAATTTCAATTTCAAATGGTGATCGACCAGAACATAATAAAGAGGTATCATCAGCAAATAATTTTGAAAGACTATCGAGATTATCAGATATGTCGTTTATGTAAAGAATAAAAAGTAGTGGGCCCAATACAGATCCTTGTGGCACGCCAGCATTAGTAGTCCTAACGGAAGATTTACTGTTTCCTACAAAAACATGCTGTTTTCTGTTACTTACATAATTGTTTAACCAAACTAGAAGTTTCCCATTAATTCCATAATTCGCTAATTTTACATACAGTCCCTTATGCCACACACGATCGAACGCTTTGGAGATATCACAGAATACTAGTCAGGTTGGTTGATTTTTTTCCAAATTTTCACATAAGGTATGGTAAATTTCTATCATTTGATGGACGGTAGAATGACCAGATTGGAAACCAGATTGGTATTTATAAATAAGTGAGTTTTCAAGCAAATAGTTATTCAAATATTTAACTACTAAACGTTCAAAAACGTTACCGATAGTGCTGAGTAATGAAATAGGCAAAGCTCTGGCATCTATATCGACCATAGACACCACAAAAAGACAGTTTAATTACTAAATAACACGTAGACATTTGGAGTCCTAACACTAGAAACTACACCGAGTTTACAGTAAATCAGGAAGTGTCGCATAACAAACACGCTCGGAGGAATGGTTTTCCACCTTCATTAGCAACACACTGGGTTACCCAACGCATCTCACTAATCTTAAAAAGAGGTCAAAAGGGCCTGTATCGTTCATCCGGATATTTAGGTAATCATGGCAAAGCAGTCTTAAGTTATTTTAAAAACTTTTTTTTTTATTTTGAGACCTTCCTCTCAGTACCTTGTAATTCTGTCAGCTTCTCCCCTTTAACTAAACTAATTGTTCTGGTTCAAAAGTTAAGTATTGTGCGGCTAAAGACTGACATTTGACCTTTAAACTTCAAAAGCAATTCAAGCAGGAAGCGAAATATCCATTGATGCGATATGATGCTTATTTATAAAGTTCGATTTGTTTGTATCTTCTCACAGGCGTCTATTCTAATTAGTATTAATAGAAAAATATGTTAGTCCCTATTTTTTCTTTATCAACAAGGTGTAACACACGAAAATCAGAAGATGCATCGACAATTATAGTTTGCATTGTTTACAGAGCTGTCGACCAATCATATTGCCCCTTTCATACCGTTCTAAAATATACATGTATTTATCAAGATGTTTAGAAACTGTCCTATCCCTAAACGTCTGGATTAATCCGGTCAGTGAAACTGAGATAATCATTTACCTATAGATGTACATAATAATATGTAAAACAAGTATCATCTCTGAAAAGTATCTGTACATTTCTAAAGAAAACTACTAATGAAAGAAAAATGAAAACTAAATGATACATAATTTATAATTAATACTAGTACCAACTACTAGAAATACGGAACTAAGATATCTTAATTTTATCTCCAATTAACTTCATGTACTAGTATGAGCAATGGTAAGAAAGTGACTCAGGCTGTGAAAGTTGATACTGTTGTATAATTTTAAAAAAATGAATACAATATATGAATGATTGCGAGTATGATAATGTACATGTCTTGTAACTGCATTTAACTATTAAATTTGTCCTTGATCTTAAGGCCAAAAAGACATTGAACTTTGACCTAGTGACATTGACCTATGGTCAGATGACAAAATAATGCAATGATAAAATGTTAATCAGTCAAAGAAATAGAACTTGACCTTAAATCTTTGAACCAGTTGCCTTGACCTTTAACCTGAACATTTCGTCAGATGACTCATTTATCAAGTTCAAGCATTTTTTGTAATATCACCATAAAATATTTATTTGTGACAATCCAAGGCCATTGACCAAGTGACCTTGACTTTTGGTCAGTTGACATATTACCTAATTCCGACCAATTTTGTTTCATAATGTCAAAACAAAATGTTCATTAGTAAAAAGATACATAATTTGACCTTAAAATTTCACCCAGTGACCCAACTTTTTGGTCAGTTGCCTTCTTGTTTAGTTAATTTCATTTCAGCAAATTTTATTGACAAAGCTGTTCAAAGTCAATAGGATCGAATAATAGGCAAAACCTATATGTATTATCTACGAAGGTGGCTAAAGTAATAGATTGACATTGTATAATCTAGATATTAAATTTTTAAAGGAAAATTTAATAAAAAAAAACAGGTAATTAGTTGACATACTTCAATGGATAATAATGTAAAACAAATCTGATTGAAAAAGTATCAAACAAGTATACACAACTGAATACTCTTAATATACCACTTAATATAAAAAAGGAATTTGCAGAAAAGTTATCAGAGCAGAAGACGATCTTATATATTTATTCTGTGAAGTGTACTTTATGCAAAACAAAATAAATTCCAAAGTATTTTAATTCCAAGTAATTTCATAATGTCAAAAAGATATGTTCATCAGTGAAAAAAAAACTATTTTTGACATTAATCTTGACCTCTTGACCCAGTGACCTTCATCTTTGTGGTAAGTTCAATGTTTAATTCTTACCAACTTTCTTTCATAACGTTAAAGCAAAATTTTCCTCTGTGAAAAGATATAAAATGACCATGACATTTAAAACAGGGACTTTATCCATTAGTCAGCTGACCTTGACTTCTGGCCAGTTGACGTTTTGTTCAATTCCGGCCCAAAGTTAATGTAAAATTGATTCTCTTACACCCAAGGGTGCTTCAGATGATATTTGGACCATATTCTCATTCCTATGGAAGAAGGATTTTTACATAATTTGCTATATTTACCCTGAGAGAACAAAATGCATCATTTCTACAAAACTGTTTCCACTTTACCTAAAGATGCTTCAGATCAAATAAGGACCAAAATTGTTTTCATTCCTACAGAAGGATATTAAAGAATTTGATATTGAGCCCGGCCTGTGAGGCCCTTGGGAGGCCAGACCTGTCGTTTATAAAGAAAAATGTTTCCCCTTCTTCCAAGGATGCTTCAGGCCAAATATGAACCCAATCCTTTTATTTTTACAGAGCTATGTTTCCCCTATTTGTCCCGTCCTTCAGGGGGCACACCTAACATTTATACAAAATTGCTTTCCATTTACATGAGGATGCTTAATTCAGTGGAAATTCATCAAAAATGATTCTCATATGCACGGACACATATGGGAAAATAACAGAAATGCTAATTTATGTATCCTATTGGTTTGGAATCCACATTTCTTTCCAGAATTATTTTTTTATTGAAAACATACGTTCGTCATAACAATAAATTGTGGTACATCATTTAACGTGATTTTCGGGTTACTAACATGTAATAAATGATAAACAGTAAAATATATTAACGGTCGATTTCTACACCTTGTCCAGCCTATAGTTTCCCTTAGCTTCCAGATCTGCGATTCCCAGTTGTTCGAAGACATGTTAGTTTATTGTTTACATTGCTAAACATACCTCTTTATTTCGAGTCCCCATCCCCTGGTGCATTAAAAATATAACATTGGTTTGTTTAGATTTAAGTCCGTTGATCCTTTAATTGATATTTTTCTCTAATTTTTGCTGTAACTCCTTGACTATCACATCCTTTATATTGACAAGGCATTCCTCTCTCTCGGCGTTAGTAGTTTCCACTCACTCCATTCTCGTTTCCAGTGCATTCATTCTCGCCGAGCTGCTTTCGGCTGTTCTTTGACAGAATTCTTCATTTCTGTAAAATTGGTGAGGTAGTACTTCATCTGGAGTAGTTCCTGAGAACACCAGGAAGTTCCCCTTCTGATATACAGCCCATGGATCGTTGAGACATCCCTGTATAATGTAGAAAGAATTGTAGGTCGGAATACGTACATTTCACTTGACATGTTGATTTACTACGTTTACAATATTACTGGAACCGTTCTTCTTCATTCAATCTTATCCTAATGCTATATGTACGTGATAAGACAGAGCTATGTCTTCTTGGAAAGTAATTACAATCAAGTGTGTTAACATGGTTGAGATTCCAACCTTTTGGTATACCATAGATTAATGTCGTATTTGTATGTTTTTATCTCCAGTTGTAACTATTGTTTGACCCATCTCCTAATTATTCTTGGAAATTGTTTCGTTGCTTTCGAAAAAATGTTTCTTTTTGTACTTACAGTGTATCTCCAGTTATACCCTGCTTTGTCCATCCCCCGACTCCTCGTATAAATTGTATATAAGTTCCTATCTCCAGTTACACCTACTGTTTTGTCCATCTCCTAACTTACATATTGTATATATGTTGTTGAAATAGATGTTTATATGTACATACTTATGAGCCAAAAACCATTGAACTATTGAGCCGGACGCTTCAACTATTTCAGCCCTCCGGCACCTGGGTTACTCATTAATGAAACACTGTTGCTTAGTGTTTGACGTTTCTACTGTGATTTATAGTAATCGGGAGATAGCATGATTGTAGGAAGGGGCCGCTGGTGGCCGAGTGGTTAGTGTGTTCCCACACTTTATCACCATCCCAGTCCACCTCTTGGTCGCGAATTGAAAACCCGCGTAGAGCAGTTGCTTGGAACTGGTCGTAGATTGGTGGTTTGTATTCGGGTATTCCGGCTTTCCTCCGCCTCCAAAACCTGGCACGTCCTTAAATAACTCTGGCTGTTAATAGGACATAAACAAAATAAACAAAAACATAGTCAGAACGATCTCCAAACTGTCGTCAACTGGACGATTTGAATCATTCTCCCCAACCAATACTGGCCCACTCAGTAGTAGACTGAAGGAGACAGCTGTCCTATTGCTTTTCCTTCACCAGATTGCGGCTGAAGCGAATTGTTCTTACGTGTAAACGCTCATTTGGTTGAATGGTCTCTTGGCTAAACAGGTCTAGTTTGGATTCAAAACTTTAGGTATCATGGTGTTGGTCTGTTCCTTGATTCTGTTATGAATGGATAGTGAATAATTCCAGGACCAGTTTTCAGTTTCTCTCCGCATTTTCCTTTAGTGGTACAAGTCTCTCAAACTGCGACAGATTGCCGGCAGGTGTTGTGGGTGAGGTGATCATAGCTGTCCATTATATTGGTAAGGTCACAGATTCCAGGGCAATCAACATATTGCAATGATCTCTTATACGTTCGACTTTTCTTCGATGATAAAATCTATTATGTCCGATGTCTTTCCCCCACAAGATAGAACCAAATCATGCTGTTTTCTATGGGTTAACAGTTACATGTCTGAAATGCATCCATTTACAGTAAAAACACAACGAATTGTCTATTTAAATGGCGGCATTCGTATATTAACTTTCGTCTCCTCAAGATACCAGTACTTATATAGATACGCCACACTTATCTATTACGCTATAAGTCGAGATAGAGCGATGGAAAATGTCTACAGTATTTACCAAGTCGTATCAGTATGGAATTCGTCCGATATCTTGGTTACGGCCTTTTCGTTGTTAAAAAGGAGAGTTTTATTACAGATTTGAACATATTTGACCCCTGTGACCATGAAAGTAGGTCAAGGTTACATTTGAAAAACTTAGTTTCATCCCAGTATGACTCAAGGCAAATGCCATCACTCTCTGATCTAAGTTATTAAAAAAAAATTAACAAGGTAATGGATTTGAACAAACCTTGTAGCTCTTCGTCCATGCATGCTTCCGGCCCAAATCCTTGTCCCCGAGTCCCGAAGTCGAAAATATAAATTGTTTTCACCGGACTATGCCGGATTTTTTTTTACAATAGGTCACTCGAGATTTCGTCTGAGGTCAGGTAACCTAAAAATGTATTGGGGACTAAAACAACCTTTTTTTTTTTTTTTTTTTTTGCTCTTGTTGTTATTGTTGTTGTTTTGTTTTTTTTCTTTTGGTTTTTTTTTTTCTCACGTTGAGTAGGTGATTGTTATACATGTACATGGTGACATCATAAATCAAGAGTATGGACTTTGCCAAAACCTTTGACAAAGTTGGTCATTCTCTACTCATCCATGAATTTAAACATTACGGTAAGGGATACCGAGTTTCCTGCTTGGTAGAACCAGTTTGACTCTGTCGAGGTTCATTCTGGAGTACCCTAGGGATCAATCTTGATAAGCAGATTAAAACGACATCCCTATGGTCTAAATGACGTCATTAGACTACAACTAAATGATACAATTGTACATCTGGTTGTCATGACTAAGAGCAAAGTATAGTCGCTGTATAAAGTCCTCGGCAACCTAACAAACTGGGATTAAATGAATGGAGGATAGCATTCCACCCAGCGAGTAAATTCAATGTGTTATCTGCGACCTAACGTAAAACCCACATAGTCCATACCTCCTTTCACTGACATATACTAGAGCATGTCTTTGGGACAGAATATGTTTGTTGCTCATCAATCCAACCTTAACTGGGATTTCCGTATCAATACTAGCTGTTCTAACGCTAATTCCACTCTCGGATTTTTGAGGTGAAACCTCAAGATTGGATCAACATCAATCAAATTGCAGGCATACCAATGACCCTCATTATGTAATAGGACCCTTCACAAAATATTCGCCCCCAAAGACAACCACATCCAGGGTTATTTTAGCTACAAGGAAGCCTTTTAATCTCTAACTTCATTGTTGTAGTGGCTATTGGCCAAAATCTAATAGAAAGGAGTCGTTAAAATACCCGGCCAGCACTGGGTCTCGAAATAGCGACCTCACGTTCTCCACATGGACATCCCTATATATACCACTAGGCTTAAGGGAAATTTCCGCAAACCTGGTGACATATACACTCCATTTTTATAATTAGGGTATTCTGGCAGAATTTGGGATCTCCACACCAAACCAACATTAACAAATTAGAATTTGTCCAATTCAGGGCTGGATGTTATGTGCTTAATAAACACCAATATAATCACCACACATTCAGTGTTTTAAGGACCTTAAAATTTGCCAAGTATCCAATACTTCTAGAGAAAATGCAAAAACATTTCAACCACCAAAATCCAAAGTAGGCTGCCTATTAGCCATTTTGTTTCCGCGGTTACCGGTAAAACTAAACATGAATAACTATGATCCTAGAAGGACCTTTTTTATTATGAGGTATGAGAAATATTATATATATACTTCCAAAAAATTTCACAGGAAACAATCACGACTATGAACGTCAACTGTCAAATTTCAAGATGGTCATTGTTTTTTTCTGCTTGGTCAAAAATTACCCTTTTAATACTTTTGAAGAAGTAGCGAAATCCAAGATGGTCATTTCTTTCTCAGATCAGACAGCCTAGTTGTAACCTTGAGTATGGGAACAGTCAGTAATCCCGAGCATACCTGGCAAGGGGATTGTAATTAGGTCAGACTATTGTTTTTTTTTTTTTTTTTTTATTTTAAGTAACTTTGTATTGGTGAAATACCAATCTCATAATAATTATAATACTATTATAATGTTTGGTGGCAAATTCAACAAAATCAACAAGAGTGTAGAAGATTCATGTTTTATTATTGTATGATATCTGGAAATAACAATAAAAGCCTAGACATACAAATAAAAGCATAGGAATGTTTACAGAAATAAAAGTGTTTAAAAATATACAGAAACATTAATTGTCCCACTGATAACCATTCCAAACTTAGATTACAAAGAGACATGGCGACACAATCAACATACCACCTTTCCTCTAGGACGCTTATATAGTAAAAATCTCTTAACCAAACTGTTAATGAAATAAGAACATTTAAACCATAAATATATTTGTTCAAAAACGTCAAATATGGCCATTGATCAAAAGACTAATTTGCATAAAATGAGTACAGATAAGTTTTTAAAAATTTCATATAAAAATTGTGCTGTTTGAAAAAAAGAACCTATTTGCATTACATTAGGAAATATGAAAAAAATATAAAAGTTAATGCAATTCATTTCACTGGTATTTTAACATAGTGAACTAGAGCCAAGTTTATATATATATATATAGTAATAATAATAATAAAAATAATAATACACCTGAAGAGCTTGCTCTCAAAGCATGTGAAAGCGCTAGTGTGAATTTCTGGTTTGTGTTTTTTATTATTATTACTATGTATATCCATCACAAGGACATTATATATTTTTAATTATATATATATATATATACACTGGAAATGCACCAGTCCATTCCTTGCACACAAAATAAGCAACACATCAGTTGTTTAAATGTCAAGAGAAGGTATGAAATAAAATATATATGTGGATCCTGTTTCTAATAAATCCAACAGTTTGCTCTTGTCCAGATAGTTAGTAATTACTGTAGTATATTTTTGCAGCTGTAGATTATTTTCTGTAATATAGAAGTTATTTCTACATAACAGCACTTTTGTCTGACATTATTATACAATAGAATGCCTGTATTAACATTAAAAATTGACAAAATACACAAAATGTTAGTAAGCATGTTGTTTTTTTTCTTTGTTATGGTACACCAAAAGGCAGTTAACATTTGTGATAAAAGGGAGGTAATTCTTATTGCAGATGTGTAGCTTTAACAGATTTATACCAAGCAGTCAGTACATGCACAGCTTCAATAAATAATGATAAGAGGCCCATAGCACCTGTATCACTCATCTGGATATTGCAGAGATTATGACAAAACATTTCTGCAGGGGAAGAAGCTATTTCACAGAATTTGCTATATTATCCCTATTGGGACACAAACCTTTTACACAAAATTGGTTATGCTTAATTTGACGATGCTTTGGACCAAATAAAGATCAAATCCTTTCACTCTTAAAGAAGAATTTAAAATAATTTGCAAAGTTTGCCCTATCGATTCCCTCCCCTCTGGCCCCTCGGGGGTCTGACTCTACAAAACTGTTTCCATTTCACCCAAAGCAGTCATCGTTTATGAAAAATTTGTTCCCCTTCCCAAAGGATGCTTCCAATTTGGTCAAAATCCATTCAGTGCATTATAGCTAATGACTAGTAGCAATTTAAGGGAAAAGTTGACGGATGTACAGACGGACAGATGCTGTGCTATGGCAGTAAAAATAACATACTGCTACTACATGTACTGGGTATGTACAAATGTGTCCTCACACAGTCAATCAACAATAACGGTGTCCTCGCACACATGATTGCATAGAAGTCTGAATTACACTTAGGTCACCAATGAGGTCTAGCATACACAGGCAATATTCCTTCACGTGAAAATTTCACATGAATTTCACATGAAAAGGGCAAAAAAGTGAATTTCACATGAATAATTTCAAATGAAATTCAGGTGTGAAATTCACGTGAAAGAATATTGCCTGTGTATATATATATATATATACTTGGTAACAGTGAAAACAGCTGTCATAACGGCAAGGTATCAAAATAATTCTGTGAGGAGTTGCTATCTCAGTAGCCCATCTACGACTCAGTAGTTAATTAAAACCCATTTTAACTAACACCAGTGAATGTATATCATACTGATATAACATTAGGTATTTGGTTTTCAACACAAGATACAATAAGCTATGCTTTTCAAGTAAAAATTATCAAAATGTAGTTGAAAAATCCATGGCAAAATCTTGGTCTACTGTACCTATATAAAAACTATATAACTTGGTTTCATACCATAGTATCGTCAAAACATTGTAATCTACACAGGTTTGTGGTTAAAAATTTAGTCAACATATGTTATCAATACTGAACTATGACATGGCTATCAATTTCAAACCTCTAAAACTTCAATAATAAAAATCTCTGGTAAATTCACAAAATATTATTTTAGAAACATAGAAATACCAAGAAAAACAAATAGTTTCAATGTGAACAGGTCTGGATCAAACTTGTCCTGATTAATTAATGTACTATACAAACTGAAAGGTTTTTGATTTTAATTTGAGAACTTAAACCAAAATGCAGTTTGAAAAAATGGAAAATTGTAAGCCAAATATTGCTATCATCTGATGATGTACAATATCCAGAGGTAAATGTAGGGGCAGAAAATGATGATATTTAACAAAAAAACAACAACTTTGATTTGAACTTATTAGACCATTTCCTTTGGTGCCTTTTCTAATCCTACATGGTACCAGAATTATGGTACAATGTATGTTGAGAAGATATTTCTATGAATGTACAAAAACAGATATTTCACCTCATTTTGACAGAATCATCCCCATCCCTGGAGATTATAACATGGTAGTTCTATATGTAGTCGTGAATGTCAATATATACCAAGGCTCATCTTACTGTGTAATCTATCAAAGATACCAAATTTCAGCACAAACTTTGTAACTCATTAAAGGGATATTCTGCACAAGTTAAAAAAATCTGTTGTGTACCTTTACAGAATTCTTGCTAATTTATAATATAATGGCTTTTAAAACTATTGTCAGCATTAAAATCAGTTTGGACAAGCCAAACTGGAGGGAAATCTTTGGACAATATAAAATTAGAGAGCCTATATAAAAATATAGAACATTCGAGAATCCGGAACCAAAGGCCACTGGATCAAAGATTTTATGCAAAGGTTATATGAAAGTACAGATTGTCACTTGTGTACACTTTTCATTTATAATTTCTCCTGGGATCACAATTTTATTAACTAGGCTTATCTCTTTATCAATTCTAAAATATACACTTATTTCACACTGATCGACTAACAAGAGGCACAATAGGCTCACCCATTATTCACTCCTCTAATGATCAGTCAAGGCCTTTCAGTTTATCAGTTCAACTGTAACATTAAATGTAAGGGTCAAGGTCATGTCCTGTCACAAATAATGCTGGACTTCAACCCAGGAAGCAATTAGTCAAACATCATGATTCAAGGTATTTTCGTAAGCAATAAAAAACTATTTTTGTGTGGCTGCAGGGCTGCATCCCAGGAACCTATATATAGCTACCAGCCAATTATATCGGGTTGAGACTTTCAGTTATTGAGAAGAAGTTGTTTTAAGAAAAAAAACACTAATGCTGAATGGATGCTGCATCACAGCAAAAGTGCACTTGCATTTTGGTCTTCAGGCCAGATGAGCTAATGAAACACAAACCTGTATATATAATTACTATCGATGCTACAAATTGAATATTGTATGTTTGTTGATATGGTAAATTGAGGTTGCCACCAGAATGTATAAGTAGATGCTTTTGTGAAATTCTGATAAAAAGTATCATCAGAAATCCGAACTTATGCTGAATATCCCTAAATAGTCATGACCTTAGTACCTAATGTTTATAACAATATCATAATTCAAAATCTATCAAATAAAACAAAATTCAAGATCTCATCACAGTTACAAACAAATCATTAAACAAAAATGATTTATGGAATGTATATAACCATAATTGTACATGCTTAAACTGAAATAGGACATCATTAGCATTAAAATACACTATATATCGAAACATCATGTACAGCTGTAACTTTGTAAAATCATAAAATTTTAAAATGTTCATGGATGAAGATTTAGCATGACTATAACTTTAATGTCAACAAATATGTTTACTATCTATGCATGCACCTCAGAATTGTTAATGATTTATCAATGAATCATATTTTCAAATTTTTTCATAGAAATCAAGTATAAGTATTAATTAAAATACTAGCTTATTCTACATACAGTAATGTATTATGTAATGAAATATGGCCAGCATTTTATACTAACTGCTCCCTCTTGTCCCAGTAAATATTCCTCCAATTTTATCGCAACAAAACTAAAACAAATCTTGTATTAGCCTCAAGTGTTGGTGAAATTACACATCAAATAAGTAAATTCATATTCAGCTTGGGGCAGACTGCTGCTTTTGAATATAAAAATACAACAAATGCTTAATAAAGCTCACACTCGAGTGTTGAAGATATTACATTTGAGACACCCCAGTGTTGGTACTCGAGTGTGTTAGTGATATTACATTAGAGACACCCCAGTGTTGGTACTCGAGTGTGTTAGTGATATTACATTAGAGAAACCTTAGTGTTTGTACTCGAGTGTGTTAGTGATATTACATTAGAGAAACCTTAGTGTTTGTACTCGAGTGTGTTAGTGATATTACATTAGAGAAACCTTAGTGTTTGTACTCGAGTGTGTTAGCGATATTACATTAGAGACACCCCAGTGTTGGTACTCAAGTGTGTTGGTGATATTACATTAGAGACACCCCAGTGTTTGTACTCGAGTGTGTTAGCGATATTACATTAGAGACACCCCAGTGTTGGTACTCAAGTGTGTTGGTGATATTACATTAGAGAAACCTTAGTGTTTGTACTCGAGTGTGTTAGCGATATTACATTAGAGACACCCCAGTGTTGGTACTCAAGTGTGTTGGTGATATTACATTAGAGACACCCCAGTGTTTGTACTCGAGTGTGTTAGCGATATTACATTAGAGACACCCCAGTGTTGGTACTCGAGTGTGTTGGTGATATTACATTAGACACAAGTTCACACCCCAGTAATAATTTAGTTTTGTGACATTTCGATTGTACAATAGCAAGGTAAGCTCACACACCAGGTGATTACAGGTATTACAGAAGTAAATTCACAACAGCTTGGGGTAGATTGTATTGCTGCTGATTTTACCTTTAAATATCTTAATTCACTCTTTCAACTAAACTATTCCCCTTAATGAAGACTACACATTGCTTTGAACTTGTTATGTTTCAATGTTATATGTTTAAAACATAAACATTAGTCAAGCAGGAAACAATACTTAGTCCATCGCTCAATAGTCCAGCATTTTTAATTACAACAAAAATATACAATTTTCAATACCAGATATTATCTGTACATTAAAAGGATGATTATTCCAAATATTCAAATCCATAAATTTTTTAGTAAACAATCCAACAATTGTTATATTATATTATTTCAATTGTGGATTATACACTTGCTTTCACCAAAATTTGGTTTGTTTGCTTAACGTCCTATTAACAGCCAGGGTCATCTAAAGACGTGTCAGGTTTTGGAGGTGGAGGAAGCCGGAGTACCCAGAGGAACAACTGGCCTATGGTCAGTACCAGGCAACTGCCCTACATGGGTTTCAAACTCGCAACCCAGAAGTGGAGGGCTAGTGATAAAGAGTCGGGACACCTTAACCACTCGGCCAACGCGGCCCTTTTCACAAAGGTGACAGGTTCCCTAGTAAAATATGTCATGGCATCACCTGCTCCAATACATGGGCTTTCTCAGGTGGGTACTCCTCCCACAGTTACACTCCTTGCATGCTTTTAGCCAGGCAAACAATCGTGATTAGTATAAGCTGAAATAACTTGTTTCAGAATGGTTGTAAATTTTATTATTATTATAAAACCAAACTTTAATATTTACTGGTAAATTACAAACCTAAAACTTAAATTTTATCACCCTACATGTTTATCAATATAGATATTGATATTAATATTGTGCTATACAATGCCACATTAAGAATGTTCCTAGCTCTGTTACTGTATCTATCTTTTTATATATGTATATTATACATTCAGGACCATTATATAACTGATATATGGTACTGTTAACTATAGCATTCTTGTTTCAATTGTTCCTACCAGGAGAGAACTCATGTTCTCATTGACGATAAGGAAATGATCAGGCCATGCATAAAACTGATGATAAGACAATTGTTTTACCATGCATGCTAATTACTCAGTGGCCAGTTGCCTTTTTAGCAGCAACTATCAGGGCTTTCATTGAAAAAAGAGGCTTAGCCTTTAAGAGGAACCCATGTTTCAGGAGTGTGGAGGTGTCTGCTCGTTCTTCAACTGACACTTGCAAGGCCATGTTGAGAAAGTTCTGTAGCTCATCGGACAGTTTACCAAAGTCTTTTATCTCAGGTTTACCCTTGGCTGCAATATGGTAGATTGCTTTCAGTGGGGTTTCATTCAAGTATGGAGGTTCGCCTTCCAACATCTCAATTACCATAATTCCCATACTCCAGATGTCCACCTTCTTGTCGTAGTGTTTTCTACAAAATCAGATATAATTCAAAATCAGGTCCCACATTCTATCTATTGAAAAAACATTGGATACATAAAACTTGAAAAGACATTTTCAAATTTATCCACAGATTTGAAATTCAAGCACTTTTCAAGGTTTATGCAAACCATGATGTAAGTGATAAAATTAAAAGGAATTTTTTGTTCTTCTCATATCTGATTCCTTCCAACAACAAGTGCAATCAATGATTGCAAAGCTCAACAGCAGCAGCAATCACACTATGCACAAATTTTTATGTATGTATAAGCATGTCACTTTGAAGTTGTATCAATATAATGTATGTCACATAATATCACCACTAGACCTCAAATGAATGTATTGACTAAATTAGAAGGGTGTGAGGTATATGTATATACAAGCTTTCCAAAAACTTACCCCAAAAACTTGAAAATGGGTTTTTGGTGCCAAAAAATTTTCGTTCAAAAAATGGTAATAAATGCAAGGGGTACACATTAGCTCACAGTTACTCGGAACCGGTGAGCTAAAAATTAAAGCCTGGATCGATCAGAGCAATCATTTGACATTCCATTAAATGTATTCTAATAAAAACAAAAATGGTGGTATTAATAAACAAGTGATAGTCTCCAAAATAAAAAGGTCATGAAATTTTAAATGCTTCACTGATTAATAAGTGTTTTCAATTTCTTTCAATCAATCAATAAAAGGCATCCATTATAAATAATGAGTTGTTGTGAAAGCAGTTGTTTGCAGGCCATTTTATTTTCATTGTCAAACTCAAAATCAAATGGGCACAACTAGAGACAAAATAGAGCCTACATGTGAAGATCAAGAAATATCCTCCATTACTTCTCAAGAAGTATTGATAAAAAAATCAAAATGGCAGCATGTTGGCCATTTTGATTTCCTGATTGGACTCAAAATAAAATCGGCACAACTTAGTACCAAGGGCAACCTAAAAGAGAAATATCCTTCCTGCACCTATTGAGAAATAGCAATAACAATGATAGTTTAGAGATAGACTACAGCCCATATATAGACGTAGGATGATTTGATAAAAAGGTGGAACCCATGTACAAAACACACAAAGTTTTTTTAAATACACATTACACTAGTTACCTGGACACGACTTCGGGGGCCATCCAGTACGGTGTACCAACCATGGTCTGTCGTTTGCAGTTGTCTCCACTTAATTGAGCACAGAAACCAAAGTCTGTTAACTTGACTGTTCCGTCCATGCCAAGCAACACATTATCACTTTTGATGTCTCGGTGGATAATACTTCTACTATGAAGAAAGTCTAGAGCTTGTAGACATTCGCGTGTCACAGCAGCAATCTGTCCCTCATTCATCACCGTTTCTGTGACAACATCTGTTAAAGCCCCACCATCTAGATACTCCATGACCACCCATAACTCCTGTTTTGCATCAAGATAGTAACAGTCCAGGAAGTTGACAATATTTTGATGCTTGTATGTTTTCATCACTTCTATTTCTGTGATCAGAAGCTCCTTCTTGGGCTGGTTGTTGAGATCCATAATCTTGATGGCTACGATATCATTTTCCTTTGATGGATCACAAGGTTTGGCCATACATACTGTTCCTGAAGCCCTATAATGAATGATAGTCAAATGTTTCAATAAGATAAATTTATACTTCTTTCTTGGAAGACTTCAAGGCTTAGGACCCACTTGGGTTGGGTATCTAATATGTTTGTTATAATATCTAAATTTTGCACAGCACACCTGTAGAACCATATTATTTATATTTTTTCAAGTGTTAATTATATAACTATATTGGCAAAATTTTAGTATTTGATTGCAAAACTTTGCATAGATTTTCTGAAATTATACGTACTAACTTTTCATATTGAACAGAAAGTGCATGAGCACATCATCCCATTTAGGAAATGAATATCTAACTGTAGGTTATATTCTTGTAAGATCTGTATAAACAATAAAACTGAACTGCAAGCAAGTGCTTTATCAGAAGTACATTACAGTATCCTAGCCCGAGACTGTGGTTAACCAATTATAAATTAGCACAAGACTGGTAAATCAACAACTAGCCGAGACTGTGGTAACTCAATACCTAACCGGAGACTGTGGTAATTCAAAACCTAGCCCCAGACTGTGCTAACTCAACACTTAGCCCGAGACTGTGGTAACTCAACACTTAGCCCGAGACTGTGCTAACTCAACACTTAGCCCGAGACTGTGGTAACTCAACACCTAGCCCGTGACTGTGATAACTCAACACTTAGCCCGTGACTGTTGTAACTCAACACCTAGCCCGAGACTGTGGTAACTCAACACTTAGCCCAAGACTGTGGTAACTCAACACCTACCAGGAGACTGTGGTAACTCAACACTTAGCCCGAGACTGTGGTAACTCAACACCTAGCCTGAGACTGTGGTAACTCAACACTTAGCCTGAGACTGTGGTAACTCAACACCTAGCCCGAGACTCTGGTAACTCAACACCTAGCCTGATACTGTGGTAACTCAACACCTAGCCCGAGACTGTGGTAACTCAACACCTAGCCCGAGACTGTGGTAACTCAACACCTAGCACGAGACTGTGGTAACTCAACACTTAGCCCGAGACTGTGGTAACTCAACACCTAGCCTGAGACTGTGGTAACTCAACACCTAGCCCGAGACTCTGGTAACTCAACACCTAGCCCGATACTGTGGTAACTCAACACCTAGCGTGAGACTGTGGTAACTCAACACTTAGCCCGAGACTGTGGTAACTCAACACCTAGCCCATGACTGTGATAACTCAACACTTAGCCTGTGACTGTTGTAACTCAACACCTAGCCCGAGACTGTGGTAACTCAACTCCTAGCCCGAGACTGTGATAATTCAACACCTAGCCTGAGACTGTGGTAACTCAACACTTAGCCTGTGACTGTGATAACTCAACACTTAGCCCGTGACTGTTGTAACTCAACACCTAGCCCGCGACTGTGGTAACTCAACACCTAGCCCGAGACTGTGGTAACTCAACACCTAGCTTATAGCTCGAGACTGTGGTAACTCAACACTTAGCCCGAGACTCTGGTAACTCAACACTTAGCCCAGGACTGTGGTAACTCAACACCTAGCCCGTGACTGTGATAACTCAACACTTAGCCCGTGACTGTTGTAACTCAACACCTAGCCCGAGACTGTGGTAACTCAACTCCTAGCCCGAGACTGTGGTAACACAACACCTAGCCTGAGACTGTGGTAACACTAGCCTGTGATAACTCAACACTTAGCCCGTGACTGTTGTAACTCAACACCTAGCCCGAGACTGTGGTAACTCAACACCTAGCCCGAGACTGTGGTAACTCAACACCTATCCTGAGACTGTGGTAACTCAACACCTAGCCCGAGACTGTGGTAACTCAACACCTAGCCCGAGACTGTGGTAACTCAACACCTAGCCCGAGACTGTGGTGACTCAACATCTAGCCCGAGACTGTGGTAACTCAACACCTAGCCCGCGACTGTGCTAACTCAACACTAAGCCCAAGACTGTGCTAACTCAACACCTAGCCTGAGACTGTGCTAACTCAACACTTAGCCTGAGACTGTGGTAACTCAACACCTAGCCTGAGACTGCGGTAACTCAACACCTAGCCTGAGACTGTGCTAACTCAACACTTAGCCCGAGACTGTGGTAACTCAACACCTAGCCCGATACTGTGGTAACTCAACACCTAGCCCGAGACTGTACTAACTCAACACCTAGCCTGAGACTGTGGTAACTCAACACTTAGCCTGAGACTGTGGTAACTCAACACTTAGCCTGAGACTGTGGTAACTCAACACCTAGCCCGAGACTCTGGTAACTCAACACCTAGCCCGATACTGTGGTAACTCAACACCTAGCCCATGACTGTGATAACTCAACACTTAGCCTGTGACTGTTGTAACTCAACACCTAGCCCGAGACTGTGGTAACTCAACTCCTAGCCCGAGACTGTGGTAACTCAACACCTAGCCTGAGACTGTGGTAACTCAACACTTAGCCTGTGACTGTGATAACTCAACACTTAGCCCGTGACTGTTGTAACTCAACACCTAGCCCGCGACTGTGGTAACTCAACACCTAGCCCGAGACTGTGGTAACTCAACACCTAGCTTATAGCCCGAGACTGTGGTAACTCAACACTTAGCCCGAGACTGTGGTAACTCAACTCCTAGCCCGAGACTGTGGTAACTCAACACCTAGCTTATAGCCCGAGACTGTGGTAACTCAACACTTAGCCCGAGACTCTGGTAACTCAACACTTAGCCCGAGACTGTGGTAACTCAACACCTAGCCTGTGACTGTGATAACTCAACACTTAGCCCGTGACTGTTGTAACTCAACACTTAGCCCGAGACTGTGGTAACTCAACACTTAGCCCGAGACTGTGCTAACTCAACACTTAGCCCGAGACTGTGGTAACTCAACACCTAGCCCGTGACTGTGATAACTCAACACTTAGCCCGTGACTGTTGTAACTCAACACCTAGCCCGAGACTGTGGTAACTCAACACTTAGCCCAAGACTGTGGTAACTCAACACCTACCAGGAGACTGTGGTAACTCAACACTTAGCCCGAGACTGTGGTAACTCAACACCTAGCCTGAGACTGTGGTAACTCAACACTTAGCCTGAGACTGTGGTAACTCAACACCTAGCCCGAGACTGTGGTAACTCAACACCTAGCCCATGACTGTGATAACTCAATACTAAGCCCGAGACTGTGGTAACTCAACTCCTAGCTCGAGACTGTGGTAACTAAACACCTAGCCCAAGACTGTGGTAACTCAACTCCTAGCCCGAGACTGTGGTAACTCAACACCTAGCCTGAGACTGTGGTAACTCAACACTTAGCCTGTGACTGTGATAACTCAACACTTAGCCCGTGACTGTTGTAACTCAACACCTAGCCCGCGACTGTGGTAACTCAACACCTAGCCCGATACTGTGGTAACTCAACACCTAGCTCATAGCCCAAGACTGTGGTAACTCAACACTTAGCCCGAGACTGTGGTTACTCAACACTTAGCCCGAGACTGTGGTAACTCAACACCTAGCCCGTGACTGTGATAACTCAACACTTAGCCCGTGACTGTTGTAACTCAACACCTAGCCCGAGACTGTGGTAACTCAACTCCTAGCCCGAGACTGTGGTAACACAACACCTAGCCTGAGACTGTGGTAACTCAACACTTAGCCTGTGACTGTGATAACTCAACACTTAGCCCGTGACTGTTGTAACTCAACACCTAGCCCGAGACTGTGGTAACTCAACACCTAGCCCGAGACTGTGGTAACTCAACACCTATCCTGAGACTGTGGTAACTCAACACCTAGCCCGAGACTGTGGTAACTCAACACCTAGCCCGAGACTGTGGTAACTCAACACCTAGCCCGTGACTGTGGTAACTCAACACCTAGCCCGAGACTGTGGTAACTCAACACCTAGCCCGAGACTGTGGTAACTCAACACCTAGCCCGAGACTGTGGTAACTCAACACCTAGCCTGAGACTGTGGTAACTCAACACCTTAGCCCGAGACTGTTGTAACTCAACACCTAGCCCGAGACTGTGGTAACTCAACACCTAGCCCGAGACTGTGGTAACTCAACACCTAGCCTGAGACTGTGGTAACTCAACACCTAGCCCGAGACTGTGGTAACTCAACACCTAGCCCGAGACTGTGCTAACTCAACACCTAGCCCGAGACTGTGGTAACTCAACACCTAGCCTGAGACTGTGGTAACTCAACACCTAGCCCGAGACTGTGCTAACTCAACACTAGCCCAAGACTGTGGTAACTCAACACCTAGCCCGAGACTGTGGTAACTCAACACCTAGCCCGAGACTGTGCTAACTCAACACCTAGCCTGAGACTGTGGTAACTCAACACCTAGCCCGAGACTGTGGTAACTCAACACTTAGCCCGAGACTGTGGTAACTCAACACCTAGCCCGAGACTGTGGTAACTCAACACCTAGCCCGAGACTGTGGTAACTCAACACCTAGCCCGAGACTGTGATAACTCAACACTTAGCCTGAGACTGTGGTAACTCAACACCTAGCCCGAGACTGTGGTAACTCAACTCCTAGCCCGAGACTGTGGTAACTCAACACCTAGCCCGAGACTGTGGTAACTCAACACCTAGCCCGCGACTGTGATAACTCAACACTTAGCCCGTGACTGTTGTAACTCAACACCTAGCCCGAGACTGTGGTAACTCAACACCTAGCCCGAGACTGTGGTAACTCAACACCTAGCCTGAGACTGTGGTAACTCAACACTTAGCCTGTGACTGTGATAACTCAACACTTAGCCCGTGACTGTTGTAACTCAACACCTAGCCCGCGACTGTGGTAACTCAACACCTAGCCCGAGACTGTGGTAACTCAACACCTAGCTTATAGCCCGAGACTGTGGTAACTCAACACTTAGCCCGAGACTGTGGTAACTCAACTCCTAGCCCGAGACTGTGGTAACTCAACACCTAGCTTATAGCCCGAGACTGTGGTAACTCAACACTTAGCCCGAGACTCTGGTAACTCAACACTTAGCCCGAGACTGTGGTAACTCAACACCTAGCCTGTGACTGTGATAACTCAACACTTAGCCCGTGACTGTTGTAACTCAACACCTAGCCCGAGACTGTGGTAACTCAACACCTAGCCCGAGACTGTGGTAACTCAACATTTAGCCCAAGACTGTGGTAACTCAACACCTAGCCTGTGACTGTGATAACTCAACACCTAGCCCGAGAATGTGGTAACTCAACACCTAGCCCGATACTGTGGTAACTCAACACCTAGCCCGAGACTGTGGTAACTCAACACCTAGCCCGAGACTGTGGTGACTCAACATCTAGCCCGAGACTGTGGTAACTCAACACCTAGCCCGAGACTGTGGTATCTCAACACCTAGCCCGAGACTGTGCTAACTCAACACTTAGCCCAAGACTGTAGTAACTCAACACCTAGCCCGAGACTCTGGTAACTCAATACTTAGCCCGAGACTGTGCTAACTCAACACCTAGCCGAGACTGTGATAACTCAACACTTAGCCCGAGACTCTGGTAACTCAATACTTAGCCTGAGACTGTGGTAACTCAACACCTAGCCGAGACTCTGGTAACTCAATACTTAGCCCGAGACTCTGGTAACTCAACACCTAGCCCGAGACTGTGGTAACTCAACACCTAGCCTGAGACTGTGGTAACTCAACACTTAGCCCGAGACTGTGGTAACTCAACACCTATCCTGAGACTTTGGTAACTTAACACCTAGCCCGATACTGTGGTAACTCAACACCTAGTCCGAGACTGTGGTAACTCAATACTTAGTTGCAGCTATCAGTTCTTTCAAACAATAATTTAATTACCAAGCTTATGATTGCAGTTATCAGTTTTCTCAAACAACAATTTAATTACCAAGGTCATGATTACAACCTTAAGTACTTACAAAACCATTCATTCTGATATTTAAGAATTAGCTCTAAGTAATCAAATATCATTAGATAGTACATAGAGACAAACTTACCCTGATCCAAGTTTCTTTTGGGTTATATATTTCTCTGCAGCATCCCCAAAGGAAGCAAGTTTTGCTGTGAAAAAAAAACAACACAAAAACCAATTATCATACCTGACCTGCAATGTAACAACTTAGAGAGTGATGTTATAACCTCCTGTAGGATATATAACAACCTAGGTAGTGATGTTATAACCTCCTGTAGGATATATAACAACCTAGGTAGTGATGTTACAACCTCCTGTAGGATATATAACAACCTAGAGAGTGATGTTACAACCTCCTGTAGGATATATAACAACCTAGGTAGTGATGTTACAACCTCCTGTAGGATATATAACAACCTTTAGTGATGTTACAACCTCCTGTAGGATATATAACAACCTAGAGAGTGATGTTATAACCTCCTGTAGGATATATAACAACCTAGAGAGTGATGTTACAACCTCCTGTAGGATATATAACAACCTTTAGTGATGTTATAACCTCCTGTAGGATATATAACAACCTAGGTAGTGATGTTATAACCTCCTGTAGGATATATAACAACCTTTAGTGATGTTACAACCTCCTGTAGGATATATAACAACCTAGAGAGTGATGTTACAACCTCCTGTAGGATATATAACAACCTAGGTAGTGATGTTATAACCTCCTGTAGGATATATAACAACCTAGGTAGTGATGTTACAACCTCCTGTAGGATATATAACAACCTAGAGAGTGATGTTCCAACCTCCTGTAGGATATATAACAACCTAGAGAGTGATGTTATAACCTCCTGTAGGATATATAACAACCTAGAGAGTGATGTTATAACCTCCTGTAGGATATATAACAACCTAGAGAGTGATGTTATAACCTCCTGTAGGATATATAACAACCTAGGTAGTGATGTTACAACCTCCTGTAGGATATATAACAACCTAGAGAGTGATGTTACAACCTCCTGTAGGATATATAACAACCTAGGTAGTGATGTTATAACCTCCTGTAGGATATATAACAACCTAGGTAGTGATGTTACAACCTCCTGTAGGATATATAACAACCTACGGCAACTTTCAAACCAAATATCAGTACCCTAGTACAATCATAAAAAAGTTGCACCAAAGCCATATTCTCAAATCATGAGGAATATTGACAAAATATTGCTGAAATCTGGGCAATATGTTTTACCGAGGGCACAGTTGATTTCTGTATCAGAGAGATTTTTCTTTTGTGTTTTATGTCGACGAACAGGTGCCTCTTCTTCCTCTGGGGTTTCCTCATTCACTTTGACCTTGGCACATGCCTCAATGACCCTGTCCACAGAATCTACTTCATCATTCTGAAATAAAGAAACACCCTGTGTTAAATGTCACCAAGTTCACCTAAAATGAATCAATAACCTATATACTGATGGAACAGTATTATAGTCATAACGTTAGCACAAAAGCATCAGTTCTTACTAATACAAAGTCAATCATCTGATGACTCCTATCAGAACTCACAATGACATGTCTATTCAATATTAACTATAAGTATGATGTATGTATCTTACATAATGTTAAACATCCTGGAACTGCATGCAGCACAATATTAATGTTATCACTGACAGCTGTATCAAGTATCTGTCATCAATTCAACCTATAGATATTTGTTAAGTTAATTTTTTGTTTAAGGGTGGCCTGAGAAAGATTGATGAATTGACCTTAACTTGTTCTTTAATTTAATTTGAAGCCAATTTTTGTGCAGGGTTACGTAATGACCTTTTCTTTTAAAACTAACCTTTGTGTGTGACTGGCCTGTTTCCTTTGTAGCTACCTTCTCTGATGAGGGTGAATGGGCATTTTGTGAAGGAGAAGCCTGTTTAAGATCCTTATTATCGGGCACCTTGACAAAGACATCTGATGGGGAGTCACCTCCGTTGTCTAGATGAGGTGTTGGGGGATCGTCTGAATCCCGCTTGCTTGATCGCCGTGATGATTCGTCCTCACTATCTAAATCATCATCAGATTCGTCTATGGTTGTTGCTACTTTTAAATATTTTTGGTGACCATTGGGTTTATGTTTGAAAGACTTTGTAAATAGTCGCAGGGAGTTGATGACAGCCTCTGGATTTTGTTGCTGTTCCTCTGACCTGTCAATAAAGAGTAAAATGACCAAAAATTGTGAAATGCGACATCTTAATCTTTTTCAGGTATACTGAGTCAGAGTGAGGATAATATTATATACAATGTAATGCGATCTTGGAGAAGTCCATCATAAGCCTTTTGAATTTAATTCTATATGAGAGAACGACCCTGTGTAAAGTCAAGAGACAGAGACCCCTTTATAAATATATATATATGTATGAAGTAAATAAGGAAGCATTTGGTATCAGTCTTGACTTCACACTAAATTAGATCAATACAATTAAAGCCAACACATTTATACAAATTAAAACAAAAAAGTTAAGTACACCAACTATTATACAATATTCAAATACTATTGAATGTAATAAAAAAAAAAAACTCACATTCACCAACATAGGCTATTTATTTTTATTATATCCCATTCTGATTTACTTAATTTTGATTCGTCTATATGGCATCACATGGGGTTCTGTAATACATGTACCTATGTCGCCTGCTTAAATGAACAAGGGCCCAAATCGCTCACCTGCAATGCAGTGATCTTTTCATATATGGATCCTGCAGTTATTTAAAAGCATGCTACAGGACCAATATAATGTCTCTCGGCACTTTGGCTATTCAGAAGTCATTTAAAGATTTAAGCATACTTGACCGACGTGACCTTGAATGCGAGTCAGGGTTATTCATTTGAACAAACTTGGTAGCTACAGAATCAATATCAATTCCCTGGGACTCTTGGTTATTAAGAAGAAGTCGTTTAAAGATATCAGCCTATTAGATCCCTGTGACCTTGGCTTGAATGAAGGTCAAGGTCATTCATTTGAACAAAATTGGTAGCCCTTCACCCCAGAATGCTACAGACCTAATACTAAGTCCCTGGGTCTTTCGGTTATTTAGAAGAAGTCGTTTAAATTTTATTTAGCATATTTGACCCCTGTGACCTTGAATGAAGGTCAAGGTAATTCATTTGAACAAACTTGGTAGCCTTTCACCCCAGCATGGTACAGACCCAATATCAACTGCCTATGACTCTTGGTTATTGAGAAGAAGTTGTTTAAAGATTTGTCTTTTTGACCCCTGTGACCTTGAATGAAGGTCAATAACTTTATTCATTTAAACAAACTTGGTAGCCCTTCACCCCAGCAGGCTACAGGCCCTTGCAATGAACCTCGCAATGCATTATGGATAACAGACCGGTGACGTAAATCTATGTTTATGTCCTTATATAGCGATCGACTCGACCTGCATCATTAAAGCGCTCGTCTTTGAGTTCTACTACATGTAGGTATGGCTTGTGAAAGTTTTTGCTACAAGCTCTTATCAAATATTTAAGTTAACTTCATTTTGTCCTTATTTCTAATCTATATAATAAAACAGTTGATGGCACCCTATTGGTGTGACATGGGATTTGTCTCTCCTGACAAGTATTGTTACCTTCATCAAGTGTTGCCCACAGGTGACATTACCTGTCAAGGGGAGATACATCCTCATGTCACACCACTATGGAGTCATTAATTGTATACAGTTATTGTGTTAAACTTACGTGATTTCTGATGTTTGTAGCAAGGCTGTCCATTGAGGAGGCAGGCCCTCAAACTTGCCACTGACTTTGTCAAAACCGACGTGGAAATTGTGCGTCACCTTAGTCGGTGCGGAAATCTGCATCATTGGCGCCTCTGTCGAGGTCGACTTCTTTGTCTTTTTGCCAAACGGCATCTTGTCTAATAATATGCGCCCTGTAACAAGAAATTAGTTGTCAGAATTGAGCAAACATGGGATCAGCAACTCATCATCCCCTTATACTCTAAGATGCCCCAACCACCTTACACAAAATTTGCTCTGCAGGATCAATTTTGCTTTCAACTATATACTAGACACCTTGAAGAAAAAAAAACATATATATATATATACTGCTAGCAAAAAACAGGATGATGAAGTTAGCATTTAAAGCTTGGGAGGTATCAGGTTAAGTTGCATTGTACCTCGTCATTGTGTTTCACTAGCTTGCGCCATCAACAGGATGTTACCTACAAGTATATACAATGTACCTGGAAATTGTTTAGGTAACAGATCGTGTTTGTTTAAAGTTACACCTTAAATTATTTACAGAAAGACTTCCTCTTATATAAAATTGAAATCTTTTCGTTTTTTTTTTTTTAAACAGGATACAAGGATACAATATCTCCTATAGCTACACAATCTCAGTCTGTGCATGATAATCTCATACCACACGATAATAAAACTAGAGGGCCAGATAGTGTAGCACACTCAACAACACTGGAGTATATATACACACACAGCAAGATCAGATAATATATATATATACATGAATCATGTTTTATAAACAACCACTTCCTTGTGTAAGTGATACTAAATATGGCAATTTTCAGAAGAAATTAGGTCACTTTTACAGATATGTTTTACAGTTTTATATACCTGAATCAGTTCTCAATAAAAGTGTAAATTTTCCATATGAAATAAATTTAAATTACATAAAGTTTTGAATGATCTACATCAGCATATCTTTGTTGGAAATGGGGCTATATATATATAGTAATAGGTTCAACATACAGTTACGGATGTAAAAGTGTGTTTTAATGATCTACATACCTGTCAGTTTCCTCAGGAATTATCCACAAAAATAAAACAATGATACTTGGACTGAAAATCACTCTATTCTGTATTACAGAAATTCAAAAGCTTTTACATGTATAGTATCTGTATATAGAGATCATGATCTGCGTACTCATATGTATGTGTAGAGAAATTAAACCTTCCAGCCCTATATCCTATGTAAAATAAAAGCAAATTAACAGGTCATATATACCACATACAAAACATGGCGATCATCCTACCATTCATTATTGTTGTTTAGCAGGACTTCATCTGGACCGGTCAGCTACGTATATACATACAGCCAAGGTATAAACATAAAACACTATAACTATCAGACTGGTGTTACAATTCCGGCAATGTTATCTAACCTGCCTAATACTTCCTGTTGACTAAAACAGTATTCCCTAGCTATCTTACTTCCTGGATATGTTCACCAGTGAATACAAGACATGTCAACCTGTTACAGTCTGTAATAAAAACTTCCAATCTCTAAACTGAAACAGAAACTACAGCTTAAGGAATCAATGATTACATGCAGGTTATTGTGTAATGATGGGTGTACATGTCCACCTGCAAAATATATAACAGATAAAACATATATATAGTAATATACTGGACTGAAATTTAATCTTAATGTATTTGTGTACATGGTTTTTTTTATGTGTTATGTATATATATGTATATAAATATCTGTTTTTGGAGTCTGGTATAGAGGACTATAAAATGTCCTGAACCAGAAATAAACTTATCTTATCTTATCTTATCTTAGATCTAGGTATTCATTATATAATAAACTTAATGTATAATGACATCCAAATATTCTGAATGATATAGTCCAGTGAGTCAATTCTGGTTCCTAATACTGTAAATGCATGCCAGCATATAGAGAGAACATGTATGTATCAACACAAGCTGATCTATATAATATGTTTCTAAATATACCACATGTGAATTACAATGAGGTGGCCATGGTGATGTCAAACATAACTAGTATAAGTCATCTGATAAGGAATGATCACATTGTGAGACAAAGTCATGATTACACTTTGATTCTGGTCATGATCACAGCTAGGCCACTCAATTCAAGTGGCAGGTCCTGATACATGTGTGAGTAACCCAACAGGAAGTAGATATAGTGATTACTGGATCGATACAAGTTATAACCTGTGTACATCACCTTATAATACACTAATTATATAATGATTGTACATGTAACTGGTATACGTATACAAGTTCAATGTGTTATATACACATGTACACATTTTACAATTTATATCAATTACATGTATGAAATTATGTCAGCGATACACATACACATGTACAGTGGACCCTCGATAATCCGAACACCTTCGTTCCCAGCCCAAACCGTCCGGATTACGAGTTTTCCGGACTACCGAATTTCGTCTACCAGGTCAAAAAAAAATTGTTGTGTAAGAGTTATCTCCCTTGATTATATACAATACGGGACGTTTTAATGACGTTTCATAAACACGTCTAATAGTCAGTCTTTTTAAAAAATAAATATACTTATGTTCTTGATATGATTCTTGTTTTCTTTTATTTTGTAGAAACTAAAAAATAAACAATGTTTTTAAAAGAACATGTGAAGTGAAAGTTGTTTTATTTATAGCGGGCATATGTGACCTACAAACAACACACATGGGTTACGTCCCAGAGGTTCACAAACGAGTAGAAATTACATACGTTAAATACCTGAAATGAAAGACCCACTATGTACAATGTACGTTTTTTTACGTAAATTATGAACCTGAAATGTTAGTGAATTAATTATTGCTAACTACGAATTAGCACTATGTAAAATAACTATAATAGATATTGTACGTCAAGTTGATCAAAGCAAGACCAGTCTACACTATAAAACCATCTAATACTGTAGCATTTAGGTTGATCGTAAAGAAAAGCAATGTACCGTTATAAAAACAGAGCTACATTGTAACACAGGTAAACACCCGGGGCTATGACCTGGCAGCGGTCGCTATGACTACGCACAGTGTCAAGCGATAGTCTGTACAGCTGTCGACACGGGTGACTTGCCCGACATTTTTCTCTCCTCGTGGTGAAAAAATCGTCCGGATTATCGGGGGAAATTTACTAATGAAAACTACTTTCCGTTCCCAAAATGGGCTTCCGGAATCGGAAACCGAATTTCCGGACTGGTGAGTACAAATAACGTTACGGAAATCCGTTCCCGTGCTATTCCGTCCGGACTGCGAGTTTTCCGGACTATCGGCGTCCGGATTATCGCGGGTCCACTGTAGATATAACAAACAAAGAAATGATAATTTTTTATACCCTTTTGTTTAATTTGAGAATATATATAAAGAGCAATGGTTAAGCAATATGCACAGTCAATAGGGATACATTTTAATTGACTAAAGAAAGTAAAATTTCGAGTTTTATAATTAATACAATTATATTTAGTTATAACCTATAGCCAGCTGAGTATATGTTCAACTTAAACAAGGATGGATAGTATTGCAACAGCAATACAAAGTCCCCTGCCTGAGCTAGAAGTGCACCTATTCATTTTTGAAAAATGGATTTTCGAGAAAAAAAATAGGGGATGCACAACTACATGTCATACTGATCATGTATACCAAGTTTCGTTAAAATCGTAGTACTTTAGAAGGAGTTGTCCGGACAAGCCTCAACCAATGAGAAGCCGGCTGCCATTTTGAAAAATGAATTTTCGAGAAATAAATGTGGGATGCACAACTAAATGTTATACTGATCATGTATACCAATTATAGTTTCGTTAAAATCGGAGTAGTACTTTAGGAGGAGTTGTCCGGACAAGCCTCAACCAATGAGAAGCTGGCGGCCATTTTCGAGAAAAGAAATGTGGGATGCACAACTACATGTTATACTGATCATGTATACCAAGTTTCGTTAAAATCGGAGTAGTACTTTAGGAGGAGTTGTCCGGACAATCCTCAACCAATGAGAAGTCGGCGGCCATTTTGAAAAATGGATTTTCGAGAAAAAAAATGTGGGATGCACAACTACATGTTATACTGATCATGTATACCAAGTTTTGTTAAAATCGGAGTAGGTCTTAAGGAGGAGTTGTCAGGACAACTGTTGCGTGACAGACAGACAGACGGACGGAGGGTAAACCTAAAGTCCCCCCGTTTTTCAAACGGCAGGGGACTTATAACAAACAATTAAAGAGGTCCAGAAGACCTGTATCGTTCATCTGGTTGGATTTGACCAAACGTCAAAATAATGTTCATGTTCAATTTGTTAATACCAATTTGTTGATGTCAAAAAATGCTATATATGATTATATATGGGGTTGGCCATGGGATCTCAACAGTTTCAAAAACATAACTAAGAAACTAAGTCCCAATGCAAGGATTGGGGAAAGATCCCGGCCCTATTTTTAGATCATGATTATATAATTTATGCCCAACAATGCTATATATATAGGGTGGGGATCCCAATGGTTTCAAAGATATATCGAAGAACTTAAGTCCCTAGGGGTGGGGAAAGACCCCAGGGCCTATTTTTACATCATGATTGTGTTTGTCTCCTGATGTCCAGCAATGCTATATATGGTTATGGAGTGGGGATCTCAAGGGTTTAGCTCAATATCCACTATTGGGCCCTGCCCCTCCAGCCCCAAGGGAGCCACATCCTCCGTTTAGGGAACATTATAGATCACATTTGCCCAATGGTGTTCCAAATCATTCATGTGGTTTAAATAATTTACCTGAAGTTCCCCTATTGGGCCCCGCCCCTCTGGCTTTTTGAATGTGACGACAGATGAGCCTGGTCATCACTAAAATCTGCTAATAATAAATGTACTAAGTTATATATGGGGCCATGATCACAGTCTATTGTTAAATGTGAGTGTCATTGTCTACATTCAATAATAATCTGTGAAAGGATCATGTTCATGTTACACAATGTGCTTGTGTTCATGATGTCATCAGTGTGAATAATAATACAGTATTGGTAATTTGCATCCATAGTGCTACAATAAGACCAGTCTTTGTGTACAGACACATAATAAATATAAATCTGTTAACATCAGATGGTGTCTTTTGTTAGCTGATCAATTTCCCATATTTCATATTTATGGAAATTTTCTTTTCTTTTATATTTATCACATATTTCTATTGTTTTTCATGCCCACTTAAGCTTGTAAACAATTTATATATTATACACTTCTATGGTGTTGGTTTGCCCTGGAGACCTTCACTTCTGCAGTACACACACCTATATCCCATATAATTATTTTGTAGTCCCCTATACAGGTAATTTTTGTTGATTAGCACTAGTAAATTTAAAGGTATAGAATTTAAACAACACTAAGTTATAATTAATTCCAGTTGTAATGTGTCAATGACCATACTATTCACCAATCAGTATATTGATACCCCTAATCTATCTCAATCTATAATTCAATGATAATTAGTACACATTAAGTCTTCAGTAATTAATTTTTCATCAATTTGATCAAGCATTCAAGTAATACCAAACTACACAAAATGTTCAATCTTATTAATTATATTGCACATTTGCAAGTTAGATATTTAATTGTTCATGTTTGTGTTACTGTATACCATTATGTATGAATGCACATGGTTTTGGTGCATTGTGATCATGGGTTCCTAAATCTGCATGTATTTACAGAATGGGAGCTCTTTAGATCAGGATGTGCCCCAAATGACATTGAAGGATTTCATATTTAATCCTGATGATTTTGGAAATGTCAATGTCATTCATTGAACGAACTAATTTCTTTGGTACATATAATTTAGATAATCACCAAAACTTCTGTTTTGTTACTGGCCCAATATCATTGACTTGGGACTGTTGGTTATTAAACATTTGACCCAGGTGTGCTTGACAATACCTACTGATCAATACCATTTCATTTGAACGTGCTTGGTAATTGTTACTAGCTGCATATCATTGTCATGTGCCTTTAATCGCCACACCAAGGCATAAACTATATATCTAGACAATCACAGCAGCAAGGAATAAATTTACTTCTCTGCTAGAAATCTGCCATAACAGAATCAGAGTAGTCCGGACATGAAATTGACAGCTTTACAATTAAGACTACATCAGCTTTTGAACAGAGGAAATCTATCTATACATGGGAACTTATGATTATTTAGAGAGGAAATCTATTCCATGTATTTTTTTTTTTTAAATTATAATATATTCCAACCCTAAAGCATGCACAGGAACAAAGTCTTTTGTATGACTGGAATGAGAGAGCTATCTAATCATCCATCCAGTAGGTATGCATGCACCTGTAGATTCCAATAACCAGAAAGCATGCATGTTTAAACTGTTAAATGACTGACCTCGAAGCTCCATCATCATCACGTTAAGATAATATCTGGCTGCTGAATCTGTATCAGATTTACAGTGTAAAGACATTAGTTAGATAGGTACTTTTATCAGAATTCATACACTATAAGATTTGAAAAAAGAAAAATCTGTCCATCAGATACTAGTTCCTGATTTTATAAATCACAGTCAGAGACTAGAATAATGATTTATGTGGGTAGATATTAGAGTGATCTCCCTTTATTTGTTTTTTTTTTGTGATGTGTTTTTGTAGTTCTGCCTGCTTCCTTTATAAGAGTTAGTATAGATATATATATATATATATATCATTTTTAAATTCCAAAAAAATATAGGACCAATTAATTTGGATAATTAACTTACATGAGACAAACATACACTGTAGAATACATTTGTCTATATCCAACAAAACAAGTTGGTGAGGAGTGAGGACCCGTTATGTTGGTCTGACTATATCCATCACCGACATGATTTACTCCTTAGCATCGAACAAGTCATCTCATTACAATAATTCAACACACACATAAGACATAATTTTATCAAGGGCGTTTTTACCCATTACATGTTAATGATTAGCACACAGGTATATACATATATATCAAAAAAACCTAGTAATAGAATTCAAAGCTTAAGATATTAGTAAGGAGTACCGGTCCAGTACAAAATGGCAATACTATATCACACAATATTTTTGTCATTCTAGTCAGTAATCAATGCTAATTAAAAGCTAAAATCTAGCTAAAAGCTAGGGAAGTTTGGAAAACAACTGGTAAATAAGGACTTGTACTTATATAAACATGTGTCTAAAATATTCACATTTCACTTTGCTTCCTTTGTTATACATCAATCAATTTATTTTCTTTATTAGGCTATATATCAATATATCTTAGATACAAACATATATATAGTAATGATTTTTAGGTTAAAATTTTATGATCAATCATCGTTTTCACATTTTAAACAATTCCAAATCCTGATAAGCCTGTTAATAGTTCAAACAAAACTAATTACGATTGACAGCCTTAACTTATTATGTACTTTATATATATGATGGCACTGCTTTGGTTTATTTTGTTTAATATCCTATTAACAGACAGGATCATTTAAGGACTTGTCGGGTTTAGGAGGTGAAGGAAAGCTGAGTACCCGGAGAACAACCATCTGCCTATGGTCAGTACCAGGCAATTGCAACTGTCCCATGTCGGTTTCGAACTCGCAATTCAGAGATGGAGGGCTATAGTGATTAAGTGTCAGGACACCTTAACTAATGCAAATGTGGCCCCTTGATGGCACTGCACAGCTGGTAGATAATGAATATATACCAGTGAAGAATTATGACCGTCTAGATCTCCTTCTGAAGTCTAGTAACATTTAACAATTAAACGCTTAATAGATTGTATTTATTGTCACTGTAACTGCAATATAAATACAATCCAACAAAGGTTTGTTATATTTACATAATCTAGTTAAACACTGCCTTTCTTATATACGTACTTTATTTTCACCCATAGCCCATTTCCCTCTATGTTGATTTAAAAGAATAGCAGCTTCAAATCAAATTCTTTTCTGTGATTGACTTTCAACCACTCCATCACACAGAACAATGTCTTGCCATGAGGCTGAACATGATGAACATGCAAAATGACATCACAGTAACAACATTGTTCTCAATCATAACTGGTAGATGCAGCCCAGATGAACACCAAATGCAAGGCAATGGGATACTGCGGTGCTAAATATACCTGGTCAATATTCTGCAGTAATTAAGGTGACCATAGTTATAAATACATTTATTTTTTTCATGATTAGTAATTAAAGAGGCATTAAATTTGGAGATCTTATTTTTTTCTTTTTCTCGTCTTACTTATCAATTTTCTTCTTAAGCTTCCTAACCTCTCGATCTCTTGACACTGCCTAACGTTTGCATTTATAATTAGTCAGGCATAATTCAACCTTGTGAGGAAGGATTTGGGTTCAGTCGCTTGGCCAAGACATACCAAACAATGACTCTAAAATGGTGGTACTCCTGCTAATTGCTAAGCATTTTCAGAATGGACCAGCTAGCTAGTTTACCCTTATTCAGTATAATGTGACCATGTCAAGTGTCCTGCTGTAGTATGTACTATGAATTAATGTCGGCATCAGTTTTACTCTATTACAAATGCAGGGAGGCAAACATGAATCTGGTCGTGAAGATATTGTTCATTTAATTTCAAAATTCAAGTACTTTTCTCAATTTTTTTCAGATGCCTTTTGTCCAAACTTGTAGGGAATTGAAATATTTTTTTCCCTTCAGCTTAACATAATAAACATAAACAATTGTGTGTGTAAGTAAAGTGTTCAAAAGACTGTGCTTGAAAAACCAAATATTGAAGTAAATAACACTGATTATTAAAATCATTTTTCAATTCTCCAGTGATAAATTACTAATTTTTAAGGAATCTGAACAATTTTGTTTACGGGGAGTATGAATTCCAGCACTTATTTAAATATGATCAAATTCTATCACTTTTCCGGCAATTACCCAAATTCCCAGCACTGTACCAGGCCTCACCCTGAATTCCAGCACAGACGCCGAATTCCAGCACCAAAAACACACATATACATTACACACATGCCACTCTAAATCTCACATCCTTATAAATGACTTTATATCTGTTGAAAGGACATCAAATAATGCAAACCAAACCAACTTTTAGCTTTAACCATTAACACAAAAATCATGATACAATATAAGGCCTACAAAACCAGGTTACCAAGCAGTAATTATTTACTACAAATGTTCCAGGAATCTGTCATCATTCATATGTTATACCCTGTACAACATGTGTCAAAACCATGCATGTGACCACAATATTGGTTGTCTCCCTATTCAAAACCTGATATATATTGTCCTTATAATTACACACTATATGTTTGTCTGTTCAGAAGTGCAACCACAGGCAGTCTACTCCCTCACACTGACAGAACACTTGACTAGGTGAGACGAAAACCTAGCAATGGGCAGAAAACCTGTAACTTCCCGAAAAACTTTTATTTTAAATACAGATCACAACAAAATATTGTCCAAGGGCGAGATCTTTGGTATATATATATGTGTGTGTGTGTATCAAATTTAATTAGCACTCTTCTTTCAATTTAGTTTTTTCAGAGACTCCTTTCACCAGACCCCAAAATACTAAACTGGTAAGTGCAGATTCTATATAAAAAATACCAGGTATATATGGTGGGTTATCTATTTCAGTTCTAACTCTTTTGAACATGGTACAATAACCAATGTAACACTGTGTATATTTGCACAGAGACTGTTATCTAGTTTTGTGTTAAAATGACAATTCATATATATATACATCTTCGCTAGCCAAGGCTTCTGATTACGTTACACTCCACGAACCCTTGGCAGATATAGGCGTCAGTTCTGGCCCTCTAGCGGTGATTCGAAATTACCACCCTTCACGCATGAAATTTTCGACCAATCAAAACAAGCCTTACCGAGTTACTTCATCGGTGATGTTTACAAACACACATCGATGTTTGGTGTCATTTCGATGAGATATGTGATCAATGACTTATATGAATTGATCAAACACTGCGAATGTTCCCCCAAAGATTGTGATTTTTGTATTTAGGTAAAATGCCATGACATAGTCGGCAATGTAGCTCTGTACTGGGTGCCGCATTTTTTGTTTACTGCGAAACCAAGCCAGAATGTAAAACGCGATTTGATTGGGTGCCCTGGGATTCCAGGGCGCGACGGTTTGAACACGACTATATCCGCCAAGGGTTCGTGGAGTGTAACGTAATCAGAAGCCTTGGCTAGCGAAGATGATATATATATGAATGATTTAATTATCCATTGACTACAGCATACAAATATTTGTTAACTACATATATTAAGACACACAATTAATTGATTAATATTATAATCAATGGAGGTCAACAGATTTTCATTTATGGCCAAATATATATAGGCCCTTTAATTTCCGGGGCCGCAGTGGCCGAGTGGTTAAGGTGTACCGACACTTTAACACTAGCCATCCACCACTGGGTTGCGAGTTCGAAACCTACGTGGGGCAGTTGCCAGGTACTGACTGTAGGCCGGTGGTTTTTCTCCGGGTACTCCGGCTTTCCTCCACCTCCAAAACCTGGCACGTCCTTAAATGACCCTGGCTGTTAATAGGACGTTAAACAAAAACAAACCAAACCAAACCAAACCTTACCTTAAATTTCCACTACTGAGATTTTGTTGTATTTTTCCCAATTTCATGTTCATATTTTCCAAATATGAAATTGTTTAAATGTCCCTGTACATTACTTTGTATCAAGAAATGTTGATCAGTATTATATTTTTTTTTTCAAGCATGTGATCTTATGCTACAAGTTTCTATTTACTAAATCTAAATTAAACATTAAAAAACTTGAAATATTTCACAAATCAGCAAAAAATACCACTACATTTTCCCAATGAAAGGGTACAGGCCTTTTTAAAACAGGGGTAAGAAGAAAATTACTGGTTGTGAGAAAGAACAAGACAAATGTATCATGTTGCTTTGGTTATGGGACCATGTTAAAAACATGATGCCATGTTTTGTTACAAATGTATAAAAGAACTCAATGTGTTTCTATTTCAAATAATCCTGCATTTCAGTAACTTATACAAAGTACCAATGTATCAGAACTTGACTGGCATGGGTCAATCATCGGTGACAAGGTAGCTCAAATTAAAAGCATCTGACCATGGCTGGTGTTTGAAAGTCCTGGGTTCAAACGCCAGCCTGGATGTGCATTGTCCACTACTCTTACATTTGGAGCCTGTGACCAAACCCTGTTTCAAGTGAGGTAAATACTGGATAAGGGGATACCTGAACCTGGGTTGTGAACTTGTGAGTTGTTAGGTCTTAAGGGTCAAAGACTTAAAAAGGGAGGGAAGAGTGTAGTGGAACTTGACTGGGTCAATTATCGACGACTAGGTACCTGATCAATTGGTAGAGCATGCAGCTAGTGTTCGGAAGTTCAGGGTTCGAAATCTGGTCAAGGCGTCCATTTTTTCATTCCTGTTATAATTACATTAGCAGTATCTGGGGTCCTAGTATCTGTTACCGAAATGCTCTTGATATTCATGCATGTACACATCCATATGTGGGGTGTGCCGTGAATCATTCTCCACAAGTTTGTGAAATTTCAAGAAAATCTAGAGAAAAACATAAACACTTTTCAACTTTGCCAAAATGCATGCGTCCATTACTTTGTGAACGTTTCTGTTATAAAATGTCTGCAGCTGGCGTCGTGTTTGACAGCATTGTCACTGGTCGATCTCAACAGGTGTCACACGTAATATACAGCTGATATAGGTATTTACTCAAAATACACACAACCATTCCGTGTTTAATGATATAGTCTTCCTCTAGAGAACTACACGTGTAAACTGATTCATTTAAACAACAGCTAATAAGGACGGTAAACTTTTTCAGAGTTATGAGTGAGAAATCAATGTCCTAATTAGCTGTAGCGACATCATTGCAAACGTCACGATGACCAAGGGTCGAAAAAGTTGTGTAGCTAAAGTTAGCGAAAAGTGGTTTAATCAATAATTTGTGTACAAACAGTAGAAAGCATGATTTACCAAATGAGTCCCAATGTCGTAATCCTGTAGCTTCAGACGCGGCAGGAACAGACGGCCAAATAACTTTTGGGGCTGCTTTTCCCACTCTTCCTGTGCCAATCCGGAAATAAATAACAGGAATTCCCAAGATGCACCTGTTTCGGGCAAGAAGGGAGACAACCCTTACTTCCTGGTCACTTGCTACAGCCAGGGACTCGCAGATTTGGCAAAATCTCCACCTGTTGCCTTCTCTATTTCTTTAGGTCTTCAAACAGAAACAACAAAAATATCATATACTCATAGATCTTCAAACAAAAACAACAAAAATATCATATAAAATCTACTCACATATAATAAAACAGAGTGATTCGTACACATTGGAATGTAATATCATGCAATACAATATTATAACAGCCATGCTGTATTGATTTGTCAGTAAGTTTTAATGGCAAATAAATACTTTTATATAATCACATGTTTTATATATCAACCTTCATGTAACATTACGATTAAAGGTTTCCTATGTTACATACAATGTAGGTTTTACATAGATCTACAATAGGAAAAACAAAAATAGTTCATAGGCCTAAATGAAATGGAGTACCATAGATCTAGTCATCTTCAATATTACTATTAACCTGCAATACTTTCTGAAATGCCGAAACTCTTTTTCACTAGAACATGACACGTTTAAAATTTTCTCGGAGTATAATTCTCTTTTTATTTTTCGGAGAGCACTATTTTATACTAAATACGACATGCACAATTTTGTCCAGAATACATTATTTTGTCTGTAAAGCGGCAATATTTTGTCTGAAATACGACATTATTTTGTCGAAATACGACACTATTTTGTCTGGAATACGACATTATTTTGTCGGAATACGACACTATTTTGTCTGGAATACGACATTATTTTGTCGGAATACGACACTATTTTGTCTGGAATACGACATTATTTTGTCGGAATACGACACTATTTTGTCTGGAATACGACATTATTTTGTCGGAATACGACACTATTTTGTCTGGAATACGACATTATTTTGTCGGAATACGACACTATTTTGTCTGGAATACGACATTATTTTGTCGGAATACGACACTATTTTGTCTGGAATACGACATTATTTTGTCTGATATGCGACATTATTTTGTCGGAACACGACACTATTTTGTCGGAATACGACACGACTTATTTTGTCAGGAATACAACATTATTTTGTCGGAATGCGAAACTATTTTGTCTGTAAAGCGGCAATATTTTGCCTGAAATACGATACTTCTTTGTCTGGAATACGACAATGTTTTGTTTGAAATGCGATACTATTTTGTCGGGATATGGCATTCTCCTTTGTCTGGAATGTGAATCTTAAAACAGAGATTTCTATATCCAGTCAAAGACTTGATATACAAGTCTCTGATCCAGTGGTTTTATATAGAAATCTCTAATCGTATGTAATTTAGCAATGTTTATCTAACCTTTCAAAACGCTATAGTCGTCAACCACTTCCGAATCAAGTTAGTATATTAATTGAATGATTTTAAAACTGCATTTCATCGCCACGCTATCTTCCAATAAGTTTCGAAACTCAAGTTCCACATTTCAATCAAACCAGTATCATTTTCATTAGGTAGCCGGGTACTACCAGATTTTGATATTACATTAATGATAAATATTGTAGTGTATTAAACGCATACCTTTATATCGTTAGTCTACTGTCATGTATTTAGGGGCCATTTAACTGTTTATTCTGTATATAATTTGTTATGCATTTTATTAGCCTTGGCTCGTGGACAGAGTTAAAGAGGTATTTGGGCAGCTAAGTAGCCATAGATAATTGTTGTGGTTCGGAAGCTGTAGATTAGAGTGACCGTGTGAAATCTTGTGTGGAGAAGTCTAGTCTGTGACATCACTTGTTAGGGAGGCCGAATGAGCTGACCTGTAGGTCAATCTAAAGTTATCCTTATCAGCAGCCTCGTTTTAGGTACCAGGATTCTGACAAAGGGGAGCACATTTAGACTAGGGATTTTGGAGAGAGCGGTCAGTTGTTAGTTTGGCAGTAGCCAGCGGTCAGTAGTGAGCAGTTCGTAGGACTAGTGAGATCAGACAGTAAAGAGGTCTGGAGGTTAGGGTTTTATAGTAGAGAATATAAGTGAGCAGATTCGAGGAGATCTGAGAGTTGAGAATATATTCCAGAGATTGGATAGTTATAGTAGTCTTAGAGTAGTTTGTGGTAGATAGTGTGAATAATAGTGTGTAGTTTTAGTAGTTGGAGTTAACAACTGAGTAGATGTAGTAATAGAGAACGATTGGAGACTAGTGTGGAGTGCCTTGATATTGATTGATGAATTTATTATATGATTTATGATTTAAATAAAGTGTAAATATAATCTTACATAACTTTTTGTTCAATTAATTTTGAACTGGTGGCAGCGGTAAAGACAAACGGCGAGATACAGAAACGTAACACTGGTACCAGTGGAGGAATTGTTAGAGTTTACAAAACTTGTAACACTGGTGGCCGCGGTGGAATTTAGAGTTGACAAAACTTGCAACACTGGTGGCCGCGGTGAAATTTAGAGTTGACAAAACTTGTAACACTACGATAAGAGTTATGGTGCACCTTTAATCTCCCAACGTGACTATCATTGTATACGGTAAAATTAAAACGTAATGGTGGTATAAATCAATCTAAAACTAAGTAACATGTAGTGTAACATGTAGTGTAACATGTAGTGTAACATGTAGTGTAAGTAACATGTAGTGTAACATGTAGTGTAAGTAACATGTAGTGTAACATGTAGTGTAAGTAACATATAGTGTAACATGTAGTGTAACATGTAGTGTAACATGTAGTGTAACATGTAGTGTAAGTAACATGTAGTGTAAGTAACATGTAGTGTAACATGTAGTGTAAGTAACATGTAGTGTAAGTAACATGTAGTGTAAGTAACATGTAGTGTAAGTAACATGTAGTGTAAGTAACATGTAATGTAACATGTAGTGCAACATGTAGTGCAACATGGCTTATAAAGGTATCAAAGACTTTGTCTTGTTAACGCTGCCTTATAAAGGTATATGCTAAGTTCAGCTCAGGCAACATACAATCGAATATTTTCACAGTCAATATATATAGAACGCCGATGTGGCGCAGCGGTAGGCTTTGGGTGCCGTAGATCGTGAGTTCGAGGCCCGGTCAGGGCACGAGTCAAAAAGTTGTCTTCCTTCGTCATTTGTGTTTCTAAGCTATATATATATATATATATATATATGGGGCAAAGAAGTAAATCAAACAGTGTGGATAATGAGGCCTGTTAAATTTTCGAGGAAATCCGCCCCTTTATCAAAACACAATATTACTTATATAATATAAGTTTATATTACTTCTTTGACCCATATATATACTGAAACGAAAAAGAAACGCAACATGGAAAATTGTGATTAATTTTGTATTAAATATACATATCTGTATAAAAATCGCGGAAATAAACATGCACCCTGCCTAACACCCATACCAATCTTCAAAATCACCCAAGTGTGACTAGAGACCTATGCACTTCCGGCGCGGTAAAAAACATCAAAAACCGTGCCTGTACAAACATATGCGTTCTTTTTTCATTCAAACCAGTATCAATTCATCACTAACATTGAGCCACATCATCGCCAATACTTTTGCAAACAATAATTCCTTTTACAATTATGCCACGGTTATCAAAGGTTGATAGAGGACGTGCTATAGCGATGCTTCTGGCAGGGAACACGCAACTTCACGTCGCTCGACAATTCAGAGTTCACAAATCGACTATTAGTCGATTAGTTTCACGTCTTAACGCAACAGGAAGAGTCGATGACCAGCCGAGATCAGGACGTCCACGCGTAACGTCGCGACGTCAAGACCGGGTTCTTAGGTTGGCACACCTGCGTAACAGGAGATTAACGGCCGCTGAAACGGCAAGGAATACGATTGGTAATCATAACCGTCGAATTCATCCCCAAACAGTGATCAACAGACTGCGTGAGGCTAATTTGCGTGCAAGGCGACAGTACGTTGGTTTACCACTAACACCGCAACGTCGAGCACGTCGTATGCAATGGGCAACGGCACATATGCCCAGACGTTTTCCTATGAGACGTTGGAGGTCTATGCTCTTCACCGATGAATCTCGATTCACGTTATTTCGAGCAGATGGCCGTCAACGTGTGTACCGGCGTCGAGGCGAACGTTTTGCTGACGCCTGTGTTTTGGAACACGACCGATTTGGGGGTGGATCAGTTATGGTTTGGGCGGGAATCTCCCATGGTTTGAAGACGCCTTTGGTGATAGTCAATGGGAATTTAACGGCCGTACGCTATCGGGATGAGATCCTTAGGCCCCATGTTGTGCCGTTTGTTAGGCAGCATCATCTAACCTTTCAGCAAGATAACGCGAGACCACACGTTGCAAGAGTCTGTAGAGACTTTCTTGCGACACAGAACATTGTTCCTATAGATTGGCCTCCATATAGCCCCGACCTGTCCCCAATCGAGCATTTGTGGGATGAATTAGACAGAAGAATTCGAAATCGCCGTAACCCCCCAAATACCCTCCCTCAGTTAGCAAATGCACTCGTCCAAGAATGGAATAACATTCCAATACGGAAAGTCAATGCCCTGATGAACTCAATGCAACAAAGAATTAGAGATGTGATAACTGTTCGAGGAGGACACACACGATATTAGGGCACGGTTTCAAAACTGCTGCCATTTCAACTTGGATTCACGTAGGGTACTACCAATCATGACCTTCTAGCAAAGTGACCTGTTCTTAAAAATCTCTAAACATTTAAAGGATGTTACATCAATATTCAATATTAACTATTACATATGAAATTTAAACATAATGCTCACAAGTATTATTTTATTAAACCTACAATTTGAAGTTGCGTTTCTTTTTCGTTTCAGTATATATTGTATTTCTATTTCTAGTAATACGCATCCAACATTTGTTTGTTAGGATCCAGTACCTATATTGGTTTATACCATCGTTATTACTTAATAGACCCTATATATATATAGTCGATATGTAAAATATTCCGTATTGGACTATCGGCCCCATCCACATGACGGAAGCTTCACCGGATGTAACAAAATGTAGGTCGATCGTAAAGGCGTAGTTGTACATGTGAAAATACTGTTTAAAACTATAGTTATAGTCATTTGCCTTTCTTATATATTCTGCAATATATACATTGATTAACTTTCATAATATGCATATTATTCAGACAAACCAAATATTGTCTACGTGTGTACGTGCCGGTTTGTAATCGAGTGCATTCTAATAAAACATCGTCCGACCAATTATATCCGGAATTCGACCGGTCATTTTTCGATCAACTTCTCCAAACCGAACCCTCTGTAAACCGAACAAATAGTCATGTCCCATGCATGTTCGGTTTATAGAGGTTCCACTGTATATATGGGTCAAAGAAGTAATATAAACAGTATAATCCAGATAACACTGGATCCTCACATAAATGTATGGAGGATACGAATTACTTGTAATGATTATATGGGGCAAAGAAGTAATTCAAACAGTGTGGATAATGAGGCTTGTTAAATTTTCGAGGCAATCCGCTCCTTTATCAAAACACAAAAAATACTAATACAATCACATAATATATAGATGTATATACATCTGCCCTGCAGGTAGGGCGTAAGAATTGTACCTGCTGCCCCCATTGCATGATCGTAAGAGGCGACTAAACTTGGGATCTTATATTTTCTCTTCTTTCTTAACAACTTTCTTCTTCCTAATGTCTCCCTTGACAATGCCTCACTTTTGGCCTTTAGTTGAGCGTTCGCCCCTGTGAGGAAGGCTTTGGGTTCTGTCCCCTGGCCGAGACATACCAGAGTCTTTAAAAATTGTAGTTGCTGCTCCTGCTTAGCGCTCAGCAAATTAGGATTGGGACGACTAGTTCGCCTGTTGTCAGTATAATGTGACCGGGTGGGGTGTGCTTCTGGGTGTCTTCGGCAGTATGCTTCAGTGAGGTAGCACTCTAAATCGGCAAAAGATCCGGCCTATCACAAGGAGACTTAACACAAACATACCGCAGCCTCCCAAAACACATACGCACTCATCACACGCATACATGTCGCACGCACGGGAGGCCGTCCTTAAATGACCTTAGCTGTTAATAGGACGTTAAACAAAATAAACGAAACCAAACCAAATATATATACATTATGCGGAAACTTTTGCGAATCTTTTTCGTTTTTCCACTGTTTCGTAGAACTAGCAAGGAAGTTTTAATGGACAGCAAATCATCGAGCTCGGGAGCTAGTGAAATCAGGCGGATACAGTAAAGCGGAAATGGATGATACAGTGTCCATATAGGGATTTGACACAGGGGCCGCGGTGGCCGAGTGGTTAAGGTGTACCGACACTTTAACACTAGCCTTCCACCACTGGGTTGCGAGTTGCCAGGTACTGACCGTTGGCCGGTGGTTTTTCTCCGAGTACTCCGGCTTTCCTCCACCTCCAAAACCTGGCACGTCCTTAAATGACCCTGGCTGTTAATAGGACGTTAAACAAAAAAAAACAAGCAAAAATAGGGACTTGACACTCATTTTTATGACAATGAATCGAGGCTAATTGGTTGTCTTTCTGGTTTTTAACTTTGAATGACAATTACTCATGGCACATTATTTTGTTATTTAACACATAACATAACTTCTTTGTTTATAAATCATAAAAACCCTTCTTTTAATTTCTATTTTTTGGTAGTAACTGTGTGTAGACGATAGAGAAAAAGACTTACCTCCCTTCCTACGATAGATATCATGTTAGTTGAACTAATTGGGATATCTGAAATAAGTATATAAGAAATTCTATATCATCTAAAAGATATCTTACCTTCATTCTGCTTTTAAAGACGTTACAGTCTTATCTATTTAAAGTTATGTTTAATTTCATATAGCTTTCTCTCTCCAGTCAACTATTCACCATCGCTGATGTCATCGTAGTACTCGGTTTGACTTTCCGTTATAGCTTTTCACTGCAATCAGTTTTTCTTCTGTTTGTTTGTTTGCTCGATTTGACTTTCCGTTATAGCTTTTCACTGCAATCAGTTTTTCTTCTGTTTGTTTGTTTGCTCGATTTGACTTTCCGTTATAGCTTTTCACTGCAATCAGTTTTTCTTCTGTTTGTTTGTTTGCTCGATTTGACTTTCCGTTATAGCTTTTCACTGCAATCAGTTTTTCTTTTGTTTGTTTGTTTGCTCGATTTGACTTTCCGTTATAGCTTTTCACTGCAATCAGTTTTTCTTCTGTTTGTTTGTTTGCTCGATTTGACTTTCCGTTATAGCTTTTCACTGCAATCAGTTTTTCTTCTGTTTGTTTGTTTGCTCGATTTGACTTTCCGTTATAGCTTTTCACTGCAATCAGTTTTTCTTCTGTTTGTTTGTTTGCTCGATTTGACTTTCCGTTATAGCTTTTCACTGCAATCAGTTTTTCTTCTGTTTGTTTGTTTGCTCGATTTGACTTTCCGTTATAGCTTTTCACTGCAATCAGTTTTTCTTTTGTTTGTTTGTTTGCTCATGAATAGCCAGGGTCATTTTCAGGCGGAGTCTCCTTGTAGTAGTTGGTGAATACCTCGCTGGTAACATACGGGAGGCCTGTCGCATGTCATCCAGATCAATTAAGGTAAAGTGTCTTGCCCAAGGAAAAAAACCACGACTGCAAAGACTGGCCCGTTTCCAAGCTTCCTGAGAAACACAAACCGACACTTGTACGGAACAACGACAACAACAACAACATGCAACAACAACAACAACAACAACAACAACAACAACAACAACAACAACAACAACAACCCATTTTTTTTTTAATAAATAAAAACACATAAAAATAACAAAACAAACAAACAAACAACTGTTGGTATTCTTTCTAATGTATCGAGAAGAAAGTATACTGTTTATACATCATCAGTGACCGATGTCAAACATATTGTAAACTATATGTATTTGATTCTGTTTCGTGGGATTATATTGCTAAGATATCTTTAATATAGGATGAACATTATAAATTGGATAAAAACTTAACATGAAAATGCATTTCTACAGTTAATCAAGGTGATAATATTTCTGTACCTGATAAATTAAACATATACAACGCAGCTGTCGTCAAGCGGATCAAAATGCCCCATCTTACACGTGTTAACACTTTGCGTTAAAATCGTAGCCACAAGAACACGGAAATGTTAAAACTATAAAGAGAATCAGTTTCAATATCGAGATATTTTGAATGTACAACATGTGGAGGACACAGGTTTAATACTAAATGATACAAAAAGATCCCTAAACGAATCAATTTGTGAATTAAGCAGTTTGGCAAAGATCTCCAAGCTAAATGCTTGCTTACAAAACACATGTTATATGGATAGAAAACAAAATCAGGAAGGCTTCTTGCCAGAACTTATGTACGTTGGGGGAAGAATACTTCCTTTTTTGGAATATTTTCTTCTACTGATTTAAGTTATAGAATGAATTTGCGAAACTCGGATCTTAAAAAATTATCAATATATGGAAAAGGGGATTTAGACTCAGATAGGTAGAATCAATATCTCTACTATCTTATTTCTAAACTTTAATTACCTTAACAAACCTACATGGTTATTATTTCGCTAAGCTGAATTCACTTTTGATTTCCATTGAAATTGCATATCTCATAAAATAAAAACAAAAACATGTAGTCATTGGAAATTATATAGACTGAGAGTTGAAATGGTGGATGTACATGCTTTCATATATACTCTTACGTTAGGTTAAGGAAAATGAGTACTTCAGTTATAAGGGACATGGATTCTTCTTATTTTGAAGGTTGCACAATTGTGGTAAAATTATGTGGGTCTGTAAAACTGTCCTTCACTGATGACCTTGTATTGACTGAAATACGAAGTTGTATGACCTCATGACTGCACGACCTAGTTTTATTACTATTCTTGACAGCACGACCTAGTTGTATTAGTATTCTTGACTGCAGGACCTGGTTGTATAACTTATCTTGACTGCACGACCTTATTGCTGAACTGTACTTTAATGCACGACATAGTTGAATAACTGTTCTAGATTGCAAGACCTAGTTGTACAACTGTTCTTGACCGCATAACCTAGTTGTATAACTGTTCCTCACGGCACGACATGGTTGTATTACTGTGCTTGACAGCACGACCTAGTTGTATAACTGTTCTTGACTACACGACCTGGTTGTATTACTGTGCTTGACAGCACGACCTAGTTGTATTACTGTTCCTGTCAGCACGACCTAGTTATACTACTGTTCTTGACTGCACGGCCTTGTTGTATAACTGTTCTTGACTACACGACCTGGTTGTATAACTATTCCTGATTGCACGCCCTAACTGTACAACTGTTCTTTACTGCACGACCTAGTTTTGTAACTGTACTTTAATGCACGACCTAGTTGTATAACTGTTCTAGATTGCAAGACCTAGTTGTATAACTGTTCTTGACTGCACGACCTAGTTGTAATACTGTTCTTGACAGCGCCATCTAGTTGTATAACTGTTCTAGATTGCACGACCTTGATGTATAACTGTTCTAGATTGCACGACCTTGATGTATAACTGTTTTAGATTGCACGACCTTGATGTATAACTGTTCTAGATTGCAAGACCTAGTTGTATAACTGTTATTGACTGCACGACCTAGTTGTATTACTGTTCTTGACAGCACGACCTAGTTGTATAACTGTTCTTGACAGCACGACCTGGTTGTATAACTATTCCTGATTGCACGCCCTAACTGTACAACTGTTCTTTACTGCACGACCTAGTTGTAATACTGTTCCTGACAGCGCCATCTAGTTGTATAACTGTTCTAGATTGCACAACCTTGATGTATAACTGTTCTAGATTGCACAACCTTGATGTATAACTGTTCTAGATTGCACAACCTTGATGTATAACTGTTCTAGATTGCACAACCTTGATGTATAACTGTTCTAGATTGCACACCTAGTTGTATTACTGTTCTTGTTTGCACGACCTTGATGTATAACTGTTTTAAATTGCAAGACCTTGATGTATAACTGTCTAGATTGCACGACCTTGATGTATAACTGTTCTAGATTGCAAGACCTAGTTGTATAACTGTTATTGACTGCACGACCTAGTTGTATAACTGTTCCTGACTGCACGACCTGGTTGTATAACTATTCCTGATTGCACGCCCTAACTGTACAACTGTTCTTTACTGCACGACCTAGTTGTAATACTGTTCCTGACAGCGCCATCTAGTTGTATAACTGTTCTAGATTGCACAACCTTGATGTATAACTGTTCTAGATTGCACAACCTTGATGTATAACTGTTCTAGATTGCACAACCTTGATGTATAACTGTTCTAGATTGCACAACCTTGTTGTATAACTGTTCTAGATTGCACGACATAGTTGAATAACTGTTCTAGATTGCAAGACCTAGTTGTACAACTGTTCTTGACCGCATAACCTAGTTGTATTACTGTTTTTGACAACACGACTTAGTTGTATTACTGTTCTTGACTGCACGACCTAGTTGTATTACTGTTCTTGACCACATAACCTAGTTGTATAACTATTCTTGACAGCACGACCTAGTTGTATTACTGTTCTTGACAGCACGACCTAGTTGTATTACTGGTCTTGACTGCACGGCCTAGTTGTATTACTGTTCTTGACCACATAACCTAGTTGTATAACTATTCTTGACCACATAACCTAGTTGTATAACTATTCTTGACAGCACGACCTAGTTGTATTACTGTTCTTGACAGCACGACCTAGTTGTATTACTGTTCTTGACTGTACGACCTGGTTGTATAACGATTCTTGACTGCCCGACCTAGTTGTATAACTGTTCTTGACCACATAACCTAGTTGTATAACTATTCTTGACAGCACGACCTAGTTGTATTACTGTTCTTGACTGCACGACCTAGTTGTATTACTGTTCTTGACTGTACGACCTGGTTGTATAACGATTCTTGACTGCCCGACCTAGTTGTATAACTGTTCTTGACCACATAACCTAGTTGTATAACTATTCTTGACAGCACGACCTTGTTGTATTACTGTTCTTGACTGCACGACCTGGTTGTATTACTGTTCTTGACTGCACGGTCTAGTTGTATAACTGTTCTTGACTGCACGACATATTTGTATTACTGCTCTTGACTGCACGACCTAGTTGTATTACTGTTCTTGACTGTACGACCTGGTTGTATAACTGTTCTTGACCACATAACCTAGTTGTATAACTATTCTTGACAGCACGACCTAGTTGTATTACTGTTCTTGACTGCACGACCTGGTTGTATTACTGTCCTTGACTGCACGGCCTTGTTCTATAACTGTTCCTGACCGTACGACCTAGTTGTGTAACTGATGTTGACTGCACGACCCAGTTGTGTAACTGTTCTTGACCGCACGACCTAGTTTTGTGACCGTTCTTGACTGCACGACCTAGTTTTGTAACCGTTCTTGACTGCCTGACCAAGTTGTATAACTGTTCCTGACTGAACGACCTAGTTTTGTAACCGTTCTTGACAGCACGACCTAGTTTTGTAACTGTTCTTGACTGCACGACCAAGTTTTGTAACTGTCCTTGACTGCACGACCTAGTTGTATTACTGTTCTTGACAGCACGACCTAGTTTTGTAACTGTTCTTGACTGCACGACCAAGTTTTGTAACTGTCCTTGACTGCACGACCTAGTTGTATTACTGTTCTTGACAGCATGACCTAGTTTTGTAACTGTTCTTGACTGCACGACCAAGTTTTGTAACTGTCCTTGACTGCACGACCTAGTTGTATTACTGTTCTTGACAGCACGACCTAGTTTTGTAACTGTTCTTGACTGCACGACCAAGTTTTGTAACTGTCCTTGACTGCACGACCTAGTTGTATTACTGTTCTTGACAGCACGACCTAGTTTTGTAACTGTTCTTGACTGCACGACCAAGTTTTGTAACTATTCTTGACTGCACGACCTAGTTGTATTACTGTTGTTGACTGCACGACCTAGTTGTATTACTGTTGTTGACTGCACGGTCTAGTTGTATTACTGTTCTTGACTGCACGACCTAGTTGTATAACTGTTGTTGACTGCACGACCTGGTTGTATTACTGTTCTTGACTGCACGACATAGTTGTGTAACTGTTCATGACCGTACGACCTAGTTGTGTAACCGTTCTTGACCGCTTGACCTAGTTTTGCAACTGTTCTTGACTGCACGACCTAGTTGTATTACTGTTCTTGACTGCACGACCTAGTTGTATAACTGTTCTCGACTGCACGACCTGGTTGTATTACTGTTCTTGACTGCACGGCCTTGATGTATAACTGTTCCTGACCGTACGACCTAGTAGTGTAACTGATGTTGACTGCACGACCTAGTTGTGTAACTGTTCTTGACCGCACGACCTAGTTTTGTGACCGTTCTTGACTGCACGACCTAGTTTTGTAACCGTTCTTGACTGCCTGACCAAGTTGTATAACTGTTCCTGACTGAACGACCTAGTTTTGTAACCGTTCTTGACTGCACGACCTAGTTTTGTAACCGTTCTTGACTGCACGACCAAGTTTTGTAACTGTCCTTGACTGCACGACCTAGTTGTATTACTGTTCTTGACAGCACGACCTAGTTTTGTAACTGTTCTTGACTGCACGACCAAGTTTTGTAACTGTCCTTGACTGCACGACCTAGTTGTATTACTGTTCTTGTTTGCACGACCTTGATGTAGAACTGTTCTTGACTGCACAAACTGCTCTTGACCGTACGACCTAGTTGTATAACTGTTGTTGACTGCACGACCAAGTTTTGTAACTGTCCTTGACTACACGACCTGGTTGTATAACTATTCCTGATTGCACGCCCTAACTGTACAACTGTTCTTTACTGCACGACCTAGTTTTGTAACTGTTTTTGACTGCACGACCTAGTTGTATAACTGTTCTTGACTGTACGACCTAGTTGTATAACTGTTCTTGACTGCACGACCTTGTTGTAATACTGTTCTTGACAGCGCCATCTAGTTGTATAACTGTTCTAGATTGCACGACCTTGATGTATAACTGTTCTAGACTGCACGACCTTGATGTATAACTGTTTTAGATTGCACGACCTTGATGTATAACTGTTCTAGATTGCAAGACCTAGTTGTATAACTGTTATTGACTGCACGATCTGGTTGTATTACTGTTCTTGACAGCACGACCTAGTTGTATAACTGCTCTTGACAGCACGACCTGGTTGTATAACTATTCCTGATTGCACGCCCTAACTGTACAACTGTTCTTTACTGCACGACCTAGTTGTAATACTGTTCCTGACAGCGCCATCTAGTTGTATAACTGTTCTAGATTGCACAACCTTGATGTATAACTGTTCTAGATTGCACAACCTTGATGTATAACTGTTCTAGATTGCACAACCTTGATGTATAACTGTTCTAGATTGCACAACCTTGATGTATAACTGTTCTAGATTGCACAACCTTGTTGTATAACTGTTCTAGATTGCACGACCTGGTTGTATAACTGTTCTAGATTGCACGACATAGTTGAATAACTGTTCTAGATTGCAAGACCTAGTTGTACAACTGTTCTTGACCGCATAACCTAGTTGTATTACTGTTTTTGACAACACGACTTAGTTGTATTACTGTTCTTGACTGCACGACCTAGTTGTATTACTGTTCTTGACCACATAACCTAGTTGTATAACTATTCTTGACAGCACGACCTAGTTGTATTACTGTTCTTGACAGCACGACCTAGTTGTATTACTGGTCTTGACTGCACGGCCTAGTTGTATTACTGTTCTTGACCACATAACCTAGTTGTATAACTATTCTTGACCACATAACCTAGTTGTATAACTATTCTTGACAGCACGACCTAGTTGTATTACTGTTCTTGACAGCACGACCTAGTTGTATTACTGTTCTTGACTGTACGACCTGGTTGTATAACGATTCTTGACTGCCCGACCTAGTTGTATAACTGTTCTTGACCACATAACCTAGTTGTATACTATTCTTGACAGCACGACCTAGTTGTATTACTGTTCTTGACTGCACGACCTAGTTGTATTACTGTTCTTGACTGTACGACCTGGTTGTATAACGATTCTTGACTGCCCGACCTAGTTGTATAACTGTTCTTGACCACATAACCTAGTTGTATAACTATTCTTGACAGCACGACCTTGTTGTATTACTGTTCTTGACTGCACGACCTGGTTGTATTACTGTTCTTGACTGCACGGTCTAGTTGTATAACTGTTCTTGACTGCACGACATATTTGTATTACTGCTCTTGACTGCACGACCTAGTTGTATTACTGTTCTTGACTGTACGACCTGGTTGTATAACTGTTCTTGACCACATAACCTAGTTGTATAACTATTCTTGACAGCACGACCTAGTTGTATTACTGTTCTTGACTGCACGACCTGGTTGTATTACTGTCCTTGACTGCACGGCCTTGTTCTATAACTGTTCCTGACCGTACGACCTAGTTGTGTAACTGATGTTGACTGCACGACCCAGTTGTGTAACTGTTCTTGACCGCACGACCTAGTTTTGTGACCGTTCTTGACTGCACGACCTAGTTTTGTAACCGTTCTTGACTGCCTGACCAAGTTGTATAACTGTTCCTGACTGAACGACCTAGTTTTGTAACCGTTCTTGACAGCACGACCTAGTTTTGTAACTGTTCTTGACTGCACGACCAAGTTTTGTAACTGTCCTTGACTGCACGACCTAGTTGTATTACTGTTCTTGACAGCACGACCTAGTTTTGTAACTGTTCTTGACTGCACGACAAGTTTTGTAAACTGCCTTGACCTGCACGACCTAGTTGTTTGTATTATGTTTCTTGACGGGGGCACGACTAGTTTTGTAATTTCTGACCAAGCTGCTACGACAAGTTTGGAAGCCTGAATGCACGACCTAGTTGTATAACTGTTCTTGACAGCACGACCTAGTTTTGTAACTGTTCTTGACTGCACGACCAAGTTTTGTAACTGTCCTTGACTGCACGACCTAGTTGTATTACTGTTCTTGACAGCACGACCTAGTTTTGTAACTGTTCTTGACTGCACGACCAAGTTTTGTAACTATTCTTGACTGCACGACCTAGTTGTATTACTGTTGTTGACTGCACGACCTAGTTGTATTACTGTTGTTGACTGCACGGTCTAGTTGTATTACTGTTCTTGACTGCACGACCTAGTTGTATAACTGTTCTTGACTGCACGACCTAGTTGTATAACTGTTGTTGACTGCACGACCTGGTTGTATTACTGTTCTTGACTGCACGACCTAGTAGTGTAACTGATGTTGACTGCACGACCTAGTTGTGTAACTGTTCTTGACCGCACGACCTAGTTTTGTGACCGTTCTTGACTGCACGACCTAGTTTTGTAACCGTTCTTGACTGCCTGACCAAGTTGTATAACTGTTCCTGATGAACGACCTAGTTTTAACCCGTTCGTTGACTGCACGACCTAGTTTTGTTGTAACCGTCTTGACTGCAGACAAGTTTGTTAACTGTCCTGACTGCACGGACCTAGTTGATTATGTTCGTGAAAGCACGACTAGTTTTGTAACTGTTTTGACCTGCACGACCAAGTTTTGTAAACTGTCTTGACTGCGACACGACCTAGTTGTATTACTGTTCTTGTTTGCACGACCTTGATGTAGAACTGTTCTTGACTGCACAAACTGCTCTTGACCGTACGACCTAGTTGTATAACTGTTGTTGACTGCACGACCTAGTTGTATAACTGTTGTTGACTGCACGACCTAGTTGTATAACTGTTGTTGACTGCACGACCTAGTTGTATAACTGTTGTTGACTGCACAACCTAGTTGTGTAACCGTTCTTGACCGCTTGACCTAGTTTTGCAACCGTTCTTGACTGCACGACCAAGTTTTGTAACCGTTCCTGTCAGCACGATCTAGTTGTATAACTTTTATCTACTGCACGACCAAGTTGTATAACTGTTCTTGACTGCACGACCTTGATGTATAACTGTTCTTGACAGCACGACCTTGATGTATAACTGTTCTTGACAGCACGATCTAGTTGTATTACTGTTCTTGACTGCACGACCTAGTTTTATTACTGTTCTTGACTGCACGACCTAGTTGTATTACTGTTCTTGACAGCACGACCTAGTTGTATTACTGTTCTTGACTGCACGACCTAGTTGTATTACTGTTCTTGACTGCACGACCTTGTTGTATTACTGTTCTTGACTGCACGACCTGGTTGTATTACTGTTCTTGACAGCACGACCTAGTTGTATTACTGTTCTTGACTGCACGACCTGGTTGTATAACTGTTCTTGACTGCACGACCTAGTTGTATTACTGTTCTTGACTGCACGATCTAGTTGTATTACTGTTCTTGACTGCACGACCTTGTTGTATAACTGTTCTTGACTGCACGACCTAGTTGTATTACTGTTCTTGACTGCACGATCTAGTTGTATTACTGTTCTTGACTGCACGACCTTGTTGTATTACTGTTCTTGACTGCACGACCTGGTTGTATTACTGTTCTTGACTGCACGACCTTGTTGTATAACTGTTCTTGACAGCACGACCTAGTTGTATTACTGTTCTTGACTGCACGACTTTGATGTATTACTGTTTTATATTGCACGACCCAGTTATATTACTGTTCTTGACTGCACGACCTTGTTGTATAACTGTTCTTGACTGCACGACCTGGTTGTGTAACTGTTCTTGACTGCACGACCTTGTTGTATTACTGTTCTTGACTGCACGACCTGGTTGTATTACTGTTCTTGTTTGCACGACCTAGTTGTATAACTGTTCTTGACTGCACGACCCAGTTGTATTACTGTTCTTGACTGCACGACCTTGTTGTATTACTGTTCTTGACTGCACGACCTAGTTGTATAACTGTTCTTGACTGCACGACCTGGTTGTATTACTGTTCTAGACTGCACAAACTGCTCTTGACTGCACGACCTAGTTGTATTACTGTTCTTGACTGCACGACCCTGGTTCTATTGCTGTTCTTGACTGCACGGCCTTGTTCTATAACTGTTCCTGACTGCACGACCTAGTTGTATAACTGTTGTTGACCGCACGACCTAGTTTTGTAACCGTTCTTGACTTCACGACCTAGTTTTGTAACCGTTCTTAACTGCACGACCTAGTTGTATTACTGTTCTTGACTGCACGACCTGGTTGTATTACTGTTCTTGACTGCACAAACTGCTCTTGACTGCACGACCTAGTTGTATTACTGTTCTTGACTGCACGACCTGGTTCTATTGCTGTTCTTGACTGCACGGCCTTGTTCTATAACTGTTCCTGACTGCACGACCTAGTTGTATAACTGTTGTTGACCGCACGACCTAGTTTTGTAACCGTTCTTGACTTCACGACCTGGTTGTATTACTGTTCTTGACTGCACGACCTAGTTGTATAACTGTTCCTCACTGCACAACCTAGTTTTGTAACCGTTCTTGACTGTACGACATAGTTGTATTACTGTTCCTGTAATTACGACCTAGTTATATTACTGTTCTTGACTGCACGACCTGGTTGTATTACTGTTCTTGACTGTACGACCTAGTTGTATTACTGTTCTTGACTGCACAACCTGGTTGTATTACTGTTCTTGACTGCACGAACTGCTCTTGACTGCACGACCTAGTTGTATTACTGCTCTTGACTGCACGACCTAGTTGTGTAATTGTTCTTGACCGCAAGACCTAGTTGTGTAACTGTTCTTGACTGCCTGTCCAAGTTGTATAACTGTTCCTGACTGAACGACCTAGTTTTGTGACCGTTCTTGACTGCACGACCTAGTTTTGTAACTGTTCTTGACTGCACGACCAAGTTTTGTAACTGTCCTTGACTGCACGACCTAGTTTTATAACTGTTCCTTGCCGCACGACCTAGTTTTGTAACTGTTCTTGACTGCACGACCAAGTTTTGTAACTGTCCTTGACTGCACGACCTAGTTTTATAACTGTTCCTTGCCGCACGACCTTGTTGTATTACTGTTCTTGTTTGCACGACCTGGTTGTATTACTGTTCTTGACTGCACGACCTAGTTGTGTAACTGTTCTTGACTGCACGACCTAGTTGTGTAACTGTTCTTGACCGTACGACCTAGTTGTGTAACCGTTCTTGACCGCTTGACCTAGTTTTCCAACCGTTCTTTACTGCACGACCTAGTTTTGTAACCGTTCTTGACTGCCTAACCTAGTTGTATAACTGTTCCTGACTGCACGACCTAGGTTTTGTAACCGTTCTTGACTGCACTACTAGTTTTGTAACTGTTCTTGACTGCACGACCAATTTTGTAACTGCCCTTGAGTGCACGACATAGTTGTATTATTGTTCTTGTTTGCACGACCTTGATGTATAACTGTTTTAGATTGCACGACCTAGTTGTATTACTGTTCTTGACTGCACGACCTAGTTGTGTAACTGTTCTTGACCGTACGACCTAGTTGTGTAACCGTTCTTGACCGCTTGACCTAGTTTTCCAACCGTTCTTTACTGCACGACCTAGTTTTGTAACCGTTCTTGACTGCCTAACCTAGTTGTATAACTGTTCCTGACTGCACGACCTAGTTTTGTAACCGTTCTTGACTGCACTACTAGTTTTGTAACTGTTCTTGACTGCACGACCAATTTTTGTAACTGCCCTTGAGTGCACGACATAGTTGTATTATTGTTCTTGTTTGCTCGACCTTGATGTATAACTGTTTTAGATTGCACGACCTAGTTGTATTACTGTTCTTGACTGCACGACCTAGTTGTGTAACTGTTCTTGACTGCACGACCTAGTTGTGTAACCGTTCTTGACCGCTTGACCTAGTTTTCCAACCGTTCTTTACTGCACGACCTAGTTTTGTAACCGTTCTTGACTGCCTAACCTAGTTGTATAACTGTTCCTGACTGCACGACCTAGTTTTGTAACCGTTCTTGACTGCACTACTAGTTTTGTAACTGTTCTTGACTGCACGACCAATTTTTGTAACTGCCATTGAGTGCACGACTTAGTTGTATTACTGTTCTTGGCTGTACGACCTAGTTTTATTACTGTTCTTGACTGCACGACCTAGTTGTATAACTGTTCCTGACTGCACGATTTTTTTTTGTATTTGACCTTCACAGCGCGACCTAACTGTGTAACTGTCCTTGACAGCACGATCCATGTGTGTTACTGTTCTACACTATTCTTGACTACATGACCTAGTTGTGCAACTATCATTGACCACAAGACATCGTTACGGAATAACCTGCACTACACCTTTACTGAAATAATACTAAAACAAGTACCACGTGACGTTACATGGCTCCCTGATGATTTTATATCGTAACTCTGGTATGTACAATACAATGATTAGTTCTACATAAGTACCACGGAAATACTTACACAAGCACTGCGAACTCATTAACACTTTATGTGCATATAAGAGTTTCCCCAAAATGTATCAATGGAAAAGTTCCCATACACGTAAAACTTTCACGAATGTAATCTAATGAATATGTACTATTTTATTACCATTGTAAGAGTCTGCCAACTTATGATGTTCTTTGAACAAGAAAACCCAAAGGAGCTCTCCACTTTGTCTTACCGAAATAACTTATATTATTAATAGATGCATGTGGTGGAAGCGTGGAGTTACACTAACTGAGTGGGCAAATTAAATAACACCCTGCTATCGATTTACTGAAGTGATCACCTCAGCGTTCAGACGTGCCGCTCCGCCTGTAGAGGGCGCGATTTCGATAGTAGCAGACAATCATTCTCGCGTGCTGTTCGCGAACGAGAGAATTTCGGTTGAGGAGCAGAGAACTAGAGGCGTGTATGAATGAGAAGGTGTCTGTGTGTCGGGTTGGTGTTTTATTCTCTAGGAAGGATACAGGATACTTCACAGTATATAAATATTTGCAGTGGTAGCAGTGAATGGGAGCGAGATGATGCCAACTTCGCCAGTACCCAGCTCCTGCCCTCTGTAGGACGATTCCAGTACCGATTCCCGTGGATACACCGGTAAGTCGACGATTGTTTCAGGCTTGATTTATATTATGGCTGCTGCAACATGGACTTGAAGATAGATATACACATTAGCATAAACCTTGGCTGTTTGTCAGAACCTTTACTCTCCATACATCTCAACGATCCGCTATTAGTCCCGGAAACTAGACGCATCCAAGTTGCTCTATACATTTCCCAAGCTGACCTGTCAGGTTTCCGGGGAGAATAGTCCGATATCGACCTGCATATTTTGTCAATATGGTTTGGTAGGAGATCCGCGCCTGTCAGTTTCCGGTTTCTCCACCTTTGGGACTGTCGTGGGAAGCACACAATCGGACACGTATGACGTAGTGTCCCGCGTGATGCTCGATCTCTATAGTTGATAATATGTAACAGTACAGCTTCCGTCCAATACAATATATCTAATCTAAGGAACTAAGGGAACGGATGATGTCGTACTCCGCCCGGGAAATAGTTGGCATTCCTTTACCATCAGTGTCTATATATAGAACCCGGAAAGGGTAATTGCCTCTAAAACAGTCAATGTCATTCTGGTGTTAATACTACGATCATTGTCACACTCTCGTAATCATTGCTATATTTCCGTAACTTCTATGACAACCACTTTCTTACATCCCTGATATCTATGACAACCACTGCCATACGTCCGTGTTTTTTATGATAACCAGTCATTTTATGCACTTTCAATAATATCTATGACCCACTATTATACTTTTGTAATTTCTATGACAACAAATAACGTTCTCCCGTTATTGCTAAGACAACCACTGTCATACTCCCGCTACTTTCATGACAACCACGGTAATCCTTCCGTAATTATTATGAAACCACTGTCATGCTTCCCTTATTTCTATGACAAGCACTGCCGTACAAATGTACTTCAGTAATTTCTATAGCAACAAGTCGATCCTATTTTTAATTTCTGATTTCTGTAATTTCTATGACTATAAATGTCATTCTTCCGTAATATCTATTGACAACCACTGTCGTTCTGTTCAATTTCTCTAGCACCTATGGCAATCACTGTCATACTCGGTAGCTACCACAGTATGAAACCAGTGTTTTGCTTAGGCAATTTCTATGACAACCGCTGACATACTTTCCTGATTTCTAAGACAGCACAGCCATACGTCCTTAATTTCTATGGATGTCATTGAATTTACGTTATTTCTACAATTGCTATGACATCCATTTTATACTTCCGTAATTTCTATGAATCCAGAGTCGAACGTCCATAATTTCTATGAAACCAATTTCATACTTTTTTAGATTCCTATGACAACTACTGCCACATGTCCTTAACTTCTATCACGATCAGTCATTTTATGCAATTTTTATAATATCTATGATAAGCACTATCATACTTTTGAAATGTCTATGATATCAAAAAGCATTTTTCCGAAACTGCTATTACAACACCACTGTCAATTTCCCCAACAACTATGAAAACCAATGTCATACTTCCGTAATTTATATGAAACTGCTGTCACATATTCGCATCTTTTATGACAACCTCTGTTACACATCCTTGATTTATATGACAACTACTGTCATACTCCCGTTTTGTCTATGACAACCACTGTCATACTCCCGTAATGTCTATGACAACCACTGACATACTCCCGTATTGTCTATGACAACCACTTTCAAAATCCCGTATTGTATATGACAACCACTGTCATACTCCCGTATTGTCTATGACAACCACTGTCATACTCCCGTATTGTCTATGACAACCACTGTCATACTCCCGTATTGTCTATGACAACCACTGACATACTCCCGTATTGTCTATGACAACCACTTTCAAAATCCCGTATTGTATATGACAACCACTGTCATACTCCCGTATTGTCTATGACAACCACTGCCATACTCCCGTATTGTCTATGACAACCACTGACATACTCCCGTATTGTCTATGACAACCACTGACATACTCCCGTATTGTATATGACAACAACTGCCATACTCCCGTATTGTCTATGACAACCACTGACATACTCCCGTATTGTCTATGACAACCACTGACATACTCCCGTATTGTATATGACAACCACTGTCATACTCCCGTATTGTATATGACAACCAGTGACATACTCCCGTATTGTATATAACAACCACTGTCATACTCCCGTATTGTGAATGTATATTTCTACCACAATACCCCGTGTTATTCAACTCTGAGACAATCAGTTAATCATTATAGCTGTTGATTAACAATCTGTTTATACCACACGTGGTATAAACTCTGTACGCATTCACGGTGAACTTTGACCCAAGCTGCAATTGTTATTGACGTCATCAATAATCTAATGACGTCACATCACCGGGTCCGGGACGTCACCGGTACACTTTATTTGCATACGCGAAATTATACTTGGCCACGTTTCCCTTTGATTCAAGCCGATATTATTGTGGTAGAAACAGGTCACACGACTCGAGATTGTTGGATATGGAATTTATTTCCCACTCGTAAGTTATTTTTTAAAAGTTGCAAAAAACACTCGCTAAAGCTCGTGTCTTTTGTAACTTTAAAAAAATAACTTACTCGTGTGAAATAAATTCCATATCCAACAACCACTCGTTGTGTAACCTCTATTTCTACCACAATACCCCGTGTTATTCAACTCTCAGACCATCAGTTAATCATTACAGCTGTTGATTAACAATCTGTTTATACCACACGTGGTATAAACTCTGTACGCATTTCGATTGGCTAACACGATGAACTTTGATCCAAGCTGCAATTGTTATTGACGTCATCAATAATCTAATGACGTCACATCACCGGGTCCGGGACGTCACCGGTACACTTTATTTGCATACGCGAAATTATACTTGGCCACGTTTCCCTTTGATTCAAGCCGATATTATTGTGGTAGAAACAGGTCACACGACTCGAAATTGTTGGATATGGTATTTATTTCACACTCGTAAGTTATTTTTTAAAAGTTGCAAAAAACACTCGCTAAAGCTCGTGTCTTTTGTAACTTTTAAAAAATAACTTACTCGTGTGAAATAAATTCCATATCCAACAACCACTCGTTGTGTAACCTCTATAACAACTACTGACATACTCCCGTATTGTCTATGACAACCACTGACATACTCCCGTATTGTCTATGACAACTACTGACATACTCCCGTATTGTCTATGACAACTACTGACATACTCCCGTATTGTCTATGACAACCACTGACATACTCCCGTATTGTCTATGACAACCACTATCATACTCCCGTATTGTCTATGACAACTACTGTCATACTCCCGTATTGTATATGACAACTACTGTCATACTCCCGTATTGTCTATGACAACCACTGTCTGTCATACTCCCGTATTGTATATGACAACCACTGTCTTACTCCCGTATTGTCTATGACAACCACTGACATACTCCCGTATTGTATATGACAACTACTGTCATACTCCCGTAATTTATATGACAATCTTTGCTAATTCTTTATAATTGCGATAGTAATCGTTGTCAACTGGAAATCGTTTCTATGGTTCCTACTTGTAGCAAAGCAACTGTAGATCTTTTGTTCAGTTTTAGCTATGTTAATGTAGATACTAGAATGAACAGTTGCCAAACTGCCGAGTTTTCCATCAGTTCAAGAATTGGCTTGTGCATAATTCATTTTTTGCTGATGCATTTACACATACTGTGTGACGATATAACTTCACCTAGCCTATGCTTTCTTTCCTAAATGTTGCTATTGAACAGTCCTTGGCAGTTTTATCTTTAATTATGATACGATCTCTCCCTGTAAATATATGCTGCCTGCAGGTCATTGGTCAATTTGTAGACAAGTGCTTTAGCGATTGGTGAACATTGTTTTATAAACTCGTCGTGGAATTCAGATGTGGATACAATGTGTCTCTTAGCGCCAATTTCCCTTCTATTTTATGTATGGAAACAACTACAGTCAAACCTGTATTAAGCGGCCACCCAAGGGACCGACAAATATTGGCTGCTTAAGACAGGTGGCTGCTTAAACCAGGCTGGCCAGAAACGGTCTGTTGCCCAATTCTTTTTTCAACAGTTTATTAAATTTATCATATTATAATGCACTTATTGATATTGATAACAATATACCATGTACAGTGTATTTTGAAATGAAAACCAACAAAGATCAAAGTTTTCATGAATTTGATAAAAATACCTGGTCATTTGATCATGGCGGCTGTTTACCCCGGAGAAAATGGCCGCTTAATACAGGACGATACAACGACTCGGGGCAGATTTTGTGGCCGTTGGCCGCATTAGACAGGTGACCGCTTATTTAAGGTTCATTATATAGTGTTTTCCATCGGGCGGACCACAGACTGGCCGCTTAAGGGAGGTGGTCGCTTATTCAAGGTAGCTGTTAGAGCAGGTTTGACTGTACACTGTATTTTGTTCCGTAGTCATGTATTAATCAACATGCGCCATGTCAAATTACACACCACCGAGTTCAACAACCTCAGCTTCATGATCGCAAAATTAGTTTAACGTCTTAGTATTGTTTCATTAGTGTGTTCATTCTGGGGATAATTATGAAGCTACACAGAATGTTCCGAGCCGTCGCAGAAGTATTAAATTTGCATTAGCAACATAAAACCTACTACAAGTTTGATACTGTCAAAACAACACTTAACACTCCGTTCTACATAACGCTGGAGGTTTGAATGTCTACAATTAAAATGTCGCTCGGTCTTTGTCACTGAGGATACACGACTGCCAATGAGATATAATCAGATTGATAGTAGCTGTATCTGCATTCTAGTATAGACAATGCATCTAATTTTGCTAGTCGAAATCAAAAGGAACACCGACTCCCATTAGGACAGCGGGGCCTGAGAATTTATCAATCTGTGTATTTGGACCTTTCCTAGTGTACACAACATGTAGTCGTGTCCATTGAATGTACCATGACTAATTGGATGGTCGCTGGCACAGTGATAACACACTTGCCTTTCACCTTGGCGACCGGGCACGTGTTATTTATATAAGCTTGTATAACTTGTTTCACAATTGTGCAGCTGTAAATAAAGTTTGAAAAATTTAACCTCGTACTTTAAAATTTGATCAAAAGTCGCAATGAGAAATGAAAACCAACTTGACGGTCCGACAACAATGTTCATTTTGTCTGTAATATTCGTTGTCCGGGAGCTAAACTTTATTTTCACTGTAATATTCGTTTTCATGGAGTTGTTCTTCATTTTATCTATAACATTCGTTGTCAGGGAGCTAAACTTCATTATATCTATAACATTCGTTGTCAGGGAGCTTAACTTTATTTTATTTGTAACATTCGTTGTCAGGAAGCTTAACTTCATTTGTCTGACAGTACAATTCGTTGTCAGGGAGTTAATCTTCATTTTGTCTGTAACATTCGTTGTCAGGGAGCTAAATTTTATTTTATCTATAACATTCGTTGTCAGGAGCTTAGCTTAATTTTATCTTTAACATCCGTTGTCATGGAGCTAAACTTTATTTTGTCTGTAATATTCGTTGCCATGGAGCTAAACTTTATTTTATTTGTAACATCCGTTGTCAGGGAGCTAAACTTTATTTTGTCTGTAATATTCGTTGTCAGGGAGCTTTACTTCATTTTATCTATAACATTTTATTTTATTTGTAACATCCGTTGTCAGGGAGCTAAACTTTATTTTGTCTGTAATATTCGTTGTCAGGGAGCTTTACTTCATTTTATCTATAACATTTTATTTTATTTGTAATATTCGTTGTCAGGAAGATTAACTTCATTTTATCTATAACATTCGTTGTCAGGAAGATTAACTTCATTTTATCTATAACATTCGTTGTCAGGAAGATTAACTTCATTTTATCTATAACATTCGTTGTCAGGGAGCGTAACTTTATTTTGTCTGTAATATTCGTTTTCAGAGAGCTAAACTTACTTGCGTTATGTCTAGGATTCGTGGTCATGGATCTATGATTCTGGGTATTAAGCCTGTGGCTGTAACGTGTCCGTTATCGCCACACAATCAATTCTGCAGCAGGATATCTCGTACTGTACAGGAAATATTGGCCTTCGTCATGCTACATGAACATAATTAACTTTCACTTGTACCATAAAAGTTGAAAATTATAAAAACTAAATGGCGTGTTAGGCGGAATTGGCGTTTAAATGGAGAGATTGTCTGTAGAACGTCAGTGTGTGGAATACGACTGGAACATCTCCGGAACCAGACATTAATCCTCTTTATATCAGCAACACACACAAGAGATTGTAGTATAATAATGTGTTCATCCGGCTTGTACATGTCATTATCGGACCGTAGTATTAGTTTCGACTTATCTTGTTATATCGGTATATACAATGTACTGTATATGGTACCGCCTGCCTTAATGGTATTATCATTTTGAAATGATTTACCAGTGGGCGGAATATTATATATATTCCCCAACACAGGGACCAGACCCATATTATACATATGTGCATATGGTAATGCATTTATAGACCGTAGGATTGGAGAAAAAAATTGTGCTAAGTCCTGTGTTCCCTACCAATTCCAGAAGTATAAGCGTATATAATGAGCAAACAAATACATGTATAGTAAAAATGGCCACCTTCTTCTCCCTAGAATCTTCCACGTTGTTTGTATACTGCGATGTCTTCATAGGGCATTGTTGGTTGTAGAAACTAGTACCAAATCTGTTTGATTGATTTTCAATAAGAATAGGTTTGAGTGAGGAAGCAGACCCTATTTCTAAAACGCCAGAAGTCTCGATGATAAAATCTTCAAGCAGCTAAACAGTAAAAGCTTCCAATACACGTGGAGATATGAGGGATGGCTAGGATATTTGTTGATAAACACTATGGGGTCTCGATATAGTGTTCTGTCTCTATCTTGTTGAAGCTGATCTATAAAGTAAACCCCGCCAATCCACGCCACTACGTTTAGGACCTTGACATTAAATACTCCCCGCAATGTAGAGTTCCGTTTCGTCCTAACACCAAGAGTAGGACGTTTTGACCGACATATACCTGGGCTCACACCAAGCATCTGCCAAACTGATGGGCAAGACGAAACGAGGGCTCCTCAAGATCGCTGGCTTACGAACACAGTGAATGTAGCTACTAACAATTTGTCAATGCCACATTACGTATTCAATCCAATTTAATTTAGTTAAATTCCGAAAATTCTACAACTTATATAAACATTAAAGGACAAAGACACTAACTCTTTCTTTTTCCATCATCCACGCTAAAATCATTCTTCATACTATCAACTTACAGGATAATAGTAAGTCACCCGTTATAATTAACACAATACAACACAATAACAATAATCCAATTTAACACCATTCATACACAAACTTACTTCCTTGTATTTGATACAATTAACAAGGCGGAGAAGAGCAATCATTACACACATATATATATATGTAACAGAGCACAGGATTAATTAAATTTAAATCACTGCCTCCGCTAGGGATCGAACCCGGGACCTCTGGCTTACTAGTCTTACGCTCAACCGATCGAGAATATCTCTCTATCCGAGCGGTATATTGCGGCTAGTATACATTGTAATATAGATATGATTTCTAGTCCTTCCAAAGTTTATAGTTGCTAATATCAAACACTTTCCTAAATTGTTATATTGTTTGTAAGTTCTATCAAATTTTCAACTTTTAGTAACTGAATGAATTTAAACATACAAAAATGTACTATGATTATTACAGGAATAAGACTTAATCAAATTGATACAAAAATCTGTGTAACACTAACATCCAATTATAAAATGAAATTCATCTTTTATATCATTGTTATTGTCATTGCATAAAAGCTCTACGTTCTGTCTTCCATTGGTACAAGCAGATCGTGTGCAGATACACGGATCTTAGAAAGAAGTTTTTGCAAATGAAAACTTATTGTCAAACGCAAGACTAATTCTAACATTATCGTTGCGAGTTGCCATTTTAAAACTTGACAAAAAATTACCGTGATAAGCAAAATAGACAAAACTGGACAGCATCATGCTTGGACAATGTGACAACTCTACGTTCCCATGATGCATCAGTTGGCAACGCCACATCCGCGATGTTTCTGGTTACCTCGCATTACCAATGACACACCAGTTTGGCGATTATTTACCCATGGCTCCGCCATTTCATAAAATATTGCCCACGATGATTTCCGAGTTGTCGATTTCCATGCGTGATAACAGCATTACCCATGATGCGTGTGTGCGTGCTTGTGCGTTCTGCAGTTCTCGTTGACATATCGGGGTACACTATTTGGGTGTCATCCAATATGTTGACGCCGTTTGCGATTACCATACATCAATCCAGGATACAGTCGGCAGGTGTTGAGGGACAGGAACGACACCACAATCTTATTTTTACTGTCTTGAAGATAGGTGGAATGTAAACAGCATTCAGGAAGTTACTACCACGACTTGTAGTCCATGTATCATTCATCACGTGATCAGTTTGAAATTCGTTACATACGCAGACGAGAACAAGCACCTGCTCTCTGACACAAGCTTCCTTCACACAAACTCCGGATTGTTGCTAGGTTATTAACGACAATACAACTTTTTACATAAGAAATTTGAACAAATGATGAGCAGAAGTGATGTGTACTATGCAGGAGAGAGTCTACACTCTACGATAACTTGAGGCTGTCGGGGGGGGGGGGGGGGGGGGGGGGGGGGGGGGGATGTTTGATTTCTCCAGATGTAAGTAATGACTTGGTGTGTTGTCTGTACGGTATAGACGTATATATATGTGTATCGGGCTGATTAAAGACAGTATTACGTAACAGATGCCAGGCTCAATTTCTGACGATTGTTGCATTTCGTACATTTGTGTATTTTTAAAGTTAAATTAGGATAGTTAGGAAAAGTCAGATGCATTTCAGACTTTTTCCTAATAAAATTTTAGGTGTATTTCTATCGCTTATATATTTCGTAAAAAGTTCATAATTATTTCCTCCGGCAAAACGAACGACTGTCGTTATTTCAATAAGTTGTCGAAAACATTCACGTCGCTAAACAGCAAATTCTTGTTTACGATATTTTTGCTGATAATTTTTCGCCGATGAAACACAGAAATGGCATATATCAGCATCTGTTAAGGCACGCACACACGTGCTGACTCCGTTACTGTGAAAAATCTCCCAATGGCAGTATTGTTATAAAAGCTATTTTATGGCAAATACGGTACAGTGTACATGTATATGAACCCTTTTTAATTTCCTTCAAATATAGACGCTACCAGTGTCATATTGATCTTCGTCTGAAGGCGCCACCTAAAGTGGTATAGATCGGGATAGATGACCACTATTTCTTTCTACATGTATCATCTATTCGTGATTTGAGGCGTTGACCACGCGTGAACGTCCAGTCTCTGATTAAAGCACTCGCAAGGTAATGAAGGTCGTTATAACAGCAGTATTACGACAGGATGACGACATCCATCACGTGCGCCATTTTGATTCTGAGTGTCTGGGAGCCCTCTTGGCCATATTCGGAAGCGCGTCTGTCTGGCATGTCCAAGATGCCATGACTTGTACCCTAATCTAACTGATACTTAGATATTCCTCATCGATTCCATCCGCACGCCACAGGAAAGTTATCTTACCCATATTTACCGAGATGAAAAATAATCCACCAGATAAAAACATTCAGGGTTTACACAACCATACATAACCACGTCTGGCAGGTGGATGGTTCAGGCCTTGGTTCCATCATCGTTCCTTAACTTAAGGAAACGCATAAATTACAAATTTTCTATAGGAAAGCATAACAGAATTGAAGGAAAAGGTCTTAGCTTAGAACCTTCCCGTTAATTCTGTAATGCTTTTCTATGGGAAAATGAAAGTTAACGAGTTTCCGTAGGTAAGGAACGTGGATGAAACTGAGGCCTGGTTTTGTTCAACTGTGGATATTATGTAGAGTTTCCCAGGAGTGACAGTATTCTTCGCCGTTTATGTCCTCTGCATACAAATCTATATTATGTGATAGAAGTGTTGAGAAGGGGACCGTTAGCTTCCTATAGGTAGTATTACAGTGGTCAGTGCGATGCTCACCTGTATACAGATCTCAGAAAGATGTAGAACTGGGACAGTATGTATTTACTATTGAATTTTTCAAAGCTATTTAAAGCAATATACATGTTTTCTTATTAAATATGAATTATAGTATAATGCTTTAAAATTACAAAAAAGAACATATTTTCTGACATGTTTCTGCTTTACACTGTGGTATTATATAATTTAAACCATACTAACTTGATGAAATCTACAAACAGGCTTGATAGCAACGTGTTTTATTGTTAATCTGTCAAACGGTGTTAAATTAGCGGCGCACGAGTGTTAAGTAATGAAGTTAGGAGAGTTAGGCGCGGGGATGATTTAGTTAGGTGATTCGTTACCAGCAGCTGCAGCCATATCTCCCGTGTCCCGCGATGATGGGGAGATAAACGGTCGGAGAGTGCCGTAAGACGGAAAGAATAACGAATTCGGCGAAGTTGGAATGCGTTTAGTAAAACTGGAGTTATCGTAGTCTTGGATGAAGGTACTGGGCGATATTTGAATAATGACAAACAATGCGCCCCTGTTGGCCGATTGGTTTTTGTTTTCATACGAGACTTATCATATTGAAGAGTTAATCAGAACAGGAAACAAAGACATTATAAAGTTCTTCATCTATAGGTTTTGTATATATGTGTTATCTTTAGATAGAAAAAAAAAACTTTGCTGGCCACGCCAATAAAATATACCTTGTAGAACTAGAAATCAGGCCAGCACAGACTCTTCAAAATCAGTTGTTTACCTCGGTCTTATACATGTACTTACATGTACAACGTAACCAGCATGAACAGCTTACAACTAAACTGTATAATATGTAAATTACCCTTTTCTTAATTTTCCCTTTCTAGATAGTGATATCATACTTACAGTGTCCACAGGCCCCTGTTGGTTCGATATTCAAAAGACGTGTTCCCGTTGTCATGGTTTCCGTGATAGATGTCGACTACTGTTTAATGTATATTACATGTATTGTTTAATGTATATTACATGTATTGTTTAATGTATATTACATGTATTGTTTAATGTATATTACATGTATTGTTTAATGTATATTACATGTATTGTTTAATGTATATTACATGTATTGTTTAATGTATATTACAGGTATTGTTTAATGTATGTTACATGTATTGTTTAATGTATATTACATGTATTGTTTAATGTATGTTACATGTATTGTTTAATGTATGTTACATGTATTGTTTAATGTATGTTACATGTATTGTTTAATGTATGTTACATGTATTGTTTAATGTACATGTATATTTCATGTATTGTTTAATGTATAGTACATGTATTGTTTAATGTATATTACATGTATTGTTTAATGTATGTTACATGTATTGTTTAATGTATGTTACATGTATTGTTTAATGTATGTTACATGTATTGTTTAATGTATGTTACATGTATTGTTTAATGTACATGTATATTTCATGTATTGTTTAATGTATAGTACATGTTTTGTTTAATGTATATTACATGTATTGTTTAATGTATATTACATGTATTGTTTAAAGTATATTACATGTATTGTTTAATGTATATTCTACCACAATACCCCGTGTTATTCAACTCTCAGACCATCAGTTAATCATTACAGCTGTTGATTAACAATCTGTTTATACCACACGTGGTATAAACTCTGTACGCATTTCGATTGGCTAACACGGTGAACTTTGACCCAAGCTGCAATTGTTATTGACGTCATCAATAATCTAATGACGTCACATCACCGGGTCCCGGACGTCACCGGTACACTTTATTAGCATACGCGAATATTATACTTGGCCACGTTTCCCTTTGATTCAAGCCGATATTATTGTGGTAGAAACAGGTAACACGACTCGTGATTGTTGGATATGGAATTTATTTCACACTCGTAAGTTATTTTTTAAAAGTTGCAAAAAACACTCGCTAAAGCTCGTGTCTTTTGTAACTTTTAAAAAATAACTTACTCGTGTGAAATAAATTCCATATCCAACAACCACTCGTTGTGTAACCTCTATTTCTACCACAATACCCTGTGTTATTCAACTCTCAGACCATCAGTTAATCATTACAGCTGTTGATTAACAATCTGTTTATACCACACGTGGTATAAACTCTGTACGCATTTCGATTGGCTAACACGGTGAACTATGACCCAAGCTGCAATTGTTATTGACGTCATCAATAATCTAATGACGTCACATCACCGGGTCCCGGACGTCACCGGTACACTTTATTTGCATACGCGAAATTATACTTGGCCACGTTTCCCTTTGATTCAAGCCGATATTATTGTGGTAGAAACAGATCACACGACTCGAAATTGTTGGATATGGAATTTATTTCACACTCGTAAGTTATTTTTTAAAAGTTGCAAAAAACACTCGCTAAAGCTCGTGTCTTTTGTAACTTTTAAAAAATAACTTACTCGTGTGAAATAAATTCCATATCAAACAACCACTCGTTGTGTAACCTCTATTTACATGTATTGTTTAATGTATATTACATGTATTGTTTAATGTATAGTACATGTATTGTTTAATGTATATTACATGTATTGTTTAATGTATATTACATGTGTTGTTTAATGTATATTACATGTATTGTTTAATGTATATTACATGTATTGTTTAATGTATATTACATGTGTTGTTTAATGTATATTACATGTATTGTTTAATGTTTATTACATGTATTGTTTAATGTATATTACATGTATTGTTTAATGTATATTACATGTATTGTTTAAACACAGTTGGATTGGGCACACGTTTTAACAATTTATAAAAGCCCTCTCCACAAATATATATTACAAAGATTGAGGTAGAGACACAGTATACTTATAATGATTTGTACAGAAAGAAAGGCAATGAAGAATGAACGAAAGAAAGATAGATCTGAGAGTAAGATGAACGTTGCTACAATTTGTACATTAGGATGTAATACAAATTGAGGTTCATATACGACGTACAAAATATATATGTTCATTTTATTTATACGAATTGACATAATGTACCATAAGGTTTCAAGAGATATAGGCTGATGAAGACCACGGGGAAATCATATTCAACATCATAATCTCATTTGGAAATGCTCAATTTTCTTTATGCGATATGAAGCCATGCAGATTTGTTCGATGATTGTTGATTTCGAGAATATGGCTTATTAAATATAGTAACGCAGACTTAGAGATTTGCATGGCGGGTGTCGCCGTGAACTAGATTTGTATGGCGGATGTCGTCGATGAAGCAGAAGACGCTTTTCTCTCCGGAACATCTTGTCGTATTATCCCTTCTATTTTTGAGAGTCTCCATAAGTAAAAAAATATTTAATTTGTTTTCGTTTTTTGCAATCGTTATAATTACGATTTCGTTATTATGTCTGTATTCTCTGTTGTTTTAGTTATACAAAATGTAATTACGATTTCGTTATCATGTCTGTACTCTCTGATGTTTTATCGCTCCAAAAAAGACAAACCTCGAATAAATGTGTTGGATTAATGGGTAAAACTAGTTCCGAATTCCCGAATAGTGTAAATAGGAAAAAACATGTTGAATCAGAGAATCATATTGAAGAAATAATATCCGAGATAAAACAATAAAATAAATCGTGGTGGCCTATACCGAATTTATATGATGCAGTACGCCGTAACGCAATTACATCAACTCGAACTCTTATTCCTTTAAAAACGAACACGCGCACACGTGCACATGTAATGAAATAGTTATGTTTATGAAGAGGGGCAGGCGCCTGCTATTAAGTTGTTGCTTCCTGATCATTCCATATACCCCATGGTGGCTTCCTGGCTGTGTACCCTGCCTTCTCGTTTAGCTTACTGTTTCTTGTCTTAAATACCATCCAGTCTCATAACGTAAATGTTGAGGATATATAAAGTGTTTTCCTGCGTGTGTTTTGGAATGATCTTATACCGATAGCACCTCTAAACCTTAAAGTCGCCTTCAGGCTGAAATTCCACCTCTCCCTAGTTCGCTGTACCGACACCCAGTCTGTTTTGTAAACTGTATGATCACTTTAAAATACTATCTAGTCGCCATGTAGCAGACAGAGGGAGGCACACATATATACCATGTCATATCGACGTATACCGATACAGGTCTACTGTGATAATATAGTCACTGTAGGCATATGTTGTTAAGTCTAAAGTACCTCATTTGTGACTGAAATATCAAAATGTCGCCATTTTACCACAGATTTACGATAATACGTAAACCTCACAAGATTTTCTACATGTACTACTAAATCGTCTATTCGGAACAGTTCACTATTCACAATCCCCCTGTCTTCTATGCTATGTACTATGACAGCTTATATAAATTTCATCTGCTATTTCGTATTTTCGTTCTTTTGTCCGCGAAAAAGCTAAAAGACGAAATGACGAAAACCTGTCAATGCTAAAGTACCAATACACGAACCCCCGCCAAAGCTAAAATACTGATAGGCAATGCTACAAGGTGTTATGCCTGTGGTTTGATGGTACGTGGCGTGTATACATGTGTATTTCACTGCATGTGTAAATATGATGTGTCGGATACACATGCTAGTAAACCAATAACTAAAGCTCCTTGACTCCAACTGTTGATTATTTTTATGGGATCAACCCAGACATCTGAAGAAGAGAAGGTCCCGAACCACGAAATCAGTATAAAAACATTTTCAAGTCACTAGAAAGGTGAGGTGCAAATATCGAATACATGTTTCTTCCTAGGCTGACGTACCCGTGGAATCTTTAAGTTACAAATAAAAAGAATGATTATCATCTTGATCTTTTGCAGATCCGTCTGATCCTCTTCTGAACTAGAGGGGGTAGACCAGCGTTGGAACTCAACAATTCTTAACAAAAACTTCCGACTTATCTTCATCTAAATCTAAATCATCTAAAAACGGAATCTGGTACACTCATTGTTCTAGTCGTGCCTTTTGGTGTGAAATGGTTTGCATTTTTCATAATTTTCCTGTAACCATGGAAACAAATGGTGTAAAATCTGAAATATTTCCATTTTCCATCAGAAGCATATATAATACAACTTCACGAAATCTTATGCTTAAATTGGTCTAGTTGTCTAGTGATGCATTTTGCCATCAAGAGATTTTCAGTCTAGGAAATGTTGCTGTAACCATGGAAACAAATAGTCAAAATCCAAAATATTACCAACTCCGTTGGAGATCTCTACAACTGGTACACTATTTGTCTGATGACCTTGTAGTGACTTCTGCTTTGGAGAGGTTTCACATTTAGCTCTGATATGTTTAAGACTTCTGTCTAGAAACACTGCATTTTGTTATAGCTTACGTTTTCCGGGGTATTATCTAGTCAGATTACAGTTAATGCCCATGGGCCTTCTGTTTAATTGTTTTTCCTACGTACATGTATATATGATATATACTCTGTATAAGTACTACATGTATATATAATCTATTCTGTGTACAAGTACTACGCGAAGTTACTTTTTGCGATGTGGTCAGATCACACGCCTTTGGGCCTCTTGTTTTTATTTATTTACGCACTTTATGTAAACAACTACAATTTTATGTAAATTAATTCATGTATGAAAAGCTTCCATTTCTTTAACAGAGCGCGTGGGATATTGACGACTACGTCTCCTGGTTTAATCATTAGTATCCCGGTACAGAGTACCTATAGGGTACTATACGACAATAACCTTTCGTCATGTTCGTTACAATATTTCTATGATAAATATATAATGCGCTTAATTAGAAAATATCTCTCTCCTGGTTAAGGAGTAATTCTTCAGTCGTTAATTTCGGAGCCAGACCATATCATTGATTTCTCCTCCTAAATTTATATATTTTTGATACAGTGATTGATTCCCTGACATCTGGCGCATGCAGATTTGACTTCATGCGTCCGGAAATAGACGGACGGGTCAGACAGATGTGTTCGATGGGGCCCCGGAACAGCTCTGCTCGTTTCTCCACGTTACTTCCGCCTTGCGCCTTGGCTGAGGATATTAATTAATAATCAATTATTATACGTGATGCAACTAGACGGAAGACACAGCGATTTATACAGATTAATAGGCTTGTCACGGTCAAATGACTAAAATCCGAAACTAACTCTTTAGGGGCGGGAAGGGGGGGGGGGGGGGGGGGGGGGGTAGGCTAGGAAGCATTATTTCATACCGTTCTGTATACTGTCGACTTCCTACCGACTCGGCTAGGGAGCATTATTACATACCGTTCTGTATACTGTCGACTTCCTACCGACTCGGCTAGGGATCATTATTTCATACCGTTTTGTATGCTGTCCTACCGACTCGGCTAGGGATCATTATTACATACCGTTCTGTATACTGTCCTACCGACTCGGCTAGGGATCATTATTACATACCGTTTTGTATGCTGTCCTACCGACTCGGCTAGGGATAATTATTACATACCGTTCTGTATACTGTCCTACCGACTCGGCTAGGGATAATTATTACATACCGTTTTGTATGCTGTCCTACCGACTCGGCTAGGGATAATTATTACATACCGTTTTGTATGCTGTCCTACCGACTCGGCTAGGGATCATTATTTTATACCGTTCTGTATACTGTCGACTTCCTACCGACTCGGCTAGGGATCATTATTACATACCGTTCTGTATACTGTCGACTTCCTACCGACTCGGCTAGGGATCATTATTTCATACCGTTTTGTATGCTGTCCTACCGACTCGGCTAGGGATCATTATTACATACCGTTCTGTATACTGTCCTACCGACTCGGCTAGGGATCATTATTACATACCGTTTTGTATGCTGTCCTACCGACTCGGCTAGGGATAATTATTACATACCGTTCTGTATACTGTCCTACCGACTCGGCTAGGGATAATTATTACATACCGTTTTGTATGCTGTCCTACCGACTCGGCTAGGGATAATTATTACATACCGTTTTGTATGCTGTCCTACCGACTCGGCTAGGGATCATTATTACATACCGTTCTGTATACTGTCCTACCGACTCGGCTAGGGATCATTATTACATACCGTTTTGTATGCTGTCCTACCGACTCGGCTAGGGATAATTATTACATACCGTTCTGTATACTGTCCTACCGACTCGGCTAGGGATAATTATTACATACCGTTTTGTATGCTGTCCTACCGACTCGGCTAGGGATCATTATTACATACCGTTTTGTATACTGTCCTACCGACTCGGCTAGGGATCATTATTATATACCGTTTTGTATACTGTCGACTTCCTACCGACTCGGCTTGCCCTGCAGGTAGGGAGTAAGAATTGTACCTGCTGCCCCCATTGCATGATCGTAAGAGGCGACTAAATTTGAGATCTTATCTTTTCTCTTCCTGAACAACTTTCTTCTTCCTAATGTCTCCCTTGACAATGCCTCACTTTTGGTCTTTAGTTGAGCGTTCGCCCCTGTGAGGAAGCTTTGGTTCTGTTCCCTGGCCGAGACATACCAGAGTCTTTAAAAATGGTAGTTGCTACTCCTGCTTAGCGCTCAGCATATTAGGAGTGGGACGACTGGTTCGCCCGTTGTCAGTATAATGTGACCGGGTGGGGTGTGCTGCTGGGTGTCTTCGGCATTATGCTTCAGTGAGGGAGCACTATAAATCGGCAAAAGTTCCGGCCTATCACAAGGAGACTTAACACGAACATACCACAGCTTCCCAAAACACACATACGCACTCACCACACGCATACATTTGAAATGTACATGTCGCACGCACGGGAGGCCGTCCTTAAATGAATAGCTCATGCTCATTTGGTAGAGCGTTAGTCTAGTAAGCCAGGGCACCTGGATTCGATTCTTGGCGGAGGAATTGAAATACATTTAGGTGTATAATGGTCGCTGTTACATGGACATCGATGTTGCTACTGCTCACCCTATTGTAACATTTGACACCCCAAATCGAGTGACCATACTAGAATTAGAAAAGTGGTCATACGATGGACGGGTTTATCATTAGAGACCTGGCGTCAAATCGTGAAATCCTGTTAAGTTGTAATCTATTTTCGACCATATGTTCCTATTTTCTAAGCTTTGAAAGTATTGCACAATTAAACCGTACTCACTTTTACTGATTACTTGCAAATTGAACACAACCCATTGTCGACAGTGTTCGCTCTTATTCCGGAACGCCATGTCACCGTCGATTGGTTTGATTACTTGGAATTACCACTTCACGTGTGTAACTCAATTTGTTATCGTCTGGGATGGCAGATACTTTTCACGTGTTTTGAAATTAAGCTGTTAATTTGTTTACCTTTTTACCGGGTAATTATTCCCTTCAGTTGGTTTGAGCGGACTTATATCTTTCTGGTGCAAATAATTGCTTAACCGTGCTTAATTTCTTTCAAATCTCACTTAAACCATTCCAGTATGCTCCGTTTGCAGATGTTGGGTTTACGAAATAGCTTTTTAATGAGCGTTACCTCAACGTATAATCAGTTCTATATGCGGTGTAAACAGATTAGTACGTAATTCACACAGACTCATTCATGACATGGTGATTGTATTGTTCTAACTTCACAATTTCTAATAGTACAATCATATACAAAAGCGGTAGATATTTCAATAGTATACTTTAAATGAACTTAGTAGTGGAACGGCGTATATTGAACAATAGGTATAAACTTGCATCATACATTTGTTTCGTTTTTCTAAGACTCGTCAGTGATGCTAGGGACATCATACAACTGTTTCGTCTTTCTATGACTCGTCAGTGATGCTAGGGACATCATACAACTGTTTCGTCTTTCTATGAAACTTAAGTGATGCTAGGGACATCATACAGCTGTTTCGTCTTTCTATGACTCGTCAGTGATGCTAGGGACATCATACAACTGTTTCGTCTTTCTATGACTCTTCAGTGATGCTAGGGACATCATACAGCTGTTTCGTCTTTCTATGACTCGTTAGTGATGCTAGAGACATCATACAGCTGTTTCGTCCTTCTAAAGTCGCCAGTAAGGCTAGGGACATCATGCAGTTGTTTCGTCTTTATATGACTCGTCAGTGATGATATGGGCATCATGCAGCTGTTTCGTCTTTCTAAAGTCGCCAGTAAGGCTAGGGACATCATACAGCTATGTCGTCCTAGGACTCGCCAATGATGCTAGGGCCATCATGCATTGTGCAGCTGTTTCGTCCTTCTCAACTCGTCAGTGATGCTAGGGACATCATGCAGCTGTTTCGTCCTAGGACTCGCCAATGATGCTAGGGCCATCATGCATTGTGCAGCTGTTTCGTCCTTCTCAACTCGTCAGTGATGCTAGGGACATCATGCAGCTGTTTCGTTCTTCTAGGATACGTCATTGATGCTAGGGACATCATACAGCTGTGTCGTCCTAGGACTCGTCAATTATGCTAGGGACATCATGCATTGTGTAGCTGTTTCGTCATTTTGGTACTCGTCCGTGATGCTACGGGCATCATGCAGTTGTTTCGTCCGTCTGGGACTCGTCAGTGATGCCATGGACATCATCCCTCTGTTTCGACCTTCTTGTACTTCTCAATGACGCTAGTCCAGAAAGGAAGTTAGGGAAACATCCATTTTTTATCTTAATTTTGGATATGTGATGGTTTTAAAAGAACGTGGAATGTATATCTATATTCTACATACGGTCATAATACCCGTTATGTCTAACGCCAATCACCTTACACTAAGGAAATTCAAACTTGTTATTTCCATTAAGTATTGGTACACGGATCACCTACTAACTATACCAATTGCTCTTAAGTACCCGGTGATAGGTTTACTTTTGTCTGTACTGCTCATTGTAATAACATGCTTGAACTGAAATAAAAGGAAAGTCTAAACTAATCAGTGTGAAATCTTCGATTATTAAGTTAACATACACAATAGCAGATGTTCAATGTAAGATGTTCAAATGTTAAGTTAACAGTATCGGGTTTTCAATGTAAAACACTCAACTGTTGCGTTAACAATATTGGATGTTCAATGTAAAATGTTTGGCAAAGAGTATCGTAGATTTCAAGTATACTATATATGGATCTATCTACTGTTTGGTACCGAAGTGATTAAGAAATCTCAAAAGTCATGAAAACCATATCTACTGTAGCGACTGTCTTAGAATGTTCTTAACATGTATAAATGCTATTCTGAAAATGTCCAAGTTATCGCAGATCGAGATGAAGAACAAAAATGTATTACTGGAGATGTAACTGTACAACCGATATGCTTACTTGGTATTGATTTTCAGGAATACCTTTTATTGTATGGTACATCATTTAACCTATAGGATAATCTAATATCTATAATTGAGCGAGTCTGTCGTACCGATCCCCGCGTGTAATACTGTATAGGAAAACTTAGTCAAAGAGAGCATGTTAACCGACCCCTACGTTTGATGCCATACTTATGTCAGAGAGAGCACGCTTTACCGACCCCTACGTTTGATACCATACTTATGTCAGAGAGAGCACGCTTTACCGACCCCCACGTTTGATACCATACTTATGTCAGAGAGAGCACGCTTTACCGACCCCCACGTTTGATACCATACTTATGTCAGAGAGAGCACGCTTTACCGACCCCCACGTTTGATACAATACTTATGTCAGAGAGAGCACGCTTTACCGACCCCCACGTTTGATACAATACTTATGTCAGAGAGAGCACGCTTTACCGACCCCCACGTTTGATACAATACTTATGTCAGAGAGAGCACGCTTTACCGACCCCCACGTTTGATACCATACTTATGTCAGAGAGAGCACGCTTTACCGACCCCTACGTTTGATGCCATACTTATGTCAGAGAGAGCACGCTTTACCGACCCCCACGTTTGATGCCATACTTATGTCAGAGAGAGCACGCTTTACCGACCCCCACGTTTGATACAATACTTATGTCAGAGAGAGCACGCTTTACCGAACCCCACGTTTGATACCATACTTATGTCAGAGAGAGAGCACGCTTTACTGACCCCCACGTTTGATAACATACTTATGTCAGAGAGAGCACGCTTTACTGACCCCCACGTTTGATACCATACTTATGTCAGAGAGAGCACGCTTTACCGACCCCCACGTTTGATACCATACTTATGTCAGAGAGAGAGCACGCTTTACTGACCCCCACGTTTGATACCATACTTATGTCAGAGAGAGCACGCTTTACTGACCCCCACGTTTGATACCATACTTATGTCAGAGAGAGAGCACGTTTTACCGACCCTAGGTTTTACTTATGTATTTGCTATAACTTCAAACCCTTGAATTAATCACGTACTACATCGACAGTGCATGTATTGGGGAACATGGTACGAATATACTTTTTGAAGTTTTTTTTCTTCACTTTATTTGTTTGAGTTTAAACACATTTTATTGAATTGTAAAATGACTGCAGACAGATTAGTATGAATATGTTACGAATTGATTAATGATGTCCGCCATTCCTTCCTTTCATCGCTTCATTGCATTTTGCTGATCTATTTCACGATCCGGAGGGTATAATTATAGTTTATAGCAAACTGCAATTTAATAGAACAGTTTGAATTATAAAACGCGCGTGTTATAATGGTCTTAATATAGCAGTAGTAGGTTAAATCCAGTCTGATAAGAGTAGCAGCGCATTTTATCAGCGTTTTTATTGTTTCGCCAAATACCATTGGTTCAAAGCTCTAACATAACAATTGACTGACATTTACCTCATCGGACTGTTTGTCCAACGTCAACATAATAAAAATGATGCATCCTCTCATTTGTAGAACTCTGCGAGGAACTCTAACAATTAGGCCGCTAGTTTCCGCCCTCCGTGAAATTCGTCAGCTTACATCTTAGTTAAAAGAGGGTCCACCAATTGGCACTATTTTTTTTATATTTTCGGTGCAGGATGCATATGTCGGTGTGTTTGTATGAGAAGGCTCGCTTTGGAGCTCGGCATGTTTCCGAGTTTTATTACCTTAACATACAAACTTAAATAGACTCGTGCTACAACTTTATGACAGAAGTATTGGTAAATTAGAACAGTGTGTTTATATTGGGGCGAACTTTGTTGGCAGATGAACGCTGCCGTACTTCACTTAATGTATAAAGTAAAAGGTGGTGAAACGCAGCGTAAGGTATATGTGAGTGACATACATATACCATAATGTTGCTACCCCTCAATGTATCGTCAGGCATTGTCCGGCAAACCAGTACGACGTGAGGGTTCTCCACAAGACCGACATTGCGCTATCAGTCGTTGGATGTCCAGCGCATCGCTTATCGTTCCAGCTACTAGAGTAGGACGCGGTACTGGTCCTGGCCTCCTAACAGTGTATACGCGACGCCGCGCGTGATTCTCGTGACGGCGTTTTTACGACCTCACGACTTCTGACGATGAATTTCGGCATTACCCGTGCATTCCTAATTATATGCGAGACAACGAATGTTCCCCTTGGTAAGATACAAGTGCAACGCCACGCGTTTTTTTCTAAAGGTGATATAGTTTTGTCGCTAAATCTAGACCATTTTGAATACAAATGATGCAGCTGATGATAAGGTTTGTTACATTATAAACAACTAACAAATATACATGTATATATATATACAAAGCACCTATTTCCCCTAAATGACTACAGACTCGTCTGTAATCAGTATGACAATCAAAGTTCAATACGACATGTCATTCAGGTCGGACTATACATGTACATGTATATGTGCGACATCACGCGTTTGCCTTGTAGTGGCGTATGTGCGATGCCGCGCGTTTTCCCTGGGATAATGTATGTGGGACCTCACGTGTGTCTTTCCTGCTGGTGTAAATTAAGGATGCCGCGCGTGCTTCTTCTGACAGCGTACTGTGTGTTCGACGCCGCGCGTGCTTCTCCTGACAGCACACTGTGCGTTCGACGCAACGCAAGCTTCTTCTAACAGCGAACTATATGTTCGACGCAACAAGTGCTTCTGCTGACAGCGTCCTTTATGTTCAGCGCCGCGCGTGCTTCTTCTGACAGCGTACTGTGTGTTCGACGCAACGCGTGCTTCACGTGACAGCGTACTGTATGTTTTTTATACCGCGCGTGCTTCTTCTGACTGTTTCCTGGATGATCGATTCCGCGAGTGCTTCTTCTTACAGCGTATATGTTCAACATCACACGTGCTTCTTGTGACAGCGTACTGTATCTAACAGCATACTGTATGTACGCCTCCAGGCATACTTCTCATGACAGTGCATATGCAACGTCAGATACTCCACCTGACAATGTTTGTCCGACGCTGTTTGTGCTGCGTCTGACAGTGCATACAATGAACGAAGCTACATATTTTGTTCTGATGGTGTTTTTGCGACACTATGCGTTAAATGACTGTAAATGTACGGTACTATAAATGCCACACAACACTGATAAAACATGCAGCCTGTACGATACATTTAAGACAATGAGTCCGATATCAAGGATGCTACGCTACAGTATTCCTACGACGCCATATATATGTCAGATTGTGTATGACTCTAGACACCCTCGGCATTATCGAGCGTATAGGGTAGTATGGACAGAGCAGTTTTGTCTATATTGGTTTATTGTAGGCCAATAGATCTTTGTTGTAGAATAAATCAGATAAAAACTGGTTTGTCGTACATAAATCTATTGCCACAGGGAACTGGTTGCTTTGATAAATGGACCGATAATGTGATGGATTGCGCGCGCTGATTGCATTTATGGTATTAGTTGATCTGGAACCCAAAGTGGAGTGACGTCATAGGACAATGCCTCTGGAATGTCTGATCAATGACTTTCAATGACATTTGAGGTTTTGTCCTATTCATGTATAAAATGTTGACCACGCACAAAGACTTATAGTATTAAACACGTAATAAAGGCCATCGGACGTAATGTTGCAATGTTATTAAGTTTGTCGAAAGAAATTCTGAAGAGTGTATAAGATTTGCTGTGTTCCGCCATTTGTAAAATATGCTTTCTATTTGTGACCTCTTGTAACATACATACAATGTATGTGTGTCCTGAGTGAACAATAAGAAAATGAAATCTAAAATCACTGATACACCTGACTTTCATAAGACAGATCAATGAAGCACATTTGACGGAGAATATTGTAAAAAGGCCAAGTTTCTCATTGATTCTTAATTGTTTGACATATGTGTGTGGTTTACAGTGAGTGGCGGGTAGACTCATTTGAGCATCCTCTTGTTTTAGTCTAGTAGACGTTTTGGTACACAGCCATATATACATGTAAAATGCGATTCTTCAAATATGGCACAAGGTCTACTCACGATTAAGTAAGATTCTATCATGAGAAAATGAAATTTTCTTCTTGTTTTTACAAAACACATACACTCGCTTAATTTATTGAAATTGCAACACAGGTTTAACCTCGTGTACCATATCTTTACCTTCCGTTTCCTGTCTTGTCCTGTGAGTTGACGGTTATCGTTTTTGAGTTGGCCTTTCTCTCTTAAGTATAGGTTATGAGTTTACATCTAGATTCCTGTACCAATTTTGAGTCAACACTTTCCTTCCTGTAATCGTTTCTAGGTAATGTTCCCCAATTTTGAGTCAACGCTTTCCCTCCTGTAATCGTTTCGAGGTAATGTTCCCCAATTTTGAGTCAACACTTTCCCTCCTGTAATCGTTTCGAGGTAATGTTCCCCTCCTGTAATCGTTTCGAGGTAATGTTCCCCTCCTGTAATCGTTTCGAGGTAATGTTCCCCTCCTGTAATCGTTTCGAGTTAATGTTCCCCTCCTGTAATCGTTTCGAGGTAATGTTCCCCAATTTTGAGTCAACACTTTCCCTCCTGTAATCGTTTCGAGGTAATGTTCCCCAATTTTGAGTCAACACTTTCCCTCCTGTAATCGTTTCGAGGTAATGTTCCCCTCCTGTAATCGTTTCGAGGTAATGTTCCCCTCCTGTAATCGTTTCGAGGTAATGTTCCCCAATTTTGAGTTAATGTTTCCCTCCTGTAATCGTTTTGAGTTAACGTTTCCCATCCTGTTATAGATTTTGAGTAAACGTTACCTCTCCTTTAATCCTTGTTTTGGTTAAAGTTCCCCCTCCTTTCTCCTCCTAAAATTGTTTTGAGTAAACGTTTCATCTCCTGTTATCTTCTTGAGTTACCGTTTTCCCTCTTGTTTACGGTCCCTCATATACCACTGTTTCTCATCGGGTTTAGAATGTTACCAATATGTTTCCACACCATATAGTGATGCCGCGTGTAAGTACATAACCATATAGTGATGCCGCCTGTAAGTACATAACTATATAGTGATACCGTGGTAAGTACATAACCATATAGTGATGCCGCCTGTAAGTACATAACCATATAGTGATACCGCGTGTAAGTACATAACCATATAGTGATACCGCGTGTAAGTACATAACCATATAGTGATACCGCGTGTAAGTACATAACCATATAGTGATACCGCGTGTAAGTACATAACCATATAGTGATACCGCGTGTAAGTACATAACCATATAGTGATACCGCCTGTAAGTACATAACCATATAGTGATACCGCGTGTAAGTACATAACCATATAGTGATACCGCGTGTAAGTACATAACCATATAGTGATACCGCGTGTAAGTACATAACCATATAGTGATACCGCGTGTAAGTACATAAGTGTTGTTTGACAAATTAGGACGCTCATTGATAGTAACTGTTACCAAAACGGGAGCACTGCACGTGTCAATGTGTCAATGTGTCAATGTGTCAATCAATGTGTCAATGTGTCAATGTGTCAATGTAAAGTACACCCATGTGTCGGATTGCCACCACCAGGGCCGAGTTTGGCTCCGTTTTACTGCCACACGGGTTGGTAATCAACGTGTAATCTGTTTAAAGTAAAATCTGTAAACCCATGTTATTTAATTTACGGAACATGCTGAGAGGCTGTGCAAGGTGTCCAGAACAAACCGGATTAGTAATGCGGTGTCCGTAACGTTCTCAACAGGAACACCTACGTGCCTCATTACTAGAGAAAGCAGCCATATAAGGAGCCGCTCACTACAACAAACAAAGGAGATATTGATATATCAGAAATAATGCTTGGTGTTTACGTTCATTATAAGAATTCTTTCTCCTTACAATACAGTGTAGGATGTTGACTTGATTTGCTTGAATTATTACCGAATTCCACATCGTCCGCAGTTGACGCCCTTGGCAGAGTAGACTATAGAATGTCCAAGTCTCTCTTGACCAAGCAGGGAGAGGTTTTTTGATGACTTTGGTATGTTGCTAAAGCCAAAGGGGCGAACGCCGGCGAAGGTCAAAAGCAAGGCAGTGTCAGCGATATTAAGAAGTAAACGTTGTTTAGAAGAATGTTAGTAAATAAAGATCCCAAAGTCAGTCCACTGTTACAATAAGGCTATAGGCGGGTACAATGCTTTCTCCCTATACCAACATGGACCCATTTCAGGCTACATCTATGGTCAACAGTATTAGCACATTTTTGTTTGGTGGGCATAGATAGTTTGATGGGTGTTATACGGTGTTATTGGGTGTAATATGGTATTAAATGATGTAATATGGTGTTAGGTGATGTAATAAGAATATGATATTTAATTGGATTTGTGTTCAGTGGTTATATATTTAAGCATTGAACTGTTACCAAATGGTAGTATACAGTCGATATGAATACAATTTGGGTGACAGATAAATAGAATGTCGCCCGTTAGGACGACATGAAATATTTATCTGTCACCCAAATTGTATTCATATCGACTGTATACTACCATTTGGTAACAGTTCAATGCTTATATTTACATTCATAATTTTATTTTATTTACTGTAGCTTAAGACGCGTTTAAATTTGCCGCTTCTCCTATCACTGACGTCATCAAGTTCAAATACCGGAACAGCCGAAATTTCCAGAAGGAATAATATAGTCCCTCATGTCGTTATCAATAGCAATCACATGAAATGCTTTTTGCACAATTTGGCTTTATATTATATTTTATAAACGTTTGTAGATATCTTCAAATTGTTCACAATGGCATAATTTCTGATTGTTTAAAAATAAAGCCGTTTTTCGGCGCATGATATACGGTTAACATTTAGAAGTGATGCGGCGTTGAATGGGTACTGCACAGGACAGACTCGATTCCTCGGAAACACTTATGTTTCTATCGACTGGATTTACGTTATTTTCAGAGGAATATCATCTCTTAAATTTTAAATGAACGTCGTCTTGACAGTAGGTGAAAACGATTCCAAGGATATTTCATTAGAAACAGAATCCAGTCTAACCGGTCACATCAGTGTCGCTAACTTAGCAGACGATGTTCAACTTCACAGGGGCTCGATTCTGGAGTAAGGTAGGCCTTTGACATCAGTGAATAACCATAACTATAATTCAGTAAGCATACACAACCAGAAACCATGTCGATACTGCCGATTTTTCGCAAGATTTTTTTTTTTTAAATGCTGGACTTTAAATGTTGTCGTGTCTAGCATTTCTGACAATTCGACAACGAGCCCCTGTGTGACGACAGTGACAATTTGATTACTTCCTATAGATCAGGAATAGAGCTTATAATAATTTTGTGTCAAGTCGGTCGACTTCATTTTTTCTATTATTAAATTTTACTCTCATAACTTGCGTTGCTTTTTTTGTGGTGGTTTATGTAGATAAATGCTAGCATTCGAAATCTCTCCTGGCCGAATGTAACTGGGGACCATTGTTTTGACCAGCAACACCTGGGGCTGTATATCCCTACTCTGACCGAATCACTGTAAATTGTAGTATACAGTCTCATGAATACAATTTGGTTTACTAACGACATATAGGCAAATGTAACACAGAATGTAAATATAGTTTGATGGGTGTCATATGTATATGGTATTATTGGGTGTTATATGGTGTTACTGGGTGTTATATGGTATTATTGGGTGTTATATGGTGTTACTGGGTGTTATATGGTATTATTGGGTGTTATATGGTGTTACTGGGTGTTATATGGTATCATTGGGTGTTATATGGTGTTACTGGGTGTTATATGGTATTATTGGGTGTTATATGGTGTTACTGGGTGTTATATGGTATTATTGGGTGTTATATGGTGTTACTGGGTGTTACATGTATATGGTGTTATTGGGTATTATTTGGTATTAAATGGTGTAGTTTTATGGTGTAACTGGGTGTTAAGTGAAGTAATGGGAAGGTTTGGATAAGAAAATGATATTTAATCGGATGTTTGGTACTCCTGCTGTATACGTAGTGTTTATAGAAAATTCGTGTATGTTGTAGACGATAAACTAACCTACAGATCGATCTTAACCGTGACTTAACATCATAGGCATTTCAATCTGTCATTCTTTATACCTCGTGATGGGCAGTCATAAAGGTGTATCCGCCTATTGTTTTAATGTTTATTCGTTCATGTCTATGTCACGTTGAATACAGACGTTTAGACAGTCTTCTCGGAAGAACTGGGATCACACACGCTTCAAAGACATGTAATGACAACATGTGTGTTATGTAAAGTTCAAACGAAATCGGAGAATTGATAGACAAGGCCATTCCGTGACCTCAGTCTAGACATCGGCTGACACGGTCTCAGAATTGTAAAACGCTACAGGAGGCAAAATGCCACAATCCCCGGCTGACATCCGCCATAGTTACTGGTAGGGTGTATGGATACGTGAATGACACGAGTGACAAAGTGTTCGGATACACACAGACTTTCTGCTGCCAAGGGAGACAATCACGACACCGACAATTATCATGGTCGTTACTTTTACTAACCTGCCAAATGATATCGACTCCAAATACCCTGTTATCATACAGTGTAAGCCATGAAGGCCTGGATAGCAGATCTCGAGATTTATTACGAGACCCAACCGGATTAAAAATAACACTTAAAAGTGACCAAAATTGACAAAACTATGGTTCACTCGTTTCATTGAAAAGGGACATTAAAATAAAGATGAATTCACTTTAGGTCTGAAACGACTTGTTGCAGTCGCCTTTTGTCGTTCGTCGTACGTCCGTAATCAACATACGTTTTCGACTTCTAACTTAAAGGAGTACTGAACCAATTATCATAAAATTTTGCAGAAACCTAATCCGAAAGTTTTGTTTTGTTTGTCTTTCAAAAATCTGATATGGTCCGACTAACATCAGAACTCCGGCAAACACACTTTAACAGGTACAGAGTGTAATGACATTCATTTTATAATCTAAGTCCGAGTTTCAAAACATATCGCGGCCATTTAAGCATTGAACGGCTTTCAGTTGGCATTCATAGTCAATATGAATGCCAACTGGACAGAGGCAAATTCCATGAAGCGCGCTAGCGCTTCATGTTCCAGTTGGCATTCATATTGACTATGAATGCCAACTGAAAGCCGTTCAATGCTCATATTTACCATCTGCGATTTTTTATTTGTCGTGCGATTTTTTTTTTTGAAATTTTCAAATTCAAATTTCATGTGGCAGTTCATAAGCTGGTGAACTCGCAACTGAATTGGTAGGGTTATATAGTGGCAGTGCCATACAATGGTAAATATACTTGTATTGTCCGCAGTCATGTGTCCCAGATCTCGCGTGACGGTGTAATCCTCGCGCTGAAGATAGTTTTTTTCTATGAGACTGAAATCACGTGATTCACGTTACAAATATAGCGGCGAAATGTTTGAAACTAGGAGTTAGATTATAACATGAGTGTAATGACCTGTTATGTACGTTGTCGGTATAGTCAGCTGTTTAATGTCACACCCGAAAAGTCATTTTGCCAACCTCAACATACCCCCTTTAATTTCCCCTTGCTCCCTTATCTTTACTGAAAGTAGTCCCAATGTTGGTACACAATGGCTACTTTGAGTAAAAATGTCCTTGGTCTCTTACTACCAACACCATCATATCCTTTGTTCCTTTTTACATTTACACAAACATTACTGTCGAGATGGTAATATAAATATGGTTCCTGAAATAATAAACTGATAATCATGTCATCTACTTTTATGTATTTCCAGGTATCAACATGTATGAAATATCGGACATATCTATCGAGAACTTCCGGACAAAGATAACTTTTGGCGTGGATCTTGTGGATAGCGCCCTGAAGCAAATAGCCTTCCTGCAGCAAGTGGATCGGAATCGGAGTCTTTATGACGAAACGATAATACGTCAAGCAGTTTGGCGTTATGAAAAACTATGGCTCCCCTTAGCCGCTGGGCATGCAGACAAGACCCTGGCGGCACCTCTGGACATCGAGTGGGTATGGCACTGTCACCTGCTGTCCCCAATAAGTTACGAAGAGGATTGTAAAGCCGTGGTAGGTTCTTCTGTTAATCATAAACTGTTGTCTGAAAAGGAGAGAGAAAAGGCCTTAGAGATTAGCAGACAGTTATGGACCTCCAAATATCCAAAGGAAAAATTTGATTTGGAGATCCGCCATGACAATGACAGCTTACCAGGACGTGGAGACTTCGTCCTGGATGACGCTTCCAAACTGTCCTACAACGTGATTGAGGCGGCGCAGCGTCAGCGTGTGTTCGCATACCAAGTATCCCTGCCGCATTACTACGATCGCCTCTTTCTAAGACGTGCCGTCGAACGTTATCAAAAAATGCTTTATCTGAAGCTTCAAAACCCGCGAGTCTTTCTGGTGCCATGTTATGATATGGATCTGGTTTGGCACTCCCACCAGCTTCACCCTATTGTTTATAAAGAGGACACTACACGTGTCTTAGGAAAAGTGTTCAACCACGACGACTCCGTCAACGACCGTAATTTGGGGTCAAAATTGAACCAGGCCGATAAAAAGACCAGGGAGTTGTGGCGGGAGGCTTTCAATGAGAACTTTACTGAATTTGGCGCCATGTATCGTGGAGATCCCCCGTCCGGCCTTCAACCAATCACATTGGACGAAATGTTTTCTTTCTCAACAAAGAAGGCAAACATACATCTCGACCGGATGCAGGTGGAGGGACTTCCAGAGGAGCTAAAGAACTTCAAAATAAAGATTCATTATGTAGCAAGTGGGAAGGAAGGTCCGTCCATCACATCATACAAGGGACCAGGCAGAGAATGGGAACGAAAGAAAAGCGCAAGTGCGTTTTGCTTTGACACAAAGTTATACAACTGCATAAAATTCAAACTTATTCAGATGTTACGACCGATGTGTTTTAGTAGTTCGGAGCAGCTGGCTCAAAATGTGTTCCACATGCTTCCTATAGTGGAGGACTTGAACCGTGGCGACACTAAGATCAACGAGACCGTCATGCTGGATGAGGAAAGAAACCTCAAAGTGTCGTTCACGGCTGATGTACAGGTCCAACCCAAACCAGGGCCTTGTATTCTCTTCCTAAAGAACGGTAACTATGAGCCGCGTTTCTGTATCATTCCCGAACACGTCCAACAGATGTGGGGCCCAATCCCTCTCCCACGGCTCCCCTCCGGGAAGGACAACCACTGCCTTGTAGCTTCTCACAAGTAAGTACAGCTGTCCATTTACGTCCTCAATTTAAACACTGATCTACAAATATATCGCTGACATAAATGTACACTTCCGTAGTAATTCATCTTTCGTTCCCGCTGCAGCATTTTCTATAGATGAATGTTGTGATCCCGTTTGAATAATTAGTATCTATGAGAAAACGCATCTTTTCGATTTACTGAATAATTGGAAATCCCGTCAATTGCCCGGTAGTTCCACGTCAATGCGGTTCTTTGTACGAACCTCACTACTTTCTAGTAGTTGTCTAGTATTTGTCTAGTGTTTGTCTAGTGTTTGTTTAGTATTTGTCTAGTGTTTGTCTAGTGTTTGTCTAGTATTTGGCTAGTATTTGTCTAGTATGTGTCTAGTATTTGTCTAGTGTTTGTCTAGTATTTGTCTAGTGTTTGTCTAGTGTTGGTCTAGTATATGTCTAGTGTTTGTCTAGTATTTGTCTAGTGTTTGTCTAGTGTTTGTCTAGTATTTGTCTAGTGTTTGTCTAGTATTTGTCTAGTATTTGTCTAGTGTTTGTCTAGTGTTTGTCTAGTATTTGTCTAGTATTTGTCTAGTGTTTGTCTAGTATTTGTCTAGTGTTTGTCTAGTGTTTGTCTAGTATTTGTCTAGTGTTTGTCTAATATTTGTCAAGTATTTGTCTAGTATTTGTCTAGTGTTTGTCTAGTATTTGTCTAGTGTTTGTCTAGTATTTGTCTAGTATTTGTCTAGTGTTTGTCTAATATTTGTCTAATATTTGTCTAGTATTTGTCTAGTATTTGTCTAGTGTTTGTCTAGTGTTTGCCTAGTATTTGTCTTACACGATAAACGTTCACAGACAGGACAGGATCATGAGAATAGTCGCCAAACAAAATTACCGATCCGCGACAGGCAGCCATCTTTGATATTTACATAAGCTTGTAATCGCTAATAATAAGTACTGGAGGGCTATTTCTCAAACTTATAGTTTTCCCTTGGTCGCTATTGGTGCCCATTCAATTTTGAGTTGATTGGGAAAACAAAATGGCCGACAGGTTGACTGTTGAAGTTTGTTAATGCTATTTCTTGCAAAGAACTTGGGGACAATCTCAAACTTCACATGTAGATTTCCTTCGGCGCTTAGTTATGCACTTATGAGTCTGATGGGGAACAAAAAATGGCCGACATCTTGGATTTTGACAGTTGAAATCTGTTATCGCTATTTCTTGAAAAGTTCTGCTGCGATAGTTCTGAAACTTCACATGTAGGTTCTCATGTGGCCTCAGTTGCGCTCATTTAGTTAATCTAATTTATTTAGACTAATCGGGAAAACAAAATGGCCGACGAGCAGCCATCTTGGATATGACAGTTAAAATGTGTTATTCATAAATTTCAGTAAGTTCTTTTTCTTAGACTTCATATTTATGTTCCCCATGTTATCCAATGATTGAGAGGAAGATGGCAAAGAAGAAAAGTAGAGAAAAGATAAGACTTTCATAGGACCAATAAAAGCCATTCAATGTTGGGCATTAATATCCCTCTTGGATATCTTGTTTGTTTGTCTTTGGAATTAAATGTTATTGGGATAATTTTGATTCCTGGTATTTTTATTCGTATTTTTACTTATTAGCAAAGTACATACGGTATCTTTCGTTCAAATACATTTCAATCCATGTAAAATATTGTTAATTCTAAGGTCATCGAGTACATTTTAATTGAAATATTTGGTATCAAAATACTTACATGTAACTTACACGATACATTTATGATCAAGACCATTTAGGGTGATTCCTCCCCATAGCGCTCATTACCTTTCGATAGTAAATTCCATATTTGTAACTTAGTAGATTACGGTTTCATACTATAACCACCAAGTGACAGGCCGAGTTTGTCCTAACCACATTGTGGATGATAAACTTTGTACGCGTAACGCCGCTGGTTGTAAATGTCTTAGGCGAATGGGAACACAGACACTAATCCACACTATGTTTACCAGAAATAAACCTGAAGTCTTAAAATCCTACGACGATAACAGCATGTCTCTGAAATCAGTGGTCTAAACCGAGCTGGAAATTTCCGAAATAGGACAACTTTAACCATACCGAATAATAACGAGGTATACATCGGTGAACACTGAATGGATTTCATTTTTAGTTTGGCATAGTGTCAAACGTTGTTTAATTTTCAGTGTCCAAAGAATATCATTTTTAGGGTGGATAATTGATTTTTTGTTTCTGATACAATTTTCACTATTTTGTGAAATATGTAAATTAGCGATCCACCCAGCGAAACATCCATCATATCAAGACGCGTCCGTAGCTAGTGAAACGACCGTCATACTTTTGTCTGTAAAGAGAGAAACGTCTGTCATATCAGGACGTGTCCACAACAATGAAAACGACCGTCATACTTTTGTCTGTATAGAGAGAACGACCGTCATACTTTTGTCTGTATAGAGAGAAACGACCGTCATACCATGCCGTGTCATTAACTTGTGAAACGTAAGTCATTCCGTAAACGTACTAACATTTTAGTGCATAACCAAACTTAAATACTGTTAAAGTAGTTGCCATAGACAACAATATAAGAAACTTCATTCAGCACAAGTATTATTTGGCGGAAGTCTTTCAACGCGAAAAGCGCTAAATTATATTTATCATGTCGTGTCCGCATAACTACACTTGTGTAGAAAAAACGTCCGTCATATCAGGACGGGTCTGTAACTAGGGAAACGTCCGTCATATTAGGACAGGTCTGCAACTAGGGAAATGCTCGTCATATCAGGACGGGTCTGTAACTAGGGAAACGTCTGTCATATCAGGACGGGTCTGTAACTAGGGAAACGTCCGTCATATCAGGACGGGTCTGTAACTAGGGAAACGTCCGTCATATCAAGACGGGTATGTAACATGTAAAACGTCTGTCATAGGATGAGAACGTAACTTGAGAAACGGAGTGTCATTGCATGACATGTCCGTATTTAGTGAAACGTCCATAATATCATGCCCGTGTGTCTGTTAGCAGTAAAACGTTCTTTATATACCCGATCAGTATGTCACGAGACCGATAAAAAGGGGTACTGTGTGTGTTTGTCATGCATACACATTTATATCTGGTGTCGGAGAGAAACCTCTCCAGGGAGTTATGGTAGATAGCAGGTCATGTGGTTATATATACAGGTTCGGTGATAGTTACCAGATTGCAGACCACAATAACCCGATATAAGTATTATAATTAGCCGTGCACTGGCGTAGAGCCGGCGTCTGAGAAAATTGCATTGGAGCGCCAGTTAGCAGCAACGCCAATCGTATTTATAAATCACTCCGGCACCCTTCACCCAAAGAAATCTTTAAATTTTTCTATCAAATGAAATATGACGTTGATATTATTTCCAGAATTTCTAAATTTGTGTGTTTTGATGAAAGCCACATGAAAGTACCTAGATTTGTTTTAATGATAAGCTTCCTCTGACGAGTTTATATCGGAGCGTAAGCTGGCTTCTTTTAAATGTAAAAATAAATCGTGTCTGCAGTGATCATGTGATGTAGTGATATGTTTTGTTGGAATACTTTCCTGTATTAACAAGAGGGTGTTTACGGACGCGACTGCACAGATCGGATATCATTACACAGAGCCACTATCGCCTTTTTTTAAAATATACCAACTTAATATATTTTCGCGCATAATTTATTGACATCTTCGCTGTCAAAATATGTAAGTTGTTCCTTACAAAAAAAATATTTCAAAAAAATTTACGATGTATTAACAGACTAAACAAAATTCTAAAAACGCTGCGTGTTCTGATGTTGTAACCCGGGAATAATTAATTAACAAGGGAGGCAACTCTAGTATTATTGGTAGACTGTTTGATTGATGCTTTATAAGACCAACAGGCGTTGTCTTAAGTCCATATGGAGTTGTTGAAACCCAATTTAACAATTTAATTATGTTTTTGTCCCAATACGCCTCGTGTTACATCTAGGGACAAAGGGCAGTCCAAAATTCCAGACGTTGGTCTCTATGAACCCCAAAATGATTCCTGGTTGAATTTTTATCAAATGTTGCAATGATCACTGGTTGTTGTAATCACGGTACAGTGATCACTGATTGTTGTTATCACGGTACAATGATCACTGATTGTTGTAATCACGGTACAGTGATCACTGGTTGTTGTTATCACGGTACAATGATCACTGGTTGTTGTAATCACGGTACAGTGATCACTGGTTGTTGTAGTCACGGTACAGTGATCACTGATTGTTGTAATCACGGTACAATGATCACTGGTTGTTGTAATCATAGTACAATGATCACTGGTTGTTGTAATCACGGTACAGTGCTCACTGGTTGTTGTAATCACGGTACAGTGATCACTGATTGTTGTAATCACGGTACAATGATCACTGGTTGTTGTAATCACGGTACAATGATCACTGGTTGTTGTTATCACGGTACAGTGATCACTGGTTGTTGTAATCACGGTACAGTGATCACTGGTTGTTGTTATCACGGTACAGTGATCACTGGTTGTTGTAATCACGGTACAGTGATCACTGGTTGTTGTAATCACGGTACAGTGATCACTGGTTGTTGTAATTACGGATCACGGTACAGTGATCACTGGTTGTTGTGATCACTGGTTGTTGTAATCATAGTACAATGATCACTGGTTGTTGTAATCACGGTAGTGATCACTGGTTGTTGTAATCACGGTACAATGATCACTGATTGTTGTAATCACGGTACAGTGATCACTGGTTGTTGTTATCACGGTACAGTGATCACTGGTTGTTGTAATCATAGTACGGCGATCACTGATTGTTGTAATCACGGTACAGTGATCACTGATTGTTGTAATTACGGATCACGGTACAGTGATCACTGATTGTTGTAATCATAGTACAATGATCACTGATTGTTGTAATCATAGTACAGTGATCACTGGTTGTTGTAATCACGGTACAGTGATCACTGGTTGTTGTAATCACGGTACAGTGATCACTGATTGTTGTAATCACGGTACAATGATCACTGATTGTTGTAATTACGGATCACGGTAAAGTGATCACTGATTGTTGTAATCACGGTACAGTGATCACTGATTGTTGTAATCACAGTACATTGATCACTGGTTGTAATCACGGTACAATGATCACTGATTGTTGTAATTACGGATTACGGTACAGTGATCACTGATTGTTGTAATCACGGTACAGTGATCACTGATTGTTGTAATCACAGTACATTGATCACTGGTTGTAATCACAGTACAATGATCACTTGTTGTTGTAACCATAGTACAGTGATCACTGGTTGTTGTTTTCACAGTACAGTGATCACTGGTTCTTGTAATCATAGTACAATGATCACTGGTTGTTGTAATCACGGTACAGTGATCACTGATTGTTTTAATCACTGTACAATGATCACTGGTTCTTGAAATCATAGTACAATGATCACTGGTTGTTGTAATCACGGTACAGTGATCACTGATTGTTGTAATCACGGTACAGTGATCACTGGTTGTTGTAATCACGGTACGATGATCACTGATTGTTGTAATTACGGATCACGGTACAGTGATCACTGATTGTTGTAATCACGGTAGAGTGATCGCTGATTGTTGTAATCACAGTATATTGATAACTGGTCACTTGTTGTTGTAATCACGGTTCAGTGATCACTGGTTGTTGTAATCACAGTACAATGATCACTTGTTGTTGTAACAACGGTTCAGTGATCACTGGTTGTTGTAATCCCAGTACAGTGATCACTGGTTGTTGTAATCACGGTACAATGATCACTTGTTCTTGTAATCACGGTTCAGTGATCACTGGTTGTTGTAATCACATTACAGTGATCACTGGTTGTTGTAATCACGGTACAGTGATCACTGGTTGTTGTAGCCGAATAGGTCACATGGTCCGTGACAAAGTTATTAACTTCCGTCGCAAAGAAAAAAAAGGATCACGAGGCAAATGTTAACAAACACACGTCTTAGGCATGACACTTACTTTTGCGTCTTTTTGTTAATTTTTGTTTGCAGAAAATGATTCTATAGTGTTATGATATATACGTTTTAACTATCAAACTTAGTAGTTCTCAACTTATACGCATGCGCAGTATCAGGTTACGAGTGGTAATTTATGTATTAGATCGAGATATTTTTTTAGATATCTATCTTAAATGGTTGCAGTGACTTTTAATTTTTGCGATTAACAGAAAATAATCATAGAAAATATAACGTTTTATATCCTTTTCTCATATTTTTTTTAACCTTATAATCTCTTTAACGATTCCTCGTGTACAAGAGGACTTGTCATTCTCTTCTCGGTCTCATCAGCTTTAAAGGGTATCGTTATACCATCGGGGTCACTGACAGAGTTAAACAAAGTAACTATGGTACTAACGTGTATCAGAATGGGTCCCTGTCGTCTGTCTTATACCAGATGGCTTCGTCTGTCAGTCAGTTTCTATCGCGACTCCGCCATGCTACAGCAGCTGTACAGCGTTCACTGTTAGGTCAGCTGAGTGAAGCTTAGTGACCTTTTCCAATGCGTCGTGCGTCGTTAGTTAACAGGATTACATTTTCCATTTTATTACAAATACAGTTAGAGAAAAACACATGTTATTATAAACCAGGTAGTAAATGACCCAAACATCCAATACTGAGTAGTGTATAAACGTTGTATAGTGACAGTATACAAAATGTATGTACATGTAGTATAAAGAATAGGAAATAATGATTTCATCTTCATGAGCTTGCCATACCACAAAACACATGCATGTAACATGACAGATTTCAATTTAGATATAGAATACACTAGGTGAGTTCAAACTGTGCAACACCCATAAGTGTGCATCTCATTGATGACGTCAAGGTATGCCGTTAACTACACTGTAACTTCCATTCATGTCCATGGGATGTACACAAAAGTAATGTCATGTATACCACATTGTACGAAGGTATAACAATAGTCACTGTCCATCGTAGATTGGACAGATTATAGTTCATACATGCCAACAAGTTAAGTGTAGGTATTCATAGCAATGCTCAGGTCACAGATATTGAATTAATAGCCTCCCCAAGTGAATTGCTGAGTTGTTGACGATACGCAAGTGAGGGATCTATATAGTTTTTATATGCACCAATACGCCAATCACATTGAGCTTGAATGAGTTCAGCGGGCAGCCCACATTCAAGTGCAAAAGACCCATGGGTACTTTGAGGTCAAGATGTTGCAAGATCTGTATATGGTCCCTATATAGTATGTATAGTTGGCTACAAATGTTATGCTTATCGTTGACCTTGACCTTCATTCAAGATCACAGAAGTCAAATGGTGGAAAAATAATTAAAAAAAACAACTTTCAAAATGGTTTATTTGTGTCACATTTTATAGAACCTGTTCGTATGAAGATGTCGCATGATACATTGTTTCAAGGCCAAGTCATGAAAATGACGCAGAAATGGCACGTTGAAAAATATTTTTCGGCCAAAATTCTAAATCATCCCAAAAAATGCAATTAAAATATTTTCTTTCATTACTGTGACACATATACGCTTGATAATTAGCACAAATAGTGATGCAAATAGTTGACCTTGACCATCAGCGTTCAAGGTCCGAGTAATCAAATGACCGGTGAAAGGAAACATAGGTACAGCATTTAAAGGTGACCGTCTGATAATATATCTGAGATCATTTCCTGGATGTAAATCCCGTGTTTTGGGTCAAATTGACTGGAATTTAAAAAATCTTCTCCTCCAGACCCAGATTTGATTGAATCAAATACTCTTCATGGATGGAGAGACATTAAGGTGATTTATCAAAATTGTAAATTCCATGGCCCCTAGGTTTCATGTTTCTCACTGAAGAGATGCTAAACTTGACGATAGTTTATGAAGGGAAATCACCGTGTAAATGAAATGATTCAAAATTGATTAGAATTATGAAGAGCGGCGACACTATGCTACTATTAATACAGGTACATAGAAGATAGTAACATGTTTAAGACTCGGCTGACCGTTAAGCCTCATGGACCTCTTGTCTAGCATGTTTAAGACTCGGGTGACCGTTAAGCCTCATGGACCTCTTGTCCAGCATGTTTAAGACTCGGGTGACCGTTAAGCCTCATGGACCTCTTGTCTAGCATGTTTAGGACTCGGGTGACCGTTAAGGCTCATGGACCTCTTGTCTAGCATGTTTAAGACTCGGGTGACCGTTAAGCCTCATGGACCTCTTGTCTAGCATGTTTAGGACTCGGGTGACCGTTAAGGCTCATGGACCTCTTGTCTAGCATGTTTAGGACTCGGGTGACCGTTAAGGCTCATGGACCTCTTGTCTAGCATGTTTAGGACTCGGGTGACCGTTAAGCCTCATGGACCTCTTGTCTAGCATGTTTAGGACTCGGGTGACCGTTAAGGCTCATGGACCTCTTGTCTAGCATGTTTAGGACTCGGGTGACCGTTAAGGCTCATGGACCTCTTGTCTAGCATGTTTAGGACTCGGGTGACCGTTAAGGCTCATGGACCTCTTGTCTAGCATGTTTAGGACTCGGGTGACCGTTAAGGCTCATGGACCTCTTGTCTAGCATGTTTGGGACTCTGGTGACCGTTAAGGCTCATGGACCTCTTGTCTAGCATGTTTGGGACTCGGGTGACCGTTAAGCCTCATGGACCTCTTGTCTAGCATGTTTAGGACTCGGGTGACCGTTAAGCCTCATGGACCTCTTGTCAAGCATGTTTAGGACTCGGGTGACCGTTAAGCCTCATGGACCTCTTGTCTCGGTTTTTATAGCTCTGTTTTTCTGTGACAATAACAGCTCTGTTTTTCTGTGACAATAACAGGTTTAAATGGCTCCTATCTGCAGCTATGACCACATTGACAACTGCACGAGTTTCATGTCTGACGGGTAGTGAAATCCGATAGACGGGCCGTAATATCCTTCGACGAGATGGAATTCGTTTAGACCGTGCTTCAATTTACTTGGAATTTTATTTCCGGTGGTTCAAAGTATCGTAAGCGAGTTACTGCCTCCATATGGAATAAACGTCCTTCATCTCATTTGACCTTGGGCGAGTGAATGTATGCGCTTGTTTAATAGATGATATTGATCAATGCAGTGGTATCTACTAAACCACTAATTGGATTCTTCAGGCTTTAAACTTTTCGTTTACAGTAGAATCCTGTTTTTTTTTTTTTTTTGGTTTTTGTTTTTTTGGTTTTGGTGTTGTTGTTTTTTTTTATAAAAATCATTTTTGGCGTGAAATAACATAATAATAAAAATACGTTAAATTGTTACTATTAGTAGAGCGCTAGACTTGATTTCAGACCGAGTGCATACAGCCATTCAATCGTTATTTATCAACAACCCCTTAATTAGACTGAAACAAAACAGTATATAACGAGTGTCGCACAAAGATCTGTGTCTAAAACTCGTAAAGGGTTCGTGCTGAAATCTATGACTACCCACCTCCTTTGGGATCTCATCTTTCGACCATCGTCGGCCAATTCAGTGTTTATTGAGAATGTGCCGGCGGTCGGCGAGGTCTGTGATTGACCCAAATGTTTACTTAGTAGTCTGTGTGTATCATTGTTCCATGGGCCCCATAAATCCTTGTTCGTTATAAAACTAATGTTGGCACAAAATACATCCGGTCAGAGTAGCTTTTCTGACAAATCTATAGATATAATACCCAGAGGACTGTTTGTTAATTATAGGAGAAACCTGACGGCGAGGAATCTTTTTTGTGCTGGCGATTCTAGAGTTTCCGATGCCATCCATGTTATATGTATTTGAGCAACATTTAACAGCCCAGACCCAAGTTCCATCAACATTCCTAAACTTGATCAAATTCCAAATTTCCATAATGAAGCATTATTGGATTTGAGGAAAAAACTTATTTGGTAACTTTCCATGGATTCAGAAATGATTTCCCGTGCAAAATTTAAGTTAATGAAATTCCTTAGGTTAAGTTATATCGACGAAACATATTCTTGTCACCATAAAAGCCAATACTACAGACGTGTACCATTGTTTAGTTCATTTGATACCCTTAACACTTTCACCGTCACTATTTTCAGGTTTGTTAATCATACTGGAGAAAAGACGTTTACCTGTCGTGTCATACACAGTCTGCCCCTACTAATGTCGGCCGTACAGGTGTTTTACCAGGATAAGATGGCGGCTGTTGGTCATCTCATAGGATCTGACCAGCTGCCAACCCCGAGTCAGGTAAGTTACGCCGTCTGCTGGTCAAGATGGCGAATGCTGGTCACATGAGAATAGATTTTCAAATGTCAACCTCGATTCGATCTAAACAAACAATTTAAGCGGCGAAATGTCATCTCCCAAAGATTTGTTTGAGGTCCGGACTTCTAGACTGGATTATCTGCCGTAGTTTTTCTATTCTCCGCTTCGAAAATACAGTATTCACGAGCGCAGTCTAGCGAAAGAAATGATACTAAGGCAGGTAATCCAGTCTATCCAAACCTTGTGCGATTATTGTCGTGATTTAGGTTTGTTTTTGCTTAACGTCCTATTAACAGCCAGGGTCATTTAAGGACGTGCCAGGTTTTGAAGGTGGAGGAAAGCTGGAGTACCCGGAGAAAAAACAGCGGCCTACAGTCAGTACCTGGCAACTGCCCCACGTAGGTTTCGAACTCGCAACCCAGAGGTGGAGGGCTAGTGTTAACCACTCGGCCACCGCGGCCCCTTGTCGTGATGAATTGCTGTCATTTTGTCGCATTGCTTTGCTTGTTTGTCTCCTCTTTAACTGATCGCCATATACAAATGTAAGTCAGTCCACGGACTTAGATATACGCTCGATGGTCAGTCCTACAAACTTACTATTTATAATATACAACGATATAATAGTAATTTATTTCTGCTTGTTGAGTAATCAATAACCGTTTGTCCTACAGCTGGGAGATTCCAAAGTGTGTCCTTCTGTGAATCCTAAAGCTGGTCAGAGAGCCATCCTAATAAAGAACAACGACGGGGACTGGGGCATTCTGATTGGTCAATGGACGGGCTTCCGGCGGGGAATACCGGGCATCACAGGTACACTGACATGTTGTAATGGGAGATAATAACCGATGCGATATAAAATTTGGGTATATATGGAAATGATTGTGCCAGTTATGATTTTAATTATTGACAATTCAGATAACTTGTCATGCGTGCATTGTATACCAACATTGTATAACGTAAATAATTGGACATACCGTGCTTCTACTTTTTATCATCTGTTGGTATTCTTACTTCCCTTCTAGACATCCACTCTTTTACATGACTGAAGCATCCTAGTATGACGAAACAGTTATAAAATCCTATTGTATTATCTACCTGACATACTGTATAAAGTCCTATTGTATTATCTACCTGACATACTGTATAAAGTCCTATTGTATTATCTACCTGACATACTGTATAAAGTCCTATTGTATTATCTACCTGACATACTGTATAAAGTCCTATTGTATTATCTACCTGACATACTGTATAAAGTCCTATTGTATTATCTACCTGACATACTGTATAAAATCCTATTGTATTATCTGCCTGACATACTGTATAAAGTCCTATTGTATTATCTACCTGACATACTGTATAAAGTCCTATTGTATTATCTACCGGACATATCTTTAGATGGCAATATTCGCTTGGGATTTAATTTGGCTATATTCGCCACTGATAATGAATATATTGCCCGTATATACACAGCAATGTTAGGACGTATTTCCTTCGAATGTATGCAGTTCTGTGCGAAATTTAATACCAGACTTGAGAGTGCAAGGTCTGACTTGGATAACCGCAAAATATTAGCCCCGCAAAATTAAGCAGCAATACAGTATACAATATTAAACATATTTTATCTTATTTTTTTTACTTAAATTAGCAAGTTACATGTACATATGGCAGCACTATTGGTTGGTTGAATTGATTAATCACGACCTTCATTGATCGAACTGAAACTTCAATACGGTGACGGAATAAAGAGGTGTGTACATGTAGATATTTGTATGTTCGACCCAACACGATGAGTTCGGTCGGCGACCTGGTGAGATTAATCAGCTCCAAATCCTTACGGAGCAGTCTCGCCTACCACTGATTACAAACCCGCATCTTTTGCTGATCCATTGATTACTTATTAGATTTTAATGCATATGGGTTGAATTACGGTAATTTGTAATTCACGAGAGTTTTTGTCACACACAAGAAAACATTGTAATTAAATGGAACAGAGTGTCAATGACGGTAACGATTCCCCAGACACCCCTATCATATCGGCTGTGTTCTCCCATAACACAATAAAAATATGTCGAGGAATATTCGAGGTATCAGTAATCACACGTCCATGAGGTGCCTGGTTAATAAAATATGTATAATTTCTAGATTGATGCCGGGAATAGCAGAAGTTAAATTACAGAGAGGATCACCTTTTCATGTTTCGAGATTTTTCAGATTTTACATAATATATAAGACTTCAACCCAAGATAAAAAATACTATAGGCCGCGGGAATCGAGGCGTAAAATCTGGATTCGTATTTCCACCCACTGACTTTAATTGGTGTATGTGGAAAAACTAACGAATGTAAATAAATAAACTTTGTCCATGCCTTATTTTTTTCTGTTACGAATTGAAATCAACCGGAAATGACGTGTTATATAGCGTGCTTAATCTAAAGCTGACTAAATATGGCTGAGACAAGTGCCAAGTCTAGCTCAGAAATAATTAAAGAAATAATTACAGCATTTGTCGAATGTTGTTTAGTTCATAAACAACTGCGAATCATTCGCAAGGTTGGGCGAACTGTACAACTCTGCATTGAGGCATGATTCACCTGAGTTTTACGCTTATTGTATGGTCTATATTCAACTTTCTTTGTCAGTAAAACTAACCAATTATATCCGTTTTTAAATTATTTGACCCGAAGGGCTGGTGTCATTGAGCTGGAAATTGGTGACGATGTAAAAGAAGGGGAGCCAACACTATGTTTTCATTTTTCAGCTTCGTAAAAACATGGCGGTCACGACGGCTATTTTGTAACATGATTGTGCAATCATAGTTTTCCTGAACAACACTTATTTCAAACTTCTTCTAACGTTCAACTAATGGGATTCAGCTCTTACCTGAAATGATCTCGAGATGGTCCTGACCAAATGTTGTTATTTTTTGCTCAGTTCGAAATCTGAAATGGCTACCAAGCCTGCCATGGCCAACGGTACCACCATACTTACTGAGTATGTATACTACAATAGTACAAGGGATGTTTAGAGTCAGGTGATCGTTAAAGCCCAATGGACCTCTTGTTAAGCAATATGATGTTTATGCTCACAGCCCTAAATATCTACAAAAATAAAGAAAAACGCTGTTGTTTGTGATAGGGATTGGTGTTCCAAAATCTGTAGTTCAACAGTTGGTTCCTAAAGATGATGCATTTTGGTAACGAATAGGTCCCAAATAATAACTGTAATGGAAATTGCTTAAGGCGATGTGCTGATACAACACGTACATTTGGAAATGTGAACAGGAAGTTAGTGTTCAAAAAAAGAATTTTAGAGTTAAGACTGTTTAAATTCGATGTGAGGAGACAATTATTTTTAAAGCTGTATCATGAAAAAAGTAAGATTTAAAATCGAAATAAGAAATAAGTGTTCATCTGTGACATCGGACAACAAGCATCGTGCAAATATCGTTCCGCACAAATTGTGCGATTACATCAACCGTATATTCATGTATATTGTTTCATGCTTACACACCGCACACCATTGGAGTCATTACTTGGGACCACTCCTGAACGTAAACTCATTTTCCTTTGTTTTGGTAATTTTTACAGGGCTGTGAGCATAAACATTACGTTGCTTTTGGCACTTGTCTCGGTCATATTGTTCTTATAGATAAGTTATAATGTAGCATAAAGTTAACTACTACAATCTGTGATCATCTTGGTCCATCATCTTTAAAAGATCATTCTCTAACAGTTACACTGCAGTGGAAATGTACATATATAATTACCCAACGCGTTTCTGAGTAGGTTCTTCCCTTTTCCCTATTTTTTTCTAAGTTCATTTCGCACGTGATCAAAGAAAGAAAAAGGTGACTATTCTTATATTCTATTTTATGCAACCTCACATGAAAAGGACACTTCAAGCAAATATACAATATAAATTTATGATGTGTGCTGAGTTCCCTCTTGGATCTGCATATATCGCAAAATAATTTGACTTTTAATTTTTTTCGCAGGGCGTAAAAACAAAAAAGGACAAAAAGGCGTACCTGGCAGTTGTGGAACACTTAGTATACGTTTCTTCCGCAGTCATACAGCCCAGTGGCAACAAATGGCTCTGCCCTACCTGGACAACGTATTCAAGTTCCACCTTCATGAAGCCGATGTCGACTTGAGACATGGTGTTGTCCAGATCAAGTCAGACAGTAACGAGATAGCTGAAAACATCGCCCTGGCGTTTAGCGTGGCCCTTTTACACGTGCTTTGTCAGCCTCGAGTACCAAATACTGTTACTGCAAACGGTACTAGTCCTAGTACACCAATGCGAGGGACAAGGCCAATCAATCGCGTGCCGGCCGATGACCTTGGCCTTGTTGTTGCCGCTGGTTACTCGGTGGACACTCCAACGAATACTTACATCCGGCAAATACACGGAAGAAAGGCGTGCGCAGGCAGCTCTACGGGCGAGACAGACTATGGTGGCCTTGGATATATGTACTCAGATCTGGAGGCGGCGGAGCTTGCAGCAGATGAGTTTGAGTTGGACGTAGAAACCAATCCGATCCAGTCAGATACCGCCGCCACGGCTGCAGACGCCGAGGTGGCAGCAAACTCAGGAGCCGACGGCGGTGAAGAGGGTGTAGATGGAGGAGATGTGGGAGGCTGTGGTGGGTGTGGCGGATGTGGCGGCTGTGGCGGGTGTGGCGGTTGTGGTGGGGGATGTGGAAGTTGTGGAGGTTGTGGAGGATGCGGTGGTTGAGAGGTTAAACCAGGAAAGACATTGGTATTGTCGTAGAAGCCTTCTGTTGTGTACGATGCAAGATATCAGGTACATGAAAGAGCGTCCAGGGAAAGTGTTAAGTCCCCTTATGATTAGGTACAAACATGTTCGATATCATATTCACTATCTAGTATAGTATATTATCTTGTGTTCAGCGAGGGACTGGCCCACACCGCCTGTACGAGGTAGCCGGTGGGCAGTGGGACTGGACACATCAACTATGCATGTCGTATGTAGTGATTTATAGCTTCATAACGTCTGGTTACACATACTGTACCATAATGCACAGAACCACAATAGTGTGCAGTTAGCAACAGTGGACCAATGGTTGATCTTTACTCTATTACGTCATCATCCGATCACGTGACTGTGCGTTGAGTCCTTCCATAGGCTGCTTGTCTTGTAAATACTACATAATTATTATGCCGGGATCATAAATGTTCATATTTTTGTAAATATAACGTAGTCTGTGTGCCTGTATGCTACATATGTATGTAGTAAGTAATAGTTATATGTTACCAGATATCGTACAGTATAAGTGATATCGGATTTACATGTTATATATATATTGTCGTAGCCTCCATTACATCATTTGAAAAAAAAAGATATCCGTATCGTTTGTTAACATTTTCTATCTTTAGCGCTTGTTCTCATCAACTTTTTTATAACTGTCGATTTTATACCAGCATACTTCTCTGCTGAGTTCCAACAACATACTGATCTCGTCTGGCATTAGTCTGTCGCCCGGCGCCAACAACATACTGATCTCGTCTGGCATTAGTCTGTCGTCCGGCGCCAACAACATACTGATCTCGTCTGGCATTAGTCTGTCGCCCGGCGCCAACAACATACTGATCTCGTCTGGCATTAGTCTGTCGTCCGGCGCCAACAACATACTGATCTCGTCTGGCATTAGTCTGTCGCCCGGCGCCAACAACATACTGATCTCGTCTGGCATTAGTCTGTCGTCCGGCGCCAACAACAAACTGATCTCGTCTGGCATTAGTCTGTCGCCCGGCGCCAACAACATACTGATCTCGTCTGGCATTAGTCTGTCGTCCGGCGCCAACAACATACTGATCTCGTCTCGCATTAGTCTGTCGTCCGGCGCCAACAACATACTGATCTCGTCTGGCATTAGTCTGTCGCCCGGCGCCAACAACATACTGATCTCGTCTGGCATTAGTCTGTCGCCCGGCGCCAACAACATACTGATCTCGTCTGGCATTAGTCTGTCGCCCGGCGCCAACAACATACTGATCTCGTCTGGCATTAGTCTGTCGTCCGGCGCCACACTTTGCATTCAAGCTACTTCTCAACAACCAAGAGGCGCATGACTCTTGGGCAAATGGCATGTCGGGATATGATATGACAATTTTGTTTTACCTTACTTCTAAGGGCACGGGGGTAAAGGAGTTAAATTCTTTATGCCAAAGGCAATGGTATTGGGGGTTGCAGGATGGAAGGATAAGCTTCCACGTTTGTTCAAATCCATTATCTTGATTTAATTTTAAGATCACAGGACAGGTACTCGCCTCGTCTATCTACTACATATGTTAGGAAATGTATATTTGGTGTATTGATATTAGGTGTATTGATATTGGGTGTATTGATATTGGGTGTATTGATATTGGGTGTATTGATGTAGGGTGTATTGATGTCGGGTGTATTGATATCGGGTGTATTGATATTGGGTGTATTGACAGACCAAGCTATATACATAGTAACTGTGGCCACAGTGATCAACATGTGCTATACACGGTAACACGACGGCGATGCTGTTGGGCCAGTAGCCTCCTGGAATAAAGGACTGCCACGGTTATTGAAGTTAATCATGTTTTAAACGACGTTTTGTTAATAATCAGGATGCCCAGATATTTAACCAGTAGCATGTCGGGACAAACGGCTACCAAGTTGGTTTTTATGAAAGACTTGGATGTATTTTTAAGGTCACATTGGTCAAATGTGTTCAAACTTTTAAATTATTAATTTTGTTCTTGAACACCAAAATTTCAAAGTTATGATATAAGAAATATAAAAAGTACTGAGTGATACGAGTTTTCGTTTCATATCCATTACTTGTATCAACTTCCAAGTTCGAATGAATTAAATCTTATTTTCCAACGGAGAGTTTGCCGCTAAGCTGGAGCAACACATACATATATATGTAGAATAAGTAATACAGGCCTGTTGGGCATCTTGTTTAATTTAACTTACAGCTTTAATTTGTCCTTTCTGTCACATCCTATCTAAATTTACATATTTACCTGGACGTGTGATCTGTATGCAAAAATAAGAGATGGTGTATTGATATTTTAGATTCGTGTTGATATGCAATTTTCTGTTTTGTATTTGTAATTAACACGTGCTTGTTAACTCTACGTTTACTCTAGTTTGTATGTTTACTCGTGGTTTACATGACTATAAAGATGTACGTTATGAATTAACGCGCATGTTTCAAATTATACTTTTTAAAAATGTTTTATGATAAAAAAAGAATGTTCATGTGCGGATGTAAACGTGTTTGTATAGTGCACGTATATATACAGGTGTTTTGTATACGTAAACGTATATATATATATATAGGTGTTTTGTATACGTAAACGTATATATACAGATGTTTTGTATACGTAAACGTATATATACAGTTGTTTTGTATACGTACACGTATATACACAGGTGTTTTGTATACGTGTATTCATTGTATTAACACATGTGCTCTTTCCCTTAAGGCAGTATATATGGTTTAATTCGCGCGTGTTTACGTGGATGTACAATTTACTTACACGTGTTAAATTCGTGCTCACGTGTTTCTGCTTGCACGTACCTCTGGTGCATTACACGTGGACATAGTTAACGTTCATCTCGCACTTCACGGGGATATTACTGTATTGTCGCCGTATCACTTCGAGCCTCTCCCCTATGGCATAGGTACATAATTATGTATCTGTGGCCAGGATTTTCTAAAATTAGTAATTGTTTGTCTATTAAATATTGTAACATTATCCAGTGTATTTATAAGTGGAATAGCATTCCTACTTGACTGGTATAAGTAATCATTTATATCTAGAAATCTAGGAAAATCATGATCCCTGGTACATGTGCCCTACATGCAAGCTGATTTTCAATGCCGTACTACATGTACAGTTTATGTGCAGAGTCAGTACATGCAAGACCAAACGTGCCGAGACGGGGCATGTTTTGTTATGTTTAGGGAGGCCTAAGTTATAAACATCATGGTGGAATTGTAAGCAAAACATTTAATGCCAGCCCGACCATGTGGAACATCATGGAGTGTTCCGAAATGTCGCTATGCACATCACCAGTCGAAAGTGAAATGTCAAGTGAGGATACATTGGGGAAAACAATTAGTGATAGCGTGTTGATAGAAAGTATTGATCCTGTCTGTCCTTGTATGTAAACACTGTATATTATAGTCAGTGTGTCTTATGTAGACTTACTAAACAGCAGGTCACTATTATCAGTAACACAAAAAAAAATATGTTTGGTTAGAGTCACATGAGCCAAAGGTTGTACCACTTGGTATATATCGTGTGTGATCATTGGTTATCGTCTTCTTGTACAGCATTAGATGTCCATTCTCAAACAAACATGCCATGGTATAACGATACGAACGATATAAATTTCTCTCGACCGAATTGAAAAAAAAAAATTGGAAAGTGTAGTAAAATTCCTCAGGAAATTGTGAATATTTTTCTCTTAGCCAATGATAAGTTTATGGTCTGGGGTTAAACCAAGGTAGGGTCGGAATACCCCAAACAGACTGTAAACATGCGAATTCCCTTTAGATATTGTGAGAAGCTTGTGTTAGTGATGTTACATGTATTGTCTTGACATGCTAAGATTAAACTGAACAATTAGTGTGGTACGTTAACCTTGTAATGATATTTATCATGCGGAAGTTGATACTATATTGTTAGTGAGTATAACTTATAAAGTGATGTACGGCCTGATACAGGAAACATTTCCTTTCAGTTCGTGAATAAGATCATTGGTATGCTTAAATGGTGCACGTGAAAGCATTAGTAGGAGTGAGTGATACGCGTAAATTAATGGTAGGATAAAGTGGTGCGGATGAATTAATGGCAGGATAAAGTGATGCGCGTGAATTGAAGGAAGAATAAAGTGATGCGCGTGAATTAATGGTAGGATAAAGTCATGCTCGTGAATCAATGATAGGATAAAGTGATGCGCGTGAATTATGGTCGGATAAAGTGTTGCGCGGGAATTAATGGTAGGATAAAGTAATGAGCGTGTAGTAACGGAAGGTCAAACTAATGCAAGTGAATTAATGATATAGGATAATGTGATGCGCGTGAATTGATGGCAGGGTAAAGTGATGCGCATGAATCATTGGTAGGATAAAGTGATTTGCGTGAATAATTTGTAGGATAGAATGATGCACATGAATCATTGGTAGGATTAAGTGATGGACGTGTATCATTGGTAGGGTTTAGCGATGCGCGTGAATCATAATGCACGTGAATATTTCGTAGCGTGAATCATTGGAAGGATTAAGTGATGGGCGCAAATCATTAGAAGGATCAAGTGATGCTCGCGTGAATTAATTCATTATGCGCGTGAATTATTGTCTAGATCAGTTGATGTAATGTGAATAATGCTATCATTGTAATTTTATTAGGTACGAGTGACTTATTCTGTCTTTCATATCCTTTTATTGATCAACAATCTCTTATAAAAAGTCTTTCACTTTGTTCTTGAAATGTCTGTCCCTTTAACAGGAGTGTGTATGAGTATGATGTGTACTATATATAGACATACATGTGATTTGTACATGTACATATACTGTTTATAGACATACATGCATTGGTCTATCACACCTGATTTGGCTCGCCTGAGCTACACCGGAGCACGACTTTTGGCGAATTTCGGGGATCGGCACTATAGTATGGTAGTGGAGATGTATCATCGTGAGCATATCGGCGAAAAAATTACATGTACGTAATGCTTCGTTAAAGTCTGTAGAGCACCGATAACGCCTCGTACTGGACAGGCTCAATGTGTATCGTGCTGTTGTGACAGTGGGAACGGCAGTACTAACATGCATCGGTATTGGTACGGAGTGGGAACGACAGTACTAACATGTATCGGTATTGGTACGGAGTGGGAACGACAGTACTAACATGTATCGGTACGGAGTGGGAACGACAGTACTAACATGTATCGGTATTGGTACGGAGTGGGAACGGCAGTACTAACATGTATCGGTACGGAGTGGGAACGACAGTACTAACATGTATCGGTACGGAGTGGGAACGACAGTACTAACATGTATCGGTATTGGTACGGAGTGGGAACGACAGTACTAACATGTATCGGTATTGGTACGGAGTGGGAACGACAGTACTAACAAGTATTGGTACGGATTGGGAACGACAGTACTAACATGTATCGGTATTGGTACGGAGTGGGAACGACAGTACTAACATGTATCGGTACGGAGTGGGAACGACAGTACTAACATATATCGGTATTGGTACGGAGTGGGAACGTCAGTACTAACATGTATCGGTACGGAGTGGGAACGACAGTACTAACATGTATCGGTATTGGTACGGAGTGGGAACGGCATTAATAACATGTATTGGTACGGAGTGGGAACGACAGTACTAACATGTATTGGTACGGAGTGGGAACGACAGTACTAACATGTATCGGTACGGAGTGGGAACGACAGTACTAACATGTATCGGTACGGAGTGGGAACGGCAGTACTAACATATATCAGTATTGGTACGGAGTGGGAACGACAGTACTAATATATATCGGTATCGGTACGGAGTGGGAACGACAGTACTAACATGTATCGGTATTGGTACGGAGTGGGAACGACAGTACTAACAAGTATTGGTACGGAGTGGGAACGGCAGTACTAACATGTATCGGTACGGAGTGGGAACGACAGTACTAACATGTACCGGTATTGGTACGGAGTGGGAACGACAGTACTAACATGTATCGGTATTGGTACGGAGTGGGAACGACAGTACTAACATGTATCGGTACGGAGTGGGAACGACAGTACTAGCATGTATCGGTATTGGTACGGAGTGGGAACGACAGTACTAACATGTATCGGTACGGAGTGGGAACGGCAGTACTAACATATATCAGTATTGGTACGGAGTGGGAACGACAGTACTGATATATATCGGTATCGGTACGGAGTGGGAACGACAGTACTAACATGTATCGGTATTGGTACGGAGTGGGAACGACAGTACTAACATGTATCGGTATTGGTACGGAGTGGGAACGACAGTACTAACATGTATCGGTACGGAGTGGGAACGGCAGTACTAACATGTATCGGTATTGGTACGGAGTGGGAACGGCAGTACTAACATGTATCGGTACGGAGTGGGAACGACAGTACTAACATGTATTGGTACGGAGTGGGAACGACAGTACTAACATGTATCGGTATTGGTACGGAGTGGGAACGACAGTACCAACATGTATCGGTATTGGTACGGAGTGGGAACGACAGTACTAACATGTATCGGTACGGAGTGGGAACGACAGTACTAACATGTATCGGTACGGAGTGGGAACGACAGTACTAACATGTATCGGTACGGAGTGGGAACGGCAGTACTAACATGTATCGGTACGGAGTGGGAACGACAGTACTAACAAGTATCGGTACGGAGTGGGAACGACAGTACTAACATGTATCGGTACGGAGTGGGAACGGCAGTACTAACATGTATCGGTACGGAGTGGGAACGGCAGTACTAACATGTATCGGTACGGAGTGGGAACGACAGTACTAACAAGTATCGGTACGGAGTGGGAACGACAGTACTAACATGTATCGGTACGGAGTAAGAACGACAGTACTAACAAGTATCGGTACGGAGTGGGAACGGCAGTACTAACATGTATCGGTACGGAGTAAGAACGACAGTACTAACATGTATCGGTACGGAGTGGGAACGACAGTACTAACATGTATCGGTATTGGTACGGAGTGGGAACGACAGTACTAACATGTATCGGTATTGGTACGGAGTGGGAACGGCAGTACTAACATGTATTGGTACGGAGTTGGAACGACAGTACTAACATGTATCGGTACGGAGTGGGAACGACAGTACTAACATGTATCGGTACGGAGTGGGAACGACAGTACTAACATGTATCGGTACGGAGTGGGAACGACAGTACTAACATACATCGGTATTGGTACGGAGTGGGAACGGCAGTACTAACATGTATCGGTACGGAGTGGGAACGACAGTACTAACAGGTATCGGTACGGAGTGGGAACGACAGTACTAACATGTATCGGTATTGGTACGGACGATTTTGTACTGTTAAATTTCTGTAATTAGCTGCTCCGTTTTAGCCCCGGAGAGGTACAACGACAGTGTGTGTGGCAGGAACTTTGTAGACATCCGAGTGTAATTCGACATGTATGTACATGTACCAGTCTATATATATTGTACATTAATTCATTTGTTTATAAAGTATAGTATATAGATATTTATATGTGTGTGTGTTTAATATGTGTTATTTATAGACATTGGTGAATATTATAAACTATAGTATTTATACTTAAAGCTGACAGTGGAAGTTAAAAAGCTTCCAGTTGAGATTCTTAGAAATATATATATTATACGACCTTCCATCCGTTTTTGTTTGTTTTTGTTTTTTGTTTGTTTGTTTTTTTAAATATACAAATAACAGAATATTGACATGGAAATTGAACAGGTAAAAATAAGAAAATGGTTGTAATCGATTGAAGTTATTTACGATCTACATTACATTCAAAAACGAAATAACCCATCGCGAAAGAAAGAAAAAACGAAAATTTTAGCAAAATGTTTTAGTATCACATCCTTATAATCAAGAATGCGTAAAAACGGCGGTATTTCCAGCTACATCCGTCAGAATACGAATACTTGTCAAATATCACAAAATTACCGACACGTTTTACCAGGTATGTGTATACACGTTGTAGATTATAACAAAACACTCACGTGTTTTTCTCACGGGGGCTAGCAACGATTTAATGGATACGAATAGAAATTATAAAATACGTAAGCTCTTACATATTTTGCCTTGGTTTTGGTTTCCATATACCATATGTATCGTGAGCAAACAGACAACTCCAGAGAATACAAAGTCAAACGATGGTGACGGGGCCCAAGTGGCTACGTAGCCACGATATGCACGCACGTAGAAAAAATGGATGAATTATTTGGGATCTGTACATTATTTGTCGCCAATTATTTATTTTAAGATGAATTTGGAATAGCTGAGAAGTACTGACCATCTTTACTACTCTATTACGACCTCAGGTACATATACATATTCATTTTGTAAGTGCGCTGGTACTGGCGTGATATGCCGAGTATACGTCTCCAAGCAGAGCACAATATTAAAATGTCGCCACTTCATAGCGGGTGTCCAAGTGGTGTCTCAGAAACGATTTCTGAATACTGAGCCTTCGTATATTGTTTTTAAAACACAATTGGAAGATTTTTAACCTGCACTGTCAGCTTTAATGTTACCTGATGCAAATTATATAAATAAGTATTTATGTGTGTGTTTCACATTTTCGTTGATAAGTATTTATACTCTACCCTAGTAGCGTGACATGCGCACCTAGCTCGGAATCCGTCTCGCATCATACGAAACTAAATATTGGAACTTTATGCTGGCCGGAAGTATTTCACCGAGTCAGAACGAGGCTGGACAATGTATGCGTTTTAGTGTCTTATTATAGTTACAGCGCATGCCCAATGTTACATTTATTACATTGTATATCTCTAGAATGAACTACGTATTATGTAATTTATATAATCGTTAATAATAAAGGCTTCAGACATAAAAGACGAGTTCCCTATATTTACAAACAAAGCATGGTAAGGTGTTCTTCGTTGAAGATCGACCATTACAGACGGACTTAATTACGTTAGTACTAAATGACTCGTAGATAGCACTTACTTGCCGAAAAGAGATTCCGTCCTAATTAGTATTACATTGTATCATTGTAAATAACAAGAACGTATTGTACATTGAAGAGATACTTTGTATTTAGCGCAAACAAGAACTCGACGGTTATTTGTGTATTATCCAATGACGCCCCGTTTTTTCTTTGATCTTTTGTTGGCGTTATATTGCATACTATGTGATATTTCAAATATCACATATGTGATATCTGAAATATCACATGGCATTTCTGATTGGTCCATGCCTCAGTCTTGAGGCGGGGCCAATTTCAAATGTAGGCGTGACAAATGAACAAAGACAGGAAATGCATTTCAAACAAAATTTAATGAAATACGAGTGCCGTTTAGAAATTTTCCGTCTTCTTTCTTCACCTTGTATGCACGTACAGCCCTGCTGCGATGTACCGTTCTGTCCATAATGAGTTGTTCATCAAAACCTGACCAAACAGAATATAAAACCCTGTTCATATTTTATTAAGTAAAATCTATTTTAACAGGTCAGTAAAAAAAAGCATACATTACATGATTACATATAAAATTTCAGTCATTTAAAAAAAATGGTTATACAGATAATACGCTAAATGTAACAATATACTTTCGTTGCACACAAATCCTATCATAAACAAAATAGTGATGAAAATGATAACAAGACGAGTGGATAGAAATACCGATTAACCGATTCATTGATTTCTTTAAACAATTTCACGGATTTTGAAAGGATTTTGTGACATTGTGAACGTCGAAATTTACGAAAAATATTTCATTTCACAATTTGTTCAAACGATATGATTTTAGACTTACCTGCTTGGTAAAGGGAAGTAGCGCAGGTCCTCTTTCCGGAATGGTTTATGTAATTTCCCTCGAATCCTGCAGCCTTTCACATGTTTTTCACATTACCATTCAGTTCATTTACAACAATTGGCTGAGCTAATTCCTTGGTATCAACTATTCCAATGTCAGTAGCTACCGTGTCACTATCTTCAAGTTCATACTCATACTTATCTACGGCATGTGATAATGTTATATCGTCGAGGTCAGTGAACACATCGACATCAGTGATCAGTACCTGATCCGTCATGGTTGACAGTCTCACTAGAAATGAATGGGCTACTGTGACAGAAAACAAAACGTGTCAGAAATTGGCGGGAAACATATCACAGTGACAGGTTCTGATCAATTTTATAGCTCCACCCCTAGGCACGTGGGTGACAAAACCTCGGCTGTCATTGGATAAAACAGATACAAAATGGGTACTCGTGACGTATCGCATATATCACACTCGTGCTACGCACTCGTGTGATATATCCGATACGTCACTCGTACCCATTATGTATCTATTACTTAAATGTAACGGGAAAGCGTCGAAAATTGCAGGGCTACTTTATAGATGACGTGATGGCACTGTGTCGTAACCAATCAAACAGTTAGATGATCGACTATTTTATAGATGACGTGATGTCACTGTGTCGTAACCAATCAAACAGTTAGATGATCGACTATTTTATAGATGACGTTATGAGACTGTGTCGTAACCAATCAAACAGTTAGATGATCGACTATTTTATAGATGACGTGATGTCACTGTGTCGTAACCAATCAAACAGTTAGATGATCGACTGTTTTATAGATGACGTGATGGCACTGTGTCGTAACCAATCAAACAGTTAGATGATCGACTATTTTATAGATGACGTGATGGCACTGTGTCGTAACCAATCAAACAGTTAGATGATCGACTATTTTATAGATGACGTTATGAGACTGTGTCGTAACCAATCAAACAGTTAGATGATCGACTGTTTTATAGATGACGTGATGAGACTGTGTCGTAACCAATCAAACAGTTAGATGATCGACTGTTTTATAGATGACGTGATGGCACTGTGTCGTAACCAATCAAACAGTTAGATGATCGACTTAGGGGATAGTATGTTGTTTTGAGTGGCTATACTGGCGATTAGAACATGAAATTTGGTTTGAACTCGAGACCGATAGGTCGAGAGTTTAAACCAAATTTCATGTTCTAATCGCCAGTATAGCCACGAAAAACAACGTACTATCCCCATTCTAACACGTTTACTATCGCATATATTTAGATACATTGTTTTACATCGCTACAAGTACGCTGTTAAGTACTCTGTGACCTCCGCTAGTTACGTGTCATACTGTGGCGGATTGACCAATCAGAGAGAAGCTTTCAAAGTCGGTCAATTGGCCACGCCCATACTGGCGAGAGTTCGATCTGTATGTTGACGAAGCGGTGTATTTGGATTGTTGTGAAAGTCCTGTTACCGAAGATTTAACGACATATTTGGATTTATGCAGTATGCCTAACGACATGGGCGTTTTGACAAAGTCAGAGTTGATGTGTTTATATAGGCTCAATCGTTATGTGAAACTTATGTGCACTTGTTCCATTTCATTTCGGATTTTACTTGACCTTAGATGCTTACACACGGACGAAATGAACGTTTCAATCGATAAATGACGGTAAGAATGAAGTTAACGATTTTTGTTAAATTTATTTAGTTAATTCATTCTATTCGATTTCTTCACTTTCGATTCCAATATCACTGGTCATCAATCATAAATGGTGCAGAGTGTTGAATTTCGCTACGAGTCGAACTTGACGCCATATTGTTTTGATTAGAAACGGGGCGTGGCTTAACACGAATG